>NC_047528.1:62300143-62995143 GCF_012275295.1 Melopsittacus undulatus
ACTAACTTAGAGGTGAAAATTTATATCAGAGATTATAGTAATGGTAATGGCTTGGTTTTATTTTTGCATTTTTTTCAGTGCTTTTCAATTGATTTCCTTCTTTCATACACAGCAGTTGTCTCTGGTTGGGTCTCAGTGCTCAGGGTCTACTTCTGTCTCCCATATGATACAGTGGAGTGTCATCTCTTGCAGAAACATGAGTGGGACAGAAAGATAAGACCTTCCCTGTATTTTTCCACTTGCAGAAAAGTCTCCCTCATGCAGCATCAGGTTGAATTCATGCAAGTTGTGGCAGTTGTTTGTTTCGGGTTTTTTCCCCAGTTCTGGAACAACAGCTGGGCAATTGCTTGGTTCCAATATGGTATCAAGGAAAACTGCACTGCAAGGGTGCTATTAATTGTAAGTTTATACTGGTTGTTCAGGTAGATACACCTGAACATTCATGTTTTTAATCATTAAAAAGAGTAATTAAAAATATCCATAATTTAAAAACTTCCATCTTTTTACAGGCTGTGGTACAGTGAAAAAAAAAAATATCAAAATTATCTTATAAAGCACTCAGAGAACTAAAGATGAAAACTGTAGTACAGGAGACAGGGTGCATTGCCTGCAAACCAGCCCAGAGAGGATTGCATTAGCTGAGGTCACACTATCAGTCTGATTAAGATAATGACCAGCAGACAGATGTTAGCTTCCTGATCTATATAGCACACTCTTAAAAGTCAGCACTCAAAACTGTATCATTCCTCGGTCTTTCTCTTGGCATATTTAGCACCCACTACATACCAGAACCTCCACTCCTGGTGCCATAGCATAAGGTTGTGAATGTGACCAGATATATCTTGAAATGTGTCCCTGATGTTGGCCATCATGTGACAGCATAGTACTTATAAGATACATGTCTCTAGTTATAGTTCAGATATAACGGGGCACTTACACTTACTCCCCATTAATTTAAATTAGATAGGTTCTGTCTCACTTGGAGAGATACATTAACACAGCTGGCCCCAGTGTCAGGCATGGCAAACAGCTGGCCCTGCAGTGAGCATGGTCAGGCTGCCTCCCACAGGGTTCGAGACCTCACCCTGAAGTTCCATATAGCAGCCTGCTCCTTTGCTCTCTTCTTCACATCTTCATGGATTACAGCTTGTGTCAACAAGTTTCTGCAGCAAAATTGGCCTCAACATTCAGCATGGTGCCAAGCAAGCTGCCTTACACCGGCAACTTGATAGAGTCATGGATTGTGCAGCCTAGCTTAGGGCAGGGCAACAGTTAAAAGTGTCTTGCCTACCCCTAAAGGCTTATGGAATTAGTATTGTGCATGCAGATACCAGAATGGAAAATCCTAACTGAAAACAATGGGAGTTAGAGGTGCAGGGTGGGAATAATACTCTTGTAATACTGTCTAGCTTTCCTGCAATGCTGTTCAGCTATAGCTTTTTGAAGGCCAAATTTACTCCTTCTGTAAAAACTCTTACTATTTGAGTGATTACTACACAGACAAATTTGGTGCTAGACTGTGTTTATTCCCTTTTCTCCACATAGCTACAAGCAGTGGAATTAACAGGCAAGTAAAGTATATCAAATACAAAGCGAAGGAAACAAAAGTCAAGAGGAAAGGAGTGGCCTTATAATCAAAGCACATGGGTAGGAGTGAGGAAACTTCAGTTCTTAAGGCTTCCTGAATAAAGTCACTTCGCCTCGCTGGGCCACAGGGGGATATTCTTAATCACTCCGAACAGCACCTTCCTGCACTTACCCTTCTGAGACTCACACATTTGACTGACTTTACTCCTCCTAATGAGGGTGGGTTAACTTTTATCCACTGGATGAGTCTCTGTTTGGCCAATGTCATAGTTTCTGTGGTGTAAACAAGCTGTGTTTCTATACTGAAATTAAATGATTAAATCTAGTAATTTAACTCAAACACTTGTTCTTGCAGTCGTCTCCTGTGGGAGATGAGTGTGAGACAGAATACCCCATAGAAACTGTGTCAAGGCCATACAACTCAGGGGGAAGGTTGGGTTGTGGAGGAAAGATCTCTCTTCAGATTAAGTGGGTGTATTTTTCTGGCACAGGAACATGCTTTGACACGTGAAGAAGGTGCCTACTGTTCCAGGCAAATATGAGTCTGCAGTTTGCAACAGGCCACAGGGACTTTGGGTGAAAGTTGCCGTAGAAATCTAAAGCATTTTAAAGTAACTGCAATCTTGTTATCCTAAACAGAGGCAAGTTCATGAACTTTAGGGGGAAAAAAAATCTCAAATTCTTCATTTCAAATTCAAGATTTCCATTTCATTAGGGCTACACAGATGATTACAGGTCTGGAGCACCACTCTTAGGAGGAGAGACTGTGGGAGCTGGGTCTGTTTAGTCTAGAGAAGAGTGAGAGGGGATCTCATTAATGCATATAAATATCTCAAAGGTGGGTGCCAGGAGGATGGTGCCCAGGACAGGACGAGGAGAAATAGCCATCAACTAAAACACAAGAAGTTTCACCTCAACATGAGGAAGAACTTCTTTACATTGAGGATGGCAGAGCACTGGAACATGCAGACAAGAGGGGTTGTGGAATCTCGCTCTTTGGAGACATTCAAAAACCACCTGGATACATTCCTGTGTAGCCTGCTCTAGGCAGCCCTGCCTTGCAAGGGGGTCGGACTGGGTGATCTGCAGAAGTCTCTTTCAACCCCAACAATTATAAAGTCATTTGAAAGTAGCTGCAATCTTGTTATACAAAACACAGGCAAATTCATGAACTTTAGTGGACAAAATAACCCTGTTCTTTATTTATAATGGCAAAGAATGATATGCGTGCAGCATGGAAAGCACATTTAGGACGTGGCAAATGCTGCTTTCAACATACCGGCCGCAGAAGGTGACACCGTGACACACGCTGTACCCACGCTTGTACCCCTGCCTGCGTCTCCGTCCCTGTAGGTCACCACCCTGGGAGTGATGAGCATGCCGGGAGGCAACAGGTGACCAAGCTCTCCGAAGCACCCCGAAAGACGAGGCCAGGGTCAGGGAGAGGCAACGGGCCAGCTTCCCTATCCTCAGACACGCTCTGTGGGAAGCCTCCAGCCGAAAGCCCAGCACAACAGACACACCCCCCACCGCCTCATCCCACCCCGCGCACCGCTGCCCAGTGGGGCTCACACCACCCACCGGTACCGTCCCGCGCATGCGCCGCCGGCCGCATCCACCGTGGGGGGGAAGGCGGTGGAGGAGGAGGAGAGAGGGAGAGCGGGTGGATGCTGCTGCGCCTGCGCGGGTGGTTCCCGGGCAGCCCGGGCGGGGGGAGGCGAGCCGAGCGGTGGGTGGCCGCTCGCGTGCGCGCGCGAGCCCGGTGGCGCGTCCGGCGGGCGGTGCGTGCCGCTGCGGCGGGGCATGGTGAGCAAGGGGCCGGTGCTACGCCTGTTGACCGCCATCAACCGCAGGAGGATGAAGCTGCTCATGGGGCTCGCCTTCGTCGCCTATGTCGCTTGTGAGTGAGCACCGGGGGTTGGGGACGGGTATGGCTCCGCCATTCATTGCCCGTTGGCCGGGTACCCTCCGCTCCCCGTGCCCTCCGCCGCTCGCCGGGAAGAGGAGGAGGTGGTGGTTCCCCGTTGAGTTGCCCGGTTGCGAGGCGCCGCAGCGTGGCTGCTCTGACCCCGGTGGGGAAGGGGGCTCCCCCCGCTCTGGGCTGCCGGCTCCCTTCCTCCCGCCGCTTCCCCGCCCTGCTCAAACTTTCCCGAGTGCAGCGGGCAGCCGGCTAGGCCGTGGCGGAGGGCAGCCGGGTCGGCCGGGCACCCTGCCAGGCATCTTTCGTCTGCCCCGGCCCGATAGCTTGTGAGAGGAAGACCTACATCCCCCTCCTGCCCCCTCGGCGGCCGTTGCGGGAAGCGGTGGCTTTTGCGCTGCGGGCGGCCTCCTCCGGCTTCCCCTCTGTGCCCCGTGGGCAGGGGCGGCCGGGGCCCGCCGGCTTCGTGCGGCTGGCAGCCGGCCTTCGGGCTGAGCCCCGGGCGGTGAGGCCAGGGGGAGCGGTGTCAGCGAGACGTGGCTCAAGGAGTCAGTGTTTCCGCAGCCGCTCCCCAGAGCACTCGTAGCCCGCGTTAATCGTAACCAGGTAGCTGCGTGAGGTGAGCCGGCGAGGAAGTTTTCCAGGGCAGGCCTCGTGTCTGGTTATTGCAAAAAAAGAAAAGAAAAAAAAGATATCTTTCGGTGTCCTTCGGGGGCTAAATAAATAGTGGTTTGTTTTGTTTATTAGCTCAGCACGTAGCTGGAGTCTTAAGAGGCTGAAGAGAGGCACAAAGGTGTTTGTGAAGAATAACCACTGACAGGGATGTTTATGACTTCAATTATTAGGTATGAGTCAGATGGAGTCTAGGATTTACAATGCCATTCTGTCACCTCTCTTCCCTTTCTTGGCCAGGTTTTTCTGTTAGATTTTTTCATATTTAGTTTATGTTAGCCTGTCTTATTTTTAGGCTTGGATAGATTTTATGTAGATGACACATCATGAGGAAGGATCTTAGATGTTTTGTCAGCTTAGCTATGGACAAGTGATTCTCTGGATGCTTCACAACACATATAGGTGAGCTGGCTTTGGTGATGGGTGCATGCATCAGATTTAGGATCCTCTCTTTGCATTTGGGAGGTACAGCCGAAGAAATTGGCAGAAGGGGTGGTGTTTCCTACCCCACAAACACAACATAGGAATTCCCTTTACTACCATATGTTACTGCATTTGCAGGACCTCATTACTAGGTACTGCTGTTATCATTGAAGTTGTGTGCCAGCTCTGACTCTTAGGGTAGTTTGTCCAGGTGACTTCAGCTTCCATGTGTATGGAAGCAGGGCAGCTTAATGTGTGTTCTTATTTTGAAAGGTTTTTCTGTTTTGCCAAAAATAATACTTAATTTTGAAAATAAAGTTAATAGGCTGCTGTGGAAATATGGGAATTGAGTAGCAATTGACATGCTCATTAGGACCTGGCTATTTGTTAGATTCGGTGGACAGTAGTTGGTGCTTGTTTTCTAGCTTTATAAGTTAGCCTTAAGAAAGGAAAGGAAAAAAAAAAGCCATGTGATTTTTGTTGTCTGGGCTGTAAGTCATAGGAGTCTTCTCACTGCTTATTCCTGGTTGTTCTTTGGGATTCAGAAAAAAGAAATGGAGGAGAGGGACTGCAGAGCAATGTGGCAAAAAGCATCTTGAAAAGGGAATAGCTTGGTGTCTGATGTAAGGTTTTTGCAAATCTAATGTGTCAGATTGCTGTGCTTTTCAATCTTTTGACTAGAGGCAAAAGTAATGGAACCATTAGTTATGGCTCTGGCATCTTCAATAAGTTATGATATGCTAGCAGATGCTGATGATATAATAGATTCTAGAGAGACTGGGTTTTGTTTTTTGTGGAAGAGATTATGATCCCATCCCCCTATCCTGAAAGTGTACTCCTTGCAATATTACTGAATCATCACCGTGCTCTGGTTGCAGTCAGATAATGCCAGACTAAAATAGCACAGCATCTGAGAAAACTGAGCTGCTGCTGTAGGTGTATGTGCTGGCACTTCTTAACATGCCTTCTATCTCAAATACTCTCCAAGTGACTAAGTGTTTTCAGACTGTACACCTTCTTTCCATGAATTTCCGTTCAGTGTTAGTGCAGGAGGAATTGAGTTTGGAGCACATTATATTGCAGGGAATGAAATACTCGGCAAGTACATTACTTTTTTATGAACTAGAAGATAGGACTTTTTTGATAGTGCCATTTTGTCAGATTGTCTGTGAAACCCTGAGAGAATGTTTAGGGAGTATATTTGTAGAAAAAGTGCTTTATTTCATAAAAAGCTTCTGCCTTTGAATACAAATTTGTTACAAATGTGCCTAAAGAACCTCTCTGTGAGAGTCTGCAAACTAAAGGAAGAGCTTACAGGCAGTTGAAAGGCTCTCAGCTCTCACGCACTCTTAAGACTCCTTGAGTGGCTCTCTTGGTAGTTTCACAGTGTGAGGTGTTGGCCAGGCTGGTTTAGATATTCCTACTTCATATCTCCTGTTTCCCACCAGCATCCAGCATGTACAAAGACTTATATCACAGAAATTTGTAAAGGAACTGATGTGGACTAATGTTATAATTTAGGTTATAACAATTTGACAGTGTGGGCATTCAGAAAGATGTTTTGGTGCAACTGAGGAGGTGGTGCAGTGGTGAAATGACGAGCTGCAAGTGCTGTTGGCAACATCCTGTCGTGTGCTTTGCAGGTCTACAGTGTTAGTCTCTCACCTAAGGAGTCTTGTTGACTTGGGTTAAAGTACCATCCTGACATGAGGTGCACAGTCAGGTTCATGGTAAAGATAATTATAACTCCTTTTATGGATTTACTGGTTTCTCTAGTGGCACTGGGAGTAAGAAGGATCCTTACTTTACATCTAGGTTTGAGATAAAGTAATATTTCTTATTTCTTCAAGTATTATTATTAATAATATTTACTTAATTATTAAGTAAAAAAATTCACTTGAAGCTGTGTACTATGCATAGTTTGTGTGTATAAAAATAGAACTCAAAAAAAGCATTTCTATGCAGGAGGCAGTTAAAAGCTGTTATAACTTTAGCAATTGTTCCCTGGCAAAATTGAAGTGAACAGAGTTTATCTGTAGGCCCTGAGTGAAAGGGGTGATTTTGTTCCCCATCACCTGAATCAATTAGTCTAGAGATAATACAGATAGCAAGCTGTCTGAATTGCTCTGAATCTAGTGTGGTAGAATGCTACTTTATTTTATTCTCCTCAGAATGAGCTTGGTTGATTCACTTGCATTGCTATATCCTTCTGTGGACATTACATGGCTGTACTGTGCCACCTAAACTGGGAAGCCCTGGCCAAAGGTTGAATTTTTGTTGTGCTTTTTAAAGGGACAGAGTCTTCTGCTGCAGCTTTTTTTCTGATTTAACCACCAGCAAGGTACTGCAGGAGTGCTAGTGCTATAAAAAGGAGGTGGGGGTTACGTGGAGGTGGATTGAAACAAATCCTTTCAGTCATGGGCTGTACTTGAATCATCTGGAAGCCGTTGTGAAACCACAGCTTAAGAACGTGAGGTGATTATAAATACAAGTGAAGTAGATTTAATTGATTTTTGTTGTCTGTAGTGAGAAATGTGGACATATCATAACATCAATCAATTAAATAGATATTATTAAAAAAAATCAGTGTCACTGCAGTATGAGTAACATAGATGCAGGGTGAAAGTTCTGTTTTTAAAAGCCCACCTGTTTGTTCCTTGGTATAATAGACAACTTAAACTCATTCCCTTTGAAGATTTAAATGTTTATTCAGCTTTATGTGGATATACTGAGATGTTTCAGTGCAGCTGTCATTGTAGAATCAGGACTTTATTGAACTTGGAAAGAGCACTGTAAAATCTTGTAGCTGGGATTTAAAAACCAGAGCTCATCAATCTGCATAGTTTGCTTTAATCTCGATGCTACTGTAAATAATCGACTGATGTCCTGGTATAACAAGGGAGTTGCATGTTCTTAATGAAAATAAAGAGCTGGTAAAGTAGAATAGTTCTCTTTGCTCATATGTAGATCCCAGCATAGAAACATTGAATGGTTTTGGTTGGAAAGGACCTTAAGATCAGCTAGCTCCAGCCCATCTGCCATGGGCAGGGACACCTTCTACTAGATGAGGTTGCTCAAAGCCCTGTCCAACCTGGCCTTGAAACACTGCCAGGGATGGAACATTTACCACTTGTTTGGGCAACCTGTTCCAGCGTCTCACCACCCTCACAGTAAAGAACTTCTTCTTTATATCTAACCTGAACTTCCCGTGTTTAAGTTTTAACTCATTATCCCTTGTCCTATCACTACAGTCTCTGATGAGGAGACACTCCTGAGCATCCTTGTAGGCCCCCTTCAGATACTGGAAGGCCCCTATGAGGTCTCCACGCAGCCTTCTCTTCTCCAGGCTCAACAGCCACAATTTTCTCATCCTGTCTTCATACAGCAGGTGCTCCAGTCCCCTGATCATCCTCGTGGCCTCCTCTGGACTTGTTCTAACAGTTCCATGTCCTTTTTATGTTGAGGACACCAGAACTGCACACAATACTGCAAATGAGGTCTCACGAGAGCAGAGTAGAGGGGCAGCATCACCTCCTTGGACCTGCTGGTCACGCTCCTTTTGATGCAGCCCAGGATACGGTTGGCTTTCTGGGCTGTGAGTGCACACTGAAGCTGGCTCATGTTCATTTTCTCATTGACTAACACCCCCAAGTCCTTCTCCGCAGGGCTGCTCTGAATCTCTTCTCTGCCCAACCTGCACATGTGCCTGGGATTTCCCCAGCCCAGGTGTAGGATCTTGCCCTTGGCTTAGTTAAACTTCATGAGGTTGGCATCAGCCCTCCTCACAAGAGTGTCAAGGTCCCTGTGGGTAGCATTCGTTCCCTCCAGTATGTTGACAGCACCACACAGCTTGATGTCATCGGCAGACTTGCTGAGGGTGCACTCAATCCCACTATCCACGTGCTCATATGACAAAGATATTGAACAGGATCAGTCCCAAGACTGACCTGTTAGGAACACTGCTTGTCAGTGGCCTCCACATTGACATGGAGCCATTGACTGCAACTCTGTGGGCAGCCATCCAGCCATTTTTTTTATCCGCTGGGAGATCTGTCTATCAAGTACATGTGTCTCCAATTTAGAGACAAGGGTGTCATGTGGGGCAGTGTCAGACGCTTTGCACAAATCCAGATAGATGATGTCAGCTGCTCTTCCTCTATCCATCAGTTCTGTAGTCCCATCATAGAAGGCCACTAAATTAGTCAGGCATGAGTTGTCCTTAGTGAAGCCATGCTGGCTGTCACCAATCACCTAATTTTTCATAGTTCTCTGGAAGTATGTCAGTAATCTCGTTCCTTTTCCAAGGCAAGAAAGAAGGAGTGTTGTCAGGAGATCTGGGATTAAGACCTTGGTACCTTGTTATGATAAACTGCAGCACAGCTACTGAAACAACTTAAAATGTCAATATAATGTGAGGGAAATACATCCTGCAGTGTACTGGTTTGACTTATCCCAGAATTATTGGTTTCCATGGCTTTTATCCTTTGTTTTACAAGGTTAGCCATTTGTTTTTGTCAAATTTCCATCAGGTAGGAACAATGTAATCTGTTCTTCTCAGAATGTGTAGGTGTGAGTAAGCTTTTCAGTTTGAATCTTACCAGCCCCTTGCATGTTGCTTGTCTTGCATGTGCTCAAAGGCTACATGCTACTTAAAGTTGTGTTCTGATAAGGTTTTACTTTCACTTTTTATAATAGGAAAATAAATGCAAATTTGTTCCTGTCCTATTGATTCAGGCTAGCTGTCTGAAAGTTATTCAGCACTGTTGTGGAGGATACCAGTAGTCTTTCTTCTGCAGCTGTTTTCCAACTTGACAGAAGGATTGACTGACCATAGAGGAGTTAGAAGTGGTCTGATGTGACATCAGGCTTGCCTGCTTTTTGTATCAGCATGCCATGGGTTCTCCACAAAAAAAACCAAAACCAAACCTGAAAACATTTGCTTGTTGGCTTCATGTCCTGCAGAGCTGCCTTTCATCTGTGGTTTATGCAAATAGGTTTACTGTCTTCAGCAGCTTCCAGTTCTCTGCTTGTCAGACTTCCAACTTGCCGTAGCCTGGTAGCTTATGAAAATCTGTTCAAGATTCAGTTGAGCTTGTCAGTAGATGGTCTCCAGCTCTGCTTTGCTAGCCATTTCCACCCTTACAGTTCCCAGCTTATCTCCATTTAATATTTGTCTTTGGTATTTGTCTTTAATATTTTATATCCACTTAGTATTTGTATTCTCTTTTGCATGTGCAGGAGCTAGTGCTGTCATCAGTCTACTCAAGCACAAAAAGACTCTTAGAGCTTTCTTCTTCTTTCCCCTCTGTTTTTACAAAGTTGGAAATGCTTCTCCATCATTTCTATTGTTGTTACTTTTCTGTAAAAAAATTTGTTCAACTAACTCTACCGAACTACGGGAAAATCCTGCCTGACCAATTTGGTGGCCTTTTATGACGGGGCTACAAAAGTGATGGACAGGGGTGGAGCAGTTGACGTCATCTACCTGGACTTGTGCAAAGCGTTCGACACTGTCCCACATGACATCCTTGTCTCTAAATTGGAGTGTCATCAATTTGATAGGTGGACCACTCGGTGGATAAAGAACTGGCTGGATGGTCACACGCAAAGAGTTGTGGTCAATGGTTCAATGTCCTCCAGTGTAGGAGGACAGGCAGCTGCTGCACATGGAGCTACTGCCACTCTCGCTCCCCAAAATCCCACCAAATCCATGCAGTCATGACAGCTCTCCGTATTCTTACAGCTCCAGCAGTAGCCAGGAGACAAGAGCTGCAGATTTTCCTGTATTTCAAAGAACTGTCTTTACATTTTTAATTAGTTACACAAAGGAACAGAAGAGAGAATGAAATCCCTCCCGAGATGGAGCTGCCAACAGCAGCCTTCCAGTGTCTGAAGGGGGCCTATAGGGATGCTGGGGAGGCACTATTCATTAGGGACTGTAGTGATAGGACAAGGGGTAATGGGTTGAAACTTAAACAGCAGAGGTTTAGATTGGATATAAGGAAGAAATTCTTTACTATGAGGGTGGTGAGGTACTGGAATGGGTTGCCCAGGGAGGTAGTGAATGCTCCATCCCTGGCAGTGTTCAAGACCAGGTTGGATGAAGCCTTGGGTGATATGGTTTAGTGTGAGGTGTCCCTGCCCATGGGAGGGGGGTTGGAACTAGATGATCTTGAGGTCCTTTCCAATCCTAACTATTCTATGATTCTATGAAGTAGAGTTTAGTTGCAGCTGGTGGTTTTCAACTTCTCATTTGTGGATCCTGGGGAGAGAGAAGTGGATTGCATTCTGGGGTATTTTTTGTGTTGTAAATACTGTTTGGTTTTTTTCATTTTGTTTTCTTTGTAGCAATTAACAATTGGAATGCATTACTTGTATGTGGCAAAATATGATGAATAGAGAAAAATGGATGAGTAGTGGTAGAGGATGATGTGCTAAAGATATGAGATGTGAAGGAGTAGAAACACTGAACAGAGAACTGGAAAAAAATACTTAACAGTAGATTTGGAAAAAAATTGCCATTTGGGAAACGAAGAAAAGAGTTCTGTCATGAAGTGATGATGCTGTCTGAAATTTTAAAGTATTCATGATTAGCTCCCCATCCAGTATGAAGCTCCATTAAGCCTCGTAAAGAAAGAAAATTTGCATAATGTTATATCTCACAGCTGTAGGAGTGTATCAGTTTGCCAGAGCTTAAGTGTTCCTTCTTCAGAGAAGGTACAAAAGCATCCTGGTAACTATACTGCCTCTGCTTTGCTAGTTGATGACTAGCTGAGGTATTGACATAGAGTGATGTTCTTCAAGTTGAAGAGTGACCATCTTCCCCTTCAGAAAACCATGTATCCTGGTGTCTAGGGTACTTTCCATGTAGGAAAAGCTACAGTTCCTATCTGTTGTTTCTGATTTGGAGCAGGAACCTTACTTTTGAAGCCATCAGTTCAGGAAATACAACAGGAAGAACTACTTGCCATACAGAAATCTGTATAGACATAGCAAAGAAGTAGATTTTTTTAAATATTCAGATTATTGTACATTCCCCAAAGGCATAATCATAAGCTTCACCCAGGAAGGTGGCAGTTTGTAATGTAAAGTTATGATTAGTAGTTGTATGTTTTTACCTCCACTAATATTGCAACATGCTGTCATCAGTATAATAATTTTCTGAAGCAAATTAACAAATTACTGGAAGTACTAATAGTATACAGTTGAGGGTTTTTTTATTATTATTATGGAATCTAGACTATAAAATACAGTTTGAAATTCATTGGCAAAGTCACAGAATGGGTTGGATTGTAAGGGACCTTCAATTACCATCTAGTTCCAACGCCCTGCCTTGGACAGGAACATCTTTCACAAGATGAGGTTGTTCCCTGAACACGCTGACGGATGGGGCATTCACAACTTCTCTGGGCAACTTATGCCATGTCTCACCACCCTGGTAGTAAAGAATTGCTTTCTTGTATATAATTTAAGTCTGCTGTCTTTCAACACTGTTACTCCTTGTGCTATCCCTACAGGCCCTGGTAAAAAGTTTCTCTTTCTTGGTCTTATAAACCCTGTTTAAGTACTGAAAGGCTGCAGTAAGGTCTCCTGAGAGCCTTGTCTTCTCTAGGCTGAACAACCCTACTTCTCTCAGCTTGTCCCCGTAGCAGAGATGATCCAGCCATCTGACAATCTTTGTGTCTTCCCTTTGGATCCAGGTCCATGTTCTTGTACTGGGTTCCTTAGAGCTGAACACAATACTGCATGTAGGGTCTCACGAGAAGGGGGTGTCGGAATCGCCTCCTGTGGTCAGGTGGCCATGCTTCTGTTGATGCAGCTCAGGCTGTGATTGGCTTTCTAGGCTATAAACACACATTGCCACTTAGTGTTTAATTTTTCCTCCACCAGTATCTCCAGGTCCTTCTCTGAAAGGTGCCCACAGTCCATTTGTAACCTAGTCTGTATTGATATGATTGCCCTGACCTGGATGCAGAATCTTGCACTTGGCCTTGTTGAACTTCATGAGGTTCATATTTGCTCACTCAGCTCAGTATCATCTGCAAATTTACTGAGGGTGTACTTAATCCTACTGGGTAATTAATAAAGATACTGAACAGTACCAGTCATGGTACAGACCCCTGAGGCATACCACTTATGACTGATCTGCCTTTGGACATTGAACCAATAACTACAACTCTTTGCATGCAGCCACTCTGCCAGTTCCTTACCCAATTTAGCAACAAGGATGTTGTTTGGAAAATAATAGCTTCTTAAAGAAAACTTTTTTTTTCTTTGTATTAATTACAGATCTGATTGAGATCTGCAAATCAGATTAAGACTTTAATGTATCTGTAGTAATAAGCATTCTGAGTACTCTTTGCCTACTTTTCTTTTGTCAAGTTTTCCTCTGGAGACGAAAAGCTTATTTCTGCTAGGAGATTGAAGCTGCTGAGTGACAGTGGAGAGTCAGATTTAAGGAAAAAGCTTTGTTTTGAATTATATTGCATCTCTGAAATAGGAAGTTTGGCTGAAGCAATTCACTTTGGACATTCAGAGCTTACAATTTTGCTCTAGAAATTCAGGTTACAATTGCATTTCAGTTCATGCTGTTTCTGTTGATAGTCAGCTCTGTTTGAAATGAGTATCATCTTGTATTCTTTTTATTCTTATGATCAGCAGGGTAAGGAGGGTGATACAAGGAAAAAAATCCCGTGTTTTCAGCTGTATTTACTTAGACAAAAGTTTGTATAAAAATTTCTTTAACAGAATGTCTTGAAAATGCAAACAACAAAGCCATTGGGAAAGAAAATTAGTTGAAAAGAGATTGCATTGATTTTTGGTACAGTTGTATTTCAGTGGGCATCATGAGCTCTTTCTAAAACATCTGTTTTAAAATGTATGTGATGCTGAAACTAATATTGTCACTAATAATTTCAGATCATGACTGTTTATTATTGTCACTGCCATAAAGTCTGTGACTTTATCTTAATGTCATTTAAAGAGACCTAGAAAAAATGACTTCTCCTTTGAAATTCTCTTTTTTTTTTCCTCTGCCTTCAGATTGTGATAGTGTCATTTTTTCTGGTTCCCCAGCCCATTGTGGATTGCTTAATTACAGCATGCGAGGTTCTCAAAGTAGTAATCCGTGTTTTATAGAAAACTATGCAGTAAGTATTATTGCAGATTACAGACTCAAAAGACATCCAGGTAAAAACATGCATCTTGTCCTTATATTCTGAAGAAGAATAACTCTTGCCTGCTATTAAGTGCAGCTGATCAGAGCTTATGGTCTGGCTATGATAGATAGGGAAGTGTCCATTTAACAGCACATCTGCAACAGGAAACTGCTTGTGATTTCTGTTGTACCTTTTTGAGTATGATTTAACAGACTGGGGGTCAGTGTTTGGGTTCTTTTCTTAGACTTCATATAGGCAGGGTTGACTTGTGTCCAAAGGCTAACTCTTGGGATATTGCTTTCCTGAAAATAGCCTATCATTGTACTGCTCTGCATCCAGCGTGATCTCAGAAAGGGTCTTCTCTAGAAAAATTGAACAGACCTTTCTGTTTCTAGGAATATAAATGTATTCATTAGAAAGAAATCCATTCATCTGTGACTGACCGACTCTTGCTTAAGGTTGTTTTGAGAAGTCTTGGAAGTCTTCAACAATTCTGCTGTAAGGTTGTGCTTGCCAAATAGTTACAGCTTTATCTCTCAGAGGCTGGAGGGGAAAGAAAACAAGCAACAAACCAAACAAAAAAAGACAATTGGGGTTTTCTGAAAACCATGTGTGATTAATGTTAGTTGGCAAAATGTAAATACCTCTTTAATAATACTTTGATTAAGGCTTTAAGAAATATCGTCTTCTAAAAGTACAGCTCTTTATCGCTTCATCCAAGGCATGTCATTCTTTCTGGAAGCTGTCACTTTAAAGTGTAACATCTGTGGGAGTGTTTAATGTCTCTGATGTATCTTCACTGTACTTGCAATTAATCCTTGCAAAAATGCTACAATAAAAATGATTGCTCCCATTATTTTATGGAAGTGATGCAGAGGAAAAAAAACAACCCAGAACACAGACTCAAAATAGGACTATACCTTTTCCTACAAGTCATTAAACCAGGCTTTCATGTGTCTTAAAACAACCCAGATAATTCTGATATCTTACCTAATGACAACTTACCACTGCCTTAGTCACTGGGTAAGGTTTACAAATAGTCTTTGACAGAATAAACAGAACCTCTGTGTCTTCTCTCTTGTTAGGTGAGTGTCTTGTTTGGTTACAAGTCATCCTTCTGCCTCTCTAGTCCCAGTAAATCATGGGTTCTTCCCCTGCAGTAGATGGCAGGAAGACTCTCTGCTCAGAAATGCTCTCTAGTTGAATGACTAGAAAGTTCTTCGTGGACTATGTACTTTGTGTGGCCATGGAAGATGAGGGTATTAAATCTCTACTATTTGAGACTTGGCATAGGGCTGTTATCCTGGATGAATACCTCTTGCTTACAAGGTTTGGCTTTGGAATTTTTTTTTAATTGTATTTTTTTTTCTTTGCTCATTTTTTTTGAGACTGGCTTTTGTAGTGAGGTACTCAATTATATTAGTGTTTGCTCAAACTGGGTCTATGAGGAGTCTGATGCTTTTAAAAACTGGGTTCATGTGTAGTGCCTGATCATTGACCTTGCTGGCATGGAAGCTTTATTTAACCATTCACATCTGCAGCTTTTGGTACCTGAACTTGGTGCCTGTGAGGGTTTTCAGATCAGATTTAGGCTTGTAATTCTCATTCTGCTTGTGGATTCGGGCCCACTTGCTTTAATGTGTTTTCATCATTCTTGCCTGAATGTCACAGTGGCCTTGGCATAACCTTTAGGGCAAGGAAGTGACAAATGAAGGAAATCCTCCTTAAGCCATAGAGTCATCATACTGCTGGCTTTGCAGCTGTGTAAGCCCATTATTTAAACAATTGTGATGTGCATTTAGGGGGAAAAAAAGACCAAAGCAAACTAACAAAAACTTAATTACACCTTGCCTTAGGTGCAAAACCTTACCTCATTCCTTTAACCTTGACATAAACTGTATGTGAACACATAGTAATATTAGAGATCCTCCTTTGCATTGTGCATTCAGAATCCTTTGTGAGGGCAATATGTTCCAAGAGTTTCTGCAGCTATCTCTTCATGTGAGAGAGACTTCAGGGTTCTTCAGATCCCTCCATGTTTTATTTCCTATGTACTTTATTTTGCAGTTTCGTTCTTTTTTTGCAATGGTACAAAAATATGCTTCCTGGAAGCTTAATGGAAGGTCCTTTACTCTGGCAGAACTGGAATATCAAGCACAGTGTTTCTGGAAGTACACAGATGCCTTTCTGACCTCCCCTTCCCTGCTGCGGATTCTAGGCACACACAATTAAGGTGCTTTCTTTAGGAAGCCAGTTTCTTGCATGCAATGTAGCTGCACTGTCTTTGCAACAAAACTGTCAGGGTAGAATTTGTGGTGTAGCTGGCAGCCCATTTTTCATCAATTCCTGTTTCACCACCTAAGCCCAGATGTTTCCTGCCACCTTGTAAACAATACACTGCTATTTGTAGGGGTTTCTGCAGCCCTGAAAAATAACTGATTGTAAGGATAGTTGAGTAATATTTAACTTGAGAATTCTGTACCTGTAGTTGCCAGATGGTCATTACTGCCTGAAAAAAAAAATTTCCATTAATGTTATCAGAAATAAATCTAAAATCCTATCCGGAGGGTAAATAACTTGAATCCAGCTCAGTGCTCAACACTGTATCCTTTCTTCCTAAAGAATTCACTTTATCTACTTAGCATAAAATCCACAGTGTTCTTTAAATTCAGTTGGATTTTATTGATCATCTGTTCTAACATAAAGCTTCCTTATCTTGTCCTGGAAGATCACAGAAGTTTTATGATAAACCCACAAATATCACAGTGCCCTCCTACAGTTTGTTTAATAGTCTGTCATGGGTTCATTTAAGTTACTCCTTGAATAAGTCAGTAGTTAAAGACAGTTCATTAGCTTTGCCATCCCCTAAAGAGTGGGACAGTGACAGCATTACTGCATCCTTGCTCATCTTACCTGGGTACATTTCCTTTCTTGTCTTGTTTGGGAGGTGCCAGTGGATGTAGCAGCATTTTTTTGTTCTGTTGTTTCTGTAACACATCATCTGTCTGCTTGAGTTCAATAATAATCATGAAAGGGTATGTGCAAAGCCTGAATCTAGACACAGTACTTCATTAGCTGCTACTTGGGACCTGAAGCACAGCTTACAAAAACTGAGAACACTTCAGAATTTTTCTATATGTATGTTAGTACTGTGTATAAGTTACTTATCCTCCTTAAGACTCAGGGTAGTTTGGATCCTCAGGTTGGGCCTTATCTCTTAAAAAGCAATTACAGAATGATTTTTCTGGAGATATTTGGGGTATATTTTCTGTATCAGTTACTGTTGCACAGTCCTGTTCCATATTAACCTTGTTCGTCTTCAAAGTCTGAAGTTGTTAACTCTGGAATGTAGACTCATTTGTCTCATTTTTCCACTTTAAACCACGTTCTGTGTCCTAGTTGAAAGTTAAAAGGAAAATCAGTGTTCTCATGGTCTGTATAATCACTGAACTCCTGTACAGTTTCAAAAGAGGGTTTTTTTTTCTAGCAGAAAATAAATTACAGAGTCAGAGAATACCAGATTGGAAGGGACCTCAAAGATCATCTGTTCCAACATTTCCAGGCAAAGTATGACCTAGACTAGATGTCCCAGCACCTGTTCAGCTGAATCTTAAAAGTGTCTACATGGATCTTATAAGTATCCGAAATTGGGCAGAGGAAGTTTTTTTATGAGCACATATAAACCAGTGATACAAGTTTGCTGCTTAAAATTTTATACTGCAGTTTGTCTTCCTTAACATTCTTTTTCTATGCAAGCAGTTTAATGAGTGAGCTTGTCTTAGTGAGGCCTTTTGTGTCTGCATCATAATACATACATATTTAGAGAGAGAATGCATATGTACACAAACCTTTGCTACATTTAGTGCAGGACTCTTGTGGCACCTCTTGAGACTGGTTCTGCTATTGCCTGTAGCATGCAGTCATTTACTTGTCAGTCTGTAGTTTCCAGCTTGTGTAATTCAGGTCTATAGGACTCTTTTCTTGCTCTTACCAGTTTTGGGGTGGGTTTTTTTTTCAATAGCCCTAATAAACAAGTTCAAAGTTCTGGTTTGTTTAATCTGTGTGCAGTGGCAAACTGTATTTCAGAGAAGTCTTGTGTGTTTTGTGTATGTAATATACTGTGGGGATAATTATCAGAGAAGTGTATCTACTGTTTTGCTGTGGTAAGATAATTCCAGGTGTGTACTAGAATAGTCTAGTTCTTTTTGTATTTAATTATTGTATCCTCATACGATTTTATAATCTCATGTAATTTCATCAGAATTCCTCATATACTCTTAAACTGTGTTCTAGTCACTTCCTGTCTATGCATATTTATCTAACTTGCTTAGATAATTTGTGATTAGCATACTTATTATTGTTTTAAATTCCTTCTAATGATGATAGAAAAAAATTACCTCATGTACTGTTTTATGATATTCTAATGTTCTTTCTCTTCTTATTTCCAGCTGTATGGGGAAACTTTGTCAATATGAGGTAATGTATATCACTTTTGTATTGTATTTCCTTGTCTAAAAAAAGTAAAAATCCTGAACAACTAACTTACCATCAATATGTATCACTGTATGTCAAATAGGGGAAACAGAACAGCCGCTCACAGTGTTGTTTGGATGGTTGCTAAGCAGCTGATACCATTTTTAAAATATAAGGTGTTCAGTCTCAAAAAGGGCTTGTTTATCTGACACAGATATTGACGAGGATCTTCCTTGCACTTCGGCATCTGCCTTTCTTTACACAAATTTATGTTCTGATCTTTTGAGTTTTCAGACAAGGTGGTTGGCAGAGCTGGGCCACATAGGTTTGGATTCTGCTTTTCCTCAGTACAGATCTGGCCATGTCTCAGTAACAAAATAGGCTTAAATATTAAACAGAAGCAGATTCTCCACTGCTTGTCATAACTGTGTTTCTGTATCTAGATTTAGAAATGCAGTTTTGAGGGTTTTTCCTCTTCCACAATTAATTGGGAAAGAATCTGATAGTTTAACTGCTGAAAAGCAAAAAATATTCTGAACTGTCCCCCTAGAATTTTGCCTTTAGAAATAGGAAGGCATAATATATGCATGCAAACCATGTAGATTTTCACATTTCTTTTTGCATGTGAGTGTTTGTCTTCTGGGAAAATTCATCAGGAAGGAGCAACTAAAAAGAAAGTGAAGAGAAAACTGGGACAGTCTGTTCCCTACAACGAAGTCTTTGTGCATAGAGGACAAAATATTTCATGACGTTGTTTTGCTAGTAAAGGGTTTTGCTAATGTGTTGTCATGCTTAGCAGCACAGAGTAAAGAATGTTTGAAGCAAAGCAAGAAAAATATTGCCTTTTGTGTGAGTTCTGATTCACCCAGGACAGCTTACCCTGGAATCTGTTCCTGTCCCAAGCTGTCCACCTTACTCCTCTTGGAGTTTCCCAGCCTTGCTGCAGAGTGTGTTCAGCTGTTAGACAAACAGCTGTTGAGCTGCTGCAGCTTGCAGATGGAGGTATCATTTAGATAAAGTGCGTTACCGTGACCAGCAAGCTATGGCAGCTTAACATCTGATATGTGAGCAGCTGAGCACATCCAAAGGAAGGATGAGAAACTCAGTAGATTGGGCAACGTGTTCATTCCCTCATAAGCTGTCCTTCCAAATCTTGCCATTAGCTGTATCTGATGTCATGTTTGAGATGGTCAGTATAAAGCTATCAAGGGGGAAAACTTTGTTTCTGAAATTCTGATGTTGGTTCTAAGCCATTAAGATTGTTAGGAGGAAGAATGAGCTTATGAAAAACTAGACTGCAGAGTGCCAGTCTTTAAGTTCCCAGGATTTGTGAATAAACAATGCTAAGAACCATTTCTGAGGAGACTTCTTAATATTTTGAGGGGTTTTCCAAATTCTTTGCTCATTTAACAGAGAGGAAAGTCTATGTGTTCCACAGATTGTTCACATAGCTTCTTGTAAAGTTCTGTTATTTGGGAAAACCTTTTCAAAATTCACATGAATTATTTCATATTGTTTCCTTGTAGTATACTGTATAAACTGGAGGTGTTTTGTTTGCCACTGTTACAATCAATTACAATTTGTTTTGAAGAGATAGTTCAGGATCTGTATATTTTAGTGTAGGAATTTACTGTACTGATACAACAAGGTGAATCTGTTCAATAAGGTTTTTGCCCCAGCAGTAGTCTGAACTGACTTTTTAGTAAGAGAGCTTTACAGAGGAATATGAAGGGAATCATTGCTCTAACTTCTACTAGTATGGCATATATATATCTGCTGAACAAAGGATCTTCTGTTTCCCTAGGTGTAATGACTTCAGATCCCAAGTAAAGGAGCTCTGTTTTATTTGAAAGAGCTCCATTTTATGTTGGATACCCTTGAATCCTCTAGTATGCAAAAACATACTTCTGTAAGAGAAATAATTCCCCTTTCAGAAGGTTTTTTTTTTAAAAAGGCAAATTGAAGGAAAATTGTGTAGATTAGGTGTAAGAGAAAAATTTAAAAATATATATATTCTCCACTTTCAGAAGTTAAAGAATGAACAGAACTAGTAGAGGTAATTTACACAATTAAGTGGTAGGTAAGACTACAGAGATTTGTGCAAAACACCAACTTCTTGAGACAGTGCTCTATTTTCACCTTCATCCTTTGCTTCATTTCAAATGAGTAGCATTTGTGTGAGAAGTCAGTATGACCATCATATGGTCACTTAGGACAAGTTTTAGGTTTTCATTTGGGTTTTTTTTCTCCGTTTTTTCCCTTGGGTTTGGAGAAGTTCAAATTCAAAGCTAGATACGTATGCCCTTCTCTCTTTTTGATTGATACTACAGATACAGTTGTGGCATTAAGGGAAAATGTTTTGTTAGTATGCTTGTAGCATACAGTAAACAGAGACCCTGAAAGAGGAAACAGAATCATAGAATCATAGAATAGTTAGGATTGGAAAGGACCTCAAGATCATCTAGTTCCAACCCCCCTCCCATGGGCAGGGACACCTCACACTAAACCATATCACCCAAGGCTTCATCCAACCTGGTCTTGCACACTGCCAGGGATGGAGCATTCACTACCTCCCTGGGCAACCCATTCCAGTACCTCACCACCCTAACAGTAAAGAATTTCTTCCTTATATCAAGTCTAAACCTCTGCTGTTTAAGTTTCAACCCATTACCCCTTGTCCTATCACTACAGTGCCTAATGAATAGTCCCTTCCCACCATCCCTGTAGGCCCCCTTCAGATACTGGAAGGCTGCTATGAGGTCTCCATGCAGCCTTCTCTTCTCCAGGCTGAACAGCCCCAACTTTCTCAGCCTGTCTTCATCTGGGAGGTGCTCCAGTCCCCTGATCATCCTCGTGGCCCTCCTCTGGACTTGTTCTAACAGTTCCATGTCCTTTTTATGTTGAGGACACCAGAACTGCACACAATACTCCAAGTGAGGTCTCACGAGAGCAGAGTAGAGGGGCAGGATCACCTCCTTCGACCTGCTGGTCACGCTCCTTTTGATGCAGCCCAGGATACGGTTGGCTTTCTGGGCTGTGAGCGCACACTGAAGCTGGCTCATGTTCATTTTCTCATTGACTAACACCCCCAAGTTCTTCTCCGCAGGGCTGCACTGAATCTCTTCTCTGCATCTTAGGTTCTTATTGAACAGATTCACCTCGTTGTATCAGTAGAGTACAGTAAATTCATTTGCATAGTAAAGCTGCACTCAGAAACATTTCTGCTGACCGTACTTTAGTGCCGTGATTAGACACTTTTCTACAGTTGATTTTCTCTGTTAAATGAATGTAATTTTCATTACTCTTTTATGTGGCTTTTGTTCAGCTTCTGCCAAACTCAGTGACAAGACCAGTTGATTTCAGTGGAAATTGGGACATCTGCTTCCATTTGCCCTGTATGTCTTTGAAATAATACTAGCTAGGGATGCTCTGAAGATACTGTTTTAACAGGAAAAGCATGGTGCAAATGCAGTGGAACAACTGTTGCTTAGGTGTGGATTATGTGTTTTTTCTTTTCTTGCCAACAGGTCTCTTCAAGAAAATGGGGATCAAAAGGTGGAAAGTAAAATAGAGGAGGTTAGTTTGCTAGTAGTTGCAGTCTGTCTTGTTTTGAGGACCCCATCTCACTTATGCTTTTTAGTATTTAGTCCTATTTCATTATTCACAATTCCACTAAAACCATTCAAAGCCCTGGATTTGTGCCTGGTCACAAGTTTCTGAACTGTCCTTCACAAAGGTGGAGTCTAAGATAGATCTGTAGGGTTTCTTTTGTTTTATCTTTTCCCCTCTAAATGTTTCTGAAAGTAATGGCTCTACCATCTCATTTGCTGCAGAGGTTGTGGCACAGTTATCCTGAGAACTGCTTTTTGTTACAGAATGAAGGATATACATAGGTTCTTCCCTCTGTCACGCTTACAAAATGTTAAGCGCATTTATATTTCATTAAAAATTATAAACCTTCCAAAAATGCTTTGTTCTTAACTAATAGGTGTCTGTGGTCGGGATGGTGTGCAGTAGCAATGCTTTAAGCACAAGTCCTGCTATTTCTGGAGTTGATATGTATTGAACATGCTGGTGGTACTGTACTTCTGTACCCATACCTCTGAATTTCCATTTCAGCCTCAGTTTGTTGTGAAATATTAAGAATGTGTACAACAGATCTTTGTCCAAATGTTTTTAGAGTTCCAGTCTAATAACTATAAAGCTAATAATAGATACAAACGTCTTTAAGGTTGTACAATTTCAAGTGGTAACTATGATAGTAACAGTTTTAGTAAACTTAAAAATGAGTTCAGGGACTTGTTGAAATCTGGCACAACTGTTAGAAATTTGGGTCATCTGATAAAGTACCTGAAATTGATGCAGACTTCAGTGATTCTGTCCTTCAAGACATTGAAAATGCAAATAGAAGTCTTGGTCGATGAATTATCTTTTCTAACAAAACTTCCACTGTTTTTTTAAAGCTTTATAAATACCCTCAAATTATGATGTAAAACACATCTTGGATTTTTTAACATGGTGTTTCTTTAAATTCACATACCATGTTCTGAGGGAATTGTAGCCTTTGCACTGGAGCTAATGCCTCTGTGTAGTCTTAGGTATGTGTTTCAGCTGTGTACTTAAGTAGTTGAGGTTTTACTGATTGTCCTGTTGTGCTTTTGCTCAATATAGATTGCCTTTAACAAACTCAGACAAGTCACTTGTGACTTCACTTTGCCAGATACAAATTATAACATTGGGTATTCTTATCACCAAGGCTATGGTACTCAGCCTTGAAGTGTTTTCAGTAATTAGGGATTTCGCATTGTAATGGGTGATATGTTTTTTGGTGAAAAAGTTTCAAGAATTTTTTTGACATAAAGGATGCTTTAAGATGCAAGTTTCTTGGGGTATCTTCAGTGAAACTCTTCATAGGAGACTGTTTACCATTATTTTTGCTCTAAAGTAACTTCCTATATGCATGTTTTATGATACAAATCTTGTTCTATTCTTCAAAGATTAAAAGTTATTCCTTTATTTTAGGCGGTTGCACCGCTAAGGGAGAAAATCAAAGATCTAGAAAAAAGGTATGTATTGCTAAATTTGGGAAGCAGTTGAAAAGCACAGTCTCTGCTCTGTAGTGCTCAACTCTATTGTTGTAGGCTTGAGAAATGTTTTGTGTATACCCTTAGTACTCTTGGATTTTTATCATATTTGAGGATGGGACCTTGGATGCTGTAAAACATTAATACATTAAGGTGTTTAGGTTGATTAATTCCAGTAAAATAAACCAGAAGTGCTGGATTTTTGAGAAGTTCAAATCACTTGAATTTGCCAGTTTGAGTCCAAGCTGATGAACAGATTAGTTGGAACAGAACATGGTGTAGTAAAGCCAACACAGGTGTGTGCTAAAACATATTGGTTTCAACTTTGAGACTGAAAATACATTTTCCCACTTTTCCCACCCTTTTCATGAGTTACTACAGCTAATGTACAGATTTGCTTGTGAATCTTTGTGCATGTGTTTTGGATGAGCCTGACTGACTTGCTCTTCTCAGGATTTGCAAGTGAACATGTTATTGCAGATTAAACTAGATGATGCAATTGAGGAAAAGCAGACAACCTTTTGATAAACTGCAGCTACTGAATATGTATTGTAGTTCCACAAGCACCTTCAATTCTTTAAAAATAAAAATCCAAGCCTGTTCCATTTCTCCCTGGATTCTTGTGTGCTCCCTACAGCATGGTTTCTTCACTTTTATGCCAGCAGAATCATGTGAGTGCTGATAGTAACCTAGATGGGAAAACCAGACATTTCAATCTCTTTGATTTTTCTCCCTTCCCAACCTGGTTGCCTTTCCACCAGATCACTTCTCCCATCTGAGTGTCCTCATGGACAGATGCTTTTCATTACCAAATAAGCTCTGGAATAGGGGTAGAAATTTTCCATACTGGCAAGGACACTTGCTTTTGACAGTGACGCTTTCACAGGTGGCACTGTTGATGTTCCAAGTGAATAGCTAGCCAACAAAGCCACAGTACAAAGAGCTGAGTCTGGACTTATCCAGGCAGTACCAGTAAGCCTGGATCAGTATGTATGGCTTACTGGTGGTTGTATGGTGACCTAGTGGAGAGGGGGACAGAATCCCATTGCTCTTGGTCAGAGGTATGTTCAATGCCTGCGGTGTTTTGAGTTTTGTTTGTCAGCTAGCAGTTGCCCCTCCTTCTCCCACCTCCTGTGCTATAAAAAGAGGAAAAACACAGTTGTGAATTCTGTGGGGTTTTTCTGGGTTTAGTGTTTTTCTGTGTTTTTTTTTCCATTGATTTGAATGATTCAGTGACCTGCCACGTGCAATTTATTGCAGTGAAAATACCAATCTGATGTTCATCCCTTTCTAAGCATGTAAACTTCATGGGTTGAACTAGGTGATGTGTTTGCAACACAAACCAAATTGCAGACTGCATCACCTGTAGTATTTGCACATGATGCTACCATACCGATTATAGCAGTCAAATTATAAAGATTTAATGTTCAAATGAAAGTTTTGATGTACTATCTGTTCAGTTGATTGACTTAATCTTTTTTGACAGGCCAGTATGTCTTCAGCTTAAGTTAGCAATTTGGGTTATTTCCTTCTGCCATTCACAAAGGGCCTTTGTGGGAAGGTATCCTGAGTGGCTCTTTTTTTTTATAGTTATTTTTTTCCAAATGAGCAATGAGTTGTTGGGTGGAACCACAAAGTTGAAACTTCTCCCAGGAGCCATCTAACTGCTCTTTTCTTTTTGAATAGTGTTTGCACTGCATTGATGAATCTTTTTTCAGGTATCAATAAGAAGAAAGAATCAAAATATTTTTCTACCTCTGTATGAGCCAATCTGGGAATTACGCTTTCACAAAACGTAGGCTTTGGACTCTTTTGGCCCATACCAAAATATGGGCTCTTGCTGGCTTTGTTGTGTTTGGTTTGTTTGGTTTTTTTCAAATAGTGTAGGCATTTACCTGTGCTGGTTCAACTGCATATGGGTTGTTGCAGTTAGTAATTTTTGAATTTATATCTGAGTAAAGTGACAAAAAATACCTACTCGCTGTCAGGTGCCTGAAGGCTGATCCAGCTTGCAAGGCTTATTCTCTTGTGTCAATATTTTTTTCTTACCTCGTAAGCTGATAAAACCTGAAAGAAAGCCATCACTATGCCCTTGGGAAGCAAGAAAGACAAGAATTCCTTAATGTGAGTCTCATGACAAGAGACTGGTTAACTGAAGCTGAAATTTTAATTTTTATTAATGCTTTTGCTGTGCAAATTATTGTGTTGTAGTCGTCAAAGCAAGCATTAGGTCAGGATAAACTCAGTGTTGTTGCCAGATGAACGTTCAGCTGCATCAGTTCCAGACTCCTACCCAAGCTCTAACCTAGTACTGGTGTAATGGTAGGAACAAAAATGATGTCTCTTTGGCGGCAGTATGGTACCATGCTGGGTTAATGTGATCTTAAAATAGTGGTCTTAAAAATGGAAAAGACTGACTTTTACCTTGCTTCAAGTTATTTGGCACTTAATTTTTTGTTTTTCTCTCATAAGTCCATAAACCTCATTATTGGTGGATTTGCCTTTCTGTCATTGGAAAGTTGTTTGTTGCATGTCTGCATTACACTTGCACGCTGCTGTTTCTTATTGGTTTACCTTAAGTCAAAGAAATAGGGTTACTGTTAGTGACCCAGGTAGCAATATAAGGCAAATGTAGGTAAATTCTTATTTCACTCTTCCTGCATGGGTAACACTGGGAGATTCTGCTGCCATATTTCTCCTGTCCAGGAAACTGAAAATGGCTTTTGCTCTGGGATTAAAAGTTGGCACAAGTAAGGAAGCATTTGTACTTTGCCTCTGAAGAATTCCTGTTGAGCCAGTACTGCAGGTTGGAAGCAGAGGTGGTGCTTCAAGGTCACAAGTGTAGGGGTCAGTTTTGTCAGTCTGAATAAATCAAAAAGTAATCTCAGTGTGAACTCTTGGCATGTATGCCTCCAGCATGCTACATCAAATTGCATCTCTGGCATGTGGACTTACTGGAGGAGAAGAGCAACCATAGTTTGATTTCTGTCCAGTGTTGCACTGATATTTAGTTAAGAAAAACCTGAACTATTATCACAAAGACTACAGTGCTGCATTCTGAGATAAATAAAACTAAATTCACACCTTCCACATCTTCCTTTGAGGGAGTTTGTTGCTGTACACAGAATGCATTCCGGTAGGGGGAAAAAGAAGTGATATAATTCCATGTCCATAAAATCATCTAAGGTTCTCAGCGTCAAGAGCTTCAGAGGGCACCTAAGATCCATATATCACAATTTTATTTTAGGATGGTTTAGTTTTTTAAGTTCCTCTAAAGAATACAATGCAAAAAAAAAAAAAAGTGAAAGTAGCTTAAAGACCATCAAAACAGTGGTAGTCTAGCTATTTCTGAGAAGAAAAATTAAGATTAGCTTTCATACTGAATAAGCTTTCTGGTAAAAGTTGTTGAATATCTTAAGAGTTTCCTCAACATTCTGATTGTAAACTTCCCAATTACTGATTGATGTGAAACTTTAAGAAGAATTTAAACTTTGTATTGTAAACTTCACATTGAAATATTGAAAAGTGTTTGAAGTCAATGTGGAAAGTCAACACAAGATGCTTTCTTTTCTCGTATTTTTAAGAAGGTGGTTTACTTTTTAAAACATAAACAAATAAATAATTCCAGTGACTTGTGATGCCATTCCTGCTCTCAGAGTATAGAAGTTGGTTGATCCATTCTAGAAAATCTGTTAAGCAGAAATACTAAAAGCACTTTTTGCAGATCAATTTTGATATTTCTCATGGAGCTTTTACTAAACATAAACACTTTCTTATGTTGGCCCAGATCCTTCTTTACAAAAAGAGACTAAACATACCTGTAGCAGAACTTTAAGAATGGGAAGTTGTCAGAGTAGGTTTTCGTATTTTGAAGATAGATACGTGAAAGAAGCAGCAAGACTGAAACTTACGTAGTTCCTCTTCTTTGTCTTGAAATGTTCTGTAGTTTCACCCAGAAATACCCACCGGTGAAATTTTTGTCAGAAAAGGATCGTAAAAGAATCCTGGTAAGTTGGTATTTATTCAAGGGCTGTTTTGGGGAAATAAAAAATAAAAGTCTGTGGAATGTAATTAGTTCTGTAGGATTAATTAAAGACATGAGTAAATAAATAAAGTAAATTACCTTGTATATTCTATGTTGCACAGGGTTAAGAGTAATGCTTCACTTAATCTGTGTTGATGCTCTCAAGCTCAGCATATGGATAATAGACTTGGCTCTGGTTTGGAGATTTGACATGCCAATTAAGCTACTGCTCTCTGCTTGCAACATCTCAGGATTGTGTTGCCAAAAGGCCTTTGTGTGTGCTCACAGCTGGCTTAAACTTGCAGAGAAACTGGGAGACTTTTTAGGCACTTCTTGACCCAAAGCTTGGGCAAAATCAGGTCATAAGGCTAGAAGAGCAGCTGCTCTGCAGCTCCGTTAAGAAGGACCAGTTAACTAGACCAAGGGAATGTTCATCTCTTATCTTCTCTGTTGTTTCTGATATTTTGAAACTTCATAGGCATTTTGGGGTGGAAGAGGAGGGCAGGTTAAATCAGGACAAGTACTTATCCAGCGCATTCTTATACTCGGCAAATTGTGCTGTAACATCAGCTTTACAGTTTTGTCTACAAACACTTTTAAAATTAGTTGTGTCCTAAATTCTCCCTTGTTTCTGTCTGTGCTGGAGGAAAAAAAAAAAAAAAAGTCTTCCTAAATGTTGAAGAAGCAGAAAATGTATAGCTACTTGAGATGTGCAAATGTATATTATGAACTTCTGCCTCTGTAGTAGAAGGCAAAGACTGGGACAAATCCCTGCTAAAGTGCCTAACTTATCTGGTGTTCTTTTTTGCTTAGATTTCAAAATTTTGAAGAAAACCACTAAAAAGATGCAAATGAAAACAAATTTTGGTTTTACTGCTTTATTAAACAGTAGTCTTTATTTCTATTGCAAAACTTCATAAAGAATGTGCTCTTGAATTAATTTAGTTCTGCAATGTTTTTCTGTTGTGACAGTCTGAAGGAGATAGACCTGTAGGCTCTCTATTCCCTTGTTGAGTATGGAAGATACGCTGAGGAAAATAGCAGAGAGAAGCTTAAGTCTAAAAATTCCTAAATCATGCTCAGGTGTGCAAGGGTAATGAAGTTACCTTAGTGTCATGTTTTCTGTGTAAGCGAGAAGATGCTTTCAACTAAAGTATCTATGCAACTTGTTAATAGGCTATTGAGCTCTTAATAATAAGTTTTAGGCTTTTCTGCTGAAAAATACTTGATTTTGTTGAAATCTATTGCTTCAACAGAGATAGCAAGTAGTTGGGAGTAGGAGTATTTTCTGCTCACGTGTAGGTCTGTAGTTTTTTGTGGCCATGCATTTTTTGGAGTCTAATAAAAGAAAAGCTGGCCAAAAGAATGAGGGAATTGTTCAGTTTTTTCTTCTCTGTCATGGCTGGGGACTAGTTCAGTGTGAACTCAGATGAGCATTCACAAGCCTTCTGCCAGTGTGGGCAAATCGTAATATGACAGTGTTGTGGTCATAATCCTACAGGAAATAACAATCCATGTTCTTTTCAGTAGCTGAAGGCAGCATGTAAAAACCTCCTGTAGACCTTGCATGACACTTGGAAATGTCTCAAGAATTGGCAGGCCAAGTGAGCTTTGGTAGATAATTAACTTCTTATTTTGTTGATATTGCATCTTTTCCTAGAATCCATTCTGAATTCTGATATTTTTTTCCTCTGTGCACAGTTTCCAGCTAAAACCCAGAGATACCCACAGCATTGACCTGACCAGAGACAGTTTTAGCAATTTTTTTTCTATTACACTGCATCTGTTTTGAGGTGACTGCTAGTAGGGGTGGTGTTTCAGCTGAGACTAGATACTCTGGCATTCTCATTCAGAGGAGCTCAGGTCTTCAGCCTGTTGTGCATGATTTCTCTATTTTCTCAGTTCTCTGAAGTGGCTAGGCCACAGGTTTTTGTATGCAAGAGAAGAAATTCTGTTAATATTATGGAAGATACTGTTGATATTGGTTCAGTCTGTGGGTTTTTTTTTTCTTGAATTCAATATGGTAGACAGGTAAAACCATAAAATAAAAAAAAATATTTCCTCATTACACAATGGATGTCTTGAATCTGACTGCAGACAACAGAAATCAATCTGTGTAATGAATACACAAACTTTTCAGTGCCTCTAGTGGAGGAAATGGTCAGTAATACTTGTGACTTTTAGTAGATGCTAAAGTTACCATGCATATTGACACTACTAAGAAATATTTTTATTAGCAGTGGCTTATCAAATAATGCCTAGTTAAACCTCAGGTGCTGGTACTTCGGTTCTGATATGAAAATGATTCATGTGCAGTATATGATTTTGTAGATTAATATGTCATTGTGATTTGCAGGAAGTCATTTAGAAATGAAGTATATTGACCTTGCATTGAGTGATTACAGGAAGGTTATACAGAGAGCTTCAGTGATAAATCATCTTTTCTTTTTTAATGTAGCCTCCAGTAATGATAAAAACATAATTTACAGTTGTTTACTATTCCAGGGGAAATTCAGCTCCTTTTCCAAGTAGATCTTTATGTAACACCTATGGAAGTGATATGTTAATAAAGCTAGATCTATCATAAAAACTATTTATGGATTTAAAGTAATGAGAAACTTCTTTCCAAACAAAATTGGTTTGTGCTTTTTTTTGCATTCTTTGCTTGCATATAGCATAGAAGTGTGCTGTAAGCAGTGCTTGGTTTTGTTTGGTGTTTTCCAAAAGGGAGATCAGGAAGAAGAAACTTCATCACAGTGCACCAAAGGCATATTACAGGCATTGAGTTTCTCTTCTCTGGAATCTTGGACATAGAAATAGCAAGAGATTTCCTTGGGCCTCGGCTGAAGGAATAGGTTCAAAAAACTTTTGTCCTGGTTACCACAAAAAAGCAAACCCCTTGTACCATTCAGCAAGTCTGCAGCTTGCTTCCAGGTCAGAATAAGCTTATGGTAATAGGTTTTCCATGCATATTATTTTTCCCTTGGTAAGTAGTGGCACCTGGCAGAGGGCTGTTCTCCCTCAGTTACTGCTCTTCTTTCCTTGTTTACAGCATTCTGTGAGAAACCTGCTCTTCTCTCCTTTCTGTTCCAGGGTAGTAGGAGCCATGAAATTCTTTCTGTCTTTCAAAGAGGGTTCTCCTAAATCCTTTCTTCAGGTTTGTCAAGGAACTGAATCACATACCGAATCTGCTACAAGGAACCCCTGACAAATCCAGAAGAATACTAAATAGGCCAACTAAATGATTCTTTTATTAGCTGGTACTTACAATGTCTTTGACACAGTGGTGGCCCTGAATTTTTAATAAGAAAAGCGAGTGTGAGAATGCAAGATGTGGACATTCAAGTTTTTACAGAAGAAAACAGATGTATTTTTCTCTTTTTTTCCCCCTTTTTTGATAGCTTTCTCTTTGACTTTGTGTCTTTTCTGGTTTGGGGGTTTTTTGTTGGTGTGTTTTTGTTTCATCTAGTAATGAATCTAGTAAATAAATCTAGTAATCTGACTTTTTCCAGTAGTAGATGATGGAGGGGTGGACAGGATAAATGTTCAGGGTTTGGCTAGCCCAAAGTGCATCTTCAGACATCCACATCCTTTGCAACACAGCACTTTGTCATTGTAGCACACTGTCTATTCCTGGTTGACAGTCATGTCCTTTTGTTGTTTGGTTAGTTGTCACTGCATGTCATTGCAGTTGAAGAATGGAGATCAACAGCTGAATTACTTTCAAAATATGAATTTGATCATGCAGTCACATAATATAACTGATGCCACACGGGGCTTTTACAAGTCCATTTATTCTTTGAGAGTGGTGATCTGTCATGAGTGCGTTCTTGAAAACAGCCTGTGAAATGCAGAGAGAATAATTATTTCTGTGGATATGTCTGGCTGGATGTGTCGCACAGCTTTCAGTTCCACTTAGTTCACTGCTTCAATACAGAGGTAGTGATTTGTGGTTTTGTTTTTTATTTTGCTGTTAGAAGTCTGAGGTGCAGAAAGGGATAAACATAATGAACTTGCGGCTTCTACATCTGCAGTGGAACAAGAGTACAAGGTTTTATATATTTAATTTCTGCTTATTTCTTTGCAGTAAAACATCCTAAAGCTCCAAGATAGGCAGATGCTGGAGTGCAGAGCTAATGGTATAGAATAGGATATTTTCATTTTGAGAGGATCTGCTACGATCATCTAGACCAACTGCCTGACCACTTCAGGCCAGAATGATGGTGGGATATGGATGCATTAGAGCATAAAAAGAGGAATTTTGGTTTTAGCAGGTATCTCAAATGAGAGGTCTTCAAAGAATATACTTCCTTTCATTTTTTTTCTGAAAGGTGAAAGAATTTGTAGCACTTGGAACAACCAATGTTCTTCCATTTAAACTGGATAAAAGCTGGATTTGACATGTCTGATATTATAAATCTTGCATGAAAATGATGTGGTGTTCTGTCATCTTTTTTCTGAGAAATAAGAATTGCAGAAAATTCTCTTTTGGGGACTTGTTAGGCCTTGGTCCTGCATAAAAGGGCACAATCCAATTTGTAGGAAAAAAGAAAAATAATCTGAAAAAGAGATATATGGCTTTTTTTAGGTGAATGGTTAGCTGAACTTCTAGTCCAACAGTTGTGAAACATGTCAAGCATGTCTCTTGAAATTTTAAATGCTGTAAATATCAGGGAAAAAAAAAGCATGGAAATGGAGTTATTTCCCCTGGAGTAAGCAAAGATCTGAAAGCTACTGTTCTTCTGTCTTCATGTTTGTAGACTTTGTCTGGTATTTCTGTAAAAAGAAAAAGAAATTTATACCAACTGTCCTAACGCAGATAACTGGAGGAGCAGGGTTTGTGGGTTCTCATCTTACTGACAAACTAATGATGGATGGCCATGAGGTTACAGTTGTGGACAACTTCTTTACGGGCAGGAAAAGAAATGTGGAGCACTGGATTGGTCATGAGAACTTCGAACTGATAAATCATGATGTTGTTGAGCCCCTGTACATTGAGGGTGAGTAGTCTCTGTTTGGTATATGCACTTTATGGTGCTTTATCCTCCTAAGTACGTATGTCTATAAAGAAATGAAATTTATGCGCTGACTTTGGAATTCACCTAATACCAATACGCTTTGGGTTTTGTTAGCCTATTTTCTGTGACTGATGTGGAGTGGGAGGTTCAGAGCACTTTCGTCTTTGAAATTCTTTTCTGAGTGGACAGGAGAAAGAGAATCTTTAAAACTTCCTAATGTGACTGGTTCTGAGATGGCAAAATGGCAATCAGTCAGTCTATCCCATCCATTGTGCTGAGTGCCTGCATGGGCTTACACAGTCTGTGGTCTTGATGCATCATGAGCTGAGAAATTTAATTGAGGGCTGCAACTGTGTGTGGTCAGCTGAGGAGACAGCTCTTTCAGAAGGCAAATCAGCTCACTTTGCTTAGTTGCCTTAAGTGTCTTCTGTGAGAAACATTGCTCCTACTTTAGGTACAGGAATTGCACAGCCTCTAGAATAGAAAAACAGCAGCATTGAATTTCCCCAGTTTTCAACAACAAAAAAAAAAGACCAAAAAAAACCCCACACCAAACCAAGAACTCAGACTGTTATGCCAGGTTGTAAGACAGCATAACATAGATGCATTTGAAAGAGACATGCATTTATAAGCTTCTTTGAGACTATGTAGTGAATCAATAAAGATGTTACTCAAATTACACTGCAGTTCTGGTGGGTTTGCTCCATTGCTTTAAAACTTCGTTGCGATGTAGGTGTTGGATTTTTTAAACAAACAAAAAAGTACCTGGGGTTGTATTTTGGAGGGATTTTTGGTTTTGGTTTTGTTTTTTCTTAATTTTTGCTGACTTCTAATAGGTGAAATTTCACATGGAAAACCTCTAGCAATTGCATCTCTTGTATTACAGTGCTTGTGATGAATTGCTGACAACAGTACTGAAACAGTCCTGCAAACACATCCTCCTTTGCTCTGACAGTGCACTGGTTCAGTTATTGCATGCTATTTTGCTTCAGATTTGTTCCTTCACTGACAGGATAATGGGGCTAGGATCTTATTAATTGCCTTCAGCTCCTGGTAGCTTATACCTCAGTCAGTTCATTTTGTCAGCTTTCCTAATCTTTCCCCTGCGTTATCTTCTTGCTGACTGATCACACCTGGGACCTTCTCAGGGAATTATCATCATTGCTAATTCTGTTGCCCAGTTATTAGGCACTAATGAATGGGAATTCTGATATCCTTCAGCTGCCTCTCCCATGTTCTATGTAATTAAGACACCACTTCCCCATTTTGTACTGACAACAATTTATGTTATTCAGTGGGTAGTTTATTGAATGTCTTCTCATACTCCAGCAGTGTAAATTAAAGCTGACACAGCTAAATGTTAAAACAAAATTAACTTTGATATGCTAGTGCATATGTACATTATAAAACTTCATTTCATTGCAGAGTTTATAGTCCATGATGGGGGCGGCAGAAATTAGGCAGTGAGACATGGTTATTGTAACAGATTAAGAATTTGGCATACGCATCAATACCTTTTAGTCCCAGTTTCTCCTTTTTACTTCTAAATAGAAGTTGGAATGACTGTTGTGACAAAAGGTTTGTATCTAAAGAATTCCTGTTTATTTGCTGTCCTGTTTAAAGAAGGTCGTATAAGGTTGTTTGACACTTAAATTCCAGAGAAAGTAATTGGTGCTTTAGTTGTGAGAGACTTCATTTCTGATTTAGAAAAAAACAGTGCTTGCACTTTTGATATGGAAAATGAGTTTAGGCTCATGACACATAGATTTCACTAAATCTCTCGATGTATTTTTCTTTTTAGCTTCACTGTGATGCCTACGCACAATCTGCCTTGTCTGAGTCATTATCTTTGATCCATTACATGAAATGGCACTCAGCATTCTTGGATCTTAATCTAGATTGGCCAGAGACAGTATTAAATCACCTAAACACACATATACTAGCCCTGTGATAACTGTAGTGCTGAATGACTTTCTCCTCCATCACCAGGATTTCTTTGCTTCAGCATTTGTAGATGATGTCAGTAGAAATTGCACAGGAACATAGCTTTCACTTAAGTTTTTTTCAAGTGGAAAAACAAAGATCCTAAATTCTTTAATGGAATGAAAGTAATTTAGGAGTCTTGAAAGACAGAAAATAGGGGGGGAAGTAGTTTGCATAATAGTTGTATTAACCCTAATAACTAATAATTAACCCAGTGGTGTGTAAAATAATCTTTTATTACTCTATATTATCAATGAAAAGTATAGAAATACACCTTACCTTATTTTTGGCCCCATTCTCTACATTCAAGATTACAAACTCCTTGAGATAGTTACTTCAGAACACTGTGGCTCATGTTGCTGCAAACCACAGTATAAAGACTCAAAGATGCTAGTTGGAGAACAAATGAGAGTGAATACTCAATCTGTTGTTACTGTGATTTCAGGGTAATAGATATGATTGCATCTGAATTTTAAAGCCACCAAATTATGAATTTCTATTGTGAAATATGTTTATGCTTGAATATGTGTGGGTATAAAAAACAAAACAAACAACACAACAAAAAAAAAACCCGAACAAAACCTAACACCAATCCCCTCCTCCCAAAAAAACCTTTTTTTTTTGTTTGTTTGTACTACTCCTGTCATGAATTTGAAACAAAAACAGGCCTGAAGATGCTGCAGATTTCCAGTGAACAGAGGAAACAGTTGGCTCAGTTGTACTGAGTTAATTTTCCTAATCAGAAATGTGCAGGATGTTCTGAATACTTTTGTCATTTTATAAAAAATGTAGTTTAAAGATTTTCTTCTCTTGGAAAGATGTTCATTGTAGTCCTCAAGAATATGCTTTTAGACATAAGGCTTCACTCTAGAGATTATCCTTTTTCTTTCCAATTTAATTAGATCACACTGTCCACTTTGGTTTTGAACCAAAGGAGCACGGTTGCAGGAATTTTGTTGATGGCCTCCAATGTTTCATTTTTTAAACAGGAGCTCTTGGTAAAATATCAGTACAGTATTTCTAAACCTGCAGTCAGTGGCAGCTGGAGGCAAAATAGGGAATTTCTTTTTGTAAAGAACAGTTCCATTTTCATGCTCGAAGACTGATTTGTTAAAACAAAAGCAAGTACACTGCTGAATTAATGTAAGATGATGTGAAAGAAGAAGTGTTTGTAAGTAGTAGGTAAGGTTGACCCCTTCCGTCTCTTATGTCTTGAGATTAATTGTAATAATTGATGTGAAGGTCAGTCAAAGCTGTTTGGTTTTGGTTTTTCTTTATTAATACTAGCAGTCCAGTTTCTGGCAAAACATTCCTTAAATGCTGGCTCTATTTCCAGTGGCTGTTGTGAATGCAAAGGTAGTTTAGGATTTCCTGACTTTCACTGAAAAGCTTACAAAATGGTAGAATAAAGACATTTTGCAAATTGAGAGAAGTGCTGTGAGCTTGTGGCATGCATAGTCACAAGGAGATGGGCTTTCAGAGTTTTCAAAAGGTATGAAGTAAGTAGCAGGCATATAAGTATATGAAATAACATTATTTATAGAACTTTTAATAGATCATTGGCTTGACTGGAACTGAAAATGCTGGGGTTTTTTTTAAGGATTTTACTGGGTTTGGGTCTGATTTGCCTTTAAGGCTAAAACCAACAGTCTGACAAAATTGGCCAAAAGAATAGGCTATAGCCTTCTTGTGTATAACAGCCTTCCAGAAGTCAAAATTATAACATTTTATTAAACACTGCTTTACAATATCACAGAATTGTTCAGTCTCCAAGTCATTTCACAGGTAATTTAAGGCACATACAAATACAGCTTCTATTTTTTTTATGTGAGTGCCTTGGAGTACATTGCTTTTCTTTTGCTTCAGTACTTCCATCCCAGATTTTTATCCCCCTAGTCTTCATTCCCTCCGCCAGATACTTAATACATTCACCTTGAAGGATTTAAACTGTACGTTTAAGCAAAGTCACGGTAGGGCAGAAGATGCCACTTAATTTTGTTTTTCTGGAGCCAACTGCAGTGGTGCCTAGGTCTCTGCTGAAGCTCTTCAAAACCGCTCCAGTACAATCAGTATGGTAAACCTTCATAATTTTTTCGTAGTTTGCCTGAAGTTACAGGCAACACTTTTAACATAAGGAAATGAATTTGGATTTGTAGTCTTTTTTTTAGCTCAGTGCAATAGAAATGTCTCGCTCCACTGTGTCACCTTCTCTGGCCTGACCTACAGTAATGAAATTGGCATAGCTGTTTGTCACAAGAAAGGTCTGTATTTTTAAGCTGTAGAAACTTGTTTGTATGCTTTTGATCAAAGCTTTTCTGCTTGGTACTTCCTGACTAGTAAGTACAGTGATGGATGCAGGTGCTTAGTGGACTTAGTGACCCATTTAGTCTTCTGTGGTACCATGACACATGTTAAAGGCCGAAATTGAAGATGAAGGCCATTCCTTCACAGAAAGGAATGCAATTTCCTGTTGTAGGAAAGGTGATAGACTCAGCTCTTATTATTCACTTCGGAAGCATGCAGGACCCATGCAGTGATATAGTTGGAAATCAGAGATGAATGACATGAAGGAAGGTAGTTTTATTGCAGTGTTTTGTAAAAGCGAGGTGTTACATTGAACATATTTGTTTAGCATTAAGGAAAACACAAGACCTAGGATTTAGGTAATGCACATTCCATTACAGGGATTTTTGGTTTTGGGGGTTTTTGTTTGATTGGAGTTTTTTTAGCTTTTCACATAGAAAAGGGTGCAATTGACAAATTTTAGTTGCTCTTGATCCTGCAATATGTTACTAAAACTTTATGTTGATCATATATTTCCTGATGGCTTGAATGGTCATGCCATGTCTGTGCTATTTTGAAATTAATTACTTTTCTTCTTTCAGCAAAATTGTAACCTGAAAAAACTATTTCTTGTTTATTCTATCACTAGTCTGCCATCCTGTGCTTGATAAACTACTTGCTGCTGCGTTCACAGTGGCTTACAGAGTTCTAGCCCCTGATGTGCGTTACATACAGAGCTTGCAGAACTTTACTATCGTTTGTTCTTTTCTGGTCCTTACCTATCTACTTTGCGCAACCTTTCGCACGGTTATTTTTCAACCAATTGCACACAAAGTTGTCAGCCAAACAAGGTAGATGGCTTTGTCTGGGATGCCTGGTTGCCCTGCTGAATTCGTGAGACAAAAAAAATAAGCGTTTTTTAGGCCTGACAGTTAAAAGAGGGAAGATGTAAGGGAGAAGTAATTGTGCTTCCCTTGACATCTTCAGCTTGATAGCTCAAATGTGACCAATCTGGGGTAGAAACTTGTCTTTCCACCCTTATGAAATATCTGGTCTCTAAATATTTTTGAAAACCAGTGATGTTTTTAGTTGGCCTAAGGCTTGATATGCTAAAGACTCCTGCCTGGACAAGAGGGTACGGTCCTGGAGCTGCCTGGCTCCCTGTCTTTTTGACCCAGAAAATGTCCATCTGATACTTGCCAAATGCCCCATCTTCTGTCTGTCTGATAGTTCTGCTCTGGCTGAACCTTTTATCACAGAGGTCCATTTTTGCCTTTGTGCATATGAGAAAAAGTACACTGAGGCAAACCACAAAGGCAAGACTGTAGTTCTTGCTGCAGGCAAGGAAAACCACCTTCTTCACCCAGCTCCTCCTCTTGGCTTCATTAAAAAGCAATTGCCAGGTGGTAAACAAAAGGAGGAAGGACTAGGAGGAGGAGGAGAGTGCTTTCTGTTTGTGTTTTTGCTTTCTTTTTTTGGTTTTTTTTTTTTTTGAGGGCTCTCCATTACGCTTGGCTTCTTATTAATAAAAAATTAATTTGAACGTCATAAAGAACCTCTGGTGTTCTGTATTTTGTTTGCCTTTGTTTCTATCTAACAATTAATTATACCACCACTTGGATAAACACAGGCCTAACTATATTCAACAAAAAGGAAAGAGGTTTTGTGTGTATGCCGTGTGCCATTAGGGGAGCTGCTTCTCTAGGAGCTGCTGTGTGTAAAATTCAGCAGATACTTAAAACCCAACAAAACCCAAGTGGGTGCAGAGGGAGGAAGGAAAATGTTCACTTTGCTTTGACAGACTAGGTTTCACAGAATCCCAAGGGTTGGAAGGGACCTCAAAAGATCATCTAGTCCAACCCCCCTGCAAGAGCAGGGTAACCTAGAGTACATTACACTTGTCCAGGTGGGCCTTGAATATCTCCAGTGTAGGAGACTCCACAACCTCCCTGGGCAACCTGTTCCAGTGCTCTGTCACTCTTACAGAGTAAAGAAGTTCTTCCTGATGTTAACGTGGAACCTCCTATGCCCCAGTTCACACCCATTGCCCCTTGTCCTATCACTGGATATCACTGAAAAAAGCCCAGCTCCATCATCCTGACACCCACCCTTTACATATTTGTAAACACTGATGAGGTCAGCCCTCAGTCTCCTCCAAGCTAAAGAGACCCAGCTCCCTCAGCCTCTCCTCATAAGGGAGGTGTTCCACTCCCTTCATCATCTTTGTGGCTCTGCGCTGGACTCTTTCAAGCAATTCCCTGTCCTTCTTGAACTGAGGGGCCCAGAACTGGATGCAATATTCCAGATGTGGCCTCACCAAAGCAGAGTAGAGGGGGAGGAGAACCTCTCTTGCCCTACTAACCACACCCTTTCTAATGCACCCTAGGATGCCATTTGCCTTCTTGGCCACAAGGGCACATTTCTGGCTCATGGTCATCCTCCTATCCACCAGGACCCCCAGGTCCCTTTCCCCTTCACTACTTTCCAGCAGGTTTGGGCAACAAATACTGACAGACCACAATGCTTTTGACGCAACATTTTTCACTCTGCAAAAATTCCACCACAGCTTGTTGAAAATTAGATTTAGAAAGGGTTGTGAAGGAATAGGTAGAAAGAAACAGCATAAAGCTTAGGTCAGAGTTCAACTCTGAGTTGGCTGCAGGTGACTTCAGCTATTGCTTTGTTCATTTTTCTGAGCTACTGTGCTTGAATTACCTGTTACCTGCAAGCAGCAGTCAGCAGCTTCTCTGAATGTTTCTTTCATCAGCTTACAGTCTACCCCTTTTCTTTGATTTCATGACAGTATCATGCTATGATTAGGGGCCTCTCATGTTCAGAGGCATAACATGAGGCAGTCAGGGCTTATCTGTAAGAGGCATGTCAAAGTTCATTAGCCAAATTAAACTGTACCCCATGCTGTGTCTTTGCATTATTGCTGCAATGCAAGAAATCCTTTAAAGTAATGCATTAAATTTTTTTCACTGCTTAAGTCTGCAGTGACCAAAGCAAGAAGAAATTATTCCATGTCACGCATAACAATTAACTATCTTCACATTGCAGATGAAATCCTAAAAGTTGCAGTTGCATTAGCAATGCAGGCAGGGCTTTGGGTCCAGCTTGAGCTGGGAGCTCGCTTCCTCCAGCACTTGCTGTGTGAGGCTGTCACAGCACCCAGCAGGGGGCTGTTCTTGCTGTCATTTGCAACTGCTTGTTACTTTAAAAACACCTCAGAAGCTAGTTTAAAATGTTTGTTTGAGTGTACCATTTGAACAATGGTTCCTGTTCTAGGGCAAGACAGCCTTATGCCATGCAGTATTGTGTTCTGTCAGAATAGCAGCTAGCCTTGACTTCTCCAAGTTCTTTCTGGTTTTGGTGCCAAGTCTGTTTAAAAAAACAAACTTCCCTTTGTAAGACAAAGAAGGAATTTCCCTTTCTTCCATCCTGTGATTCTGATTCTTACCTCACCTTTTCACTAATTTTTTTGGGTTGACCTTGGTGCAGGGGATTTGTTCTTTCTTACGCATCACACTCTTTCATTGGATCTTAGGTGTAAATTTTTTGGTATTTGCTTATGCATGGGTTGGGGTTCGTCTGGTGTTTTTTGTTTGGGGTTTGTTTGTGGTTTTGGTGGGTTTTTTTTGTTTTTGTTTTTTTTTTTAAGTAGTTCTTTCTAACATTGATTCATGTTACATCCATAGGTAGCAATACAGGAAGTTCTGAGTTTTGACGTTAGGAAATGCAGGAGGAAGTACTTGTTTTTCAATTATAATACTTTCTCATTTAATGTATTACATGGGATAATAATAACACTTTCTTCCCCCCTGGTTTTCTGTAGTGGATCAGATCTATCATCTAGCATCTCCTGCTTCTCCTCCAAATTATATGTATAATCCTATAAAAACATTGAAGACCAACACTATTGGAACATTAAATATGTTGGGTAAGTGGAAATCTTTTTTTCTTACTTAACTTGATTAGACATAATATGACCTGGACAGAGTTACTGGGGAGAGGGGAGGATAGCACATGAGAGTTGTACATTTCAGAGAATTGGTTCTTTAAGAAATATAAGGTAGGGGGTGTCCTGCTTTGTAGACTTTCATACTTTAAATATATCTACAGATGAACTCTGACAACATGCAAGCTTGGCTGTCAAAGAAAAAGAACTTCATGCCTGTAACTTGGCTATGGACTGTGCTGTAATTATAGAAGTCATAGGAACAAGTAAAGGCATGGGATTTTTATAGCAAAGTTGTGTTCATGACAGCACTTTTCACTTCAGTAAAGTGGAACATTCCCACATTTACCATGAGTGACTCTTTCTGTCCATCACAGCAAACACTGAACTAGGCCAAACATCATTGGCTCTGTAAACCCTGAACATCAAGAGTACTGTACCCTCTTGTACATGCCCTGGCTAGCAAATTCTGCAAGAATGTTTAATGTCTGGCTTTGTGTTAGATAAATTCAAGGCAGCATTTTCAGCTTTGTCTGTTGGTTTGAATGCTGGGGGTGGGCCTATGAAAAGAACTCCTCAAGTCTTCACTACTTTTTTCTCCTATCTTTGAGCCATTTGGCATATCCTGAAATTGAACTGGCTGTCAGTGATCCTAAGAGTTGTTATGAGGCAAAAAAATGCCTAGACATTCAGTCAGCTGGGTTTCTCGTTTGAGTGGTACTCTACTGAGTACAATTCAGAGAATTAAGTGAGTTAGAAGCTATTGAGGTACCAGACGGTTGTACAGCATACGTGAGAGATTTCTTTGCTTGGCCATGCCAACTTGAAGTCCAGAAATGGAGTGCAGAATAATCTTGAGTAATGGGGTAGGATTATCCAGGCAATTTAAAGGGGCATAAGAAAGGGAAAATAATTAATTTTTGTCCTATAACGTGTTATTCTGTATAAATTTCTTATGTAGCTTATCTTTAAGCATTGGTTAGCATAATATATTGTGGTGTTTTTAAGATCCTGATTTCCTAACTGGAATGATTTATGCTTCCTTGTCCTTTATTTATGGTGTAATATATTAAGTCCTTGGATCTTGGTTCACTGTAACTTAGTTCCCGAAGTAAACACGTCTCATGCTGGGTGCTGCTCTGCTGTTTCTCAAGCTTCCTAGCTTTGGAGTGGGAGCTATGGATATGATTTACCGGTAGATTTATCCAGTGAGAGAAATTAAATTATCTTTTAAAATATGTGAAATAGAATTGCACTAAAGCAGTTAACATGACTGAAAAATTCCTGCACTTGTTCTAATTATGTTGTTCTTTCCCTGTTGCCCAAAATTTAGGGTTAGCTAAACGTGTTGGAGCACGACTGCTGCTGGCCTCTACATCAGAGGTATATGGAGGTAAGAAGGATAAAAAAGTGTTCAGAGTTCCTGAAATGTGACTGTGTAAAAGGGTATTTACAAACCATTTGTCAGATGATAGAATGATAAATTTTCATCACTGTCTTAGCATGATTTCTTTATCAGGTGTACTTTGACAGTTTAAAATGTAGACATTAGTACTTGCATTAAATCTCTAGTCAGAGTGGTAGAAGTAGACTTGGACTGTTGTCTATAACTGTGTTTTTTTCAAAGGGCTTGTTGGGGATTTTGAGTGTTGAACTCTTAATTAAAATCAGTATGCCATAATTGAAACCTGTGAAGAAAGAGAATTTCGTTAGTAAATCTGCATCTCTCTTTCCATTCATTTATGAACTGTATTGTTAGAATTTAGCAATCACTCTGGTGTGTAAAGGGATAAGGACATCACCTCCAAGCCAAGAAAGTAATGATTATGCATGCAGGCTCTTGTGGTGTCTTTTAAAATGTAATATTCAGCAATACTACCATATCTTTACATCTTTCACTGTTAGTAAGAAGTGAAGTAGTGAGAAAATGACTGATAGAACTGCTAAGCTGGGTGCAGGAAGAATCTGAAGAACTTCCTTGGGGCATGTAGCAGACCATGTGCCTACTAGAGAAACTTCCTGCTCTTGTGAACTTTTCCCTAATCGATAACAGCAGTGTTACAAGATTAATGGAGGTATGCAGGCAGAGTCCACCAGCTCAGCATCAGTAGTTGTGAGGGTCTAGTCTTTAAACAGCATCCAAACAAACAAGAAAATACTGATCTTTGTAACAAAACACAAAGCTTTGTGAGGAGAAAGTGGGGAAGGGCAAAGAACGTACCTCAAGGAATATATTTTTGGTGGATTAATTTCAGTCAAGAAGATTGAAAGCAAATACCCAAGCAAAAGATCACCAAGATGACCACCCAACCAAATAAGCAGCTTGAACCTGTGCAGCATTCCTACTGCCTTTGCCTTTGATTATCTATAGTCAGCCTCCACAGAATAAGGTGGAATACCCAAGAACTCTCTCTGTGAGCAAACTCTGTTCTGGAACAGGGGACCAACAGGCAAAAAAGAGCTTGAGTTCTGGAGTCTTGTTGCTCTGCTGCAATCTGTCTGCTGAAGTAAAAACCTGGAAATTTCCATTATCAGGCTTTGTTGTGTCAATAAATCCAGTGTATCAGGGCAAGTCTACTTACATTATACTCTGACTAAAAGGGCAAAGCAATTTTGCTGAGAAATGAAGGGCAGAAAATAGTCAGAAAATACGTTAGCTGTTTCCACAGGACTTCTCAAAGCAGTGTTGCATAGAGTTTCCATGTGCTTCGTAGAGCTGCCTGTGCCAGAAAGGAGACAGAAACTGAAGTGGCTTCCAGATTACAACAGCTTTTGGGGACCTATTAGGAATGTCATATGCTTTTATAATCACATAAAACTTCTCTGCATTTACCATTGCTCTGACTCTCAGCCAGAATTCCTATGTAATCATGTCTCTAAGCAGCATATGCTTAGGATAAACCAGAAGAAATATAGCAAGTACATTGTGGTACATTGCGTTATTCTTTAAGAAATGCAGTACTTTTTTCCCATTTTTCTTTCCCTGTTTCTTGTTTTATAAAACTTGAAAATGCTTTACAGTTTTTTCCAAATACAGTAAAAAATGCTGCCTACAAAACCTGTAATATCTCTTCTGGATTACATTAGATAAGAGTCGTATTTGCGTCCTCGAAATTGTCTGGTTTTTCAGAGGAGTTGAATTTAATCATCTGTTCACACACTCTTTTGGGGAAAGCAGATGATGGCTGTTGTTTGCTTGTATTCAGTTATCTTGCTTGCTGCATCTTCCTTAAGTGTCACTTTCATGCTTCCAGTGACTATGCTTAAAAGGAATGGTGTTCAAACATATTGTTTTTTAAATACATAGCTCAGAGATAAACTGTTGAATTATATAGCACTGATGATCTACTGGAAGATGATATATAGTCACCTTTTTACTAGAAGGTAATTTAAGGTGTTTTATTTTTTCCCATAGATCCTGAAGTTCACCCTCAAAATGAGGATTACTGGGGCCATGTGAATCCAATAGGTCCCAGAGCCTGCTATGATGAAGGAAAGAGGGTTGCAGAGACCATGTGCTATGCATACATGAAGCAGGTATTGAACTTGTATGAGATTCAATGGATTTTCTGTAATTAATGAAGGCTAAATGTATGGTAAAACTGGAATATGTGCACTTCAGGTGTAAGAGGGGAAATAATATCTTGAGTAGGAGCACTCATACTGTAGTTGCAAAATCTGTTTAATGCAAAAGTTTTATAGCATCCATCTATTGTGGTTTTTTTTTCAGATGAGCAGTGTTCTACAAGAAAATATGCTTTAGTCTTATTAGATGTGTTTTTCAGTATCGTAAATAGTTTTTAGACAGGTTAAACTGGGGTGAACTTCCTAATTTTGGGAGCTAGAGAAGAGTTGTTTCAAGTTGGACCTGTGCTGAGAAGTGCTTTGCTGAATAGGGCTATTACTGATAAATGTAGAATGCTTAATGGCATAATTGAAATCAGAATATACAGGTAACAATTAAGAACTTCTTCAGTGAGTATCTATATAGGAGCAAAATATTTTAAATCACCTTAGAAATGTTTTTAAATTGTGTAAGGATAAATACAGACCTTAATAGGAGATACGGATACTTAACTATATAATGCACTTTTCCAAAGAAATACAGTAACCTAAGATAGAAATACAATTTAAAACATTTTTGAAATTATACATGCCAGTTTCTCTGGGTTTAATAATCAGCGAGTAGAATCTTGTCATTAATTAACCCGCTCTTTACCTGTATGTTAGTCTTATGTAATTGCTGTCTCTGATAGACTGTGTGTCACACTAAAGAGTCATATCACTGTTTCTCAGTGTTTCTAACCTTAATGTACAAAGATACTAATCAAATGTAGTATATTCTGTAGAGTAGAAATTATGAAATAATAAGTACTTTTAAAAACCTTGACTATAGAATGATATTTAACTGTTAAAGACTGTAGGGATAGTGCTTTAGTACAAAGGTGGTAGTAAATTTTCTCTTCTGCCAGGCAGAGAAGGCAAAAGTTTGTGTCTCCTTTGCTCTCTTTCAAATCGATTAAGGTCCAGCATGGTGGCACTGCTTTTGTTCAAGATGATGTCTTCAGTACTTCACTGTAGCAAAATACTCCTCATAGGTCTGAATATTGTGGGGTTTATGAGATACTATTGTGCTGTAGGGTGTATTTTTTTGCAAGTTAATGGTACACACTGCAATATTATTTTAGAAAGACAAGACTGTAGGTCATTTTGAAAATCATGGGCTGTATCTTAAAGCCACAAGATGAGTCATGATACTATACCATAAATCTTATGCAGGATTTACAGAGGACAGTAAAGGTTTGTAAGGCAGAACTGTAGTGCACACATACGTTAAGTGAAAACTCATGATGCAAATGAGCTATCTGTCTTAGGGGCATCTCTAGGAGATATTTCTTGTACTTCATTATGGGTTGGTGAAGTTTGCCCAAGCATGTCCCATGTTCATATATATTCTGAAACACTGTTGAGCTGTTTTGGGGCTTTTTTTTTTTCAGTTTAGATGATACACTGTTATTAATGGAGGAAACTTTAGGAGGAAAGGTGTGACTTCTTTGAAAATAAGTATTACGCTTTTAAGAGGATTTTCAGATAGGAGTGACCTAGCCCAAACTATCTGGATTTACATGATTTCAGGCTAAAATATTTCCAGGATCTTCTCAGCTTCAAAAACAGTACAAGCAAATTTCTCTCTGCTTTTTGTTGTCATTTCTTCAAAAGATTTCAATCATCACACACATTCCTAGCTACCTTAAATACCTAATCATCTTCATAGCAGCCTTCCAGTATTTGAAGGGGGCCTACAGGGATGCTGGGGAGGGACTATTCATTAGGGACTGTAGTGATAGGACAAGGGGTAACGGGTTGAAACTTAAACAGCAGAGGTTTAGACTGGATATAAGGAAGAAATTCTTTACTGTGAGGGTGGTGAGGCACTGGAATGGGTTGCCCAGGGAGGCTGTGAATGCTCCATCCCTGGCAGTGTTCAAGGCCAGGTTGGACAAAGCCTTGGGTGATATGGTTTAGTGTGAGGTGTCCCTGCCCATGGCAGGGGTGTTGGAACTAGATGATCTTAAGGTCCTTTCCAACCCTAACTGTTCTATGATTCTATGATTCACAAAAAAATATAAAATAAAAATTGACTTCTGTATTATATTTCCAGGCAGGCTGTTTGAATCAGGATAGTTCTTGAATCTAGTCAAAGGTGACTCTTTTTTCACAGTTGTTAGAATTCCTCCATAGCTTTTCTGACCAAGATCTTTCTGGTGCACTCTTTTGTGCTGGCAGCATTGTTCTGTTCACTTATTTTGACCCTATGAATTATTTCTTGACTTCATCTCCTCTTTACCCTGCTGTCTTTAAACAAGCCCAGCAGTACTTCCTTATCAAAGAGTCCAAGGGCAGTAGTAGTGTTCAGTACTATATAGATGTCTGTTTGAAATAAGAGGTGGGGAGTGAAATATTTGCTGAAGAAAAGCAGGGCTCATAAATTCAAAGCATGTACACAAGTTCACCTCATCCCATGTGAGGCACCTGAGTGTGTGGGTTGAGAGATATTTGCTATAGGCTGCTGGGAACAGTTCTTCCATAAATTCACTGGGGAGCATAGGTAAGCATGTTCCTTAATGTGCATGGAAGTACCTCTTTCTGGAGCTTTTCTCAAGCTGCAGGCTGCTTTAGTTCCTTGCCCTGTTCATCTAGGAACAGACTTGCATCCTCTGGTTCAGACCTATTCGTAATTCCCTTCTCTTCATCTCTTTTTCAGTGCTTGCTAAGCACTCTCTCCTGGAAAGCCATTTTCAGTTCACTCAGTGCCTTAATTCAAATGCAAAACTTTGCCACTCAGTGCAAAACTATAGTTTAACAAGATGGAAGGTGTAGTTTTGAAACTCTCTTATAATAACAGCTTGTCAATCTGTTTGCTTTCTTCTTTCAATACTCTTATCTTTATTACTATTCTGCCTATCTTTCCCTGTCCTCCTGAAGGATATTTTTTGCATAAACTTCATATATAGATATGTGAGTGACTTGCTAAAGTTGTGATACCATCACACAGTTAGTAATTTTTCTCCTTCATAGAACTTCTGTTTTACTAGATAAGGTAATACCATCATTTTCCAAAATGAACAGTATTTTCCAAATGCAAGTAAAGTCCTCCTGGACATATCCAGGTGGAGAAAATGGGGTGTGCGTGGTGGAGAAAATAAAAGGTAGGAGGGGAGTTTCAGCACATAGTTTTGCATTGTGAATTTTGTGCCTTGTTCATGAGTTGCCATTCAGTATACATTTAACTTTTTTAATTGTGATTGGAATTGTGGAGCTACCTGGAAATCAGAATATTCATGTACCCTCCATCTCTGGCTTGATTTAAATACTAGTCAGAATCTGACACTTCCTTCATGGCAGGGATCTGGTAGGTTTACTTAGGTGTGTTGTAAATACAAATACACAGCACTTTAAACACTTAGCATATAAAGAATGTTTTGTGAACTAGTTTTAATTTCTTATACCATTGATCTGTAAGGAAATTCCCCAGAGCTGAAGGAACACTTCAGGTCACCGTAGAATGTTGCAGGGAAATTGTTCATCTCCTTCCACTTTCTTCATCTTTTTCTGATACCATCTGTGTGACTCTGCAAGTGTCAGTGGTAGCAAATGGGCTTAGTTGTACATGTGATAGTTTTCAAATTGCCTTAGAATGGCTTAGATCTTCCAATTAAGTATCCACTGTACACAAGCATATAGAAGTAACTCGAGGTATCACAATCAAATATTAATTATAACCTTCTTTTAGTGGACAAATGTTATGGTCTGCATTATAGAATGTTTTGTAACCAGGACTGTGGAGGTTCGAGGTGCCAAAAAATCTTAATAGGCAAGAACCTCTAACATGTTAGAAATGAAGTATATTATATTAGTGTGAGAGATTAACACATGCAAATTGATGCTGAATTTTGTTAAATATTGGAGTGCATTGCAACTGCAACACAAGGGTGATTTTCTGTTCTATATTAACTTGTGCTTTCCCCCTAATCTTTAATTCACAAATTGAGCTGGTTTCAGCAATCATAAAAAGCCTTGATGTAAATGTGGGGGTAATGAAAACTGTTGATTAAATTGCAACTGAAAAGGCATTGAATAGTGAATAACAAGATAGATGTTGAGTAATAAGATAGCATATAGCTATATTGAATTAAAGCTGTTTGCTTTAATGTCCTGGGGGAGTTTATCCTGTATTCCCTAATCATTACTTGTTTTCTTTCCTTGATATTCAACATAGAGTATTTTTAAGCACGCAGTACTATTTTTTGGTTTTGTCACTTGAAGTTTGCTAGCACTTTGCTTAAGAAAAGCTGAAGAATTGATGTTTTTGTGGAAGAATGAAATTGAATTGTTTTTGGTTTTGACAGCACAGCAGGAGAAGAGGAAGTATTGCATCTCCTCAGGGCAATGGTCAAAAGCCTAGACAACAGTTCTTTAATGGCACAGATGGTAATTACTGTTGGATGTGTACCAGGCCACAGCTAAATTATAGTGATAAGAGCTGTCATGGAGCCCTCTAGCTTTCTAGAAGCCATGAAGAAGATTTTCATATCCAGGAATATTAGCGAAACAGAGGTTGGAGAGGAGAGTCTATAAGATGCTACAGGCATTCAGCAACCATGGGTACTGCCTGTAAGGTAGAGCTGAGATGCTGCAGACTCTCACTGCTGACTGCAGGGGCGTTGACACCCTTGAAGTGCAGCACCACAACTGGTGTCCCATCTGAGTTGTTATATACAAAGTCAGGGAAATTTAGAAAGAAAAGAGTTGTCCACGTTTCCTTTCCGCTGCAAAGTCTGAGGTCACACACTCATAATTAATGTTTTCAATAAATGTGGCAGTTCCGTTGAAAGTTTGAAGTACTGTTTGTGGTTAGTTGTTTTTATCTTCCTGATTAGCTGGCTCCACTTTGAAAGGGGAAACAGTGCTGCTTTCAACCATTGTAACTGCAGGGTTCACAAATAGGCTTTTATGCTTTGGAAAAGAGAAACCACAGAGAAAAATCCTTCACCATAGTTCAATAAAGTTAAATCCTAATAATTTAGGAATTAAATAATGCTAAGCTTTTGAAACTGGCTTGTTCTGGTTACCGTTGTACAGTCCTTCTAGTAGTCCTGCCTTTTTCTAAAATCTGCTGGTATGTTTTCTCTGCGCTATTGGACTAATAGTTCTACACACTTTCTAATGAGTTATTAGAGCTGTTAAAATTTATTTTGCTGAGTAGGAGCTCTGTATGCGAACCAGAACATTGTGTTTGGTCTTGTACAATTGCAGAAGTAGAATAGTTTTCCAAAGCTACCTGTTGGTAACATTCAGTTGGAGTAATTGAGTTGAAAAGCAGAGAACACTGCAGTAACTGAGTATTCTGAAAATGCAAACTGATGTTTTATTGTGTCATTAGTAATAGGCGTCCTTCTGTAAGTGGAGTTTCATTATTTAAGTATCTGTTTCTAAATAGTAGTGTTTTACCTGAGTTGTCAGAACTTGCAAATACAAAGATAGCATGGATGTAATATAAGGATTTTTTTTTCTGACAGTGGAGCAGCACTTTCTAAATTATAAGAAAATAAAGCAGGACAAAAGTGTTGGAACCTCAGCCCCATATTCACACACAATGGTGTTGCTAATGCTCTAGTATCTATATCATTTCTATATGCTCTGTACTGTTAACAATTGCAAAATAACCTTGAACCCCAGACAACTGCAGAAGATTGTATTGCAGTGATTATCAGAGCCATGGACAGAACAAATACAGGCAGTTAATGTGCTGGTGGAACAGGCCTGTGGCTGTTTACATTGGCCATGTACAGTACATACAAGAGGTCTGTGAACTGGGGCAAGTGTTAGAAATAGGATGTATTTTTAGCAGGGAGATATAAATTATGGTATGAAGAGACCTCAAAGAGAAGGTGTTGCTTCTCTAATCTGGAAAGTATTGAACTATAAGCATGGTAATATTTCGGCCATAAGGTGAAAGTAGTGGAGGTACGCCTTGTTTGTGTTCAGAGACTTGTATTATGCCAAAATAAGAGTTTGGGCCATTGTGTTTGTCCTTCCTAGCTTGTTTAGGGGCATTACTGCTTATGAAATTCAGATCTCAGCTTTACTGTTTTTGCAAAACAGTGTTAAAAATCTATTAGTAACCAAAATCTTATTTTGCTAATACAATAGGCAGTACATACATACTTTGGACCAGCCTCAGTGTAGAGTATTGTAGCTTAAACACATCACAGATGGATATTGCTGAATACTGTGTTAGTATGTTTGCTGTGCTTACAGTTCAGGGTTTTGGGAACAATTTTGCAAGTTAGTTGATGATCTCTGAAACACGTGGGAAAGTATGTGAATCAGTAAAAGAGTGACTAAGAAAGCAAGAGATAGCAGCAGACATAGTAATTTTATAGGCTTTTAGCAGGTCAAAGTGATACCCATGCAACTGTCTGGGCTTTCCCTGTCAGATAGTTTGAACCCAGTTGTCTGCTGTAGAAGAAACAATTGCAACTTTCCCTTTCCTGATTTTTTTTTATGCAGGGCAATCTAGTTCATTCTTGCTGTTCAGATAGATCCATAGACTTTACAAAAAGTATGCTTAATTTGCAAGAAAATCTTGCCTGATATCCTTATGAATTACAGCTGCAGCATATGTTTGAGCTGTTTCAGTTAAAAGAACCTCTTGAAATTTAGTTGTATTCTGTATTGGTCTGTTTTCTGGGACAGTCAACATGAGGACATACCTTTTCTTAAAAGGCTCATAAAATTAAAATGTCTTTTCCAATTAAGATGGTGTTATAGCATCGTTGATGCTTCTGGAGCAGGGAGCTGTAGAGCTAAGTGGCAAAGAATCATGCTGAAGACTGTGGACAAGTTTGTTTTCCAGGGGAGACTGGATAATTAATGCTAGTTTTTGACTGACAGCTGTAGAATAGTATGAGTATTATTCAGAGGAGCTATCTGTGTAAGATTTTCTGTAAGTATTCCTTGCATCTTTTCTGTCTTCTCTCTCCATCTCTACAGGTACAGTCTCTGTGAACATGTCCATATAGTAAATAATAGTGAGCTGAAGTGTTTTGCTAGCTCACAGTGCTGCATTTTATTAACTTGATTTCAGGCTCTTTTTTTTTGATTGCTCAAGGAATTGCTCTAATTAGTTTTCTATAGGAAAGTATAGTCTTAAACCGTGGGGACAAAAGTCAGTTTATCACTTTTGATCTGAGTGTCAGGGATTACTTTCACACTGTCTCTTGTTTAGCAGTACAAATGTGGGACAAAGAAGTTTTTCTTTCTGTAGGGTAAAGTAAAATATTGTACATGACTTAATGGCTGCAAAACAGAGGAAGTGACTGGCTTCACTAGTGGGACTATGGTGGAGGTGTTCAGTCATGATTAACATCTTGCTGATAAACAGAATGACAGGACATAGGTAGGAGTTTGCCATAAGTATTTGTAGGCAGTTAATACAAAAAGGAGTAAAGTTAATAAGCATGAAAAAAAGGATCAATTCAAAAGAGATATTCAGGAAATGGCGAAAGAAAACTTAGAACAATTTTCAAGTTGTTATCTCCAAAGTCTGTCTGTGGAAGAGGAGGTTTTGGGTTTTTTTTTTAAGTAGACAGATCCCAGTTTTACAGGCACAAGTGAAAATTCAGCTGCACAGAAAACAGATTTTTCAAAGCAGTAGGATGCAGAGAAAAGCTTTGCTAGATGACACTATAAATAAAAAGTTCTTAATTTTAAAAGAGAACATTAGCATGGTGGAAGGGGAATAAATAGAAGGGAGAAGAAATGCTGGATTCACTGTGGCTATGAGTAAGTGCCTGTAGAGAATGTTTTGTTTTTCTTTTCTAGATCCCTTGCTAGTTTCCAGCCAGTACTGGGAAACAAGGCTGCTGCTGTAACTTGTGTAGTACCAAAGAGGCTTTTTCGTCAGCATTGTTTAATGAGCTATTTTTAACTTGAGTATTAGCTTCCAAGTGCCTCATTTTCTGTACTTGTTATTAATGGCAGTATCTGGAAAACCCACATGGAACACATTCCCTCCCTGAAGGAGACAGTGTCCTTTTTAAGACAGAGTGCTGGGCAAAAGGAAAAAAGCAGCAACTCCATCAGAGTGTGTATTTCCAGGTACTTGGAAGGCATTGGGAATGGCTCTGCCCCATGCTGCTGGAATTACATGTTTGATGTGTTACAATGTGCTGTGCTTTTTTAGCTAATGGGAAATAAAAAATATGTTCACAGCTGATGAATATTGCGTGGGAAGGGACTCCTGCTCCTTTCAGGGCCTCTCAGCAGGTCCAGGTGGATGTTGTGAGGTTATTTTTTTGGCTATGTTGCGGATGCAAGATGCCTGTGTGACAAAGACTCAAGACTGTAGCTTTTCCTATGGCACAATAATTACCTTTCTGGTTACTTTAAGCTTACAATTTAGTTGCAAATATAAACACCTGAAAGTGGTAACTAAAACCTTACCTGCAGTTAAACAGAACTGGATGTTGTTTGGCCTTCTGCATACTAGGAAGTGTTAGGCTTTACCTATACTACTTGGTGTTTCCCATTTCTCAACACCAATAGCCAAAGTGTTAAATGTGCCTTTTGCCTCTCTCTCTCTCATTTGTAAAAAGCTAATGAAATTGCTTTCACAGAACTTCTTTGAGATTTCATGTGCTCATGAATCACTTAGAGACCCAGGAGAGAAGATCAGATTTTCCTCCAAGTTTCTCTTGTACTTGTGAAGTATGTTTATTTTGAAGAAAAATGTGTTTCCAGATCTCTCTTGAATGAAGTATGCACAAGCTGTAGCCTTCAGGCACAGATGGACAAACACTACACTTCTTCCACCCACACTCTCATTGTCCAAGAAAATGGCAAGCATTGGTCTAAGCCTTATTAAAATACCTTAGTAAAAGGCATTGAAAATACAAGATGCTCTGTGAATCCTCCAAAGGAATAACTGGCTGTTTGCAACTCTAGAGCATTGTGTTTTATGACTTCAGTTTCTTCAGTTTAATCAGAAGCACAGTTTGCTTCAGATAAGAAGTGTTTCCTGTGACTGATAGAAAGATGGCTTTTTCTGGGAGGGTTGAGGATGGGGGAGTATGAGGAAGATGCATAGGCCTGAGGTGAAGTTGACACCTTCCTCCCTGCCTTGTGGTTATCAGCCTTGGATGATAGCATCTATCTGTTCATAGCATACCACACTGCTCTGAACTCATTGGGAGCCAAATGCATGCGTCAGCACATAAAGGCCAAACATCCTTCTTGGAGGCTTTATCATGAGCTGTGGCTTGTCAAAATGAGTGCTAACAAACAGAAAATACCTGGAGAGATTACTTGGTCCACAATCTCTCAGTGTTAAAATGTTTTGACCAGTCAAGTTTTCCAATTTCACGTATTTGTTTCATTTTGCTTTGAAAAATTGCAGAATATTCCACAGAAAGGACTTCTGGAATGATAGAGACGTTTCTTGAAAAAAACTAAGCTATTGAAGAGACCTGGACTCTGAATGTGTGAAATGTGTGAATTTATACAGCCTACTAAGTGTCAGGGAGCTAAGAAACATTGTAGCAGTGGTCACAAAGCCCCCTACTTTACGGCATTCATTAAGATATTTATCTGAAGTGTTCAACTTTTCTGATCTTTGGAAGTGCTACCTTGGTCTGATGATTGTGAGACTTCACTTATGTGCAAAATATGTAGATAAATACCAGGTGAAATAAGCTGTTGGAAGGGTACTATTGGAAAGTCTTTAAGTTCTTGCTGGCTGGAAGAAAATGCACATGCTGAGATCATCAGCTGTTCTAGCACAGATTTAGAATTTGCATTACAAATACTGAGAACCAGTATAAATTACCTTGCTCTACCCACTACTACAACCAGTAGCATTGAGGGGAGTTTAGAACTATTTCATGGTGAGAAAACAATGCTTGTTAAAGCTGTAAGAGAGATTGTTAAGAAAGCTTTTGGAGAGGGAGGATTAATTTGCACTTTTAGGACAAAAAGCACTTTTACTAAGGTAATAACAATTCTGTTTTCTTTGCCTACAGGAAGGAGTTGAAGTGAGGGTTGCCAGAATATTCAATACCTTTGGTCCTCGAATGCATATGAATGATGGTAGAGTTGTCAGTAATTTTATCCTACAAGCTCTCCAGGGAGAACCACTAACAGTAAGTAATGGCCATTCAATGACATGAAGAACTGTTTGTCTTTATATCCTATCCTCATGTGCTCTGAAAGAAAATGGATTTTAGAAAACACTGAGGTTTCTTGCCCCCAGACTCACAGAAGTCTGGAGTCAGTGCTGTTCTGTGGGAGGCAATATTGAGAGCTTTTTCTGTCATTATTACTGCAACTGCTGTGCTATCTAGACTTTATCAAGAATGTAATAGAGGATAAAATAGAACATTTTGCCCAACATCACCATTTTGTAGGAAGTAACTGATACTGAAAATTACTGAATATGACAAAAGGACTAAGGGGAGAGTTGTTTAGCTGCTCAGGTCAAATAAAGTGAATTATCAGCAATAAGTGGTAATTGTGAAAAAAAAATCCCCCTTGTATCATCACAGAATTTGGCTGACAGGAATACCAAGTGTCCACCTTTCCAGAAACTGAATGAACTCAATCTCTGTGTTCTCAAGAAATTATTTACTCCATTTGAACCATCTCTTTAATTTGAAGATATTCTAGCCTATGCAAACACACTCATTTTTGCTTTGTATTATTCTAAAGGAAAGGTTTATTAAGAAAATTAAGGATGTATCAAGAGAAACTGGGAGGAGGAGGAAACTACATTGTATTTTCTAGCTATTGCCTGCAAATAAGAAAGGTAGCCACATAGATGACTTTGCAAGAAACCATGCGCAAATGACTTAGTTCTGTAAAACTTACCCTACAAGCTAAAAGAAAAGAAGTGGAAAGCTCTATTTATCTATGTAAAATCTGTTTCCTGTTTGCTTTGGGAGTCCATCAGGCCATCAGTGTGCTCTCCTTCTGCATTCTCTCCAAATCAGTTATTGAGTAACATCTCAAACCCCGATCTTACCCAATATCTGCTAAAATGTGAACTCCCGATTCTGTATCTGCCTCAAGAGAGCAGCAGGTTTACCAAGTGACAAATTATGATGTGTATACCATTCGTATAGTCCTTCCTGTCCCCTGGGAAGACAAACATGGTTTCTGTCCTGTCCTTCCAAAAAGCTTTTCTGCTGTAGCAGGTTGATGTGTGTGTCCCCAGTTAACGTTCAGTGCTTTCGCCACTTAAATGTGCCTACTGATAGCCTTCAGAATTTTAAGTATTCATGTTCTAGGGACTTAAGTACAGCAGGCAATTAAACAGTGAAGAAAATAATGTTTTCTGATGCCATTATGTACACTGCAAGTATACTTTAATGTCTGGTTGAACTTTAGCAGCTTTCTTGCTCCAAAGTTGGCAGCACATAACCTGAGAAACCTTTCTATTTTTTCCCTTTTCATCTTAAGATTTTGATGCGAATCTGGGAGTCTCATCTTCTAGAAATTACTCACCTCCCATTTCCTCAAATAATACTATTTAGGGCCAAATGATTCCCCCTCCCTGCCCCTGATTGCTTTAAATGCGTACAGTGTTTGGGGTTGGTTTTTTTTGACAATTTTTTTTGAGACCACTAATATTTGGTAGTCTCTGAAGTTGGTTGTTTTTAAGAGCAAATAAAAATTCTAATCATAACCACTTCTTAGTAGTCTGAGGTTTGCTTTAAACATTTGGCTCTCTTTTCTGGCTGCATGTATGCTGCAGCTTCTTCCAGTGTTCCAGGAGAGACAAACCATGGCTCTGTCCTACATCCCTAAGTATGTTTCCTACATGCAGAGTTCTGGTTAATAAAATGCCTACAGTTCTGTTTACTGGAGACATGTCCAAGAGGAGGAAGAAAGACCTTCAAAGAACTGATACTTTACCAAAGGCTCTGCAGGCACATCTTTTTCCATTCCTGTAACCTTGAGCTTGTGTCTCAGGTGTTTGTCCTTGGAATGTTTTTCTAGAGTGGTGTGGAAAAGGTGATTGGGCGACAGAGAACTTCTGTGTTGATGTAACTTTCGTAATTTTCATCTGGTTTTAGGTCTATGGGCCTGGAACTCAGACGAGAGCTTTCCAGTATGTCAGGTAAGCCGTGTTTGTAACTGTCTGATATTTACTTCACTTGATGGTTCTTTGAGCTTGGCCAGCTTTGCATGCATGTATGTTTTAGTCAAAGAAACTTTGTTTATTCTTAGGCCAGATTTACTTTCAGAAGGGAGACACAGAAGTTTTTAAAAGTACCAAGAAACAAAATGTTAGCTGGTTTAGAGCTTTGAATTGAGATATTCATGTGTTCTTCCTGTCAAGGGGCAGCCAGTTAATGGGTAGGTAAGTTTTTCATGCTGAGCAGTTTGCCACTCCTTGCATTTTAATGCAATACTGCCACCTCGTGTCTTTGGGGGTGCTGTGATCAGTGTGCACAGTACATTCACATGTCCCCATCCTGGGAACGGAACCTGCTGAGGGGGTATTTGCGGTGTTAGCAATACTGCAGTGTACTTTGATATGAAAAAGAGAATCTGTTCCTCAGAATCTTCTGTCATGCTAGCTAAGCATCTATGTCAGGCTTCTGGGTTGGTTTAATGATTCTCTGCTTAAGACTGTTCTTTTCCTCTGCTGAAAGTAATAACAGCCAGTAATAGACATTATGGAAACTCTGAGAGTTCAAAGTAGCCACTTTGTTCCTGATTGTAAGTCATAATGAAAGGGATCTGGATTTGTATGTCCAGGGGCAAGTTGCTAAATTTGTTGCTGATAATCCAAAATAATTTTGGATTATTTTGCTGGAGGGAGGTAACACCAAATGCTCCATCCCTTCAGTGTTCAAGTCCGGTTTGGAGAGGGCGTTGAGCAACCTGGTCTGGTGTGAGGCATCCCTGCTCATGGTGGGGGGTGTTGGAACTAGATGGTCTTAAGGTCCCTTCCAACCGAAACCAGTCTATGATTCTGTGAAATACTGTTTTTTAACAAACCTTGTTTAAGAACTTATGAAATGGACAATTCAAACAACAAACTGCAAGAGAGGGGTTAAGGGGAGTGTGTCATGTGCATCTGTATAATTTGTTCTGTTTGAAATGTGTTGGAAATGGGCCTTCTAAATATGCCTGGGTACTGGAGGGAAGAAGAAGTTTTAATTATCTTTTGGTAATTTGATTTTTTTTTTCAATTGTCTTTGATATGATCAGGTGAACTATAGACAGTGTGTCCCAATGATAATCACCCTTTCAAACTAACCTCCAGTTCAGTACATCAACAGGGACTGTGGAACAAACAGCCAAGAAAGCATGCACCCATTGAAGTATGCACTGTATACACTGCTGCCTGATCTGCTTTACTGGAGCTCTGAGGAGGCAGCTCTCTTTTTAGACAAGAATATTATTTATAGGGAAGTGGAAATTGCCTCAATCTGTTCTTCCCATTTTTATAGCGATCTTGTGAACGGGTTGGTGGCGTTGATGAACAGCAATGTCAGCAGTCCTGTCAACTTGGTGAGTATGAGACCTTCACTCTACTGTGTTTACTGTGTGGTGGCCAGCATCACCTCTGTTTCCCTCCTTGTTACTGATGCTGATTTCTAGAAGAAATAAATGGAGCAAAAAAGCTCTTTCCATTAGGAATAATACATTCTTCCATGTATTCTCTTTATAAGCAAGACCCTAGATGTTGTGATTTTACAGTTCCAAGAACAGGATAACCCCCTCCCAAAAAAAACCCACAAAAAAACCCCAAAACAAGCAAACAAAAACAAGCAAACAAAAAAAATAACAAACATGGGGGATGTGCAGAATACACTAACAATTGTATGGTATAATTTTCTAATATTGATTACAGCTGCTTAGAACTTTTCTAATAAGATTTTTGTTCTCTCACCTTACTCTCAGCAGTGTATACAAGAACAGAAAAAGGATACATATGCTTGGTCATTTCCGTGTAGGCCAGCTCTTGCCAGGTCAGACATTTAACTCTGCAAGGCAGTTAGTTGTTCACTAGATTTCCTTTTTTACTGTGGTCAGGAATTCATTTCTATATTTCCATTCAAATGCTGATATTTTTCAAACCCTATCACGTTTTGTTTCCAGAAAACTCAGTATTTAAATCTATATGTACCCAAATATTCAGCTTTAAGTCAAACAAGATATAGTAAAGAGGTTTACAACAAGAAAAGCTAGGGATGGAGAGAATTAGTTTTGATGAAGGTAAGCTAATGCGAACAGTAAGCTTTTCATTTAGTGTTTTGTTCTGAAATGTTCATCTGGAGCTCACGTGCAAGTTGTTTAGAGAAAAAAATAAGGAATATTGTATAAGCAAGCAAGTAGCGCTTATACAGACTGATATGTCAGCTGTAGGAAATGTGGAAGTGATTGCTAGCAGCTAAATTAGTTTGGTTTCCTAACTTTGGATGAACTGAGAATTTAGCATACTTCATTGTATCATCTGTCCTTGACTCAGCAAAGTCCTTGAATCCAGATTTCAAACGGTGATGTAGTTGTGTGGGCTGCTGAGTGGTATATGCCTTTACTGTGATTGAAGTACATTTGCCCATACTTTACAGCCTGATTTTTTTTTTATGCCCCCCCTACATACATTGAATTAGTAAGGCAAATGTAATGGAAGGCAGCTTTTCTAGTAAATATGGAGCTGGTCAAAGTTAATTTTTATTTTTTCATCAAAGTAGGAATAAAGCATGACGTTTACCTCTTTCATAGCTTTACATGACCCTGTTGGAATCATATCAGAAATGAATTGTTATTGTCATGAATATCCCTTCCATTTCCAGGGAAACCCAGAAGAGCACACTATCTTAGAATTTGCCCAGTTAATTAAAAAGCTTGTTGGTGAGTATGATAAGTAATTCTTGGTAAAGCATATGAAGTACTTATTGTTGTTAGATGATTATTACTTGATTAGTGTGTGTAATATATGGATTGGTCTTTGTAATATATGTAATTGGTCTTTGGATTTCTTAATAATTTTATCAAAGGCATGTAATTGTATCCCAATCATATAATTAAATATTACTAAGATAATCCAAATCTTCTCAATTAGGTGTAAAATATTGCATGAACAGTAGGATTAATAATTCTTTCCTGTGTATCTGTGCAATCTATGCGAATCATTTTGTATAATGTTTATGCATTTCATCTTTGTTTTGGCACAAGGACATACCTAAATGAAATGTAAAATACATTAATGAAAATGTCTTGCATAATATCTCAGCCGAAAGGTGGTTCTTCACAATTATGTAGGCTGTTCTCCTCAGACTACGACTAAAAACCTCATGAAAGTGTCAGCACCATTCTAGTATATGTCTGGGAAGAAAACACTGGATTTCTCTTCATTCCTGCTCTGATATCTGTAGCAAATCAGAGCTCTCGAGAATGGAAGTGAATGACTATGCTTAGTCTTTTAATGTGGCTTCCTAATGAGATGAAACATACTGATTAGCCAAGGATTTTGAGTCTGTAGATTCCAGAACTACTTCTGGGGGATCTGAAAAAGCCAAATTCAGACATACAGTACAGAAGCTGCTGCATGTGATGTTCCTAGTAGCAGACTGTCCCCTCTGGAAAACTTTTATGAATCCACATATCAGGGAAGGAAATTGAAAATCACAGCACCAAACCCATCAGGCACATAGAATAATTGTTGTCTCTCTGTTCGCAAACAACGTGATCTTCTTCATCCTGCTCAGAGAGTTGGCTTTGGAGAAGGCTGAGGTTCTGAATGGCTTCTTTGCCTTGGTCTTCACTGGCAGAGGCTCTGACCACACCAACCAAGTCTTGGAAGGCAGATGCAGGGACTATGAGAATCAAGACCTTGGGCCCACTGTAAGAGAGGATCTGGTTCAGAACCATCTTAAGAACCTGATGGACCCAAGTCCATGGGACCTGGTGGAATCTATTCGGAGCTCCTGAAGGAGCTGGCAAATGAAGTTGCTAAGCCACTGGCCATCACAGTTGAAAAATCATGGCAGTCAGGTGAAGTTCCTGATGACTGGAAAAAGGGAAATATAACCCCCATTTTCAAGAAGGGGAAAACGGATGACCTGGGGAATTACAGACCAGTCAGTCTCACCTCTGTGCCTGGCAAAATCTGGGAGCAGATTCTCCTGAAAGGCATGCTAAGGTACATGAAAAACAACAAGGTGCTTGGTGACAGCCAGCATGGCTTTACTAGGGGGAAATCCTGCCTGACCAATTTGGTGGCCTTCTATGATGGGGCTATGAAACTGATGGACAGGGGAGGAGCAGTTGACGTCATCTACCTGGACTTGTGCAAAGCATTTGACACTGTCCCACATGACATCCTTGTCTCTAAATTGGAGAGACATCAGTTTGATAGGTGGACCACTCAGTGGATAAAGAGCTGGCTGGATGGGCGCACACAGAGTTGTGGTCAATGGGTCAATGCCAAGCTGGAGACCAGTAACAAGTGGTGTCCCTCAGGGATCGGTGTTGGGACCGGTCTTGTTTAACATCTTTGTTGGTGACATGGACAATGGAATTGAGTGTGCCCTCCGCAAGTTTGCCGATGACACCAAGCTGTGTGGTTCTGTTGATACGCTAGAGGGAAGGAATGCCATTCAGAGGGACCTTGACTCACTTGTGAGGTGGGCTGATGCCAACCTCATGAAGTTTAACCATGCCAAGTGCAAGGTCCTACACCTGGGTGGGAGCAATCCCAGGCACAGCTACAGGTTGGGCAAAAAGGAAACTCATGGTAGTCCTGCGGAAAAGGACTTGGGGGTGTTGGTTGATGAGAAAATGAACATGAGCCAGCTTCAGTGTGCGCTCACAACCCAGAAAGCCAACCGTATCCTGGGCTGCATCAAAAGGAGCATGACCAGCAGGTTGAAGGAGGTGATCCTGCCCCTCTACTCTGCTCTTGTGAGACCCCACTTGGAGTATTGTGTGCAGTTCTGGTGTCCTCAACATAGAAAGGACATGGTACTGTTAGAACAAGTCCAGAGGAGGGCCACAAGGATGATCAGGGGAGTGGAGCACCTCCCAGATGAAGAGGCTGAGAAAGTTGGGTCTGTTCAGCCTGGAGAAGAGAAGGCTGCGTGGAGACCTCATAGCAGCCTTCCAGTACCTGAAGGGGGCCTACAGGGATGCTGGGGAGGGACTATTCATTAGGGACTGTAGCGATAGGACAAGGGGTAACGGGTTGAAACTTAAACAGCAGAGGTTTAGACTGGATAAAAGGAAGAAATTCTTTACTGTCAGTGTGGTGAGGCACACAGAAGTGGGTTGCTGAGGGAAGCTGTGAATGCTCCATTAGTGTTTCAAGGCCAGGTTGGACAGGGCTTTGAGCAACCTCATCTAGTAGAAGGTGTCCCTGACTGTGGCAGATGGGCTGGAGCTAGCTGATCTTAAGGTCCTTTCCAACCCTAACTATTCTATGATTCTTAGTTCTACATCCATAAAATCCCATGGTAATATGGCATATAAACTATTTGCTAGATTCAGTTAGAGAAGTGGGTTTTGTTTCTGTATATTGTCATGAGGAAAGGCAAGTACTATGTTGGCTCAGGCTGTAGAGTATGGGTAAAGAGGAGGTGAAGTCCTAAAATGCTAAAGTGCTAACAATCACAGAATTGTTGAGGTTCAGAGGAACCTCTGAAGATCATTTGGTCCCAACCCTTCTGCTCAAGCCGGGCCAACTACAACCAGCAGTGGCTCAGAACCATGTCCAGACTCCATCTGAATATTTCCAGGGATGGAGACTCCACAGCTTCACTAGGCAACTTATACCAGTGCTTGGTCACCCTCAGTAAAACAGCATTTCCTGATACTCAGGGGAGGCCTCATTTTGTGGTCTTTGCCTCTGGTCCTGTCACTGAGCATCACTGAAAAGAGCCTGGCTCCTTCTTTCCTACTCCTCCCATCAGGTATTTTCCACATGGATAAAATCCTCCTGATCCTTCCCTTCTCCAGACTGAACAGTCCCAGCTCTCTCAGCCTCATCTCACAGGATAGGGGATCCAGTCCCTTCATCGTCATGGCCCTTTGTTGGATTTCCTACAGTATGTCCATGTCTCTCTTGTACTGGGGAGCCCAGAACTGGTGTCAGCACTTCAGATATATCACACTAGTGCTGGGTAGAGGGCAAAGATCATCTACCTCACCCATCTGGCAGCATTCCTCCTACTGCAGTCCAGGATACAATTTGACACCTTTGTGGCAAAGGCACATGACTGGCTAACATGCAAGTTGGTGTCCACCTAGAACCTACCTGAGCAGTCATTTCATCATAGAAGGTTATTTGACTGGTCAAACATAACTTCCTTTATGTGAATCCATGTCAAAATCTGTGTGAAATGCTTTGTGAATCCATGTTGCTGTGGAACAGCTGATGCACCCAGCTGTTGCCTGCAGTGCAGCTATGTCTGTGGAAAGCAGTTCAGTGGTAGAATTAAGAAGGAAAAAGCTGCAGAAAGACCTGATGCTCCAATAGGTAGGAAAGATGTAAATGTAAAGCATAGTGAATTGCAGATGATGACACATAGTCTCTTGTTTAATAGGCAGTGGGAGTGAAATCCAATTTCTCTCAGAAGCACAGGATGACCCTCAGAAACGAAAACCTGACATCAGAAAAGCCAAGTTGTTGCTTGGCTGGGAACCTGTGGTACGTACAGCTGTATTACTGTTGTATGCAGAAAGACAGAGTGGCAGAGGGGGATGGAGGACTACAATATTATGATACGTTTTGGTTATCAGAATATCTGCTTGACACAGTCTCCAGGACAATTGTTTAAAGGCCTGTCTCTTATATGTTGCCCTAGCTCATGATTCAGGTACTGATGGGCAAGACTGTATGGCTTGTGCCATGCAGAAGAGCAGATTACCATTAGCATTTGTAATACATTTAAGTAGGAAGAAAACATTGTATAGATAACAATTTTAACTTTTCACATGCATGGTATGCAGTGTCTGCCTTTCTGTAAGCCAGGTGAATCCTTTGAAATATGTGGTACACAGTTATGGGAGCTAATGAGTTAGCTGCTGTTTTGCTGTGGTAACATGCCTTATGGAAGGGAAAAAATGCATTTATTTAATTAAAATATTTTTTGTACTTCTTTGGAGTAAGACCATTTTTAAGATTACCTGTAACAGCATGTAACCAAAAAAAGTTTTGTTTGGATTGATAGGGAGAAATATGAGCACCAGAAAAATGTGTCTTTTAGAATCTGTTTAAAGGGAAATATGGGGAACTCAAGCAAAACAGAAGCTAATCAGGGAGATGACACTTCTTTATTTTTTTATTCTGTTGGACTAAAGTAAACCTGAATAAGAAGCCCTTATTTTGGACTACAAGTATTACATGTAGAGGTGTTTGGGGCTTGTTCTGAATGTTGGTAAGCTTGAAATGTTCTCATGGTTAGCCTAACATCTCACCACCCACAATAATGTCTGTCCACCTCTAAAGCTTAGTTACCAGCCACCTGAGGTGATGTTAAGGTTGTGGTGGTTCTGCACAGCTAAAATGCCCGTGGTTGCTAGTTTTTCCTTTCTCAACCTTTTTGGTGAAGTTAACTGTGTCGAACCAGGCATAGCTGATGATAAGAGCTGGTTTCCTTGAGGAAGCAAGGTCTACTTAATCCCCAGAAAATGTGTGACTTTTTTAGGTCCCCTTCTGGCTAGCACAGTGGTTTGTAGGGTTTTTTAGATTTGCAGACAAAATGCTTTCCAGGAAACATGTGAACTTACCTAGTAAATGTAAGGCTGTTAATAGAAAAAGGCAACTCCAGACCATTCTGAAAAAGGATTCACAGAGGCACCTGTCATAAATAGACTGTGCCTGAAAGCACAAGCACAATGGCAAGTGTTATAATCACAACAGGTTTAAAATAGTGAACATTTTACTTCTGGCCTTCTGTGTTTGGCACAGTCGGTAACAACACTTACTCTGAAGTAGCAGTTGCGGTGTTGGTGCATCAAGGCAAGTAGTTCTTGTGCTGTTATTTTATCCTCCTGTATTGCTGATATTATCAGTGAGCATGTCACAGCATATGGCTCCTGAGAAAAGTGGGTAGTATTTCTGTTGTTCCCATATGTAAATCATAGTGTTTAAATTACAGACATAAAATATGAAGAATTGCAATTACTTGTATAGGATTTAAGGGCACCAGATGAGATACTGGGTGATAATTTGTATCTCTTTTTCTGTATATCAGTGGAGCACTGAAGAAGTAAAAACAAAAAAACAGATCCAAAAACCAAACAAAACCCACCACCTTTATAACCAGTCAGTGAGATTCTGTGAAAGAGGATCTTCAGTCATTAATAACAGAAGGGGCTTCAATTTCTACATGCTTGTCTCTTTCAGTGCATTAGGATTTGAAGGCACAATTATGTATAAGCAGACCAATCATAACCACCTGATGGGGATTTAAATTTGTTGGAGTTTTTGACTTACTATGTCAGAAAATATATCTGATGATTAAAAGCTAACATGCATCAGCAGTGCTAAGAAGTAACCAGAATGTGGTGCTGTTAATACTTACATTGGCTGAGAATGACACTTCTAGCAGTCTTTTCATAGCTGTATTAAAAAATATGCTGTTGTGAAAAGGGCTGATATGAACTCAGAGTGATATGATTCTCTCCTTGCTTTTGGGAACAGGTCCCACTGGAAGAAGGTTTGAATAAAGCAATTCACTACTTCCGTAAAGAACTTGAGTATCAGGCAAACAATCAGTATATTCCCAAACCAAAACCCGCAAGGATGAAAAAAGGAAGAACAAGACATAACTGAAGGCTGTTGGCTGGACGGGAAGTTCCTTGCTTGACATTTGACGGATGTAATTTTTTGTTTCTTCTTTTATTTTATTTTATTTTTTTTTAATTTGGGAGACTTTGAAACACAGGTATCATGAAGAACAAACTGGAATTTCATTCTGAAGCTTGCTTTAAAGAAGTGGATGTGCCTAAAAATAACAAATATTCCCCTCCCCCTGCAAATCTTGCCTTGCACTTTTTAAATCTGTCTTTTTATGTAAAATAGAGTAGAAGCATCTTTTAGTATCTTCAAGTTTTATATCTTGCTGTGAGATCATTTTGTTGTGACTGTCCTTGACAGTTTTATTTACTGGTTTCTTTGTGAAGCTGAAGATAAACACAAATGGAATGGAAAATGCCAATTTATTTATAAAATGGGTACTATAAAATATGAGATGTTCTACTATGCATAAGAAAAAAGCTAGTGGTATGTCAGGTGAGAGACATTGATGTCTACGTATAGAGGAATTTAAAAGAATTCTGTATGAGAGCTTTATGTATTCTTTAAAGGAGAGATTTTTTTCAAAGGTTTAGTTTTAGTTGTACACTTGAATTTGAGATATTTTCATTGATTACCATGGATAAGGATATTTTGAATCACTACTGTGTTGTGCGTACTCTGGGAATAAAGTTAATGTATAATTGGTTACAGTGGTTGAATATGCTATTTTAATAAAATATTGAAACTTCTCTTTACTGGTTTCAGGGCTTCACTGTGGGCACTTCTCTAGCATTACACATCTGTGCATTCAGTGTGTATTAATTAGAAAGTAAGTCTGTAAATTATTAGCTCGAAGTTAGTAACTTCAGGTTTTCATTGCTTGTCTCTCAACAGAGATGCAGGAAGGGCTGCAGGATCTCTGTTGAAATAGATTAGCCAAAACCATCATGATTTATTCCAAGTCAGCTACCTGATAGTGATGCAGGAGTATAGGACTTTCTTTAAACTGTAGAGTCTAACTGCAACCTCTCTGTCTGAGGAAATGATTTCATTTTAAGCTTGCCAGTAAATGCTTTCAAACAAAAAAACCATGCAAATAACAAAAAAAAAAAACCAAAAACAAACCAGCCCACCAACCAAAAAGATCCAATTCCTTTTATTTTTAATAGTGCCTCTTTAGTTTTAATCTAGGAGGTGGGGATTGGTAGAGAGTTTCTAAAAGGTATTTTGGCTTAGTGCCACTTCAAAATGCTAAATTTTAGCAAGCAAAGTGATTTGACTTTATCTCATTGAAGTTTGATGTTTTATTAGCTTTTGAGTATCTTTAGAGTGATGGTCAAAGTGGGAGTTACCTGTAGTGCTGATGTGATGCCCTGACCAAGGGAAGACTCTACAAGCAGTGTGGTGTTTAGGCCCCATTGTTCAAGTACGTCATGCATCAGAGCCTCCTGGTGCTTGCAAGGCTTGGAGTCCCATCCAGTCTGGTAAAGTTCTCCAAGGACTCCAGCAATGATGGGGCTGCTGAGTTTGTTTGTGTGCCCTGTCTGGGCTGGGTCTGCAGCAAACCTTTCAAGACAAAACAGTTTCTTCCCTGCTTACCTGCACAAGTTTTATTCCAGTGGAAGTCTTATGTTGTAACTAAGATGGGGAGCCAAGCACCATTTTCCTGTCTGGACTCAGAGGTAGAATATAGATACTACACATTGCCTTCGTGTTTTCTAGAGCTGAGCAGCTTGAGGTCTCCTTTTTTGTTTGAAGCCTTTTCCTAGGTACTACTTGATCTTCCATATTAAATTGCCCGAGAAGTACACCGTGGTGTGCATACTCCAAATGTGCCTGTAAACTGCCATTACTGATACACAGTGCACAAAGCACAGCTGGATATATGTGCAAGCAGTGCCCACTTCAGTAGTTCTGTGTTGAGGATTGTTCATCAGCTCCCAGCATGGTGGTTTTAACCCTTAAGATCAAGATTATGTCTGGGAGAAGGTGCTCTTTCCCCTTATATTTTACTCATGCAAATCATGCCATTGTATGCCAAGGCATCTATGAAGAGGTGGTGGACAAGGGTGCAACCTTAGTCTAACATTTAGAGCAGACAGTGAGAATAAATGGGAACTGTGTTTACTAGTTGTTACTTCCAGAGCTCATTTTCATTTGATGACATCTTCAGTGCAAAATACATACACTACTGGAATAAGCATGCTTCTGGAGATCCCTTACAAAGTCTGAATGTTTCAATAGTATAGATAGGAATTTAAAAGCTTTTTAGGTTACTTCACCGCCTGACTTCCTTCATAAAAAAAAAGCAAATCAGAGAGAGGGCAAATGGCTGATACCAATGCAGCTGATCTGTAAGTGTGTGGCATGCATCCCGCTGTGCCTGAGCAGCAGGCTGTATTGATTTGCTACTCTCCTTGTACTGTTCCTAGCTTTTGTTTCAGAAGTCCTTGGTTCAGTTCACATCTTCATTCTAAATTGTGTCTTCCAGAAACAGCAGCTGAGGCAGCTGTTGCCACTCTTCGTATCTGAAGCCAGTGACTGGCCTTCTAGCTGATTCGAAAGGCATGAATCGTGGCTGTTAAAACAGACTCCTCAGGTGCTTAAGACTGAAAGTCTGGGATAACTTCAAATTTTATCTGGTCTGAACTGAGTCTTTGAGAAGGCAGATACTCTCTGCTCCCATCTGGGGTTACACGTCTCAGTAGGAGAAGGAAGTAATCACGTTTGCAGGGAACCACAGGTAAGAAGCGGTGGCTGCCTTGCCAGAAGAGCCACTTCTGTTGGACAGCAGTTGAATACAGCACTGAAAGCTTGGAAACATGGGAGCTGGAAGTAAATGAAGCTGAGATGTGTTCTCATTTCCATGCCAGAACACAATGTATTGTAATTGGGGGTTTTTTTCAGGAAATCTGAGAATTGGGATTTTCTGCTGACACCTGGGCAGGCAGGCAAGGTAAAACTAGCATGACATATAAATGGATGCTTTGAAGTGCTTATTTAGTCATAGTGATCTACATGAACAGGCTGCTCAGCTGGTGTTGGATGCATGTCCTCTTCTCTTAGTACAGACTATGCAGTGTAGCAGAGGTCTGTGATGAAATGCAGGCTTGGTGCTGGCGAGTGAGATCAGCCTTCTAGATGTGTGCAAGGCATCCAGTGCTGTGGGTTGCTTGAACCTCACAAGAAGGACTACCCTTGATGCTGGAAGTTACCACAGTGGGAGATCCACAGTTGGATTTTATGATTTTTTTTAAACCATTATGTCCTGTTGCTTTATTTCTGTAAGCAGGCTGCTCAGGAGCACTGTAAACCACATTGCTGCTCTACAGACAAGATATAGTGGGGCTTGGAGACCAAATTTATTTCAAGTAGTTCTGTGAATATATAGTCTAGAGAAGTCTCATGTCTATCTTTATGTTAGATTTTTTGCTGTATGGGGAAATAATGATCTGATCTGACAGTCTTCCTGTGTCTAGGGTGTTTGCAGTTCTCCTAATGTATATGGACACTTCGTAGCCAGTGAGCGCATTGCCCTCTGGCATTTATGAATGTCTCTGTCATCTGTTTTTAATGCATTTCCAGGAGTCCAGTATATTTGAAAAAACTTTCACTTCAGTCAGGGTTAGAGTTGAGTTTCAAAGTTGAGAGAAAAGGCAAGGGAGCAGGGGGAAGACACAGTTGCATAAATTCATTAGCCTTAGAGACCAGGATAACAGAGGACAAACCCGAGCTTTGATTAGTGTGATACATTGAGCTAGTCCCCAGTCTTACTAGTATTGAGTTAACGCTGCTTGAGGCCAAGAAGCCCTTGAAGATTGTTAGAGGCTGATCAGAGAAGACCCATCCACGGGAAGAAGTGCTTTGTTAATAGCAGGGGAAGTGTGTACTCAGCATTGCTAGTCCATCTGTACAACCCCTTCCAGAAATCAGTGGGAATGCAGCCACCATAAATCTGTAGTTGCTCTACTGCAAATGTATCCTTGTGCTTGGATCAAAAGTGGCAGCAGAAGAGAATGCCCTATTTGTGGCTCTGACTCCTTAGAGCTACCAGGAACAGTAGCAATTGCTCTGAAGAAAAACATGGCTCCTCTTGTATGACAGCAGATTCCTGAATGTGATGCCATAACAGGGAGGTTTTTTCTGAGATAAGACTTCATATTTCCTGCAAAAAAACCCCAAACCCTGGTTCTCTAGTCCTTTTCCTATTCCCTTTCCCCACTCTCCCTTGCTTATCCCATAATAACAAATGTGGCAACAACTTCTTGTCCACCTTGTTTCCCTTTACAGGCTGAAACAAGCATCAGCTGGTTCATGCTTGATTTTTTCCCTCGTTTCTGACACTCTTCTCTGTAGCGAGGGGGATCCTCTGAAACCCTTCACCATGCCATGGCTGACATAGCTGGAAGGTCCAAATCATTGAAGCACAGGGAACTTTGGGGTGGCCTGAAGTACTATCAAAGCCAAGTGCAGCAACCTGGGCTCTGCCCCACTGCAGAGAAAGCTGCTTTGAGCAAGGAAACGCATCTTCCACCTGGGAAGCTGTCCTGTGATAAAATGCCCAGTCCCTCACCCTCAACATTTTGTTACAAATAGGAATTTAAGGGGAATTAAGACCCTCCCCACTGTGGGACGGCTGGGGGTAATGATACTGCAAAGCACTCTGTGCTGTCTTGCACAGCATAGTGGAGAAGCTGTGAGGGGATGCAGTTTTTGTCTGTTTTGGGGCAGAAAAAAATGACAGGAAATTAACTTTGTTAATGCAGTTAACTTAGGAGCAGTCCAGCACACTGCCAGACTCTGTTTTCTAATGGCCTTCCTCCTTTTGCCCAAACCTGTGACAGCTCGTACTTGCTTTCTCTGTAACTTAGTGCATGTACTTTTGCATCATCACCACCGCTGCATCGCACTGCAGGTGCACCTCTCTGCAAGAAGGTGGGTGCCCTCTCCTCAGAAGAGAGAGATCGTAGTTTTGTGAGCCTGCAAGTCATGGAAAGCTGCTGAGCTGAGTCAGTCTGCAGAGCAGACACAGCTTACAAAGGCCTTGGAGGAGCTGGTGTTTATTTACACACTTTATTTTTCCCTATTCAGCAGGTCTGAATTCCCAATCGTAAATTCTGGGAACTGATGGAAATGATCAGCATGGTTCAAATGGCACCAAATTCAGTGCATTTTTCTGCTAGGACACAAAAACTGAAGTATTCTTCTAGGAATAGGTGTTTTCCAGCTGTGCAAAAGAGTGTGTGCTTGACCCAGAATGTGATATTCCATATTTGGAATGAAGGCTCTTCTACCAATACACCAGTTTTAAAGTGATGAAACTGGCAAGGGTTCTGCTAAGAGCAAGCCCTCCAAAACCTATGGGAAGCTGAGGTTTTGGAGCATGTAACTCCAGCGTGTATCTGTACGTGCAGAGGAGAAGTGACTAACATGTTTGTTCAGTTTGGATCCCTCAGCAAAGAGCTGCCTCCCTGGAAGCATTCCTGCAGGGAGCTGGATGTTGCTGGGCTGCCTGTCCTAGACACCACTCCATCATCACACAGTGGGGGCTTTAAGTGGAAGATTAGGAATGACACTCAGAGTTAAGAAACAAGTGAAGTGTAAAGAATGGTGTTACCATGATCCATGCTTTGGAAATTCCTGGTAAGCTTTAGATGACAGACAGCTGAAACATCCCTGCTGTCCTTTCTGCCAGCTGGAGTTTGCAGTACACATTTCATCTCTCTTTATCCTGATGTTTCAGCTCCAGAAGCTGTGGAGGAGCCACCCTTTCTCACCTGCCCAATCTCTTTCCCCCCCAAAGCTCCTCCTGAAGCCCCTGACAGTTGAAATCTCCCTCCTAGACTTCATGAGCACTTCACAGTAATGAGAGAGAAGCAGCAGTGTGGCTGACATTGCTGTGGTAGAGAAGCTGGTTGTATTTTGGGAATCTTAACCCCACTAACCAACCCCCCTCTAATCCATTATACTTCATTAACAAATGCCCAGGCTCTGATGCATTTTGGTAATGTATAGACTTCCGTTTGAATTGGGGATAGAGGGAACTTCATGGTAGGAAAATTGTGGTTGGGGACTGTGTTGGATGCTATCTGATACTAACCTCATTTTAAATAGCTTTGTTTGTTATTGTATTCCATTTTGAGCTAGCCTCGAAGCCTGTAGCTCAGTGGAAAGGACACAAAGGGGAGTATTCATCAAAAATAACCTTCAGGTTATCGGGTTATCATGCCTGAGAGAGGTTGGGGCCACTCAGGCTATATGCTGTGCAATTGCTTCTGTAGTCAGATTCCTGCATTGAGCCCCTTCCCTGGAGGATGCTTTCCTTTCACAGGCTGTGCAGGTAGGGGAGCTCCTCCACACTGAATTTAGCTTTTGTGAAGATCTGTCCTTGCCCCAGCAGGAGCTGCAGAAGTGCCATGTCACACCAGTCTGAAGGGCTGTATGTGGTAGGTACAGAAATAGAAGAGCACTTCGACAAGTGCAGCAAGGCAGCACTTCAGCTGGAAGGAACATTTGGGTGGTTTTACTTTTCCCCCCAAGGGTAACTGGATTTATCTGTTGGCACAAACCTGAATGAGCTGGCACATCTGAAATGCATTGGCTTACATTGTGCCAAACTAGATGATATAATGTAGTTTTGTGGTTGATTGCAGGAAAACAAATGAAAGAGCCCTTTAAAAAGGAATCTGTAGTAATACAGTTGGAATGAAATATGGTGTTACAAACTCTACTAAATAATGGCAACCTCTTTATCAAAAAAGCTTTATTTCTATAACACTTTATATAAAGTGTGCTACTAAGTAACAATAATTAAAAAGTCGTGTTGCTTTTGTCGGAATCTGGCAGTTCCTTTGCTCTTGCTGTTTTACATGAATGGAAGGGAAGCAAGGCTGAGGGAGAAGGGCTCAGTCTCACGCAGTGCAGCTGTGTAGGCACCAGCTGTAGCAGGGTGTAAATGGCATTAGTAATCATCATAGTTGACACCTGCTCCGTGCCTGAAAGTGTGTGGATTTCGTGGACCAATCGGTGCATCTTCATCATAGTGGTGTTGGTAGTACCCACCGTAGTATTCATTACGAGCACGCCCTAAGTTGGTCCAGTAGGACATGTCATCCTCAAATTTCTGTGGAAAAAAGAGAATACTTTCCTAACCTAAACTTCACAACAGAGAGAGAGGGAAACAGAAATGGTGCAACAGGTCCATTTTGTCTCTTTCAGAAATACAGATCCTTTGTGTGCCTGTCAAAATGAAATCTCTAGCGTTCTGGGACTTGTACCTACCTTCTCTATGGGCTTTATCAGGGTCCTAAGTGCAGGAATTGTCCTGCCCGCATGGGACTCATCCCAACACCCACTGCCCCCTGTAAAGTGCTTAAACTGAGACACGCATTGAGCACCTTTAGTATTTCTGTTACCTTTTCCATGGCTGATGATGAAAACCTTTCAATGTCTTGCTCTTAAAAATCTAAAGGTTTGGTTCCCCATTGCCCCATGCCTTTAATCAAAACGTCACTGACTGCAGAGTGGGTACAACGGGCTTTTGCTTTATGCCTGTGATCTTTTGCTTCTATTTTACATGGGTAAAATGAAGGTACAGTGCAGCCTTCTAGCTATGGAAACGCAATAAGCAGTTCAATTCTGCTCACAACAGCAGAGGAAAAACTGTGCAAGGATATCAAATACTTGCCAAGCCAAAGCCTTTCCATCTGAATGACTCTTTGGAAATATTTTTGGCTGAGATTTGGAAAAAAAGTTTTGCAAAATCCACAATGGGTAAGCATGGCCCAAGTCCTTTGCTTGGAACAGTTATTTCATTGTTAAAATTGTGTCTTAATACTCAAGAAAACCTACTAAGCAGATTCATTGTATCCCACAACAGGCTTCATTTCAGTCTTCGAAATGCACACAGGAGCACAGAGGAGAATTTGTCTTATCTACGTGGTTTGTCCTTATTACTTGATATTTGCCCCAGTCTTTAGTTTCTGATGCATAAAATCACTTTGCCTATTCTTCCTATTCTTGTGGGGGCAGGGTGCTGTAGCCCTGATGTTAAAAAGTCACTTTTATCTGCATAATGCCCAGGGGATAAAACAAAAAAGTATCCTTCATCATTTCAGTCCAAGCAAAGGATTATTTTTCTAATTGTTCCGGCTTTGAAAATGAGTGCATTCATCTTCTAAGCAATCCACATAGCATGAAGGTCCAAAATGTTCTCCAGCTTGCCTGTGCCAATGCAATCTCATTAAACACATTCATGCAGCTAACAGAAGCCAAAACTTCAGCATCTATAACTATTTTTACCTCTTATTAACACAGAAATTATTCTAGAAGTGAGACTGCAATAAATGCACATTTTTCACCCTATTTCAGCATCTGTTTACTAAAGCTTTGTGCAGAGCTCCAAACACTTGATTCCACTCCAGTGTTTTTGCAAATTAACTGGGTTCATTATCCTTCCATATCTGAAGGGGGCCTACAAGGATGCTGGGGATGGACTCTTCATTAGGGATTGTAGTGATAGGACAAGGGGAGTGGGTTAAAACTTAAACAGGGGAAGTTTAGATTGAATATAAGGAATATGTTCCTTCCTTTAAGGGGTGGTGAGGTACTGGAATGGGTTGCCCAGGGAGGTGGTGAATGCTCCATCCCTGGCAGTGTTCAAGGCCAGACTGGATGAAGCCTTGGGTGATATGGTTTAGTGTGAGGTGTCCCTGCCCATGGCAGGTGGGTTGGAACTAGATGATCTTAAGGTCCTTTCCAACCCAAACCATTCTGTGATTCTCATTTGAAGGGAGGTTGGCTGCACATTGTCAAATGGCTTTCCTTTCACATTTAGAGCTGAGGCACAGCAGCCAGTGCTCACAATGCAGTCAGGAGCTGCCTGCACCATGAAGGCCCAGGCATGCAGTAGGTACATATTGTCAGTGCAATTTCACTGAGGAATGCCAATCATGACAAGCTTGGTGTGGATTTCTCAGAGTGTTTAAAAGTAGATTGATGAGGTTGAGGCTGCCAAATTAATTTCCTGAAATGCGATTGATTGCTTTGGGTCTCACCGCCTATTTCTCAAAGCAAGCTTTGTTTATACATCCATTTGCAATTTATTAAGCTATGTTCAGTCACAGCCAAGACCTCCACACACGATTTGAATGTCAATTTTTCCTATTAACAAAATACGGAAGAATTCTCTAACAAATAACGGAGCTTACATATTTCTGTGCAATATTTTGCTACTTTGCAAACAGAAACCACAGTATCTGTGCCCAGAAGTGGGCAACTTCTGTCTCTGGTTGTCCCCACGGCTGTGCATCCACGCTCACAGCCACACACCCTGAAGCTCTACTGACCCTGGAAAGCTTTTTACTCACCGCCTCATCAAACCCCAGGTACAGGAACTGCTGGTACCACTGCTGTACATCAGGCTGGCTCCTGTCCCACAGCTGGCGCCTCTGGCGTCTCAGGCTATTTAGGAACTCCTTGGCTGTTGTTTCTTTCATTGACAGCTCGGGCTTCGTGGCAACAGGGGCTGAAATTAACCCCCCCATCCCCAAAGGACATGGCAGGAAAGTTTTAGTCATCCTGAAGCTTGCAGCAAGTAAGAAAATGTTTCTCACATCGTGCCATCACCTTTGTGCTTGACAGCGCGATGTGTGACAGCAGCAGCAGGAATAAACCCAGCAATCATCAATGTAATAGGATTCCTCAGCTACACCCGTTCACTTGGCCTTTTGAAAAGCTGTTCTGAGCTCAAAGACAGAAGCTAAGTGCGGAATTTAAATAAATAAACCCAAACTCCAAGAGCATATACACAACGGGTTTGTGCTTTGAGGAGAGGAGACTGGCCTCTGTGCTGCTGCTGCAGAAATGGGAATGGAGATGTGAGGTGCAGTTAAAAAGCCTGAACAGCCTGGAGAAACACTGTTAGCTTACTAGGGTGACGGGAGGCACACATAAAAAGGTAGATTTTTTGAATCTGCTGTTTAAAATGTAGCTTTTAAATAACGAGTGCTACTAAATGCCCTATATGCCTGAAAATAAAACCCCATCAGACTTCCATAGGACACTGCTTGGTGGATGCATGGGAATGCCCTCAACCTCCTAGACCCAGATGTGCCATCTCACTTGCCCCATGCCTAGGGGCCGGCAGTTTTCTATGGCTGCTAGATGAAATTATGTACCTCCAAAAGGTGTGTATGTGAGGATGGACTAGCCCCCTGCCATGCACTAAAATGATAAAACATGGCATGATGTTTTGTTTTCCCCATGAAACATCTTGTTTATGTGTATGAATCGGAGGAACATCTTGCCTTTAGAAGGTTTGCTGCGATGAAGGAGAGACCCAGGAACTTGGATAGGGATTTTTGGAGGATGTGAGGGAAGAGGCTGGGGCAGACAGGAAAGCCAGGTGGAGATGTGAAAACCATTGAAGGAGGAGGTGGGCAGACCCACAGTGGGAGGTGGAGGACTGCAGAGGGAAGGAGATTCAAGAGGTCAAAGTGATTGATAGATGAGCTGTCGCAGGAAGAGTGGGAAGCAGAGGCTGCCCTGCGGTGATGAGTTGGAAATTGATAACTCCCTGTGCGCTCAACTTGGGTGTTGTGACTGTTCAGCAGGACTGCTGAACAAATGTCATGTCAATGAGCCCTGCAGAAGGGACACTGTCAGGGAAGGAACCAGCATTGTGCGCTTAGCCTGCACATTTTGGCACAACTGCAGAAGGGGGGTGAGGCTGGAATTAAGGGGTTACATATTCCCTCCATCGTCAGTGCAAGGCTTTGCAGTTCTCCTTGCTCTAGGCCATGATGCTTGCACACTGCAAAAGCCTTGCTTTGGGAGGTCCCTCCCATCAGGGGACCCAAACAAACAAGTGGACTGCTGCTGAGGCACAGGGAGGGTTGCTGTGGCAAGCAGTCACTCCTATCTGCATGCAAGCACTGCAGAATGGTAAGGCAGGGAACCCATGTGCAAGGCAAACATCTGTGGATGAGACACATATTTTGGGGCTGGCAAAGAGGTGGTGGGTGACTCCAGGAAAAACCCAGTGGGAAGTTCGGCAGCCTTGCAAAAAGTGGGATTCTGCTCTGTGAGGGTTGTAAATCCTTTGCCTTAGACATGGAGCAGGCTGAGGGGAGGACACCAGAACTTCTAGGATGCTTCAGCCTGCCTCCATCTGCTGCAGTGCTGCTTGTCCCAAGCCAGCTGTTTCCACTCCTTTGTTTCCACTCCTCAACCAGCAAGCCATTCAGTGCATCTGCCCACTGGGCCCTTGGCCATCATCTCTCCTGTAGAGAAGCAGTCTTCCAAGAAGGAAGCACACACAGAGCCCAGGGGACAAAGGGAACAAGTCATGAGCAAGCCCAGTTTGCACATTTTCTTCACTGCACCTGAGCCAGCAGTATTTCTATGTGTTGCAATTCCTTGGAAAAGATTGTGACTTCCCAGAATAAACCAGCTAAATGCCACGTCTGCCATGTGTACACTGGAAAAGGTAGATGCTATACACTGCACAGAGCAATATGCCAGCATGCTGCCTGGGGTGGAGGAACCTGGTTTTCAAAAGGGGCTCTGATGAGCTGAGCCTCCAGCCTTGCCAGTACCACATCCCAAACAGACATAAGACCCCACCTGGAGTACTGCATACAGATCTGGGGAGCCCCAACATAAAAAGGACATGGCCCTGTTGGAGCAAGTCCAGAGAAGGATTACAGAGATGACCAGAGGGCTGGAGCACCTCTGCTATGAAGACAGGTTGAGATAGTTCATTCTGGAGAAGGGAAGGCTTCAGGCACACTTTATAGCAGCTTTCCAGTACCTAAAGGGGGCCTTTAGAAGAGGCTGGAGAGGGGGTTTTTGCAAGGGTATGACAGGACAAGAGAGAATGGTTTTAAACTAAAAGAGGGGAGATTAAGATTAGGTATTAGAAAGAAGTTCTTCCCTGCGAGGGTGGTGAGGCCCTGGCACAATTTGCCCAGAGAAGCTGTGGCTGCCCCATCCCTGGCAGTGTTCAAGGCCAGGCTTGACAGGGCTTTGAGCAACCTGGTCTGGTGGAAGGTGTTCCTGCTTATGGCAGGGGGTTGGAACTGGAGCTTTAAGGTCCCTTCCAACCCAAACCATTCTGTGATTCTAGTTGGGTAGCTTTTGGTTTGGCATGCAGAGAGAGCAGCTGTGTGCTACCAGCTTTGAACTGGGCACTTGTCCACTGCTCCTCTGGCTGTCTGCCTTGAGCTGTGAATTCAGTGGCAACATGTTGGCAGCTTTGACTGACATCAGCTGGCTAAAGGAAAAATAAGGGGAAGCACTTCACGGTCTCTTCACTTACCTTCTCGTTTCTGAAGCATCTCTTTAAGCTTATTCCCCCTTGAAACATCTAGACAAGTAAAAATAAAACATACGTTTACTAAGAAGGAAAAGGCAAAAAAAGGTTTGCATCTCAGAGAACACTGAAAGTAGTTTTGTCATAGCTCCAGACCAAGAGCCAAAACTCTGTAGCAAGTTTCTCCCATTGCCTCCCGTTGCTCCCGTTTCCAGAATCCAGCACAACATTCGCTGCAGGGAAGTTTCTGACATCCACTCCCCAGCTTTTCTTGGCAAGAAAACCCCAATAGTGGCCTCTTCACCAGTTAAATCATATTTCTCGTCAGAAGACTGCAGCCAGTGTCGATATTGTGACACAGTGTACGGGCAGCACAGTAACCCTGGGAACCCCAGGTCACTGAGCGAGGGGCATGCCAATGACCTGGCTACTTCAGAACTGTGCCTGGCAGCCTGTCGCAAAGCACACCAAAGCTGTTCCTACTGAAGCCGTTTCTCAGAAGGGATCCGAGGCTTTAGCCCGCTGCCGGGCAGTGCAGCAGGTCTGACCTCCAAGAGCTCTGCTGCTCTGGAAAACGAGCTCTTTCAATTCAATTCAATTCATTCAATTCAATTCATTCAATTTGCACAAGTTTTGGCGTGACCGAAGGTGTTCGCTCATGCAGGACACCAGGGGAAGGCTCCTTCCTCTCCCCAGGACGCTTCGGGTTGTGTTTTCCCTCCCCTCATCCCGCATCCATCCCGCACCCCATCCCGACCGCGGGGGCTCACTCACCGGGGGCTGCGCAGAGCAGTGGGAGGAGGAGGAGGAGAAAGAGGAGGGAGGCCCCGGGCAGGGCTCCGCGGGGATACGGCGGCAGCATGGCAGGGGAGAGACACCTGGGATGGAGGAAACGGGAGGGTGAGGATGGGGATGGAGACGGAGTGGAGGGAAGGGGTGCTCCGGCCCGCCCCGGCCCGACGCCACGGGGAGGGGCGGAGAGGCGGCCGAGGTGAGTGGGGGGAGTGAGGACAGCCGCGGAGCGCCCCGTAGCCAGCGGCCGGTTTGCCAGTTGCCAGCAGTGATTTTGTTTTGTGGTTACACATAATCCAGCGCAACCGGTAAAGACCTTTCTTCAGTTCATGCAGAGTTTTCTCACAGGGAATTAAAACATAGCGGTAGCACATAATTTAGCATTTCTGTATGTATAAAGCCAGTTTGTCACTTGGCTGGAACAGCAGAGGGAAATTCAGAGGTTGTCTTGGTGGAAAAATGAATTAGAATCAACCAAAGGTGACCCAGTTCAAGGTTTTTTCTCTCTCCCTTCCTCTCACCCCACCAACTCCCCCAAGTCCGCAGTGTACATCAATGCATTTTAACTGGTCAGCTCTAAAACTAATTCTGATTTCTTTTTCTGCATATAGACAGGTTTAGCTTATAGCAAAAACTCAGGGACCAAAAGCCAGACTCACAAACTATATAAAACTGCTTGTTCAGCAGTATCCTAACTGTAATGGTGCATAAACTTAACTTGGTCTCTTCCTCATTCAGACTTAAGTTTCTCTCTGTGAAGTCACCGTCTCTCTGCTTCAGAAGCAGCCCAGATGAGACAAAGCACAGAGAAATCCCTGCCCATGCTCGGACACAAGCCTCTCTCTTCCATCCCAGCACTGACTCACAACACTCAGGGGATGGTTATGGGCATCTCGCCTGCTGTTGAAGGTGTGCCAGGGTACAGAGGCACACAGGAGGGATATAGGGGGAAGCCAGGGTGAGCAGGGGTGAGCTGAGCTCTCTCTGTAACCTACTCGTAAGAATTCTGGCAAGCACAGAGGCCTTGGCTCCCTGATCCAAGGACTGCTTCCAGATTGGTTACAGATGAAGATACACACACACACTGCATCTATTGTAATCTTATAGAAATATGTGTATTGACTACGTGTGTGTATATGTACATAGACGTGCATGTGTGGTGAGGGAGCTGTGCACTGGTGTGGCAACTCCCTGTGACGAGGTGAGGAGCCTGTCAGTGTTATTTCAGGCACAGCTAATTGTGGTGGTGGGACAAGACCCTCTGCCTGACTTTACCACTCACAGTAAAATACAAAAGCAGCACCAGCAAGGGCTGATCCCTCAGCAGTTCCCCAGCCACAACCTGATCATTGCTTCAGGTGACTGCTTCTGACTGCGCCACACATCTTTCCCCTTGTGAAAAAGCACTTGGAGCTGTACTCAAAGTGTTCCCTCTTCTTCTTTCCATCCCCCAGCACCCTCAGGGTTATCCTCAGGCCTCTCTGCTCATCACAGTTGAAGCAGCATCAGCACCAGCTTGAAAAAGCGTACAGTCACTCCAGCCCAAGTATCCTTTGCTCTCTGTGAGAGCCACAGCTTTGGGGGCAGAGCAGGAGGCAGCAGCACCTCCCAGGCTCCTGTCTGTGATGGAAGCACTCCCATAGGAGGCTTCAGTTCAGTGCAAATGGGAACCAAAATTAGCTTACCCTTTCTGTCACTGCTTTTGAGTGGTTTCTCTCCACAACCCCATGTATAAAGTGTCAGCAGATTTAATGGCATGTGTTGGAGCAAACACCCCTTCTTCTGAATCAATACACTCTTTCATCAGCTTAATGCTGACAGCCTCTTTACTAAAACCATCTGAGGTTTCTGAATGACTAGTTGCAGAACACAGCTAGAAGGGACAGCAGTGAAGATCACATATGTAAGGCTACATGAAACAGGCATGATGTAGATAATTTAGAAGGTGATAAGACATGAATATTTATGGTCTACTGCTATACTGGTAGTCGCAGAGGGTGTTGCTTTCACCTGACCAGTTTGTAACACACCTTTTGTGGGAACTGGGGTTCTGCAGAACTTCAGGTACTTGGTGCCTCTGGGCCAAAAGGATACAAAACACAAAACCTCCTCTGGATACCAACTATAACACCATGACTCAAGGAATTACAGATATAAAATGCTATCTGGTAAAACCCAAGGAACAGATTGACTCAAGTGCAAGGTTATTGTAGGAAATCGTTGCTCTAGTGGTGGAAGAAGTGACTGGCAGAAGAATATAATGCTCAGGGTTAAACTGAGTGCAGTATCTTCCCAGAAGAGGTCACTTTCTCAGTTCAGGGGATGAAAGTTGTAGGCATAAAGAAAGAAGATGAGTTAAAATATAACACCACTTCTTTTCAAAGGCAGCGGCAAAAGGTGGCTGATATTTTTCCAGCAGCAATCTTTCTTTCTGTTCCAGCTTGTTTTAAGGACTGAGGCACTGTTGCTCTCCTGTTGTAGTAAGACATTTCTTTCTGCTGAGCTTGCAGCTGCTGCATCATGATTGGAAATGTTCACCCTCAAGTGAGTATCTGTGTTTATTGGCACACCTGCAGTACCCCTTTCTGCTATTTGTCGTGTAAAACCACAGCCTCTGTGCGTGTGACTTGGGTGCTGCAGTGTTTCTCTGGGATCTCTCCATCAGCAGTGACATCACTCTTTCTAAAACATCCTCTTCTTTAGCATGGAGGAGTTTAATGCTTGTCTTAGGGCTTAGTTTGCCTCCACTAGCACACCAGTGCTGAGAGCTCTCTGCCAGCAAGACTGTGCAACACCCCTAAGGGGACTAGGTAAGCAAGCCTGCACTAATGACATCATTTGCTTAAATGTCTTTCATCACCACTAGTGACAATTGTAGACTCTTGGCATTGAAGCATTATTGAAAGATGTTAACTAATGTTGTCAGCGGGAGCCTTCCCCAGACAGCTCCAGGATGAGTGGTGAGCAGGGCATGGTATAAAATTCCATCAAGATCCTTAGCATAATGGGGACCACTAGTTGGAGGGATGCCGTAACAGGAGAGCAGGATGGAGCTGTTGGGTTTCATTGCTTCCCTAGCATGGGGCTTGACAAAGGTCTGAAGCCTGGGGAAGAGAACTGGGAGCAATCCAACAGAAAGTCACTCTAAACCTCACCTTGAGAAAAAAAGTGGGCAGGAACCAGGCGAGGAGCTCACTGGAGCCAGAGAAATCCTGATTGCAGAGCCTGCTGCTGTCCAGCATTGCTTTTGGAGCCTGCAGGACTTTGTGTGTGTTATCTGGGATAGGCAAAGAAGATCCAAGCTGATTTAGTAAATATTTCTGCAACTCACTGTGCGTTTGGTGACCGCTCAGGTGACCCCATTTCATCTGTGTGATGCTGTCTGAGTTCATGCTTAGTGGTTTTAAACCCAGTGGTTCCTACAGGTAGATAAAGTGAGCATGTGTGGCTGTTTAACTGATCTGAATGAGAGGAGGAGTGGGGAAATCTCTGCCTCAAAGCAACACTGAATTTTTGTTTGATTTTTTTAATTATTGTTGTACATTTTGACTAAAATTAAGTACTGAGAGATGCCTGAATAGCAGAGACACCTCTGCTTTTGCATCTCATCACAGTAGCTGTCAAGAGAACTGTGGTGTACTCATTAAAAGGGAAGAGATAGTATCAGTAATGGTCATTCAAGGATATTCAGTAATTCAGAGCACAAAAAAATGTGTTAAAAAGATTGATCTCAGTTTCTTTCCTTCTTCTTTTAGTAGGCTTCACATTTTCAAGCATTTCAACACAATAATGTTCTTAAATGCAATGCAGATTAAATATTTATACAACCACAGGAGCCCCAAAGCTGGATTTTCAAGGAAAGAAACACGAGACACGATAAAATATTACGACCTGGCACCAGCCTAATTTTGTAGGCAAATAGATATATTGGAAATCAGCCAGGGATTGCAGGAGATGACGCTTCATCTTCTCACAATGAAGCACCATGAAAATTTTAATGATCCACTAAAACAACCCATTTGATCGAGAATGCGGCAGCACTGAACAGCACTCCCAGCACCCAGAAAATGACTATTTTCTGCTACGTGAGGTTTTTACAGAATCTCCCAGCCATATTCACCCAGTCACAAGCCTTAGGACAGAGGCACTTGGCATTCCAGATAGTTTTGTGCAGCCTTTCCCAAGAAAACTTCAGGAGTCATGTTTTCCTTCCAAACAGAAGTCATCAATCAGTTCTTCCCAAAACATTTGGAGTTTCATACTATTTTTTCCACTGCTCCAGAGACCTCCTGATAGGGACAGGACCAGCCCCAAGTCTTAGGACAAACATTCCTTTAGGTAAAGTTTAATTTTTGCTTGCTATGAGTCTTGCTGGCCTCGACACATGGCTGGGACACATTCCATCCATTGTGTCTCAACTGGTTGCACCACTACTTTGGTCCATGTTAGCAACAAATATTAGTGTTCATATTTTCCATAGAAAATCCCTTAAAACATGTTCTTTCTTTTTTTCCCCTCTGTGTTTGGCTACTTGATAATATTTTTTGCACCTTCTGGCTGATCCTGTCGGGTAAGAAATGGTTTCTGTTGCTCTGTCCATCCTCCTCCCTTCATTGACTGACAGGACTTTGCTGCCCTCACTACAGAATTAACCTCTCGTGATAAGCACAGTGAGAAGCAGATTAGTTGGGCACCGTTATCTGATCATGGCTGATTCCTTTTGGCAAAGGGATCAAAAAAATTCTTTCTCTAACAAATCCTTCTCCTCTTTCACTGCATCCAGTGTATCTTTACAATAAACCTGGAAGTATACGGCAAGTCTGCAATTCAGATCTAACAGGAAGGGAGGTGGAGGCAGACTGTAGGACATTACAACGTGTCTTTTTATCATGGCCTGATTTTATTCAAATCATTGTTTCTCAAACTGCTGTCTCTTGGGACTCTTTATGCTTCAAAATATTTTTTATGAACTCTAATTCCTGAGCTATTTCTGACTTGTTTTTATTCCCTCACTGTCCGACACTCACTTTATTAGTCCCATCCAGAATGCATGCACGCTAGTTAAAAACAAACAAACAAGCAACAAAACCCCCAAAACAGCAAAACCCCCAAACACAACAAATGAGTTGCAAATACTCAAAAATTAGTAAATGCAAGGTCTTAAAAATCTTAAATTTAGCAATTTGGTTTTAGCATCCCTCTTCCTACACATTACTGCTGTCTTAATGGTTTGTACACACAGTCCTTTCCCCAGAACTCTGGGCTTACTCATGGAATGGGTGCCATTCATATAATAAAATAAAGCTATCTATCTGGATACTGCATTGTGTCATCAGTGACCACCGCTATTCAGGGATCAAGCCCTTTCCTGAAGAGTGTCCCATACCAGTGCCCACTGGCAGTTTCCCTGTCTTCCCAGGTCCCCAAACAAATCCTCATCACAGGAACACTATTTCCTCCCTCATGCTTCACCAGAGAGCTGGTTTGCACCACCACATCAGCGACTGCAAGACCAGGGGAAGCTGTGAAGAGCTTCTTGCAAGCCCAGTCACCTTCAAACACTTGGGCACCTTCATCATGGCTGGAAAAATACATCTCTCCTCACCCCTGCAGCTCTAACCCCCTTCACAGAACAGTGCACATGAATGTCTTCCTTTGTGAAGAGCATTAAAGGAGAAGCCAGCCTTTCCAACACCCAGTTCAGTACCTTACGATGAATCCAGCACAAATTGGAGGGTGGCTGGAAACCAGGTTGTGCTTCCCGAGGCAGCTGCCTTACCCTTAAGAGCTTAAGTCAATGTGATGGCTTGCTACCACCAAGATGGTGAAGTCCCTCTTCTCCCTGCTACCTCATCCTGCCCTCTCTTATCTGCACTGGCTCTAGTACTTTTTGGAGCCAATTCAGTTTGATAAAAAGGCAGACTCAGTTTACTTTTGCTGTGCTAGTTATCTTAAGGACTAGTGAGATGTGATGGCTCGGGTGGCTGATTTGCAAGAGCTGAGGCCAAGAAGGAGGTGGGAGAGTACGGCCAGAGGGGGAATGTGGTGGAACTGGTGAAACAGAACTCCGTTTGGCAGAGGAGAGTATTATGTCTACCACATCCTGAGGAATAGCTGCTCTTGGGCTCACTTGATGCTTCTTAAACATTATCCCTGGAGGAGGACACTGTGGAGAGAGGGGCAACCTGAATCCACACTGATCCCATCCCACCTGAGCAGCCCAGTTAGATCACTCCTTCCTCCTGTCTCACATTTGAGGCCTTAGCAGTGCCTACAACTGGTCCTTGTGGGCCAGCTTGGTGTCTTCATGACTCCTTAGTGATGACTCAGATGCCTGTTAAATCTGGGCATGATTCACAGTGGATTTCTGCTGGTGCAGGGTAGTTTGCTAGCAGAACACATTTGCTTGCTAAGGAGCAAAGGGCTTTAGACATAGACAGGACAGTTCCACCCAAGGTTTTCCTCCCTGTACCTCTGTCCCTTCAGCCCCAGCAGCATTGTATGACAGCTTGGGTGGCAGGGCAAGCCCTAGACATCTCTGCTGCAACCTCACCATTGTGGACATAAGTCTCAGAGACCTGTAGGGACGCAAGGCGCCTGCCCTGAGCATGTGCTTTTAAACTAATTTGTTTTTAATTGGCAGTGGGAGAAAGTGGGTGCATTTTCATGGGAAGGAAAAGGGGAGCATCCTCAGCTGCTGCTGCTATTGCTCAGTCTGAAGCCTGTTTCAAAGCACAGGAGCCAGAACATTGCCTGAAGGCTGCCAGGCTTTCTCAGCATAAACAGAACAAACTGCTGTCCCCCGCCTGCCTTCTCAGGCAGGTAGGAACCACATGGGCTGCAACTTCCAGCAGCACTGCCAGCCTGCCCGAGGCAGGACCCTGGTACACAGACTGTCTGCCCAAATGGTTGAAATATGGCAAAGTCACCTGCAGCGGAGGGCAGGTGATTGCTCACTCTTCAGGTCGAACACAGCCTTTGGGAGCCTTAATAATACGTAGCACGTCCCAGCTTGGAGCACAATTCTAGGTTATCAGAGCAGAAACCTCACTTGTCTTCCTGACGTTATCATGTGTGCCCTTACACCTCTCTTGATCTGCTCTGTGGCTGCTCTCGCTGGGTCTGCTTTATACCTGGGCTTTCCAATTTCACCAGTGCCCTGCCTAAGCTTTGCCTGTGAACAAGCCTGTGCCTCCTCTTGTCTGGTGTTGGATTACCTTTCTGATTTAGAGTTCGGTTTGTTTCCAGGACAATGCACTTTCTGTAGTCTCTTTGTGCTGCTGCTCCTGCTGCTGCTCAGTAACACCTTTAATCTTCCTGTGTGAAGCCCCACTGCACCCGGCTGTCCTTGGATGCCAGTGACTTCAAAGGGTGTGTGTACTAACCTGGCAGCACAATGGCTGAGGGGAACAGAGATTTGAGGGGATGTTTTTTGCTTGATGCAATCATTTAGGTGTGTATCCTGCAAGCACTCATGCATACATGTATTTTTAATCACAAAAGCCCTACAGAATCCCATTTGTCTGTGAAAGTTTAAATACCAGTTTGCTGTTGCTATGCCTGGATCTTGCAAAATGCCATCATACAGATGCTCCACTGGAAAGGCAGGGGCTTCATCCCTGGCTCTTTGCTCTCCTAGAGTTGTGTTTGTTGGGTGGCAGAGGGATGTTCTGGGCTCTGATCCCAAAGCCTGGCACAGAACCTGACCCATGTCACAGCAGGGCCCATTAGCTCTGTGTTAATAGGGCTTCATGACTTCTGAACCCACACTGGCTGCCCTTCACCCAAGCAGAAGAACCTGCCTGCATTTGTTGATGTAGACAGGCCTCTGAAGTCCCTGCTAGCTCCTCTAGGCATTGACATAATTGCTCTTATGCCCTGAAACTCTTGCCATGAGGGATGGCTGTGGCACAGAGGAGCTAATATGCTACTGTCCATCTCCAGCATTTGTTTCCTCTGCATCAAAAATGACCTGGGGGGAAAACAGCCCTGTTTTGAGCCAGATCACTCAGTCTGGGGCCAAATCAAATACAGACTTTAGCCAGAAAGCTTATCTGCTTCAGAAATAGGGATTCTGAAATGGCATTTACTCAAGGTGAGGTGAGAAATTTAATCTCTTACTTCTGCCAAAACTAAAGTCTTTTGCCTCCTCCTTTCTGAAGATCTGCCATTATAAACCTTTGTGACCAACTCCTTGTTTTTAGAGAAGACCACAACGATTTTTGCCTCAAGGACATTTTTCTGCTCTAACATCTCCTCACACCCTGCGTAGCAGATCTGTAGTGCTCTTTGTAAGGGAAGGACAGTGACTGCCTTTCTATTAGCTAACCACTAAACGCACCACACCTACAAGCCTTTCATGTACCCCCAGAGATGGTGACTCTACCACTTCCCTGGGCAGCAGGGAGGAGATGGGTGCACATAGGAGGCTTGCTGCCTTATTTCAACAAAGAGAAAGCAGGGGCAGCACAGATACTTTGAAGCAAGCAGTAACCAATATGTGAGCACATTTTTCAGAGACCTCAGAGGCCTGCTGCTGTGAGCAAATGAACAAGAAGAATCCTGGTGTTGCTGCTTCAAATACAACAACTATCCTTGGGTTTAGTAAAGTCAACACTTTACCATTGATTCTTTCATATGAAATTTGTGTCATGGGGTTTGGGTTGGCCATTTAATGAGGTATAGTGTTCCACCGAACAATAAAAAGCAAGCCCAGTATAACCAAATCATGGAATCATTACAAAGCCTCTACATATGCCCACAGAAGAGCTTTTCCATAGTACTAACTTTGCACGACTTCATCATTTATTTTGTAATTTAAACAAGCCAAGCTGAAATGTTTAAAGATGAAGAAGAGAAAACACAGAGAAAAAAATAGAAACATGCACCAGAAAGAAGAGAGAAATACATAGCATAAAGAGGACCTTTCATCTAAAAAAAAGAGCAAATGTTATAAGGTATCTGGTTTAGTAAAGAAGCCAAAGCACTCAAATCTGCACTACTGTCACCATTCCTATACAGTTCCCATCAAACCTACAGTCTTAATATGTGAAACAATCCATCAGTCTCCCTTTGCTATGGAGAGGTCCCACTGCCCAAAGCACAGATTAATTTCCCTGCAAGTGCACAGATGACTCCAGGCTAGGCTAAAAAAAAGAAACAAACTAAAGCAAAGGCTGACAGAATATGTTCATTTTGGTATCATTATGGACAAAATCCACCTCTTCTTACTTCATCAGAGGTTTCTCTCCCATATTCATCTCTTGTTTCCATTTAAACATCATATATTTCCATTTAAGAATAAGCTCTTACACACAGAGATCTAAACTTTTACATGTGAATAAATAATACCAACCAGGAGTACGATCCAAAGATCTAAGCATATTCTCTTCATAGCATTATATTGAAAAATGTATCTGCCTTTTTTCATCCCAGACTATGTAAGCTGCTTCAGGAATAAATTACCCAAAATGATCTGAGGCTGAGTTTGTGACAAGAACAATTACAGTTATGAAACATATTTTGTTTACTAATATTTTCATTCTGTGTATGAGTGATGCATATGCAGGTAGTGGAGCAGCCTCCCTTCTGGAGTGCTTGTGTCCTAACTGGATGTGTAGTGGGCTCAGAGACTAACTTCTGAGGGGAAATATCAGATGGGTGTTAACAAGCATATAGAAGGTATAAGACATTTTTCTTGGACAACACTGGAACAACAATGCCATTCAGAGGGACCTTGACACACTTGTGAGGTGGGCTGATGCCAACCTCATGAAGTTTAACCATGCCATGTGCAAGGTCCTACACCTGGGTGGGAGCAATCCCAGGCACAGCTACAGGTTGGGCAGAGAAGAGATTCAGAGCAGCCCTGCAGAGAAGGACTTGGGGGTGTTGGTCAGTGGGGAAATGAACATGAGCCAGCTTCTGTGTGCACTCACAGCCCAGAAAGCCAACCGTATCCTGGGCTGCATCAAAAGAAGTGTTAGCAGCAGGGCAAAGGAGGTGATCCTGCCCCTCTACTCTGCTCTCATGAGACCTCATTTGCAGTATTGTGTGCAGTTCTGGTGTCCTCAACATAAAAAGGACATGGAACTGTTAGAACAAGTCCAGAGGAGGGCCACAAGGATGATCAGGGGACTGGAGCACCTCCCATATGAAGACAGGCTGAGAAAGTTGGGGCTGTTCAGCCTGGAGAAGAGAAGGCTGCGTGGAGACCTCATAGCAGCCTTCCAGTATCTGAAGGGGGCCTACAGGGATGCTGAGGAGGCACTATTCATTAGGGACTGTAGTGACAGGACAAGGGGTAACGGGTTGAAACTTAAACAGCAGAGGTTTAGATTGGATATAAGGAAGAAATTCTTTACTGTTAGGGTGGTGAGGCACTGGAATGGGTTGCCCAGGGAGGTAGTGAATGCTCCATCCCTGGCAGTGTTCAAGACCAGGTTGGATGAAGCCTTGGGTGATATGGTTTAGTGTGAGGTGTCCCTGCCCATGGCAGGGGGGTTGGAACTAGATGATCTTGAAGTCCTTTCCAACCCTAACTATTCTATTCTATTCTGTTCTATTCTAACTCCAGAAGGATTGTCTTGGACTATGTGGATCTTTCTTAATCAAGGGAAGGGGGTTTATTCCTTGCTAAAAGACAGTCTCTGTCACAAGTACACTTCTTGATCCTGAAACATCAGTTTATATAGGGATGCCAGAGGATCTTAATTATGCAGGTGATCAGGCCAGATTGATGTCCTCTAGCCTTAAAATCAATGTACCACTCTTGGATGTGAAAGGAAGGAAAAGTCAGGTGGAGTCTGTACACTTACAAATCACATATGAAATTGATTGCTCCGAATTAATACAAAAATTTCAGCTGAAGCCATCTTTCCTTCAACCTCACAGTTACTATTTTCTCATCAATTGCACAGCAGTGGCTTCAGGCAATATCTGAAGGTCAACAGTTGACAACAGTGCTACAAGGAGCGGAGGAGCTGCAGGTAAGCAACAGAGCAGGCAAAGGCTGATGATAGTGTAACAGATTGGAAAGACTAAGGTGCAAGAGCAGGACTCAATTCTGCAAATTACATTGACTCCCAGAAGTTAAAAACTTGTGCTTGTGTCTCCTGCTGAGGATGAAAGCTGTGTGATGAGTGGTAAGAATATTCTCTGTAAGCACAGCCTTCACAAAGCAGAGTAACAAAGATGTGCATTTTCCCATCACTGCACCGAGACGCAACCATCAGACTGGCTGACTGGCACAGGGATAGACTGATATAACGGCTTATCCTTCCTATAACTGAAAATCCAGGCTCAATCCACACTCTGTTAACTATTCAGCTCCAAAGGTTTCAGCATCTTTTCTCAGTAGCCACACTTGGTGATCAATATCCTCAGAGGTCTTTGACACAACCTTAAAGGCATCCCATTTGCATCTCATCTCCACATATCCACATTAGCATTCACAGAGAATGAAGCCATATTAAAAAAAGACACTAAGTATGAGACCTATGAATAATACCTGAATAGATATATCCGTAGACAGAATATCAGTGTGTTGCAATACCCAAATGAACATTCAGGAGAGAAGCCCTGGGTAACATCAGATGCTGCACAGTTTCCTCCAGACAGCCCTTCTGTCCATCATTAAGTCTTACCTATAGTAACTCAAGCCAAACACAGCATGCAAAAATTCCTGTATTCCAGCCTGTGGTAAATAAATGGGTTTTTTAATCTTGTTTTTTAATGACAGATGTTTCCCTTTGACTCTTTGTACTAGCATACGTCATTCTACTGTCACCTTAAAATTCTGCACATGTACATGAATGCAGGTGAATAAACTTCAGTGGTCAAACATGTAGACAAGTGAATAGAACTCTGCATGACAATTATTTCTAAAAAACACTGTCTGTCCATCACTGTTCCCTCTACTTGTTAGGAGACAATATTCTTCCATCTTACCCTTATATTAAGAATTTCCTTAACCAGCTAGATTCCTAAAACTGCTAAGACTCAGACTTATTTTCGGAGAGTGTATTAGGCATTTGTTTGAGGCCAACAGCATAACTTGGTCTAAAGCAAGACCTTGACAGGTCTTGGCAAGAGTACAGTTCAAAGAGTTTAGGAGAAGTCCATACCTGATTTAACCATATGCTTCCAAATGGCAAACACAAAGCAGACTGCCTTGTCCCCAGCCCCCCTGCCCAGCCTGCCAGCCCAGCACTTCCCTGCACAGCTGCATTAGTCAGAGAAGTGGTGAATTGTCACTTCTGACCATTTCAATCAGTCCAACCAGAGGAATGCCACACCTGGGCTGGGACACACGTGCCCTGGAGCCACTACAGCTACAACTGCAGTGCTGTTCTGGCAAAGCACAGCTTCTGCAGATCTGGCTGAAGTCCTCAGGCTATCTCTCTGGACTATGAGCTGGTAAAAAACAGTCTTCGAGGGGTGCAACCTAGTTTTTACAAACATTAACTGATGATCAGATTTGCTTGCTTTCAGGAATCACAGTGAAGCTGAGCTACTCAATTGTCAAGTTTGCTTTTCTTAAAGATACTTTCCCTTTAACTCCCCAGACATGGCATTCTTAATTGCACCTATAAATTACTTCTCCAGTCCTCTTGTGAAACAGCATGAAAGGCAAGTTTTGAAACGGAATCTGGCAAATTTACACAAGTACATAAGCCGTAACGCGTCTGTGCTACAAACTGCAGCTTTCATTGAAGTATTCATTTTTAGTGATTCCTTTTTGGTCAGCTGCAATAAAGAAAATATTAAGAAGCAAACAAATAGCATTACCAAAGACTGCTGATATCCCTCTATGTCTACTTACTTCTAACATTTTCAGCCATTGCCTCTGCCATGGCGTGTGCATTCACATCCCCATGAGCACACACACACGTGCATGCACGGACGGACAAAGAGCATCCTTCCAGCAAGGAAAATACCCTGCATGAATCTACGGACCGCTGAGGGCTGAAACATTTCTTTCCAACACCTTGCAGCTGTTTTCAGGGCAGCAGTAAGACACCACAATAACTTTCTCTAAAGAATACTGACATGTTTCCGACATTCCTCCCCTTCCTCCAGCAAACAAATATTTGATCGTTTTACCTTTAAAATAATACGCTTCCTGTCTCCTTCCCAAAGGCCTGGCCAGAAGAAATGACCTTTCCTGCCACAGAACAAGTTTCTCTTTATTTCAGCGTGTCTTGCCTCCTGCAAGCAGGGCAAGAAGTGACCAAGGCTGCAAGCGCAGGAGCCACGGGACTGCTGGGGATGCCGGGCGTGAAAGGCGCGTTTATTCTGCCTCTGCCGAATCCCAGCCCCTTGGCTGCGGGTGTCTGCCAAGCACTCCTTGGACCAAGTGTGGAGAATCACATTTCTGCTTAATCAGGCCGGCTGCCTGGAGAAAGATGATTGCAAGCAGATGTACCCGTGTTCTCATGTGAAAGGAATCCGGGCTTTTGTGCCGGCTGTACGATGAGCGACTGGCCACGTGGAGTATTTTAGTGCTCTTTAATTTCTTGCAGGTGCTGGGAGCCCGTATGTGCTGGTGCAGCAGAGCATCCAGGAGGTGCATGGAGGAGTGGCTCACCTAGGGTCAGCAGGAGAGCCCAAGGGAGAAGGCATAGCCGCGGGCTCACCTTACTGCAGGAAACAAGGCTCCCTTTTGGAAAGACCAAGGTAAATGCCAGCCATGCTCAAAACCGCACAGCAACAAAACTATGTTTTATTTCAGGTGCAGTGTTTTTTCCTCTTATTATGGATAATCCAAGAGGAATAAACAAGATGGACATTAGTAATATCAAAATAATTTCTCTGAATCCGTGACTAGTCAGGGACAGGCATCAACCGTGGCATCTGCACCTTAAAAACTTCTGATTTTCAGTGGGACATCCCAGTAATGTTGCAAAGGGCCTAAAGAAATCACAATTGATTTAAAGAAACTTTTGATTCAGTTACAGCCATATTTTGGAGGTACATTATGTATTTTTAGCACCAGAACACTTAAGACAAGATACATGTCCAGGCATTCAGTGGAAATGAATGTACCTTGTTGATCATACCTCAGTATGTCTGGCCCCATGAGAGTGAATATCCATGGCCATGGCACATATCTGGACTTACAGTGGCAAAGTAGCTCTTTGCAATTATGGACTGCAAAGGGCTCAAATACTCCATGGGGACTCACCTACAGGCAACCAGCCACACGTCTGCATTCGCGTAGGAGTACTGAGACGTGAGGCTGTAATTACTGCTGCAACTTGGAAGTAACATGATCATGCAGACCTCAGAAATACCATTACTGTGGCTTGCTGCTTACTGTGCAAAACCCAGTCACACAGAATCACAGAATCTAGCATGGACATTTAAACCTAAATGAACAGGACTTGGAAACCTACAAAAGCTTCTTCTTTTTGCTTTGCTGACTCCACAGGAAACATGCACACTGACTTGAAGAGATGCCCTCTTAGAAAACCAAAATTTAGCTTCAGATCTGGTTGTTGAGGCTCTGATGAGTAAACATTTTAACAGCAGAGATGGGTTAAGCAACCCCTGCCCTGCCTTCCTCCACAATGTTATGTCAGTCTACACAGCTCTTCATATGCAGCAGTCTGGATCAGTAAGGGGCTTTGGCTGCAAGTACCCCAAGGGGTAAAAGAGAACCTTTTATCACTTCACTTGATCTCCTAATCCACCTTGTCACTGACTAAATGAGCCACAGCACAGTGGACAGGAGGGTGTCATACAGGGATGAGAACTAAGTTGGATGAGACTGAGCCACCCTGATGTCTCACCACCATGATCACCCTCTCTTCTCCCTTCATCCCTTCCAGGAGCTACTCTCACTGCTTATGCCACCCAGGCTCCAACAGTGCATCTCTTCACCTAGCCAGTTTAGCTCACTAAGGTGGCAGAAGTATAACCTAGCAGAAGGCTAACACAGCAGCAACAGAGCTGGTCTGCTCTCCTAGCTGGCTTTGTGAGCAGAACATGATGACATGCCCAACAAGCGTATGACATGGGATCAGGGAAGACATGGATAATGAGCAGCTGAACTTGAGCAATGGGGAACTCCTTTGAGCAGCAGCAACCGGTAAGATTGTTCCAGCCAACTGACAGAACATTATCCCTCGGAAAAGAGGTGAGTTAGGAATCATTGCCACCCAGAATGGTGGTGTGGCCATGGCGGTGACCACCAACAGTGAAATCAGACAGTCTGGATTCGTCCCTGATTTAATTGTGCAGTGGCAGCAGCCAAATCCTTCAAATTCCTGTGTGATGTACTCCAGGTTACCCTGCTCTTGCAGGGGAGTTGGACTAGATGATCTTTTGAGGTCCCTTCCAACCTTTGGGATTCTGGGATTCTGTGATTCTGTGACTCTGTGACAAGGGCTGTGCAAACACAAAGGGATGCACAATGCCTCTTGCTCAAAGGTATTCCTAAAGAGGCTCTTATGAGTCTTCTGCCTGGTTTTCTGGCAGGTAGAGAAGCCTCTGCAGAGACATCTGCTCAAAAGCAAAGGCTTATAAAATCTCTGGCCCTCAATTCTGCTCAAAGGTCTTGTCCTTGAAGTCATTTCCCTACAGTAGGTGAAGGGCTGCCAACTAGAGCAGTTTGGGGAGAGAAATCCAGCCCGTCGAAGGTTTCTTGGCTGGGAGGAAGAGGGACAAATGTGCCAGTGGTATCAATCTTACAGCAACAGGAACAAAAAAGGTCTCCAGTGGCTTTTATCATCTTGTTAACTCCAATTTTTGCAGCAAGAAGATAGTACACATCCCTGTGTATCTTCATGCAGGTTTCTGTTTGTACTCACCTTATTGGGTATTTAGAGACTAAAGCATGCACCAAGGGGTTGCCTTTGTAGTACATTATGGCAGCATAGAGAAGACATCTGTCTGTGTGTCTGCACAGATGGGGCTTCATGCAGCTCTCCTCTGCTCTATGCACCTGGCTCATAGTGCCCCAACCCTTACTGTCCATGTGCCACAGAGCAGGAGATGCTTAGGGCACCCAAACCTTTGCCATAGGTCCTCATGCATAACTGGTTATGTTGATGTGGCTGAAGACCACCAGTGAGGGACCTTCATTGCCCCCTGCTCTTGGCTGCCATGTCCCACAGCACTGTCCCCTAGCTAGAACAGCTCAATGGTGCCTAGGCATGCCATAACCAGAGGAGGCAGTGGGACAGCTTGTGGGGGGAAGCTACATTGGAAAGACACCACAGCAAAGCTCACAAGCAAGAACAGTCTTGGAGTATGGCCTGATCCAGGCTCCTTGCATGGGCTGCGTTTCCCAGCCTGAACATTTGGCATGTGGATGATACAAGTCACCTATCAAACAGAAACCAATTCCCTGCCTGTCTGGATAAAACACTGATAGGTAGCAGCTCTGGGAGAAACCTTCCACAATGGAATAACTGAAATATCAACTAAGTGAAAACTCTGTCTAAAAGGATTTCTGATAGCCACCTTTCCTACAGTCTGTGACTATAAGTCTGCATTTTGCATTACCAAAACTTTCCTCCAGAGGTTCAGCATCCGGGAGAACAGCTCTGAAGGAATAGCCCTATTCAGAGCCACAAATCTTTGAGTGTTACAATCAGGCTTTGGGATTTTATTTAATAACTAACAAAATAAGGATTATGAAAACAGTCATGAGACAAAACAAGTAGGACTGGGTGAGAATTGCACCTCAGTAGATAGCCTTGTGTTATTAAACCAGTAACTGGAGCAGAAAGCTACTTCTAGACAGATGCAAAAGGAAGAATTAAGGGAAAAAAAAGGGTGTTGACAAGTCATTAGTCTGAATTACTAGAAAACAGGCAGCAAAGTGACAGGTAGCTTCCAGCAAATTTCTATGTAAAGGTTTTGTAGACCCTTCCCAACCAAAGCTTTGAGAGGAGTTTCATTTCTGATCACTAAGAAAGGATTAGACATTAGCCTAAGGAAGCTTTGATATTTAGAAATCTGATGATGCAACCGTGATGGGGAAATGTCAGCAGAAGGAGGCTGCTTTTAGCACCATGGGAGACAGACAAGAAGGGAAGGAACACAAGTCCTGTTCATGAAGATATTTTACTTTAGATTTCTTGACCCATATTATTTAAATAGCACGTCAGCCCCAATCAGAGAGAGAGACAGTTTCTTTTTTTACATGTGCGATTTTGCCTCATGTTGCCTGTAATAGCAGTAAACAAATCCTGCAGTTACTGAGCTGTACAGTAACTAAATCAGCTATTTTGGGGAAATTCTTCCCGTTCTCCTGCGGACTCTGCCTCTTTTGGCTGGTCCCCCAGCCTCCTCACATTCCAGCCATGGCTCTGTTTATACACCTGTATTTTACAGTACCAGGAACTCAGACTGGAATGCATTTGTACCTCTGACCATGCTATGAATGGTCCTCCTTCTTGTGAAGGCACGTGCGAGCTCTCAGAGCAGAGCAGCATTTTGTTGAAGGCAATAGCACACAGGTACCCTGCTGCCAGCTTTATTCCATAAATAACTGCAGCAGCATTTCATTTTTGGGGGGATGGAATACCCACAGCACTCTCCATCCCAGTTAAATGAGTGAATTCCATCAAAATCCTCCCCCCTTCGCACTTCAATACTTGTCTAAAGCAGATGGCCCATAAATAATACATCCTAGGAAACCTGATCAACTACCTCTGGGATATGCTCAAGCTCCTGTCTCTCATCATATCATCACTAGATTAGCTCTGGGAATTCTTTAAATTGAATCCTTTTAACAGGTCATGTGCAGAAGAAGCAGTGACTGGGAAATTAGATGTGTTCAGTTGGGCTACATCATTGGTAATCTGCAGCTGGCAAGTCCCTACTCGCTGTTTTCAGGGGTATTTGCTGCTGCACTTGGCTGCTGACCCCCTGCTGCCCGAGCCTGAGGCAAGGGAGCCCAGGGTTGATGTGGGTGAACATGATAAGACTGGGAAAGAAGAGCCAGGGGTAGTGTCTGAGCAGTGCAGTCACATATAGCCAGGGTGTTAAGCGGGGAAAACGGTCCTTTGAGCAAGGAGGCACTTGCTGTCTTCTCAGGGAGTTGAAAATGTGATTTATTTTAGGATGCAAGACAACTCTTTGTCTTTAGAACCCCCTGCTTTTTCAAATCACTGAATTTTAGCAGTTGTTCAGAGAGGTCCCATAGGATTTATTCTCACCTTCGCCCAACCTCACTCCAGGCCCATGGGCAGAAATACCAAGTACCAGTGATCATAGAATTATAGAATCAGACAATCACAGAATAGTTAGGATTGGAAAGGACATTCAAAGCTCATCTAGTCCAACCCCCCTGCAATGAGCAGGGATATCTTCAACTAGGTCAGGTTGCCCAGAACCACATCAAGCCTGGCCTTCAATGCCTCGAGGGATGGCACATCCACCACCTCTCTGGGCAATCTGTGCCAGTGTTTTACCACCCCCATTGTCAAGAATATATTCCTCATGTCCAGCCTGGATCTCTCCTCTTTTAGTTCAAAATCATTGCCCCTTGTCATATTCACAAAAGCCTCTCCCCTTCTTTCTTACAGGCCTCTTTTAAGAACTGATAAATGGTTGCAATAAGGTGGCCCTGGAGTGTTCCTTTCTAAGGGGGTGGGTCCCTGTTACAGTTACTCCCATCCTCTTCTCCTCCCTCCCCTGCTACAGGTTTAGTTCTACACATATTGGCAAAATTGGCATCAGGGCAGTCCCTGCTTTGCTGGTCAGGTCCTTTACAAAGCTGAATTTCATCTGCCCAACCTCCACTGCACTGGGAAACATGTTTACAGAGCTGCTCTGTGAACAGCTTCACCAAAATGACCCCAACTAGAAAAAAACATCCCTTCCTCAAAGCAAAGCAAGCAAAGAAAAACCTCTGTTTGCTATTGTTAAGCTGGAGCTTCCTGTATTTTCCCAAGGACTTGGTGGACAGAGCTGCTGCCATTTTTCACTCACACAGTTCAGGCAGCAGCAAACTGTGATGCAGAGGATGGAGAAATGGGGCTCTTCTGAGTGGTTTCCCTGCCAAGAAAATAGCATTGCAGACTTACACCCTGACACTGCAGTCCTGGCACGAAGCTTATGAGTCCATGGGAACCACAAACCAGCCCACTACCCTCAATGTCATTCATTCCCAATCCCCTGGCTCCTCCCAGGCACGTGTGAAGGGTGAAGCTGAAGCCCTGGCCAGGTTTGTGTTACCTTCATTGCACACACCCAGAAGGATGGATGTGTGGGATGAAACCAGGGAGGAATTGTGTATGTACATTTGGGTGAGAAGGGAAAACACAGGGCCTGCTTTTCATACCTCCATGTCTGCAGAGACACAGCCTGGTCCCTGCCATCACAGGCTGCAACGTGCAAGCTCAAAGACCCATTTCCAAAGGGGTTGGAAACCACTCTGCTTCTTTAAAGAATGGGACCGGAAAAGAAAAGCTGGGCTTGAGTCCTTATCTGGAAATGCCTGCAGGGTGCAAGTATTTGAAAGTAGCACTGCTAAACCAGAATGGCTTTTAAATCATAACAAATCATATCTTGCATTTCTCTAATGCCTTTCATCCTATGTTCTCTTCACAAACATAAACACAGGGAGTTCAACAACACATCTGGCAAAGTATTGTGCTGTGTAGGAGCTTTTGAATCCCAGCTGGGTAGATGAGCAGACATGTGGGGTCAGTAGTGACCCCCTGTCCTGTGTCAGACAGGATATCTGAGGCAGCAGTTGGAATGAGACCAAGATCTCCTGACCACCAGCCTTATGGTCAAGTTGGGAGATATCTTTCCCTGGTATCCCTGTGGATTTAATTGTCAAGAGACAGGGTCACAGATCCAGAACATAAAATTTTAAGGGGGGAAGACTGCAGAGACAGAACAAACCCATCTTTTCCAACTGTCTTTTTTGAGCTACTGAGTGTCTATCCAGTACATTGGCAATGCAGAGATGTCACCTCATTTAGGTTTCTGTCTCTTGCATGCCCGGTTGGTATCCTACTGGAAAGTGATTATCAAGAGATGCATTTACTGTGTGGCAAATCAGAATTTGTTATTATCACCACCCCATTAATTTCCACACACATCTGCTGGAGTACTTGTTTCTGCCTGTGTCTCACATTTATCTTCATCTAATCCTCTTTTTACTGCCCTTGTCTTAGTGCCAGTAACTATGATGAGGCACTGTAAACACTTGTTAGTTAACCATTTGCAATCGCCAGCTCTTCAAACTCCACATTATGCTACTCATTGGAGTTTAGTGGGTTTACTTTCTGCAGTGTCATGATTATTTATGCAATAACTCATAGGTAAGCATCCCGAGCCAGTCTCAGCCCCCCCAGGGACAGGAGCGGAGAAGAAGTTTGGGATTTTCAAGAAGGTGCAGGAATTAAGGAGCTCAGTTCTTCCTGGATGTTGGTGGGGCTGGGCTGTGCTTGGCCTGTGCCAGCTTATTCTAGAACGATCAGCTTACATCCTTTGATAAGCAAATAAGTCAGGAGGCTTTGCATGTCCTAAGCCTTCTTCAGGTCCAACGCCAGCCTAAACATGCCCTGGCAGCCTCCACTACACTGGGTGCTGCCACCCCTCCGATGAGCAGGAAGGTGCTGCTGGCTGGTATGAAACCTCAGCCTCAGCAGCCTTTCATCTCCTCTTTCGGCCACTGTCGAAATAAGACACATCCCCAACAAAGGGGAAATGCTGCTGAGAAGACAACACATCCCGTTCTCAGACATGTCAGCTTCCTACCTTTGCTTGCCACCTACAGAGACCCCCAGGTGGAAATGATTTCTGCTGAATCGAAGATAATTTCTCACATACTACCTGACAGCTTCTTTTCCTCTATCAAATGTAATTAGCTTTCCCTAATTAAAGGGCTGCAGCCAGGCTCAGCAGGAAGGTGGAGGAGCTCCGTGCTCAACCAACAGCTTTTCATTTCTGCACAGCATCCAGGTAGACAAGGGCCAGGAAGCCCACACTGATCTCTTCCATAGGACCACATTGTGTTTGGCATCTCTCATCTGGAGACATGGGAAGAGCCTGGGCTGCAGCAGCTGAGGAGGCTGTGCTGTTGTCAGGAAGGGGTGGGCAGCAAGAGGACAGAGCCTGCAGGACACCATGATAGCAGGTGGTCTGTGCTCCACTGGGTGTACACCAGCAGATGTTATCCACAAGGGTTCTTCTGGTCTAATTCCTTATCCGTTAATGGGATAAAAAGAACATAAAAGAAGTCTTGATACCATTTCCCAGAACCAAATTGCCTTGGTGTGCTGTGATCTGCCCTGTTCAGATTTATTGTGCCCACTTGGAGTTAAATTTCTTCTTTCTGCCTGCATCTGCAATATATACCTATTAGTCATGCACTGACAGGACAAAAGTAATCCCCCCCTCAGACCCCCTTGGGCAACTGCACAAAGCCTGGATGCAGGGAGGTTCGTTGCACTAATGGCCTTAGCAACACATGCTAGCACTATCCAGCCACAGAGCGCTTCCCAGCCTCTCTGTGGAGCAAGGAGACAGAAACCAGGGGGAATCATCATATTTTCATCTGTACAGCCATCCGTAGCAGTGCAAATAATAATATGCATGTGTCTGTGCCAGAATCTCCTCTGCCCCAGTTTCCCTTCTGCACTGATTCCCTGCAGCTTGCTCCCTCTTGTCTGCTTGCCCCTCCATGACTCTGTACAGATTATGTGCAGTTGATTTTAAGAGAGCAGCATTTTGTAAAGGGCATGTCTTATCGCAAACTGACAGAGGTGCCTAGTGTGGCTGTGAAATGGAGTCCACCTCCTCCCCTATTCAGGCACTCCGACATCCCATTAACTTCAGCAGTAGGAAATTACATCTTGTGTCAAGGTTGAATTCATCTGACTCCAATTTCTTCCCACCGGATCTTGTTATCCCCTTGTCTGCAACTTCATACCACCCCACCATGCCTTTATCGGATAGATTTTTCTGTGGGTAAGAATGTGGGCCACTGTCCAGCTTCCTCCTCAGTGGGAAAGCCAGACTATCTGAAGTCACACCTTCAAGGCTTGGTCTCTAGGATGAGGGTCACCCTCACTGTGCTCCTGTGGACTCCCCCCAGTATTTCCTCACCCTCCATGCAGCATGGCCCTATAACTGGGCATTTCACTCAAGAAGTTGCCTCATGCATGCTGCATAGAAGCACAGCAACGTGTTTGCTTCTGTTTGATGACCCTCGTCTTGTGCAGCATTGCCCTGGGAAGTCGTGTTGAGGACTTTATTCATCACCATTCTCACAGCCTTCCTGAGACAGACTCTCCTGTCTTACAGATAGTCCTTATATTTTCCAAGCTCACATTTCCCTCTACTTCAGAACTATTCAAACATGGTTTGGATGGTGATTATTAACTGTACACTGTCCTTTCTCAGTAACCTGTCGTTATCACTGTATATTTGACCACTTTCTTTCACACAGTGCATTTCATTTTACAGCACAGGTTGATTGTAGCACTTAAAGATTTAAATATTAGATGAAATTTTTCAGTGTTTTGAGTGTTTTTATTTCCACAGGTATTCTTGACTACAGTTAAATATGTGTCTCTTCCTCTTCAAATCTGTTTCTGGTGGTGGCTTAGACTATAATGCTGGCTGTCATAATGATGCTACAGGCTCTTGTACTGTAGAAGACAAGAAGACTGTTGATCTCCATGCCAAAACTAAATCCCAGCAGCTTATTTAGAAGCAATTTAGCTTGTAAAGTTAAAGTTTAATTACTAAAGTACCTGTACATTTACCAGCTTAATTAGACAGGATCAGCAAAATATCATTCAGATGTAGTGGTTTCCTTATTTCCATTCAGATATGGATCTCTTTCAGCTTCAATGGATTCTGCTGTGAACCTTCATGTCCAAGTCAGCAAAAATGCCTGCAGCCTTTTTTCTCTTCTCACTTGCTTGCTTTTTTTTTCCTTTCCAATTTTTGTCAGTGTTGATTACATAGTGGTACTCTGCTTCACTCCGAAGGCTTAGTTCTATCTGAAACTCACTGAAGCTGATGAAAGTCCTTCCATTGGTCTCAGAAGGACCCAACTGAGGCTCATAATCTATGCATTACCTTGGCTTTAAGCATCTGAGGCACGTACAGAATATAATCTCTTTCTATCATGTCTACTTTTTGTTCCTTTTTTTTTTCCTAAATGCCATACAAGCTGTTAATGGAACAAATGACATGGAAACATAATCTGTATTCCTGCAGGTTTTGTGGCTCTGCTTGCTGCTTATTCCTTATCACCCAAAGCGATAAAGCCATGTTGGTGATACCATAATTGAGTTTAGTGGAAGCGATTTATCAGGATGCTAACAGAGAATGAAAACTTGGGAGGGGGGTAGGGGAGAAGGCAAGCAGCAGGAAAATATTAACTTTTCAGAAACAAGAATCTTGTTTTTTATGCAAATGGTTGTGTTAATGAGAACCAAGGGGAAAAAACCCATAGTCACAACAATTTTGCTTACAGAGCAGATGATAGCTTATCTAAGGAAAAAAGATTTCAAAGTTCTTCCTGAGATGTCATCTGGGTTTCATTATCTCTCTGATAATGCCTGGTGTGTAGGATGTGTTCTTCACTCTTTGCTGTTAACTGATGAATAATAAGTCTATAATTCTTGATTATGCAGAGAAAACATGGAAGAGTCCTATACAGGAGCAACACATTTTTAGTGTGTTTTTTCCCTGGAAAACCAAGACTTTTCTCAAGAGCCAAATCAAAGTCCTAATGGGCTCAAAAGAAAGGCCTCACCGATTTCAACAGAGTTTGAACCAAGCTTTTGCATAGTTTATTTTCCTATTCAGACTTATATGAATTATCATTTAATATTTGCATTGTAGGAGCACTCAAAAGCCCCAGACTCTGGGCCTATTGTGCTGAGCATCAAATAAGCATAGAATCATAGAACAATAGAATGATTTGGGTTGGAAGGGACCTTAAGATCATCCAGTTCCAACCCCCTGCCATGGGCAGGGTCACCTAACACCAGACCAGGTTGCTCAAGGTCCCATCCAACCTGGCCTTGAACACTGCCAGGGATGGGGCATTCACATTTTCCTTGGGCAGCTTCTCAGTCTCATCAGTCTCATAGTAAATAAAGTTTCCCTTATATCTAACCTGAACTTCCCCTCTGTAAGTTTAAACCCATTACCCCTTGTCCTATCACTACAGTCCCTGGTGAAGAGTCCCTCTCTGGCATCCTTGCAGGTGCCCTTCAGGTCTCCATGCAGCTTCTCTTCTTCAGGCTGAACAACCCCAACTTTCTTAGCTGGTCTTTCTATGGGAGGTGCTCCAGCCCCATTACCAAGACATCAAGCTTTGTAAATTAATGCATGCCCAATGGCTGCTGGAGGTTGCAAAGATGCAGAGCCCTGCAGCCATCCTCAGCAGCCTCAGGTCTGGTGGCTTCCGCTCCGCTGGGGCCAAGGAGAAAAGTCACATCTCTCAGCAGGGGCTGCTGCGGGGACCACAGCCACCATCACCTCCCGAGGGTGACACCACCCTGCAGAGGGAGCATGTGGTCAGATGGCCAGTACCTGTGGCCATGTGTTTGGTGAAACTGCACCTCAGCAGTTAATCAGTGAGCAAACAAGTTAAAATTAAGCCAGTGCTTCAAAGTGATGCTGAATGGCTTAGTGCTGAGACCTGCACTGATAATTTAGCAATGCTCCAGACTGAAAGCTCATAGTTTCTGGGTGCTGGTGTCTTTGTATGATGCTTGCCTTCTGAGCTCTCTAACTCCCTCACCAAGCCCAAAAGAAATGCATTATCACAATAGATTCAATCTTATTTGACTGGGTAAGTATCATTTTGGAGAAATTCTCCCTTTTGTTTCATTAATTGTTTTGTTTTCCTCTCTAAAGGTAGAGGAACTGTGAAATAGCCCTTGAAATTCTTGAAATCAAGAATTTCTAATTTTGATAAATTAATCATCTCCCTGTGGAGTGATCAATTATAGGCAACACTGGGAAAAGCACTTGCACGTTTCAGAATGTCTCAAATTCATTAGCTATTCTGCTTGAGTTATGAGTTAGTGAGCAAGAGAAAAAAATGACTTTGGAATAACTCCTTGCAGGTCCTGTGTTTTTAAAGAGGCAGCTAACAATTTAACATCTCCCCCTTTTCAGCTGTTTGCTTTATTTAAACTAAATGGGTTATTAAACTTAAAATTTAATTAAGTTTATAAAGCTTATTAAACCAAAGTTGCTGAGGGAGGGGAACCTCAGCCTACAATCCAACCCATTCCTACCAGTTTGATGCCAGTGCCAGTGAGAGCCTGAAGAGGGATTACAGCAGGAGAGCACCTGAAGAGCAGCATAAAGGAATTCCAGCCACTCCAACAGCTAAGTCAGCTTCATTGGAGGCCCAACTTAAATGCCTCTGTGCAAATGTGTGTAGCATGGGGAATAAACATAAGGAGGTAGAGATGTGTACACACGTACAAGGCTACAATCTGATGGGCATTATGAAGACATGGTAGGATGACTCCAGTGACTGGAGTGCTGGAATGGAAGGATACAGGCTCTTCAGGAAGGACAGGCACAAGAGACAAGAGAGAGCATTGCCCTATGTGTCAGTAACCAGCTGGAGTGCATGGAGCTCTGCCTGTGGATGGACGAGGAGTCTACTGACAGCTGATGGGTCAGGATTAAAGAGAGGGCAGGGACAGATGACTGTGGGGGTTTGCTACCAGCCACCTGAGCAGGGCTACCATGTGGATGAGGCCCTCAACAAACAGACAGGAGCAGCTTCCCCCTTCCCAAACCCTGGTCTTCATAGGGGACTTCAACCATTGCAGTATCTATTGCAGGGCATAATCAATCCAGGAGGTTTCTGAAATGCATTGATGACAACCTCATTCTCCAAGTTATAGAGAAGTCAATGAGAAAAGGTTCTGTGCTGGACCTTGTTTTCACCAACACGGTGGGGAATGTGAAGCTCAAGGGCAGCCTGGGCTGCAGTAACCAGTGATTTTAAGGTCACTTCCAATCCAAACCATCCTATGGTTTCATGATTTTTCATATGAAAGAGAATGTAATCATCTTTTCCTGATATCCAGAAAGAGGAGAAACACCAGGCATAGCATCTTGTCCAAACTTTCCCTAATCCCCACAGCTAAACTGAGCATCGAGGGAAGACATGGGCCCTCAAAGAAACATCAGGAGCATGGAATTAATTAATCTTTATCCCACCTTGTCAGGAGTTACAGCCAATGGAGCATTTTGCCAGAGAATCTGTGTCTGATGATCTACTTGTTTTTTTATAATTAACCCTGATTTGAAAGTTTAAATCTTGAACCATTGTTGATCATCTCATACTGAGACATGAAAGCCCTGGGAAGTCACACTGCAAGCAAGGAACGTGGTAGGTAGGAGGCCTGTTGCCTGCCGAGTTAATTTATTCAGGGACACACAGTTCAAGTCAGAGTTTAAGTAAGCAAAAAGTAAAAATCAGGGCACCTTTAAAAGTTTTTCAGCTCCTGCTGTTATTTTTCCTGCAGGATGTCATGTCCTTCTCGTTTTCAGATGGTAAACAATTCCACAGCAACGACTTTGATTTCACAAACAGAAAATAATGATTCCGGGAGAGGGATGAATCAGGAGCAGATGACCTCTTTAAAAGTAATAATAATAAAAATAATCTCATTTTTTCTGCAAACACCTTGGGCATTAAAAACCCAGAAGAAGAGAAATAAAAAAAAATAAATATAGTGATATACAAGTCCCAGAACTGTCTCTGAAGACTGCAGTTTGTTTTAAAGCCTCCAAACAAGACATAAGTGGGTCTTTTACCCTGTAGCTATTGCTGCCTCCAAAAAAGCCAAAACAAGATAAAAATGTTCCTCCTTCTACTGTGGAATTCTGAGCAGAACATGGTCTTAAGCAGCACATCAGTACAGTTCCCACAGCAGACAAGGTCAGAGTTTGACCCTTCACTTTATTTTTAAACACACTTTTTTGCATTTGAACATGTAAGAAGTAGTAGTTTAAGGGGGGGGGGAAATAAAAAGGTCCTGATTCTTAATGAAATGTCAGCACAGAATCAGTTGATTCTGCTTCAGTCAATGCATTTAATGTCCGCACTGCAAGGGCAGACAACCACAGTTCACTTTCAGAGGGACAAGTGCGCCCCAGTAGATACATTATTTCATGAGGGTGGAATAAATGTCTGAGAAAATGTCAGAATTGAAAGAAAAGGAAAAACAAACCCAACAGATCATAAATTAGGGCAAATTAATGATCTGCCTCTACTCAAGAGAATACACAGGCTAAATCAGGGGGGATAGAAGGATGATATATGCAGTTCTGAAGGTGGGCAAGAGAAGACTTTCATTGAAGTTCCTTGAAAGAAAGAAGACTTGGGAAAGAAAAGCTTCTTAAACAACAAAAGATAAAGGACACCAATCAGGCTTAGAGAGTTAGTCTTTGAAATGTGGTACCAACTTCCAAGTCAGCAAAACATGCATAGATTGAAGTATAACAGCGCATTGTTCTCTTGTACTTCTGAAAAGTTACTTTTGCAAATGAGACTGCATGCCTCTATTAACAGAATTCCTTTTTCTGCAGTCTGAGTGTCCAAAAATACACAAGTAAAGCAGAAAATCCTCATGTTGACAGAAATTAAGACTAAGCTGCCTATTGAAAATCTTTCCCAAAGTTGGATGCATCCCCTTGCTTATATATACTAGTGCACATCCAATTGCTGCAGATAACAACCCAATTGCAGTATATAAGTCAGATACTTTTGCAGCCCAGATTGAGTACATTGGGTTGAACATGGAGCACCTTCCCACCATTGCTTTCAGCCTCCTGTTGAGGATATTTTAGCACTAAAATGGCAGAGAGCAGTTCAAGGAGCAAGGGGAGAACAGCCAATGTGCTGGTTTTCTTGCTCAGCTGCTGAGTCTACAGCAACCAAAGGGGTGACACATTTAAAACAACCACACCTATCCAGGTGCACACACACATCTGTATTATCAGCTTCCAGGAGATAAAGGGAGAGATAAACAGTATGGTTTCACTTCCAGCCTGCAGGAGATGATTGCAGACAACTCGGAGAACAGGACTGCTGAAGTGATGAAGAACGTTTTCCAAAGGCACTTCCATGCAGGCAGCAGAAAGAAAAGCACACTGAACTTTGTAAGAGGAGCTGGAGAAGCATATATTGTGCCATACGTATATCACTGCACAAATGCAATCCCTGAAAGACTTCTCTCTGCTCCAGCAGGAAAGTTACCAGCAGCCCTGTGGTGCATATGAGGCGATGGAGAGTGGTGCTTCCTCAAGCTGCCCCATGGGATGGGACAAGCGTGGCTGCCTTCCCCTTTTGGGAAGATTTCTCAGAGAAAAAATTCCACAAATCCAAGGGAGCAGGACACAGAGGCCTGTTCTCTATAAGAAAGCATTATAATTTTGTTCTGGTACTGCTATGAAGCCTGAATAACGGATCGACAGAAGGAGATATTTACCTATTAAAAATAAATGATTCAGACATGAATATTTGAGGCTTGCACCATATGGCTGGAAAACTTCTCTGGGAAAAAGAAAAACCCTCCTGAGACTGAGTTTCCTTTTGATAGCAACTTGAGCAAGGGTGTGCTAGCTGGGAGCCTTTAAACACTCCTTGTCAAAGCAGATGCCTGGCTGCTTACCTATGACAATGACACATGGCTTTTCCTTTCATCAGAGATTTGGTTAATGTTTGAGTGGCTCTGTTTATAGCTCTTCAAGGACTTCAAAATACATGACTTGTCGGTTCTCTTCCTATGCACTGCTCTTTCAAGCAAAGACTAGACAGCATGCAAACCACATGCTAAGTAACATTTAAACACATGTTGTCTTTAGTACCCCATTTTTGGGAGGCAGCTTGGTGCCAGGGTGACCTCCACAAGGTGCTTTGGGAGGAAAGAGGGAAAGAAAGGCTTCAGGCACTACACTACCAGTATGCCAGGATTCAGGATCAGACAGGGAGAGAGCATCGACTGTTTCTCTCCCTAAGACCTTCATCTCTCCCCCACGCTGGGGAACAGGCAGTACATTGAAGCAGAGGGGCTGTTTTACTCCATCCTTTGACTTGCATTTTGGATGTGGAAGGTTTCAGCAGGGAGCTGGGGAAGAACAAAATCTGAGACCTGCATGGGGTTTTGGCTCAGACATCCCACTGATGTTTTATCAGATCAATGACGAGGTAGAGAGTGGAGAAGGGAGGCACTTGGGAGGCAAGAGATGATACCTGCTGAGGAGAGAGGGGTTCTGACATCCCATCCTGCAAAGAATGGGTAAAAAGCATGTGACAGACAAGGTCATGTATGCTTTTTAATTATGTGTCATTTACTGCTTGAATCCAAAATTGTCGGGGTCCTGCTCAGGCCAATGGACTGCAGAATACCAAAGGAAAAACTGTCTTTGGGAGAAGGCTGTAGGACTTAGCTGGGATGAGTGGTGGGGAAGAGGCTACAGCCGCTGTATGTCAGTGACACATGGGGTGGGGGGCGTGGGATGTAATGTAGCTGATGCAGGTCTGCTGTGGAAAGATCAGCTACTGTGCAGTAGCTGTTTCAGCCTTCGGAGGGGCTGTATGCATCCCCTGCGGTGCTCTTTGGCCTTCTGGCTGTCACTCCTAGAGAGGCTCATGGAGCTGAGAGCAAGCTAATGGCTTTTCAAAGACAGCTAAGCCTGGGGTGAAGGAGGGCAGCATGAAGCTCTCTGGCCGCACGATGTGGTTATACCCCAATTCTTTAGAAAGCAAAGATAGATGAGAGGTCTCAGCTCAGGTCAAACTATCTTAACACAGTCTCTTGGGGATGGCAATTAATCAGTGATTGGCACACTTACACACGAAAAGGCCATAGGAGGTGGGGGATGGGAGATCATCCGGGTGCATTCAGATCTATCCCTGTTTCATGCTCCCCTCCCCGGATGCAGGACTCGCAGCCCTGCCAGATCCCCAGCCACTGCACAAACCCCGGACACGCTTCGGGCTGTACAGCCTTTGTTCACAGGAGCCTGGGGGCTTTCAGCATGGTGTTACATCTCCTGGCTGCTTTCCCTGCCCCCAGCCTGCTGCTGCTTTTTAAGGCAGTTTCTGAAAGGGGGATCCATTCCCCGGGATGGCCGGTGCATTCCCAGGAGTGGTATTACTGCTTGGATGGCGAGATGCCATGTCCTGGGGGTACGGGCACAGCCCTGCAGTGCAAGGACACGTGGCAAGCTGTGGGACCTGGATTCTTCTGTTTAGTGTTTTTCTGTGTCTTACACAAAGCTGTACATACAGCAAGGGTGGACACATCCCATCATGCGATGCTTAGCTCTCTCCTGCTGCCCCAAAAGTCCAATCTTGCTGTGATTTCCAGCAACAGGACAACAGGGCCTTTTGTCTGGGTTTGCTTTGGACAGCTGGGGCTCTGAAATATGAATGCATGTATTTTCCCCTCTTTCTTCTCCTTCTCCCTTTCTCAGTAGCCTTAGCTGAATTGCTCTCATAACAGACTGTGCCTCTGGAATTCGGGCATTTGTGCCCCTTTCTCTGCTTTTCTCCCAAGACAACTTCATACCTCCCCCCCTCCCCCCCCAGCCAGGGTGATTGCTTTGTCATCACATAGTTGCAGGCAGAACCAGACTGTCTGAGACAGTGATTGCAGGTTACGAAGTAGTATCTGCATCTCGTCATTGCTTTATTCGACATGTGGTGATCAGGTAGCTGTCACCACCTCTCTTGCTCTCCCTGTGGCAGATGATAGATGTATCTGTGTCCCCAGTGCCATCAGGCCCTGCTGGTGCCTGTATCTGCCACTTTTTCAGGTGACACCTTCCATTTTCTTCTGCTTCTATCAGCAAAAGCATTAACGTTTCTTTTGCTGCTCCTTCCCTTCACTCGTTCTGCTTTTCTGCCAATGTGTATTTGCCACACAGGTCTCCCCTCGCTCCCCCAAATGACAAACTATGTTAGTAAAGATCCAGCTGCAAGAAAACCCCAGTGCTGCAGAAGCTGTAACGGGGCCTTTTGCCCTTACCCTGATGATTATAAGCTATTAGTCAAGTACCTGAATGTATTGAGTTACGCAGAAAGATCATTGCTTTGTTTTCGATTTGCCTTTTCTCCTGTGCAAGCTTTCTTGCACAGCAGTCAGATGCCAAACTCCTACCCATGCACTTAATTTTCAGTATAGATGCCTAGCAAGCGAGAAGCTAGATTGGAAACCCTTCTTCACTGCCTCATCTGGTAAACATTATCAGCTAGGGGTCTGCAGCTTTGATTCAGGTCAGCTGGCATCAAAGGAGGCTCAGGAGTGTTTGCTTTCAATTCCAAGGGTGAACAAAATAATCTCTTCTAAAGCTCAGGTCTCCGCCTGCCCTTCATCAGGGGTCACTTCGCATGGGAGGTGGAATAGGAGAGAGGAGAAATGGTGTGCTGAGTAAAAGACTCAGCTTTGTTCCTCTGTGTGAAAGGAGGCGTCCGCAGACCTCTGACGGAGGGAGGCACCCACGCTGCCACTTGTGCAAATACGTTGAATAATAAAGGTGTTAGTTTAATAAATCTCCCAGAGGAGGAGGAGTTCCCCTACTTCAGCATTCTCCCTTTGAGCCTGGAGGAGCTGTGACCAGTGGTTCGTGACCCAAGAGCACGGGCAAAGGGGAGATGGGGATGAAGATTTAGCTTTTGTAAGAGGTTTTGTTTGGTTTTGCTTTTGGACATGGCAGTCACTACTGCCATTTCTTCCCCATCTGCTGCCTCCTTAAACACCCAGTGGCAATATGCAAAGCTGGAAACAAATCACTTTCCCAGTCCAGACTCCACTTTGTCCCAGCCATTTACCTTCCTGATGAGGAAAATTCTGCATCTGGAAACGCTGATCATTTTCAGCACATTTGCATATTCTTTTCTTCTCATCATTTCCCCACATTTTACATTTATTTTGTGCAAAGGGAATTATTCACCCTGATTTTTGAGCATCAGCTGTGCTATTGCCTAGGCAGAGCTGAACAGGCTGTAACCCTTCATTCCTGGTTCTGATGGAGAGGAAAAAGAGGGGTCTTGAAGGGGTAGCAGGCTATGACTCCAGTTATCCAGGTTACCTTCCTCAGTGTCCTTCTGCCTCACTTGTGGAGAGCAGGGCCAGCAGATCTCCTGCCCTTTTGGAGGTGCAAGAGGCAAAACTGATCAGAAAAGTGGTCACATCTCAATGTGATCCATGCAGCTGTCAACAGTAAATTCTTCCTTTTCTCCTTCTTCTTTTTCTCCTTGTTCTTCTTGTTATCATTATTATTGCCTTATGTTTGCTCTTTTTTTTCTCTAGGCAAGTGACTACTCAAGCAAAGTGGAGCAGCTTCAACAAGAAGGTTGAGAGACACACCCAGGGAGCCCAAGGCAGAGAGGAGGAAGCTAACCCATATCTTCCACATTCTGCATTAATGCTGGTGCTTTTTGAGAGGATAAGGCCCTCTTCTTCCTCCTGCTGTACTATTTGAGAAAGTAATGCTTAGCAAATACATTTCATCCGGTGCATCCCCCTCAGGCAAAGGGACCCTGCGCTGTAGAACAGGGAATGCAACAAGGCTCTGCCCTGACACTGAATGCAAACCCCACTCAGAGAAATCAGGGGAACCAATGGCCACTTACTCCTGGAAGGATAAAACCTACCTCCATGCAGCCACCCATTTCCAGGCTCATGAGATTTCCTTGGGCTTTCTGAATGTCACCCAAACACTCTAACCAGAGAGGACCATCATTTAAAAGCACGTTTTCAGCTCGTTATGTGAGTGGCGATCATACATGCCCTTCATGCCTCCCGCTGAAAGTGCCTTTCAGAAGCTTCCTAACAAATGTAATGCAGCAGTACAAAAGGACCTCTAGAAGTGCTGAGAATGGGCATGTTGCTTTTTGTGGATATATAACCTGATAAACTCTGTCTCTTTTCTAGTATAGAAAAAAATGTTCCTCAGCTTAGTTCAGTCCTGTGAGTAGGTTGTGATCTTCTGTAAACTTCTGCAAATGCTGTTAGACAAAATACATCACAATAACAATGGCAAACTGTTGCTTTTCCTGCTTCCTCATCTATTTCTCTCTTCTTTACATGACCAGAGGTTCGACAGCATCATCGTAAGGCCATCGAAGCCCTCACTCCAACCTGCCCATTCACAACACCTCAACACCCATTAAAATAATGCTATTTTAAGCTCTTTTTTTTTTTTCCTTTAGCTGCTTCTTTCATATTCTGATCTGGTGGCACAGCCACATCCCCAGGGACAGGGGACTGCTGTCCTGTATCACTGGTGCTCCGTCAGATCACAGCCTACTTGTTAATTCATTTATGTCACATGGCAAAGTGAAAGGCTCAGGAATAAATGCTATGTCTTGCTCCAAAGTGTTATTGCTACTAAAACACAGCACATTTCAGGATACAACAGTCTGATGAATAAGCCTTCTGTCTCCGACCTAGTGAGCGAATGAAATGGTCAGTGCTGAAGATTTATGGCTTTCCGATATGCTGCCAACTGCTTCACCCGTGTGTCCACTCCACATTCATTCCTCCCCTCAGCACCCTCCCTGTTGCTGTCTCCTACAGCTGGAGAGCCTGTTGGCAACTCCAGCCTTGCCAAACTCTCCCTTAGATCCTGCTTCTTTCGGGCTGCCTGTTAAGCTGCGTGACAACAGCTCCACAGTGTGCACAGCTCAGCTTCGGTGTGCTGTGCTAAGGGCAGCTCTTCCACCTTAGCTCACCCTACCTTTCCCTTGTTCTGCTACATGAGGATCCATGTATCCCTCTGGCTCTTGCCTTCAAGGAGCCAGAAAGAGGAACATGCAGTGAAACAAAGCTTGTCCTTTTAAAATTATGATGTATGGATTGATTTGGGTTTTTTTTAGTTATTTACCCTTAGGTAGAGAGTTGTGATTTACTGCCATTGTCATCACAATGGTATCAGACTTTGTGTGGGTCATGGTGGTATTAGCTTGGAGCTCTTCTCATCCATGTAGCCTTCTCTGCTGACGTGTGGGAATCAGGTCCTGTTTGTGTAACTGCATCCATGCCAGAGGGCTGTCCTGATTTAATTGTTACAGATGGAGTTAAAGCACTGCCAAAAACATTTAGGTAAGTCCTTCCTGAATGCATAGCAGAGCTTTTCCTGTTGAATGAGGATGCTCAGTGTAATCTATTACTTTCCACCCCGCAATAACCCACACACAAGACTTGGGCAGTTATCATTCATCACAACTTGACCTTGTATTCACCTATGGAAATCCATAATACAGCAATTTTCTTTTATATCAGTGACTCCATTTCCCCTCCAACTTTCAGTCATCCTCCCATCGTGGTCTCGTATCTTCAAGCTTTTTGAAAAAGCAGTTGCACATGCTGCAAGTTTACCTTGGTTTCTATTGCAATAGTCTAAATTCAATCCTAAAGCTTTGAGTTGTGGTTCAGATTAGGGACTTACAGTCTTAGATGCAGCTGGGCTGATCTGAAGAAGCAGGTTTACTTGGTTTGCTAAGGATCTGAGAAGCTACAAGAGATAACCCTCATAACCCTCAAAGTCAAGGGGCCATGTGAAATACACACCACAGGGTAAGGATCTGTTAACATTCACTGTTCAATTTTCCAAACACATGGCTCATTCTTTTTCCTGATGGAAAATATTAGTCTTGCTGCTTACTTTCTCCAGCTGGCTACCCAACACCATCTCCGTGTGTCTCTTTATTCAGGATGATATGTATCCCCTCACACCCCCAGAGTTTGAGCTTGGGAATATATGACATTGATTGCTTCCCCCACAGAGTGGAAGAAAACAAGAGTCTCAGGATGAGGAGCAATGGTTTTACATTAAAAAAGAGGAGATTCAGGCTGGACATAAGACAAAAATGCTTTACATTGAGGTTGGTACAGTACTGGCACAGGTTGCCCACAGAGGTCGTGGATGCACCATCCTTGGAGACATTCAAGGCCAGGTTGGATAGGGCTTTGAGCAACTTGATCTAGTTGAAGATGTCCCTGCCTATTGCAGTGGGGTTGGACTAGATGAGCTTCAAATGTCCCTTCCTATCCAAACTATTCTACAATTCTATGAAGTCATAAGCAGACCTGCTGGGGCTGACAGCTCCTGCCTAGCAGTGTGCTCCACCTCAGAAAGCCCCAAATCCTCCACAGTCCAGATATCTCCATTGACACAGGAGTGAATTTGGTGTGTGTTTAAGAACATCACATGGTATAAGGTCTCCCACATGGATGTGATGGCTATCATTTTGGGGCAGATGAGTGCTGAGGTTTCTGTATGTGCCCTTTCCCAGCATTAAAGCACAATAGAGGAGATCTAGAGGCCACCAGCTGGTCTTCTGTGACTTGAGCATATGGGAACATATTGCACCAGGAGTTACAAAAACTAATCTCTCCTAATATGGGAAGCCTTTTATGTTATTATTAAGTTAATTTCCAGCATGGGCACACAGAGTTGGAAAGGCGGAAAGGGAAATTGCTTGCAGGATTCAGATGGTGTGGATCCATGTCTTGCTCCAGCTGACGGGTGGGAGACACTACATGACAATAAATATGCAGTCTTCCTCTCAGCTCTATTGGCAGGAACAGCAAGAGCCGGATGCAAAAGAACAGGGAGCTGGTTTGATCCTTCTGTTATGCCCAGCTGGATGCTGGGGTACAGTCTTCAAGAGGGGGTGGAAATGGTGCCTGGCCTGCACCAGAACAAGCAGGAAGATACTTGGTGTCTGGAGTCCATGTTATCACCACTTCATCACACAGCCATACCATTCAACATGGATTAGTGGATAAATGCACCCATCCAAAATGCACCCATCCACACCATGGTTAATCACAGGCACAGAATTGCTACATGGAAAAGGATTATTATTTTATTTTCTTTTAATTAGAGAGGAAAACCCCAAAGTGGTGCTCACAAACACACCAGTAACACGTGGCTATGTTAATAATTATGCTATGCCTAGCTGTGGAATGAAAACAGAGTCAAAAGGAAAACAGGCCTTAAAGAATAAAAGCCAGTCACTATAGCTAGAAGGAAGACTGGAGACTGCCAGCATATCTGTGCTGCAATAACCCAGGTAACTCTTGCATAGCCCAGTTTAGGGATAGGGTTAAAGTTTATAATCCAGGTTGCAGTAACATTAATGGTTGAAGAAAAGCCTAAAGCTCCAGCGGGCACTGGACTACCAAAGCAATGTGTAGGCTATAAAAACATGTATCCTCTGACAGCTTTATCCTCTGGTCCACAGATGCAGGCCTTTGGCTGCAGATGAGCTAAAGTAAGAGTCTGGGGAATGGTTAGGGTTGGAATAGGAAAAGGCGTGAGAGTTGAGAGAGAAGCTCTGGGTGGCATAGGGCTGCCAAGGGGCTTCCAAAGTAAGGAGGGAGCAGCAAAACGTTTCTTCCCAGGTAATTTTTCATTTAAATGATGTCTCCAGGCTCATTCCACAGTTAATGTTAGGGTTAAGGTATGGGTTACCTGGAAGCTTGTTCCTCTGACATCTTCATAGGGACCATGGCTGGTTGTCCCTAACTATAGCTAACTCAAGGCCAGGCTTTAGCTTTAGCCAGGAGAGAAGCCCTGAAGCTTCAGTCAATGTTGCATTTCCTACAAGCTGCCAGAAGAAGTAGCAGTCTCCTAAAAGATCATTCCTTTGATAACTCCTTGATTTGAGCTTTGGGTCCTTGGCAAAGAGTTTATCATATTCACAGTGTTAGAATTGGATTTAGTGTTGGGAAAGGGACAAAGCCTAAAGCTCCAGTTAGCACTGCACTGCTGAGGGGTTTCCAAAGGAAAGTAAGGGCCACAGAAAGACTTCTCCTGTGATCACTTTTTCACCTGGACTATTGCTCTGGGTGCCTGGCTAAGGATCAGTGCTCAGACTTTAGGGCTAGGGATGGAAGAGGAACAAACCCTAGAGCTCCAGGTGGCATGAGCCTGAAAAAGGTTGGGAAAAGGCTGGAATGAACAGCAAAAAAAATACCCCCCTGCTGAATCTTTTATCTCAGCCATGGCTGAGTGTTCTTACCTATGGAGCAGCCCTAATCCTATGGCTTAGGGTTACAGTAAGGACACTTACAGGTCCTGTAGCTGCAGCTGACATGGGGTTGATAATGCATTGCCAAAGAAAGGAGAGGCTGCAAAGAATTTTCTCCCCTCACAACCACTTTATCTTGGCCATGGCTTGGTCTCTTTGGCAAATGCTCAGCACATACACATGGTTTAGGGTTAGGTTCAGGAGAACATGAGAGCCTAGAGCTCCATGTGGTGTGGAGCTGCCAAGTTGCTCCCTCAGAGAGAGGGACCAGTTTCATTAGGGTTTTATCTCTGGAAATTTCATCATTGGTGTGGCTTGTGCTACATGGTGATAGCTCAGCCAAGGTCAGTGCTCTGTGCTAGGGTTAGGAGAGGGAAAATCCCAAATTCCAGTTGGATTCTGGCTGAAAAGGGAGAGTGCAAAAATATTTCTCCTCTGGTAGCCTCTTGATTTCTTCTGCAGCTTGTGGTCTTTGGAAAAAGGGTCAGCCCATGCCTATGCTTAGGGTTTGGGTTGGGAGAGGGACCAAGTTTAGAGCTTCCATCAGTTTGGGGCTGCAAAAGGGAAGCACAGGCTGCAAAAACACCTCTCTGGGAACTTTTTTCATCTGGACCCATGGCTTAGTGTCCTTGATTATGCCTCACTCCAGTCCATTTGTCAAGGGATGTCAGTTGATGCTTTTCTCTCTAAGTCAGTGCGAGTTGGATCATGCCTATTTGTTGTATTTTCCTCCTCGGGGTTCAAATCAAACCTTATTTAGATGCTACACAGAAGTCCTTTGAAATCAAACCACCCAAATCTCACAAACTTGGATGTATCCAGAGATTGCTCACAGTGTTTCCAAGGAGGAAAGTAGCATTGATGTGAGCTAGAGAACACAGGTAAATCCATGGAACTGACGCTTCTTGGCTATGCAAACCAGAGGATAAGATAGTCAGACAAATCCATCTTTTCCTTAAGGTGAACAGAAGTGTACCAGAACTTGCTCATGAGCAGATTCAGCTTGTAACTTCACACTTGCAAGGCTGTTGGCATTTTCACTTAAGCAGCACCAAGTAAGTCCCTCCTGGGACACGGCCAGTTCGATACTGTATTGCCACAACAACTGAGCTCTTCAGTGGACAGTCATGCATGCAAGAGGTTCAGCCAGATGGGTTACAGTACTCATGTTTTGCCAGGACAAGAAAACATATAGCCTTCAGTTTTATGCTCAACAGAATCAGCGAGAGGGTTGACTAGCCCCTATACCTGGACAATGCCTACTAAGTGTGTTTCTTCAACCAGGGAGTGGAAGGAAATAAAGTAATAGTGTACTTTTTACAACCTGGCTCTGCTAAGAAGGTGATGGGGTGATGCAGAGCTCACTTCGAGGTGCTGCAATTTGAGTACAACAATAAATCAGCAAAGCACTTGAAGATAAATCAATTCTTCCTGGAAGAAAATTTTGAATTAAGGAGAAATGAGGGAATAATAGAAGGGTGAAATTAGGAGAAAAGGTATCTGTGGGGAAAGAGATGGCCAAGGGGTCCTGCTGAGGGAAAAGGGTAGAGATCAGAGTGGGTGTGAGACACAGGAGACCCTTCAGAGCTACCTCCTGCCTACATCTGCAGCTGTAAAGGGGTCAAGGAGCACTGCCTGTTGCACTGCCCAGCTGCCCCATCAAGCACCCAGCAGAACCACTCTCATGGATAAAATGCCACAGGTTAGTTAAGTCACAGGAGGAAAACCCTCTTTGGAGATCAGACAGAGCAATGCAGGGACTTGTATCTTAATTTGGTATTTCCTGGTTTGCCACCATGGGCTTGGTGCTTTGGAAAGATGTTTGTACTCGGCACTAACAAAGGCTGGGCTGGCAGGCACAGAGGTTGTTTTTCATTGAAAATCCAGTTTAGCACACAGCAAGATGTGCTAGTAGGTCCCATCAGGTGCTTGCACCTGCACGCAGTTAAACGGTTTGTTGGATCAAGGCCACAAGGAAAACATTTGCTGGAATGGAAGAAGAGAAGAACAAAAAATACAAGATCAAAACAATGCACTTGACACTAGGATCAGGAACCTGTTTTGGTGCCACAAGGATCTCAGCTCTTCCCAAAGGCGTACAGGGCTCAGGGTGCAACCCATTTCAGATCAAGCTGCAATCTCAGCCACATTACAGGTCTGCAAGTGCCAGAGCCAGTTTCAGTTTTCAAAAGCTTGGATGCAAAGCTAACATGAACCAAAAATAAGTTGTTTATGCCCTCCCTTGAAAACATGACATTCAAATCCTATTCAGAATTAGCCCTACAAAAAATGAAGCAAACTTAATAGCTTATATCAAAGTTGGCCTCACTTCAGGAAAATTTCTGTTGCCTTTGTAAACACAGCTGAACCTCCATTTTCCCCCTTCCTATTGGCAATGTACTTTGCTTGCTTAAATAAAGATGTCTAAACAATATCTCTTTGTACAATAATTTTTATGCTGTCCCCATCAGTCTATTTCAGCCCCTACTCCATGCAGTACAGTGCAAAGCAGCACTCAGAGCATGCATGAAAATGGTTGGGATTTTGGTCAAGATACTAACGGGAAAAAGCACTTTCTGTGTGTAAGTGCAGGGTGAAAGCAAGCCCATCTTCCATCATGTCTCTCTGTGAGACTATGTCCTGCTACTGTTTCCATTACAAGTATCTCATTTTTCTGGACAGAACTAATGGTACCAATTTACTCCAGCATAAAATCTACTGTTCAGAATCTGCCAAAAAAAATCTTTTCCATGTGTAAAATATTTCTCTATTTTGTATCCTAAAATCACTACTGCTCAAAACCCAGTTATTTTTGCAACACAAACACTCACTTCATAAAGAAATTGCTTTTATTTTTGCCTTCCCTTGGAACTCCCTGCAACCAATTTCCATTCATCCCCACCCCCAGAGGGGAGTTATCCTGTGCAGAAACATCTGCTGAGGGAGAACTGGAAACTGACAGCTTTTTCTGCCCAGCTATTTCAGACGTTATGCCAATGAGCAGAAATCACTGTTCAGCAGACTGACTAAAGACTTTATCAGGTGTTTGGGCTGAGGGCAATCCCAGCAGCAGTCACTCAGCCCAGGCAGTGCTCTGAAGCAATTTGCCAGCTTCTCCAGCAATCCAACAGCCAACGATGGTGTGTAATAATGGTATGTGAGGGAAAAAATGTTAGACAATATTAGGGATATGAGGCAGAAATTCTTCACTATGTGGGTGGTGAGGCCCTGGCACAGGGTGCCCAGAAAAGCTGTGGCTGCCCCATCCCTGGCAGTGTTCAAGGACAGGCTGGACAGGGCTTTGAGCAACCTGGGCTAGTGGAAGGTGTCCCTGACATGGCAGGGGTATTGGAATTAGGTAATCATTAAGGCCCCTTCTAACCCAAACCATTCTGTGATTCTATGGTACCTAAAAAAGTATGAAACTTCTCCCTGCACTTCCAGCTGCAAGGGGCAGCATTGCTGCACCCATCCTGAATTTCTGCCAGGTACTATCCTAAAAAGCAAGAGCATCAATTAGCTGTGAATGCAGGTGGGCTAGGTCAGACTCTTCATGTAATCCAGCCTTAGTCCAGTGATTTCCCATGTGTCAAACCAACCCCAGATTTTCCCTAAAGATCATCCTTAGATGAGGAGAAACCCTTGTGAAACAAATTGTTATGCTGCTGGTGTAGCCTGGTTGCCATTAAAATGAAATGAGGGATGATGATGGGAGGGCACACACAGTGCTAGATTAAGAGGGAAGAAAACTGTGTGCTTACTAATGGTATCATCTGAACAGCAACATGGACTCTGCAACTGATACATAACATCTTAAGCATGTGTAAGTCCTTCTCACGTGCTGCAGGGGAAAAGCAGCTCTCCTGAGACTTGGGAAGAAGGGTATATTTGTCGCCCTATGCCTCAGCTCCATTAGCTTGATTTAAGTGACTGAAGACAGCACATGGTTACCATCCAATCTACACAAAGACATGATCCGGTTAATAAAACCCAAGCCATTGTCATTTCCATCGGAGAACGAGCGCTCCTCACTTCACCAGCTGCACAGGCAGACCTTTGTTCCATAACCCCTACGCACATTTTCAGGGGCCAGCCCAGAGGGACAGATTGTGCCTGGCAGAGAGAGGATGGATGTGGAGAGCATCCCACTGGCGTGCCAGCCCACTGCCTAGCCACAGTCAGGATCTGGGGCAGAGAAACTGTGCAGGTCTGTGTGAGCTGCCAGATTTCCTTAAAGGAGGATGGTTTTCCCTACCTGCCAAGTTAGACCAAGTTTTGGCCCCCAGTGAATGTGCTGTGTTGGCAGTCATTACCCAGCTGTTGCAAGGCTTGTAATTCAGTTCCGTGCTGCGATCATTGTGAAAGAGGTGAGAAAGAAAAGCCACCTACAGAGGAACATTGATTTTTAAATGGCATTTTGTTTCATGGTAATGCTCAATTAGAAAAGATTGGAACATCTCCCATTAGGCCTTTGGAAAAGGAAACTCCCGTGGTTTTGATAGCACCAGGCAGAGGCAAGTTCACTCCAGCACTTCATGTCATCCCAATGTGAGGGGCAGCCCACACCAGCTCCCACCAGGGACTGGTATGAGATGGGAATCCCGCACAGAAACGGCTCATTCCACAGGCTGGGGCTGCACAGAAGAGATGGCTGTGCTCTGTCTCCAGCTCTGTGCACAACAGTCTTGATCCTTATGCTAGACATATGCCATTGTCTTTATGTTTCAACAGAGAAGACAGTGCGCATCAGGATAGAGGAAGATCAAAGGTCTGCCTGACTTTCTGTATCATGTTCCGTTTCAAAAGGGTGTCAGAAAGGCTTTTTCCCCCATGAGAAGATAGAAAGAGCCTAGAAATAAGCACCAGTTATTAGCTCCATCTGTACTCATGTTGCTGGAAATAATTCTGAATTACAAATGTACTAAGGTCACCTTGGGCTTTCACTGAAGCAGCACCACCCATGGAGTCATTCAAAAGGAAAAGGTTTTGGTTTAGCCTTCAAGTTGCACTCACTGCTTAAACAGCCTCTCTTAGGATCCAAGCCCCCACCATCCCTGTTTTGTTTCTAATGCAAATAACAGAAAATACATAAAAATGCACAAAGTTTAAGATTAGACAACAGGAATTTTCCTCAGCAGACATTTTACTGAAGCCCAGCAGATCCAGAAAGTAGGAAACCTGCTAGGAACAGGGGTAAAAAGGGAGGGTTTTATAACCACTGAGGACAGGGACGGAAGAACAGCAATACCACCAATCAGTTCACTTCATTCAGCAGCATAACTTCTGCATCATAGAAGTTCATGCTTGTACTGGATACACAATTGCTAACTCCCTCCATTGGCATGAAGGTTTCTTTGGATCAGATCAGTGGTGCTCAAGTAAAATTAAACTAGCAATTTAACTGTGCTACTGTACAGTGCCTGCTTTATGAGCAGAGAGCATCTGCATCTGGAACTGTCAACCCAAACCTTTCAATTTACTAAGAACTGAAAGCGTAAGATTTTATACAGAAGGGGAATAAGAAGGGCCCATGGCAATGCCTCACGTTACAAACATGTATCTGTAAAATTATAATCAGAATGCCTCGAACACAATGTTGATTTTACACAGAAGTAGAATGGCTCCAGAAATGAAACAGAACAATGTCCTTTTCTGGTCTTTTTCTGGCTCTTCTACTTGCATTGGACATGCAAACTGCACTCATTTGCTTTTCCAAACAAACACGTGGGAGACAATGAAGCAAGCTTGTCCATGGCAGGTGCTGGGTGCCTATTAACTTGTTTTACTGAGCTTCGCCAAGCAGCCTTTAAGCTGAGCCAGCAGAGAAGACATGGTAAAAGGCCCAGGTTCATGAACTACGGCTGATGCCACCAAGCCAGATGCTCTGTGACACCAGGACCTGGGTGCTCGCTGTTCACCTCTCTTCTCAGCAGAGCAGGGACCATCCTGAGTGCTGACAACTCACATGAAAGCAGTGGGTGGCTGCCAGTAGAGGCTGCTCCTCCAGTTCTTGCCTATGGTTGTGAATGCTTCATCCCTGGCAGTGTTCATGGCCAGGTTGGATGAAGCCTTGGGTGATATGGTTTAGTGTGAGGTGTCCCTGCCCATGGCAGGGGGGTTGGAAATTGATGATCTTAAGGTCCTTTCCAACCCTAACTATTCTACGATTCTATGGTACAGAAACTCAGGGCACACAGAGCGAGATGTGCTTTTACAGCACACCATGAGAAGGGCTTTTAGCTGCAGCCTTGCTTAAAGGTTTAAAGACTTCAGAGCAAGATGAAAGACAGAGATTGAAGCTGACTTTGTAGGCCTGGCGGGGAGCTGGAGTCAAGGAAGAGAGGGAGGAAGATCTCAGACTTCCCAAAACATCTCACACCTTGGACTGCAGGGAGAAGAAACAACCATCAAAAGGAAATTGATACAAGTGCATCAGCAATTTCTGTCTCAGACTGTTTTGAGTGCTTGTCAAGTAATAAAAGAGAGCTGTTTTCAGAAAGCCTTCCCAAGTGGCTGGTCAATAACTTGACAAACAACCCTGCAATTGTGAGGTCGACCTGGCTGTGCACGGAGCAGCTCCACATACGGCTATGAGAAAGCCCTGAGCTTTCAGCAAATGTGTTCTCAAAAGGGGATGCTTTCCGTTACCTCTCCAAAAGCTTTTCCAAGGCTCTCCAGAGTCATAACATTCCATCCTGTTAATAGACACCAATCTGACTATGATTGGTTTTACTTCCAAAACGTCCTCACAGAATGACTCAATTCCTGCTATTAGCACTTGATGTGACTGACTGGTTTTCCCAACACAACTGCAGCTCCACACAGGGCTCAGGCAATCCCCCAGAGAGGAATCCTGAGATGTTCCGGCAGCTCAGTCACACCTGAGCAAGCTGTGTCTCACCTCTGGGTCTGGATCGCTACCAGAGCTATCTATCGATCTGTAAGGACCAATACCAGTGACTGGAAGATGCATGGTGTTCCCATGTAGCAACCGTGACACTAGCCAGCTCCCAAAATTGTTGGCATCTATCTGCTCACCCATCACATGTATTAGCTTTCTCACTACTGGCTGCTGGGATGATTCAGATCTAAAAGGCTCCACTGCTGCGTTGTACATCTTAAATTATACATGCAGTGCTCTGCCACAGGAGAAGAGCAATCAAAGTGATTTATTTCTGGGTGAGCAGAAAGCATCCCCTTTGTCTCAAAACAGTAATTACCGCAGGCCACATTCCAATGCTAGCCTTAGTTAGGGCAGAAGTTACTAGAGCAGAGATTATTTGTGGCGTAACGTATTCCTCAGCAGGTATCAGGATGTTGGTTTTCAGCCCTAAAGCATCCATGTGAAATACCACATCTTTAATTATTTCAATTTATCATTAATCAAACGATGTGTAGCTGCAGTGCCTCCCTTTCTCTTTGCTGATAGCTGCTCCCATAGATACACAGAGAAGCAATTAATTACTGCAAATTTGAGAACAGAAATAGCTATGCAGATATCCTTGAAGATGGTAAAAATGTCAGGAGAAAAGCAAGATAAATGCCAAAGGTATTAAAAAATAAACATTTACTTAATGAAACATTTACCTAAATGTTTGCCAGGAAAACAGTAAATACAGAATATAAAGCCTGATGCAGCACAATTACATAGGGAGGCTCAGAGGATAAACTCCACCCCTGCACTGAAAGGCAGCCTGAGATGAAAATCTCCTTCCAAGCCTTGATATCATCTGGGCTAGCCCTCTGCACAAAAGTGGATTTTATCCAACATACAGTGACTTTGTAAACAACCCACTTCCTTTTACCAATACTGAGCTTAGTTTCCTCATGTTTCCTTCCACATCCACAACGGTGCCTTATCAAACCCCACACCGTGGCAAAGCGCCAGGATCTAGACTCCCTTTTTCCATTCATTGGGGCCTTGCCATTGCTGCTCTGCAGGACCAAAGCCCCAGGCCTCTGCAAGACCTGAGCTCTAAATACAAGCCCCTGTACAGGGCAAATAATAAATGAGCATTTCTTACATTCTCCCAGTTTATCAAATAATGCAGGGGGCTCTTCCAGGGAGCCGAGTTATCCATCACATCTGCAGTCCCCAGCCTGCCTGCGTATCTACAAACATTATCAGTAATGATTTTATGTTTCTAGCAAGCTACTGATACAAGTGTTAAACAGTGAAAGGCCAGCAAACGATCCCCGAGGAACCCCGCTGTACACACAGCAGCTCAGAGATGATTCCCTCCATCCATCTCCATTTGGAAAGCTGTCAATGTCAAAACCATTTTCTGTTGAACATCACTCATTTTGTCTCTGGATCAAGACGTGAAGGAGACCCACTCAGAAGTCTGCTGCATCTTTTATCAGGCACGCTTGTAACCTTGGTAAAGTAAAACACATCAAACTGATTTGACAAGATCCGTTTTCCTTACACTCAGGTAGATGTATGCTAAAAAAAGGTCCTCCCTTAATTTGATATTAAAGGGGCCCTATTTCAGTTCTTCCATTGTTTTGCTTCCTATCGATGTGAAGCTGACAGACCTATACTTACCTGATTTTCACAACGTGCTTTTTTTCCACTCACTGACTAAAATGCATCATTCAGAGGTCAACAGAACTCCTCTCCGCAGGTCTTTAAAAATTCCCAAATATGAATTTCTTGGATTTAATGATTCTGAAATGCTCAGACTCAGCAGCATCCCGTATAACCTTCTCTAGCTGATGTCTCACTGGAAAATACTTCAATTTCATCTTCATGATAGAACTGCATCATCTATTTGCTAGGCTGTGCAAAACTGTGCATCAGCACTGGCTTGAATACCATTCTCAGCAGAAAGCAGCAAAATTGAGCCAGTCTCCAGGTTGAACATTCGAAGCTTCCACCTGAAAATCTCCTGGAAGCCAGTTTCAGCTCTGCACAAGCTCACCCTCTCAGCTCCATGAGAATAAGTTATATTCTAGAACATCTTTAAGCATTCTGGTTGAGCTATAACAATGTCTTTGATGCTTGTGTGATGGACTAGGAGGGAGTATAGAGGGCTTCATGGCAGAGTTAAACCTCTTCTAAACTAGAATAAAGTAAAAGCTTTGTTCTACCTAATTTAGGTTATGAACAAGGCCTTGGATCACCTCCTAATTCAGCCAGCCTGCTTTATTCCCCCCAGGAAGCCTTGCTGGAAGCAATCACCCTAACACCAGGGTAATGCTCAACTTCACATATATTGCAAGTGCAGTGACAGAAACCAGCAAATGTCCTCACATGCACTGGCAGCTTTTAAACCTGCAGGGGTTGGACAGCCTGACAGGGAGAGAGCTGGGACCCTGACACTGTTCAGACTAATAAGCACATGCTTGACTGCAGTTCGAACAGCAGCTGTAATTGCCACCTGCATTATTTTCTTCCACTGTGTACAAACAGTGGCAGGCCCACATTTCAAGGAGGAGAATATTCAAGGAGGAAGCTCAAGATGTTGATCCCCTCACAGGCTGGGGGTCAGAGTACCCAGCCATGTTACCCATTCTTTTTCACATGCCAAACCACCCTTGTTGCATCACTTCTGACAAAGTGATGCTCCAGCTCAGTCTTCTGTGAAGTTTCCAGCAAGTTGTGAAAACTTATCTTGCAGACCATAAAGATTGCATTTGCATAGCCTAGATATTATCAGCTAGTATGAAAACATAATATCTCTTCTTTGTATCCCAGTAATATCCAACCCATCCTAATTTCCTGTTGTTTCTTTCAAGAGACAGCACGTCAGAACAGCTGTGGCAGAAAATTCAGCTGCAGATGTTGCACGGAGTGCTCCTGCACTCACATTGTGGGAGTTTTCAGGGAATGGCTTCCATTAGATGTCTATTAGCAATCCTTCCCTTTGCATGGCTTCAGCTGCTTGATGCAGAACAACAGCAATGGTCTATAGCCAGATTCGATTAAACAACATAGTTCTGCTTAAGGAGAAGTTTGCACTGTCAGAGATCCAACTCTTCATCCCTTTCACAGGAAAGCCACCACCGTTTTAAAAATCCATTGCAGAATTTACTGGGAGCACTACCACTGACAGCCACCACGCTGTCAGTATGAAAGATGAAGCTGCAACGTAACACAGAATGAATGCCCACTTTTGTGCAAAAACACAGTCCTAGAAAGCTACAAAAACATTTGGAAACAACAGCTCTTTCATTTGGCCGTATTACTGCCCTCGTGTTGAATCCAGTTCACCAAATAAAGAAGACAGCCCCATATCATTAAAGATGATCTCATCAAAAAGCAGCTCCTAGGAAGTTTTCTCACATAGGAGGCTTCAGCGGCCAGCCCTGATGCAGCCTGACTAGGAGCAGTGTTTGCTCAGCACATTCTGGTGGTTTCGGAGACAAAGCCAGCATTCCCAAGGCTCGAGGTAATCAAGCAGATGAAGTCATGCACTCCGGATGCTCCAGAAAGAGAAATGGATTGGAGGGAGGAAGGGGACAGGATGGAAACACACAACACATTTAGCATTACCGCATGGAAAAGGAGACCGGAAGAACATTCCCGTTTTAATGATTCTGTGTGTGACAAACCGGCATTACCAACAAAATAGTATTTGAAGGGATGAACCATTTAATGCCAGGAGAAGTCAGACTTCATAGGCAGTTCATCTAAATTCAGGCACTATAATGGAGCACCGAGGCCCACGTGCTCTCCCAAGATCTTTGACAGCTACAGAGGGGGTCTAAAGCCAGTGACTTATTTTAGGGATTTCAGTTAAGTGTCACCTTGTTATCATCCCCATCTCTTTCTAGGTAAGGTGCTGCTAGTTGACGACACGTAGAAATAAAAGGTGAACCACATGCTTATAACAAACCCTTCCATTTTGAAGCCTGTTTAAGGAGCAGGCTAGGGCAGAGGAGGAGCACAGAGCGGCTCTCAGTAGTGATACTTCAAAGGCAGCACCAGGTTGGGAAGCAGGCCAGGATTAGATATTGATAACCACAAACATTTCTGAAAGCAACTGGAGTTTTAAGAGCCCTCGGGTTTTGGAGTTCAACTGCTTAAGGGAAATAGATTTTCAGCCCCTTCTAGAAAATCCTGTACTAGTTGCTTAAAAACTGAAATCATTGTATTGACCCATCCCTGAACTCCTGTGCCTTCTTTTTATATTCATCTCTGCCTGCAGGCCCTCCAGGGAGAGATCTGGCCTCATACTGCAGCATATTTCTGGGGCTTACATTGCAATTATTATAATGGACAGCTTTCTTTTCAGATTGGGGCAGAGTCTGGTGAAAATCCTTTCCATTCGCATGTGTTTTCAATCATTTTTTCCTCCTTCTTACGCACACACACACATATCTCCAATTGAAGAATACATCATTTCCCTGCAGATAGCACAGTTGGATGAGTAAAAGCTCATTACTTTCTTAGAAGCTTCTTTTCTTCCAAATACCTTCTTTTTATTTTAACTCTTGCTTTATGCTTTCTTCTAGCTGGATATGGATTACGGGCATAGTGTCTGGTGCTGGATGGAAGTGTACCATATTCCAGTGATCTGCTGCATATAAGATAAAGCTACCTCTGGGTAAACTGGGAAACTCCCCTGGGGATTGTTTATGGGAGGAAAAGTCATGCCAGGTGCCATGCCAGAATTTCTCTCCATATGAGACAGGCAGCTGCGGTCCAGCTCAATTCACTCCTATTGCCACTGAAACGGCAGCATGAAACCTTAACAGAGAAAATAGTTCACACTTCAGCATTCCAGCCATGGATAAAACATAGCTGGCATCTCTGTTGTCAAATATCCCGCCGTCTCTCACCACATTGATTTCACTTCATGCTGAGTCTAGTGGCAAAATCCCAGCGCTAATCAAGTTAATGCAAGTTTCACCATTGGATTCAAGAGGGCTGGGATTTCACACAGACTCTTCAGTCATAAACTTCTTTCTACTCACCCCTGAGCTTAAAGACTGTGCCCGTTACACCCTGCATGGAGTATCTGAGGCTGATCCAATATCCTTTTAAGTTAACAGAAAGACTCCCACTAACTTTAATAAGAACTGAGATAGATGGTTAGTGGATGAGAGAGCTTTATTTGAGAGAGGAAGATGTTGCTCTACAGCCACTTACATCAGCTTTTAACCCCTCACACACTTTTGTGCTTCTCTTACCCTCCACCATGTTAATCTCAGTTGATGCCAATAATGATTTTGCAAGAGTTGGGGAAAGGATCCTCCCATAATAATCACTCAAGTCTTTATTCCTCCCTCTTCCTATGATTTGATGTGAGAAGTAACAATCGAGGAAGTCTGAGTATCAACAGAAGCATTCAGGAGTGAAAAACATAAAGGTGTAAAAATGCACTAGAAAAAATAAACTGGGTAACCGTGGTTGAAAACATGCCATGGCATCAGTCATGCCTGCAGCTTACAGCAACCTCTCAGTATTAGGGCAACGTTAAAAAGGGAGGAGACTTCAGTAACCCAAGAGCTGTGACAGCAGAGTTGTGCGTAAGGGAAATCTATTCCTTTTGTACCAATGCCAATCAATAGAACTGTGTCAATGTTCTTCCCTTTCTGTGTGAGTATCGGTGGAGACTCATTCCTCCTCCTGATCTTTCCTGTCGCTCCCCTCTAATATTCTTGCTGCATCAAACCTCACACTTGGGTACTTCAGCTTTCTCTTGTTCTACCCCACACTCAGTTTTCCCAATACCATTCTACAGGGCACCTCCTTAAAAAGGGCTTACTCATATCTTTGACTACTGGCCATTTGTTTTAAATGGGAGGCAGTTTCTTTTACCCTGGATGAAGAAAGACACAAAGATAATCCAGGTAAACTACTTCTGATCCAAGTCTCTGAGCCTGTGGGAAAATTCTGAGCGTCAGTGAGAGCTGGATGACACTGGCATGAAATAGGGCTTTTCTTAGTATTTCATACCTCTATTTTTACTGCTCTCTTTAAGTCCTATCCTTGGTAGTGCACCATGCTTGAAAACTGAGCAGGAAGTCATAGGGCCATGTGCAGGGCTAAAATGACAGTCACAGTTACCTGAAGCATCAGCCATGGAGTTTTAGTTCCATGCCATTGGAGGGAAACATTCCAGTCCTGGTCTTCCCACCCTCAAGCCCCATATCCCCATTTTTAATGATTTTTTTTGATCCTAAATGTATTCTCAGAGCAATGTATTCAAATGGAAATGAATAATCACCAGCTCAACAAAAGTCATTAATCCCCCCTAAGCACGCTTCTGCATGAATCTATTAATTCTCATTTCCAAGTTTTCAGAATTAAAGCAAGTGTTTGATATACGTGCTACCTCATCTCTTTAATTAAACAACCTCCCACTGCTGAAGTGGGTGAAGTATTTAATCAGTCAACAGCATGCACAGCCCTCACGGAAAAAGTTTCCGGGCTTGCCTGACACACAGTAAAACACTGAACATCAGCTCAAGTTTCTCAGCTCACATTAAATCCCGCTTGTGGCAGAAGCAGCAAGGGAATTAATTCCCAGGCATCTTTATGACATGTACCTTAAAAGAGAATTCCATGGTTCGGATGTATATTGAATAGACTCTGCACCCTGCTTCACAGGCTGAAGTGTGGCTCAGATAGCACCAAAAGAAGGTGCTGAATAACATCCCTAAGCACCTGAATGTCAGCAAATCAGTGACCTATAGGAAACAGGTTTGCAGCACCAATGCAATTTCAGGTAATGAATCATAGAATCATAGAATAGTTAGGGTTGGAAAGGACCTCAAGATCATCTAGTTCCAACCCCCCTGCCATGGGCAGGGACACGTCACACTAAACCATATCACCCAAGGCTTCGTTCAACCTGGTCTTGAACACTGCCAGGGATGGAGCATTCACTACCTCCCTGGGCAACCCATTCCAGTACCTCACCACCCTCACAGTAAAGAACTTCTTCCTTATATCCAGTCTAAACCTCTGCTGTTTAAGTATCAACCCATTACCCCTTGTCTTATCACTAAAGTCCCTAATGAATAGTCCCTCTCCAATGTCCATTCACTAGTGTGATTTGCCACTTGGCAACTCTGGCAGGGAATGTGAGCAACAGAGAGATAAGCTGTCTAAGCAGTGCTGAAAAAAGGAAGAAAATAGCTGTGTTTATACTTCTCAGTGCTGCAAAGCATGTGGAAGAAATGGGAGCTCTAACAAGCTGGTGGCAGAAGACACACAGTACCATTTGTTTAATTAGTTTTATAATTCCCTCATTTTTGGGAGGGAGGGTTAGGAGTTATCTATAAAGAGTGCATACAACATGCAGTATCCTTGTGATAGTTCATGATTTGTTATCGTTCTCATAAATGGAAAATGGAAACATACCTATCTGTCAAGAGGGTGGACTTCTACTCATCCAAGACAAGCAAAAGTCTCTAAAGGCTTTTTAATGGTGCCTCAGAAGCAGGCCCCATGGTTGTACTTTCAATTCTATGTGTGATTGAGGAATCTCACATCCTAAGCACAGGTACAGGTGAAAGCATCGGGGCAGTACAGACATTGTGTGTTCATGTGGGATTGTGACCCTGCTTGCACCGGGTAGTTTAGGACTAGAGAAGAACTGAGCACAGAGCAAGCAGACTTGCCTAAAAGACCTCGGGCACTTCAGTAGCTCATGTCTTGGGGCTCAGAACTAGAAACTGGCAATTGCTTTGAGACTTTTAAGGTTTTAGGTCAATTTGAACAAGCTTCTCTGAAGTGTGTGCAATGTAAGCCATTCCCAAAAGTCCCAGAGGCCTAACACCATCCCATCCCCTTGATGGAATCAGATTACAAGGAAAACTCGGGTCATCCAAGAAACATCATCTAATAACAAAGTCATCTCTGGCAGTCCCAGTGGGCTGCAGTGTAGGAGGCTGTGAATCACTGAAGACGTGGGAAAATGGCAGCAAGAGAAAGAGAAAGAGACCGGCTTTCAGCAGATAAACAGGTGTAACCTCGCTAAATGCTTCTGCAAGCAGTTGTCAGAACCTGATCTCTGCCTGGAAACTCGCTCCTCTCTTCTTTAAGTAGCCAAGCTCTGATACTCAACATCCTATAATGAATTCCAGGGTAATTGCAGCAGTATTGAGCTTGTGAATCAACCAGTTCCAGCCACAGAGAAGAAAGAAACATCATTCAGCAGCAAGGACTGAGAAGCTGAAACAAACAGAACTCGAGAGGAATGAACTGCCAAACTTTAGCTACAGTTTGTGTGATACCACTATGCCATCATGAAGACAAAACATCAAAACTCATGAGATGAACAAATTGAAACCAACCATTCATAATCTACTCTTTGAGCTCATTCATACATTGATAAAGTTTTTACTACAATGTCACAATGTCTATCTTAAAAGCAAGTCCTAAAACTGGGACTATGCAGGGGGGCTGCCGGCTCTGTAATTCCAGAATGCCAAATGAAAGTATGCTTCCATAGCCAGCTCATTTTTTAATCCTGACTTATTATAGATGAACAAAATGCACAAAATCCCTATGGGATGGGAATGTAAGGTCTGAGAGCACAGGCACAGTAACACCACAGTGTACTTTGGAGAGCTGGAATACTATTCAAAAGGTGTAATAAACCAAATAAGAAAGCAATAACATCCTTTTCTTCTCCAGCCTCAGGTTTTTAAGTCCAGAAAAAGCATAATATTCTTTAAATTTCTAATAGTAAGAAGGTTTTGTCCATTAAAAATATATTTAGCACTTAAATCACTTTCCCCTAGCTAGGGTAAACTAACGTTAGGCAAGGGAACTCTGGCACTGGAACTGAATTTTAATAACCAGAAAATCTGGGGAAAGCCATTGTGATTCTATAGCAGAAAACCTAGGAAATCAAGTTCAGTTAAAGAACAGCACAGAAGTTGATACCAAAGTAAGCAGGAACTCCTCTTTCATATGACATTTTCTTTGCAGATTTGGCACCATGTCCACTTTTCATCTTTTTTGCAAAATTGGTAAAGTAAATATGTTTCGCCTATGATAGTTTAGAAAAAACACAGATGTATAATTCATTCAGTAACTCTGAAACAGAAGTTACCATTTCTGATCCCCTCTATCCTCTAAAATTAGGTCTCTTAAAACCATAAGGGTAAGTGCTTTAATGCTTTCTGATATCAAACAAAAGTCAGTAAGAAATACATTGTATTAGAGTTTGATCCAAAGCCAAGTCTAGTCACTTTGATCTTTCCATTAGATTTCAGCCTGCCTTGGTATAAGCCCTTAGAAAACATCCAAAGTAAATGCTGATGCTCTTTGTGGTTATTGCATAACGTCGCAAGGCTCTTTGCAAACGATCTTCTCCTTCTGTGTTTCAGCTCATGGCCACTGGCCATTAAACACTGAAGCATTATCAAAGTAACAATTAGGGTGCCAAATAAAGAATATGAATCTGCAAGCAGTATCTCGTTATGGAAAGTAGCCCTGTATGCAAAGGACCAGCTAGAAGTCTATGATAACATGTAAAAAACTGAGTAAGCACTAGCATGTTCCAACACCTAAAAGAAAAATGTTAAAAGTGTGTGTATATATATATATATATATATGTATGTATATGTATATGCAGAGCCACACGTGCCTTTACTAGGCAGCATCACTGAGGGTCAGCAATTTTGTGTCTGTGCTTGTATAATTACACAAGAATCTTGCTGAAGGATGTTAACAAGTCTGTATATTCCACATAAGTGGTGGGTGTAAGTTTTAAGCATTTACCAGAAGACAGTACCAAGACTGGCCAGTTTCCTGAGCTCAAGGGCAAGAAATTAGGGAAGGAAGTACTGTTAAACTTCCCTATGTGCTGGGAAGGCCAAAGCTTACAGGAAAGGTGAATGATCTTAAGAAAGAAATGTCTTCATTAACTCTTCCTATTTTTGCAGTACCTGGCTATTTGTCACCTTAGATGAGCATGAAAATCTCTAGCTGTCTAGGTTCACAATTTATCATAGCTTAATTCCAAAAGACCGTTCTTCCTAGTTTCTGCTGACACAGATTCAAGCTTTTGGGAAAATATCTCTGCTTTCTTTTTCAGGTCACTAAATGATGGATGTGGTTTTCACCACTGGCAAGCGCAGCAGTCCAAAGCACAGGGAAGGCTTATTTCAGAGCCCAGCTAAAGTCACTTCTAGCCACTCCACCTGGGAGGAGATGGGTCCTATCCAGAAGTCAGAAGGCCCCACAAGAACTGATGGAGAACCAGCAAAGAGCCTGAGTCAGTCAATAGTGTTAACAACAGTGTATTTTACTCCAGAACACTGCTTTTGCAACAATTATGTTCTCCTGCTTTAGAAACAGAAGCACCACAGTGGATTTCAGTGTGTTTCATGCTTTGTATCATCCTAATGTGTGTACTGGTAAGCCTCCTATTTCCAGTGTACAGCTACAGGAGGGCCAGCACAGCTATCAAGACCTCTGCATTGAAAAGAAATTCAGAACAGACACGCACTATATTTTACCTCTTGTCATGAAGTTTTACACATCATCAGCTCCTGATCCAACTCATACCCTTGTGGATGTGGAATCATACAGGCTCAACACAGAGCCTCATACTACTCTTCCACTGGTGATGGAGCATTCCTGTTATTTTCTGGATGCTGCTGGTGGGCAATGTGTTCATCTGGTTATGGCAGTGGATAACCAGCTTCCTGGCTGGCATGTGTACAGCTACAGAAGTGTGGCCATTTTTCATACTCAGTAGGAAAGTCCAGTGTGAGGAGAAGCAGGCTTAAGAGTTTTGTTTCCAATTATCAGACTTAAACGTGAGATAAAATCTGAGTAAGTATCAGGGCTGCAAAACAGATTGCAGAAGCCAAAGAGATACGTGTAACCAAGCAGTCAGCATGGTGGGGAAGGTGGGAGAGTAGAGGACTTTTAATACAATCATGGGCACGACTAAATGGTTCAAACATTGGCTTTCCCTTCTAAGACCACTGAGCTCATCAAGTATTAGTCACCCATGGGCAGTCCAGGGCTAGTCTGCACTTTTGTTCAAATGTCATTAAACCTTTCCCTAGCGATCACCCCAGTGCAGAAAGGTGTGCACTGATTCTGAAAGGATAAGCGAGTTAGTTCTGGAACAAATCAAATTTGAAGAAATCTTTTAAATGGAAAGTAAATATGTGCACACACACATCTATCGGGGACAAAAGGGATGCCTTAGATGTCTTCATTTCCTGCTGCAGAAGCAGAGGCTGATGGCTTATTCAAGCCCACTGCTATTTATACCCAGTCTCTGCATCTCGAGAGAAAAAGCAAAAACCGCTTCAGAACAAAACTGAAGTTCCTCCAGCCTGGGCTTGCCAAGCCCTGTCCCTTAGCAAATGCCTTGTGCAATCATTCTGAACTTCCCTCCTGCTCAGTGGTGCCAACATATGTATCATTGCAGTTGTGTGGGTGAATGCACTCCTAATAGCGTTATCTGTCACCAGTCCTTTTATAATGCTTCATTTCCATGGCTCCTCAGTGTATGCTCTTTGTCTGCTCTCCATCATCACTGTACAGTACACAGCAATTATTCTGGCTGTGCTTTTCAGTTTGAGCTGTTCCTTCCTTTTGTATGTGGGCTGGGGGTATTCTTTTTCTTTCTTTAATTAAAAATACATTGTTTACAGTTTCAGCTTTTTGAATGAAGATTTATAGCAGAGCCCATAATTATAATAGCCCCAATAAACAGTGTGAACTGTCACCTACAGCTACAACACAGTGTTATAGTTATATTCAGCAGTAATGCCTCCACTACATCAGCCTAACTATGTATTAATACACTTCAAGCAAATCACATCTCACAAAACTGGTACTGCTGAATTGCAACTCTCTTACAGGAACCCTTGATATTCTCTCTCTCCAATACTAGAAAATATCATCCAGTAGGTCAGGGAGAAGAAAATTCAGCAAGCAGGAAAGGAGGGGTGGGCAATCCACCCCAAATACCAAAATAAGAATTTCACTGTCCCTGTCTTTATGAGCATGCTATGTGACACTTTTGGTAAATACATGGAAATACTGACCATATCATTCTCTTCTCCCCATTTCAGAGTTTCAGCTTCTTAGTCTGTTTGAGCACCAAGCCTTCAACAGTAAGAACACGTGCGCTGAAGGCATAAAGTCAAGCTGCTGGCTGAGGATGGGATTATACCATCCAACAAACCATCTCTGTGAATGGTAAGAGCAGTTCCTTGCTGTGCTCACAGCACAAATACAGGCACACCTGAGGAAGTGGGATGCTTGTCTGCAACCTGGATGTAATAAAGGAGAAATATGAAGTGTAGCAATTTTCCCTGTTCATTAGATGGGCTTTGAATATTAAAGGTTGAAAATGGATGGAGGGTAAAAGAAGAAGGAACTGAAAAAAAAACTCAAAAGCTTTAGGGCACAAGAGAAAACAGGAGAAAAGGCAGAGTAGAAAATGCAGTGTAAATGGGGCAGGAAGGCACTGCACAACAAAGCACAGGACAAGTAGGATTCCTGGAAACTCAACAAGCTTGAATGGAAGCAATGCCAGACCACGTGCAATTGCACTAGAAAACACACAAGAAAAAATCATTCATTGGTCATCCTAAAGCAAAATTGTTGCAGTTAACTGTGCTGGATGACTGTGCAGTGCCCTGTCCTCAGAGGTTCAGAACTGTATTTGTTATGCACAGCTTGGTTTTGGGTATGTTTCTGAAGGTGGTTGGGTTTGTTTTACAGAAATTCAACGAGTATTCCAGAATTAACGTTCTGCTAATGCTGAGGAAAGCGGTATCCTCCTCCCACCAGTAAATAAAGTAGTTCCTGGCACTGCATTATATAATGAGCTACTCCTTCTTACAGCTTTAAAATGATTTGCAAGCATTTACAGAACGATTTTATATGAACCAGAACTGTAACCTGTTCCCTTTGTTTCTTTTTAAAGACTGGCCAGAGTTCATTCCATTAGCACAAAGTGCTTCCAAGAACTATCATAACATTGGAAAGCACCTTCAATTCTTATACCCCCAGCACAGGATCCTACAATTCATGAAGAATGGTATTATTTCCCACTAAGCCAACACTGGATGGAAAAGCTGTTGTTCCCAAATGGTCCACAGAGTTTCAGAATGGCAGCCAAAAAGTCTCTCTGAGAAGTAACAGGACTGCCAAAGACAAATGTGTGTGGATTTCTGAGGAAAAGGTGTAGGGGAAAAAAAAGACCCAAAGCCCCAAAAGGAAGAAACATAAGGAAAAAAAAAGACAAATCTGATATTTAATTTAGAGAGACAAGTCTCAAAGACCACCATTAAAAGCCATGAGATATTGCCATCAAAGGGCCCACGATTAGTAATCTAAGACTCACCAAACAGCAAAGGATTTAGGTGAGATTGCTAACTTCTAAAACATGCTCAGACTTATTTTTGCAGAACAGGTTACACTAAAGAGCATCAGAAAGCTGACAACGGGTGTGCTATATACTGTATCAGAAATGCCCGGTAAAAAGAAACGACATAGTTTCTCTTAAGCTACCCTGAATTTCACAGCAGAATGATTTCACAGACACAAGCCAGAGAAGTGGCAGACCTGATCAAAGTTACCTGTTAGCAAAGAAACATCTTTGTGCCTTATTAACATAGAACATCAAACACTGATAATGTCAGCACCCACTGCTGAATTAGTAAAGGCAAAGAACAAAAATAACTGCATTAAGAGTTTTTTGCAGCATCCATCCACTACTGGTGAACATTCATTCAATGACTTGTTCTTCTCTTCACCTTGAACTCTTGTGCTTAGCCCAAGCCAGTTGCACAAGAACCTTGACTATGTTATGGAAATGACTCCTAACACAATCACAGTCACCCTGTCTTTAGCAGAGACAGGTTATGCCAGCACAAAGCCAGGCTGACACCAGTGCAAAACCAAGTAAAACAGAGGAGCATCCCACTTTTCACTGGAATAGAAACTTGGGACATCTTTCAGCAGGAAAGCTACCAACAAACCAGTACCCATCATTTTTCTTAGCAACTCCACATTCATTTTCCCTCGTGCAGTGCTAATACTTTGAATTTACTCTATACTAAGCAGACTATACACCAAAAAAGGGTTAAGTCTCACTTTCACAAATCAGCTATGCATATTTAAATGAAAACAAACACCCTAATTCTCCAAAGAGAAACCATCAGATACTTGTTTCATGATCCCAGGAGCCTGTTCTCTCTGCTTATCTGCTGGTGCCCTTGCCCATGACTCTTTGTGGCTGTATTATCATCATCATCTAGGGACTTAGTATTCCAAACATACCGGCCTCCCACAACTGAAGGGCTTCTTTGCATTGCCAATTATGATTGCACTGAATGCACTACTGGTTCTGTGACATACAGAGGAACAAAAAAGAAAATCAAAATAAAAATCATCAGGGTTATTTTACCCTGATGGAGTTGAACCCAGGTGAAAAGCTAAATCAGTAACCCACGAACCCACTAATTAATTACCATAGAGATGTACGTACCCAACCTAATGGAGATCAAAATTAGTAAAAAGAAGTAACCCATTATTCACCACCACAGTTTCAATTACAGCTGTGAGAACAATTCCTGTTAATGTATTCTCTGTGGCCTGGCTCACACCCAAAGAGATGCTTCTCAGCAAGAAGCTCAGAAGTGAGATTTGGCTTGGAAACTAGAGCGAAAAACCTCTTTTGAAGTCTTCCTTCAAAACTTAGAACAGAAAACCCCCACTACCAAAAAAGTCCCCACAAATCACAGCTCTCCCCTTTGAAGAGGGGCATTGGGATTAACAATTTCATCCATCCATTCCTTCATTAAATGTACCAAGTCAGCATTAATTTGTTAACCTTTGTAATACTTCATGCCCTAGTGCTGTATGTTGCCAAGCTAAATTCCAAACTAAATCCACTTAAGAAAATACAAAAGAATGTTTCTTACCTGTTACTTTTTCCTTGTAACTGTGAACTCCCACTGCTGAAGATAATCTGTCAAGTTAAACTGATTTCTTTTTTAACCTCCCACTCCTAAAACATTTAATATTACCACATATGAAAGAAAATGCAAGGAAAAACTTGTCTAATCTGTCAATGGTTACATGCCACTTCTGTTAGTCAGCTTCTGTATGAGCTTCGGTAGATATTTCAAATAACAACAGGGGAGACAATCTGTTTTATAACAAAAGAAACACAAAGAATATGCCAGAAAAACTTGATTTTAAAATACAAAAGTAGCATAGGGTTCCAGAGGCATATAAGGACCAGAAAATACAGTTTTAAGTATATTATATATAGGTTATATTTCACGTTAAGCCAACATAGGTCAAAAACATGTCCTGTGGATTGGTTTCTCCAACAAACCATCACTACGTCCAACATCTCTAGAGATAAATACCGACCTAAAATAGAGAAGATAATAAGCTACTGCTTTTGCAAGATACCAACACAAGAAAATACACTTATTAGGTATTGCTATCATATACTGAAGTTGGTCACATTTGGGTTGCAATTGCAGTACTTTCTAGAACAGTACTACACAACTAATCTACTTGTTACTTTGAAAACCTATTCAACCTAGAAGCAAGCACTGAATGAATGGCAACATTTACCTGCATCCCCCTTTTGCTCTGAAACCTTTCACTCATGTGGTCCAGGTGATCTGTAACACTATTCAGGACTGTGCACTCTGTACTCTTGCTGGTTTACACTTTTCCACTTAAAAAGGCACTGAATTTTGGATGTACTGAAGAGACAGGAGTTGAAAGATACACAGTTTCTGGTGCATTTTAAGAGCTCAGTTACTTTAGCAACACACCTTTCACAGCTTAACAGCATAAATATGTTAACAATTGCCCATTTAAAAATGAGTCATCCCACACCACTGGAGTAAGGAAACAGAACTTGTCAGATTCAGATTCTGGAGACTGCACAGGTTTTATTTACCTCTAAGTCCCTGAATCAAACTAGCTTAAGACTAAGAAGGAACAAACGCCCTTATAGTTATTTAGTAGCTCTCGCCCCAGAAATTGCCAGCCCTAATCCAAAAGTGTGATCCCTTTTCTAGCTTTTTATTTATTATTTAGGCAAAATATGTCTTATTTTTATAAATAAAATTGTATAGTGGCATTTTAAAAGTACTTCAACTTTGTGTTGCAACAAGAATTATCATTCTAAGTGTGGAAGATCTCTATTTTCCCTCAGTGAAACCATTAAATGAGGCAGCAAACTTTACAGTATAGAAGAGCTACAATAAAGGCTTGGAAGAACAACTGTAAACTGTAAGGATTTCACATAAATCCATGAGAAAAATACCTGAATAGAGAACACTGAACAGAATCATTCAACAGTGGGACTTTACAGTCCATTCATACAGTCACATTAATCACCCAACTGTACATCTTTATTGCCTCTTCTCCCCAAAAGCAAAGACTAAGCAAACCCATTGCTTTTATATTACAGTAGATCCACATATGCTTACCTGGTATGCTCTCAATTAATTCTTCAATTAAAACTTTAATAATTTGTCCCACCTAATACGTGACTACCCCAATACTAAATCAGGTCAGCTGTGGCTACCTGGTACCCAACTGTGAAGTATTTTGCTGACAGATGCTCTAAACCATCTGAACACTATACAGCTGTGTTAAGTGTTTTTGCTTGTACTTCTCTGTAAGATTCAGGCTGAGATTCAGCACTGTGCCATGGGTTCATGGCTAGCAGCTGCCTGGCTTGGAACCTGTGCAAAAGTGTGTGTGCATTTATCTGTGAACCACTGTAATACTTGAAGCTCTCTGAATATTTTTGGCCAAACACCACCATCAGCAACAGTAGTGTGGCAGTGTAGCCACTTGTACAAAGAGCAGCAGTTCCCAGTTAGCGTTGGGCTATACACCACTCTGGAGTGGCTGGTGTGACACCCCTTGGAAAATGCCTCATACACACATATTTTCACAAGACTAAACAGCATAAAAGCTGGGACCGAGGACTACACTGTAGATATTTATGAAGAACAGCTACCACAGCATCCTTTAAATAAAACATCTTCAGAAGAGGAGTGCGACAGAATAGATGTGCTATGACATCTATGACAGGATTTTGACAAGGTGGGGCTATTTGGTGATACTACAAATGGTTGAGATAACTGGAAGAGGGAGCTTGTCAACAAGCTCTTGGAGCTAGAAGTGAAAACATGAATCTCAGACTCCTGCCACTGCATGGAAAGGACAGCAACTGCTATAGATTCCAACAACTCATTCAAATTTCTACAAAAACATCATCAAGGCAAGAAAACGTTAAAAACTGTACAGGAATAATACTTAAAAGCACAACTTACGCACCTACACAAACCAGGCATGATGGGAAAAGTGAGACTGAACACCATAAAGAAAAATCACTTCTACTCCATCAGAAATTATTTGAGCCTTTAATTAAAACTGCAGGTGAAGAAAATCAGATCACCACAATTCCTTTCATCTTAAAAAAAATTCCATAGTCCCCCAGTTCCAAGCTTTAACAAAGAGGCTTTAACTAGTCAAAAATCAGGGGTGAGGTTTTGCCCAAACAATAGGAAGGTACATAGAAAACAGGAAAATAAAAATAAAACCCATGTCTACTGTCCCTTTATTAAGCAGTTAGTACTGGAGACTATTAATGCTTAGGCCTAATCCAGCAAATGAGGTCAAAAAGGCAGCAAAGCTTGCAGAATCTTATCTCAGTAAAGATGGAAACAACTGAAGAACTATTAATGAGCTTGTTGAATGGAGAGAATGTTGATTAAATACAGCACAGGCAAAACCAAGATGAGACTTGCTGGGTCATAAATTCATTAACTGCTTCCAAAACAAAATACTTTCAGCAACTCACACTTCAATACTCTTAAGCTGTTTGCAGAGGTCAAAGTAACAAAGAATAAATAAATAAGTAAATAAAAAGGCACATGGCAAAAACTTCACTTAGACGTCGACTTGATTTAGCTTTGAGCTACTAAAACTAGAAAGGAGTTAGGGACTTAGAGAGCCTGTAAAAAGGGACTATAAGAAAAAAAGTGGAAAAAAAAGGATCGCAAGAGGCATAAGGCTCCTGAAACAGAAAACATAGGGATCGTTTCAGAAAAATGAACAAGGGGCATGAAAGAGTAATTGCAGTAATCAGTTTACTAAAAAGGAAAACCATTCCCATATATTTTTCCAAACACTACAAAGAGTCAATGAGACTGAAAGGCAATTAACTCAAATCTGAAAACACTCAAACATAGTCGACTTTCTTAATGTCATTGCCATTCTTGGTACATGCTTAGATTCACCTAGAGAAAGAACTAGGTATTAGAAGGCAGAAACCTATATTCTCTGCAGAATTTACTTATGATGTTTAAGAAGCAGCCCCCTGTGAAGTCCTTTTGTAGGTATATTGTAAACAACTTTTACTTCTCACCAACTTCCTATGGCAAGCTTCTATATTCTTAGAAGACAGTCACGGGTAGGTGCTCTTCAGGCTAATGCCTGACCATTCTGGATTGCTCTGAATCACTGCTTTTCTTCATTGAGCTGGACCAAGCAGAAGTGCCACTGCTCAATTTGTAGTTAATGCGAGTACAGAAAAATACAGTTGTTAATTGAAATACAGCTCTCAATTCAGATAACCTTACAGAAATAGGATTTCAAGAGTGGAGAGAACATAATGTGTGTAGAACTTCAAAAACTGTACTTGCATCTCAGGGCTGAGCAAGACTGTGATTCATTCAGACTTAGTAATGTGGTCTCCTGGCAGTGGTATGATTTATACCAAAACAAGTCAGACAGTATTGGTGTCTGCTTAACCCACACTGGAATTATGCACAGAGGTAGTTGTGTTACCACTGGCTGAAATACACAACAGGTAAGGAACATGTTTTAACAGCAAAAAGGTACCAGGAAACAACTCCATCTTGCAGCTTTCATTAAAGCTATGAACAGACTTACTTATCACAGAAACAAGTAACACAGAGCTTGTTAGACATTGCCTCATATCAAACTGTCCCCTGCAGTCGCAGAAGTTTTCTCTTTAGGACACACAAATTCCAAGACAAAAAAGTTAATTATTCACTCTATTTCACCTTGCTACAGTAACACCAGGACTACCACCCAAGGATAAATCCAGTACTCCATCGTGACATAATACCTTTTTTATTACAATATCCAAAAAACTGAGTATGCAAGACTTTGAGACCTCACGATCCCTTCTTCAGTCTGAGGAATGTGCCATCTAAAGACTGTATATTTAAACCATAAAGGAGTTTAAATGTAAAGAAAAGAGAAAAATGCATTTTCTTCATAAACATTCTGTGTGTCTCTTCCTACCAACCACACCATCCTCTGTAAAACCCGAAGATTTCTTTCTGTAAAGCAAATATATATATAGTGTTGGTAGCCCACCCCACCCCATCCCAAGATCAGTTTTTATTAATCTTCTGTATTAGTGTCAACAATCAGCTACAGATACATATTACTTTGAGAATTAAATACATAATCGTTTAATTCAAACAAGCAGAAGGGCAAGAGGAAAAAGCATTATGTGGATGGCACATTTGGTTGTAGATTACCAAAACATTCAGCCTTTACAATTCAATGATTCTTTCTCTAGTAATCAACTTTCAAATAAAATTTCTCTTTGTTGCAATTACAGACCAAAATACACTAGATAGTTTTCTTTTACTACAATCTTACCATAGTAGTTTAAGAAGTACTATTACAAAATGCTTTTAATTAGTGTACTCTTTACAAAGAGTCAGAGAGGCAATGTAATAGCAGAGTACAGTGTAAAGAGTGCTTCTAGGAACTAGGAGGTTTTGTAATATACTACTCGGTAAGCGATATAGCTACAGAACTCACAGCCACAACTGTTAGGTCTACTCTCTCTCACTTAAGTAGCTGCAGCTTCAGTGCATTCAGACTGTGCCCGATGTCTCTGAACGGAGAGTTCTGCCTGCGTGAGCAATCTGATCAGATTAACACTGATTTGAATTGAAAACGCCCCTCCTTGATCTGAGCTAACTATGTAAACGTACACAGGAGAGGGGAGTTTTGAACTCAGCCGGGAAGGTGAGTGCTTGCCACGGCCACCCAAGGGAAACTCTCTACCTGAAGAGAGGTGGTCGGAGATTAACAGAACTGGAACACAAAATAGAGGCAAACAAAAAAAAAAGACAAACAGCAACCAACAGAGCAAACACTTTAGAAAGAGCCTATTCCTTAAGCCTGCTTCAGATATTGCTCTGCTCTATAAAAGTGAATTTAGGACCTAAGGCTTGTAAGTTATAAGAGGCCCAGGTGGCCAAGTCCATCTTCAACGTCACTGAAGTGCTTTCACAAGATATAGCTTTTCCCCGTGTTCACTGGTGAAGATGGGAGCCTTTTTGTAGTGTTCCACCAACTCATCCATAGTATTAAAGCGACGCTGCCCAATACAATAGACATTGTCCACGAGCTGCACCTTGAAATGTTTGTTCTTCCCCGATGCCTTTAGAGATACTGAGAAGTCACTGGGCTGTTGAGAAGAATTAAAAAAAAAAAAAAAAACAAAAAAAACAACAAAACACAAGAATTACATAAAAGTGAACAAAATGAAGGCATAATTTTGTGGTTTCAGGAACAAACTGTGTCATACAGCTTATGGTAATTTATGCTAGGCTTTGTTCCATAGCTCAGTGCTTTAGCTACTTAAGAAACCCAATAGTCTATTATTCAATAAATAATTGCCACCATTATTAACGTGCACAGTTAAGTCAGTTAAGTGAAAGCTCCCCAGATGCACAGTCTGAAGCTGCCAATTACATGACTAAATTGCAAATATTATCTTAGCTGCTCAATCTAGAAGCAGGAGGGTATCAAGGACAAGAGAAAAACTTCCATCACATATGATTTCCTTGCTAACAGTCCTGGAGAAAGCAATTATTGCAATATTGCTTGGATGAGATGAAGAAAATTCCACATACTGCTTTTTTCAGAGCCACGACCACTAGAGGGCCATTCTTGCTTTGCATTGCAAAAGACAAAACCACATTCACCCTTTATCTTCATTACCACATGTATGGGGAATAATTTCTCCTATTGAGTACACCTTTTTTGTAAAAAAAAAAAGGATAAAGCTGTAGAATAAAAACACAGTATGAATCCCACCATCAAACCACCTCCCACAAAAGACAAAATGTAAGCACTAATTAAGTTATTCAGGACAGAACAATTTCATGTGATAAATCTCTTTGTCTTGGCAATCAGTTGCTTTAACGAAGACAGCGCTGTCTTCCCAACAGCTGGGATAAGACCATTCTACTTTCTGCATCACACCATCCCTTGCTTTCAGCTGAACTCCTCCTCTAGCCATCAGCTGCTGCTGCCTGGTCCTAGAGACAGGAGCACAGGCTTTGCCCTGCAAGAGGTGGCTGGAGTGTCAGTGTTATGACAAACAAGAGTAATAAAAAGTAAAAGCACACACCAGTTTGTAGCAAGCACTTAATGGAGACAAGTTATACCGGATGTGACTGTGGAGGTACTGCCGCAGGGTCTCTGCCCACTGAAGGCTCAGTCAGCTTCAGGCAGAAAATGCTGAAGGCACTTGCTGAAATGCTTCAGATGCAGCCCTCCTGCAGTCCCTGGTCAGGCTGGTGCTGGGAACCTGAACTTGCCTAGGCTAAACAAATGCTACAAGCGGCTATCTGGTTCACAGCATCACTTTACAAACCACCCCAATGCAGCTGAGACACAGCAGAGGACCAAACAGTGGGGCGCAGGAGCTCTCAGACATTCCTGCTGTCACCAGACTTTGGTTCATAAAGCCACATACACTAGACTCTGAAGTCTCCCATATTATGTTTGTATGGTCAGATATATACTGAATATGTATCCAAGTAAGCTGAAAGACAGCATTTTCACAGGCACACTGTCTTTCTTCCTGCAATGACACAGATCTCTGCCCCACACATTCCCACATTCTGTCTATCCCCAAATCTTGTCCCTTGCATCCCCCTATCACCTATTTTTTAGTACCAACTCCTTTCTCTTCCCTTCCAACTCCACTAGCCCTGCCCACAGCAGACAAAGCTCCTGCCATGCCTGTTGATCTGGCTCTCGCCCAACTTGCCAGGCTTGCACCTCAGCTTTGGGCAGCAGCTTCTTCACTCTTGCACTGCTCAAGCCAGCAGCTTCCCACACCTCTGGACTGAAACACTTCTACCTCAAGCCACTACATTCCAGATCCACAGGCATCACTTCTGTAAAAATTATTTTACATAACACCCATAGGAGAATTACTTCTTCCATCCATGGTCCACTGTCACTGGGCCTTGGCCAGGAAGGCTGCTTCAGGCATTGAGCAGCTCCAAAGCTAAATACACCCAACACCCCTGTGATTGCCAAGATGAGAGGGCTGGGGAGGGTGGGGGAATAGGATGGAAAGAAATGTGCATAAAAGTGCATCCTTGGTGCTCGCAGTGCTCCACCCAAGATACATTCTGTGGCCTGTCATCCACCCCTAACTCCAAGTCTGAAAACTGCTATTTTAAGCTAGCTAGCTCTGATATTAAGCCCCTGCCACCGGAGCATCACAAACAGGGCTGCATAGAGTGCACAACAAGCCTAACTTATTTTCAACACCTACCCTATTGGGTTAAAGCTAACCTGGTTGCACCAACACTGTGATGTAGTTAATACCCCAAATGCAGTGTGGACAGCCCCCAGGCAGCAATGACCACACAGGCCTACGACCTGTTTCAATGCACATTTCCATAGTCATAATCAGCAGCCATTTAAATGGCAACAAACCACAGTCTTACACAAAGAAAACTCTGGGACCATGGGCTCATGGAGGAGAAATTTAGGGCATGGGCTCTGGGCAGCGTGCTGATAGCTGTGTTTGAAACACATAGTAACAGGCAGGTCCATAGGTCTCTTCAGGAACAGAGTTCAGGGAAGCATGTATGAACTACCTGCTTATGATTCAAAAAAACCCAAGATCAAGCCCTGCTGGCTTATGTTCTGCAGCTTCCATGGGTGATGCCTACGCCAAACAAACAACAGTAACCCAAAGGCCCTCATTTAAAATAGAAGAACTTACAAGTGGGAAGTTCATAATCTGCACTAAACACTTTTTTTTTGTTTTAGGAACAGGAAAAGTTGCTATGACAAAGGTTTAAAAATAAGTGAAATAATCACTTCACACTCAACAAAGTTTTAATGTCTTCTGACAAAGCACAGTTGTTTTCAGCATGTCAAAATTAGGTGGTTTTAAACTCTTTTTATCTGCTAGGAAACACTGTCTTTAGAACAGAAAGGATGTGCTAATGACACACAGAGAAGCTCTGGAATAGGTCTTAGACCTCTGATCTACTGACCTATGTCCCAGGAACCGGTCTGACTTAAATCTTTGTGAGGTGATCTACACAATACATTAAATAGGTTTCCTGGCATTTTAATTATAACATTAATGAATGAACATTCTCCTGAACTATTGTCTATTCTTCCCAGCCTCAGAACTGCTAATTGCATTGATGCATAGATAGAAGACATTATTATCTCTTATTTTCTCCAGAATATGTTACAAAGTTTATTCTTTTCGTGATCTGATTTAATTCAGTACAAAAAATAGCGGAAAGGCTGATCTAACTCTTTTGAGAGCCATCATCCGGTGCAAAGAGATGGAAGAGCTCAAACAGCTGTTGCAGAAACCCTGAAACCCTTTATTGGCCTCAGCGCAGTCACTTCTACAGGATTCAAGACCAAACAGCAAAGACAAGTGGACTTGCATTTGGCTTTATTTTGGTTCCTTTCCACTCTAACAAGCATGCAAAATGGTTAAAAAGACTTATTAAAAAAACAAATCTCTAGATAAACTACTGCTTTTAATGTTACCATTTCAAAGTATGCTGGCTCAATACAGCTTGAATTGGTTCCCTGCTGTCCTCCCTGGATTTGCTCCAAGTCTGTTTATTTTATTTACTGTTAAAGTTATTTTGTTTCAACTGCTGGCCAATTTTTCTCCCTTCTCCCTCTTAAATTAATTGCTACATTTGGATGTTTGTACACTAACTCTTCTAGGATTAAAAGCCTCACATACACCAAATAAAAGCACATCAGAAGTAAGCTTTAATCCCTGAAATCTATAGAAGAGTTGTTAATTCTGCAAGAGAACTACAGAGCATAGCTTCGTGGCAGGGAGCCTGTGTATATTTCTGTAGCATCCTAATTGGGAAGACCTAAACCTGAAGTTAAATCAATTCCTAAAACAGAAAATTGAGTATTAGTTGTCATGCATCTGCAGCTCTTCAGTCCAGGTGTAGTAGTACTTCTAATCATTCCAGATTCCTTTAACTCCTGCTTATGACTAAGATGATCACAGGCTAACTGGTGCCTACAATGTGAGGAAGACAACAGGAAGATGTTTCTTTTACTTCTTTGGTCAGAAACCTCACTGTCTTTTCAAAAAAATATGGAAAACTTTTATCAGGAATACAAGTTATAAAATGATATAAGGGAAAACAAGTGAAATCAAGGAAGTGGTTTCCCTCTTTACAATCTCCATTTGAGAACAAAACAGGGCAATTTTATCATAGATGGCAACACTGGGAAAAATAACTCCCTCTCAAAATCCTTTTACTGATCCTCTAACTCATTTTTTCCCTTTTAATCCAGTTCCATTTGGCAACGTCCTTCCTCCATCATAGATATTGTGATGCACTCACTCTTCAGACTATTCTAGACCATATCACTTGGAGCTCCCCAACTCCTCCTACTTCCATACCCAGGTTTCCCCTTCACTCCTCCTCAGTCACCCAGCCAAAAAAACAAGTCACAGCTCAAAAGTTTAAGGTCAGGCTGAAAAGAACCATCTCGAAGTGTTAACTCCTTTTTCTACCCCGTCTACCTCATTTAGATATAAACAAATACCCTTCTTCTCTATGCAATGTTCACCACGTTCCAAAATCAATGTTACACAGATCAGAAACATGTACTGGCTCCACTGATTTTCAAATGCAGCTCTAATAAAATCTCTATACTTCCATTTAAAACAAGTCACTGGGCTATTTCCTTAGCTTATTTTTAAAGATAAACTTTCTTCTCCTCTCTGCTGTACTCATCAATCACAGCATGTCACAAAACATGACAAATGCTTCAGGTTTTGAACAGTTGCCACATTTCGTTGCTTCTATCTGACACTTGCAGGATTAAAAACCCAGGAAAATAGGGGACACCCTTAATGCTACAGAATTAGCACCTCAAAAAGCATATGAACTCTCAACCTGTGCCTCCTTCCTCTGCTGTCACTATTGCTGGACAAAGAGCACAGAAGCCAAATGCTGTATCAAAGACTGACACAAATCCGGTCGTACCTACCACCCTCAGTATCATTTTACTACATCTACAGTCATCAGAATCACCTTAATACTATGCACTGCAACCCCATTTAGGACCAGTTACTGTAATTTGATATCTGTGACACTACTGGCAGCCATTACTTCCTAATGAATAATTGCTTCTGAAATTGTGTAGCTCATTCATGTTAACAAATACAACTGGCGTGAGAAAAATAACATCATCCCTGCTTTATGGGAAGACATCACAGGGCTATAAAGCAGTGGTTTTTGTCTCATCACCAGTTTCTCACACACTTGCAGCAGAACTTAAGAGGCCTGCAAGTCCCAGCAGAAGTTCCCTTTGAAGTTTAAGGGTGTCTGCAGCAGAGGATCTGCTCAGAAACTAGAAGTGTGGTGCGGTTGCCCTCCCTCATCACCAGCCACAGCCTATTACTGCTTCCTGTTAACTACAGCACTCACAAGCATACTTGTTTCCCAGGGTGAACCTGAACAAAAAAGTCTTTTCCTTCCAAATTTGCTTCTCTCCCCAGTGGAATCTTAGATCTTCAAAGCATGATGATCACCTACCCAACCGAGGGCAACAGTGTCAGCCAAGACTTGTTTGCCTTGTTTTAGGTACTACACTCAGAGAACAAAAATCTGACCACTAAAGAGCCTACAATTCAAAAAGGGGAAGAAGTGGTTGTACATAGACTGCAAAGATTAAACCTGCATTATTTATTCAGGAGTACTGCTTAAATGAGACAACCAACTTCAGTTTTTAATCAATCAAGCAGCTTGCAACAGAAAGAACAAGTCAAGCACTACTTCCAACTAGGTAGGTTCCACTTCAGTTTTCTCCTTTACATCTCCAAAACCAAGGTGACATGACCTAGGTATTACAGAGCTGGCAAAAAATGTTATCAGTAGGGATTCGTGGCTGTTACATAAACTATGGGCTTAAATGGTTCAAACAAGTTTACGGTTCTAATAATAGTATTTCGTAATTAATGAAGATAATCAGGCTACTAGCTACCTGACAGTGTTCATCTCAAGATATTCTCCACTATGGCAGCATCTAAGTGCAACCGAGGAGAATATTTCTGGCTAAGGAACCTAGCTGTGAGACAAACATCTGGTACAGTTAAAATCTAGAGAAACAGAGTAAAATCTTGCAACTACTAAAATCTGGAATGGAAAAACATGACAGTCTCATCAAATGAATACAGAATAATACAAACCTTCATCTATCCAAGAAGAGCTTTTCATAGCTCAGTAACAAGAGCAAAACTCAAAGAAATTTAAGAAAAACTTTTATACAGACTACTTATTGTAACTATGGTGATGGAAGGCTATAGAAAACCCTAAAATAGGTCAAAAATCAGGCATGGGATTAGCAGGATGACTCACAGCTTTATTGATGGGCCTTTTCAGAAAAGAATAACCCCTGCATCCACAGCTTTAATAGGTGGATTGATAATACAATGGAATAGGAAGTGCTGGTCTGGTGGAAAGATGAGCAAACTTTGCTATGGTCTTTCTAATCAAGGTCTTTTGCTCTGATCATGCAGACACTCCTGGTAACTCTTAGCCACAGCATAAACAGCCTCTAGTCACACATATGAAGTATGGCAACCGCCAAAAATTTATCAGTTATTTCTAACATCTTTTTTTGTTCCATATATAATGAGCTTGAAATAGATATTTTATGGTCTACTTCGCAACTATGCCCATTTGCTTATTGCATCGCTCTTGGCACTTCAGGAACACCCTCCTTTCCCCCCCAAACCACAAAGTAGTTATCCCCCATGCTTTTATAATTCACTTATATAAACAAATTATATGATGGTATGATCTATAAAGATTAGGGCAGACAAAACTTTGAGATCTTCTTTAAACATCATAAAACCTAAAACTCTAGTAGTACTAAAACAAAGGAGGCCTTTACACGCATAACTACAGTTTATCTCATTACTCAATAAAAAACCCCAAATACAGGATCCACAAGATCAGATAGAGATTAGAAAAAGGGGAGGAAAACTGACAAGAAAAAAATAAAAAAAAAGAAAAAAGATCAGTTCCTCAATTCAGTACGTTTTTGTTTCATTGCATGTGTGCAAGAAATTTGCTGTAATAGGAACTGAGTAAGTTTTCTGGGATTTCTGGGATTTTCTGGGATTCCAGAGTTAGATGTTGGAAAAAACTTGAAGACCACATTCTCCATACATCTTCTTGTGCTCCACAAGTAACAACTTCCCCCACAACAACACAGGTAGCAAATTTGAAACTTCTTTGAATACAAGTGTGTCTAATGCTACAATGTCATATTAAACTGAAAGGAAATTTGTTTGCTCTAGAGGCGTACTCTTAAGAGCAAAGAAACAAGCCACAGCACAGTGGTCACTGTGACATGGTATGTGCTGCGAAATGGCTGTGTATTTTTGTACTGTAAGTAATGTATTAACTTTCAAACTTCAAAGCTCTGGCACTTTCTAAAAAGGCAGAAGGAAATTGTTATCTACTGTCTCAGGGTAACTCCACATGCAGCATCCAGATTTGGAAGTGAGCTTCTGTATGCTGCATGGACACAGCAAGGGTGCACTGCATCCAGTATACCTGCCTGACCCTGTCAGACAGGATGCTACTTTGAAGAGACAGCTGAACTACTGTAATTTAATGATTACCATAATCCTCTAGTAGCTTTCTACATTATAGAGGACTACATGGCCCACTTCAGTCTCTTCTGTTGACTAAACAAACTTGATTCCCCTCAGGCTCTGTCAGTCATGTTTTCTAAATTTCTTTTTTTCTTCCTGTTCTCCTTTGGCTCATTTGTATCTGGTTTCAGTTAGTGATTACAATTAACTAAAGAGCAGAAATAGGAACTCGATGACACCGAGCTTCAAACAAAGGGTAGCTTGACAGCTATCATGTTTTCTTCAGAGCAAATTCATCAAGGAAAGATGCCTGAGATTTAATCAGACAACAACAGCATTGGATACAGATCTAGGAAAAAAATAGAATATTTGGGACTGTTACTGTTATATTTTGTCAACAAAGTTCTGCATGATGTAAAAATTTCAGTATAGCAAGAGTCCTAACTTCAGCAATAATAGCAATAACCTACTAATGTTTTCAAAAAATTAGACTCCAAAGTTGTATTTGGATACAGAAAACCCTGCAAAATTAACAATTTATTTGTCTTTCAGCTGTTGCTCTGCTGTCACTCTAAGCCACCGTTTATCTCCCTTGCCAAGAGCCAATGTGCCAGCCAATCCCAAATTTCAGTATTGCATATGAGGAATATGCAAAAAGTCAAACTGAAGCTCAAAAATTATAGTTGCTCGTCCACTAAAGAGTATCCTTTAGTTTGCACTACCTAATGCCTCTGCCTCAATACCGCTTCAGACTTTGACTTCATTCTGGGAGGTCTGTGAGTACCTGAAACTGTTACTTAGGAAGAACAGAATCAGCAAATGAAAGGTGAAACATACTTCCAAAAAATTATCAGGAGCTAAAAGGATCTTTACTCCCAGATTTGAGCTCAAGCTTAATTCTACCCTTTACTTTATGCAAGTTCTTTGCTTTCCAGTGTGCAGTCGTGCCAACAACTACTACTGACTAGTTACTGAAATCATTTACATGAGGAATAGCATATGAGAACAGTTTTCCCTGGATTTATAGGCAATTATGATAAAGAATACCACAAGTTCTAACCAGAAGTCATGAATGCAATCAATACAGCCTTCTGAAGCCATTAGAGTTAAGAAATCTTTTTAAAAACATATTATAGCTCAAACTATGTGCAGTTGACACTGCTTTAGTTTCTATTTGCAAATCTACGTTATAAACCAGGATGGCCCACAATACACGCACAGTGAAACCTCACACAAAGATGATAGAAGTCTGTAGCTGCATATGTTAAACTGATTTTAGTAATATCGTATGCTCAAATTAGAAGACTGTGCTATTAATTAACTTAATTTTTAACCTTTATATGTGAAGCAATAAGGTATGGAGACTTCTATGAAACAATAATTTGTTTTCAGGGAATGGTCCTACAACTGAAGCAATAAATGCAGAAAAGCCCTAATTGCAGATTCAGATTTGATTCACTTTTTTTTTCATAGCTTTTGAAAACCATATTAGGGAACTATTAAAATCTGTCACCTTTTCCAAACCACAGTCAAGGGATAATAAAAATTTGAGTGCCTTAATTATGAATTCTCTGGCCTCAGCATACATGAAAGGCCTTTCAGTGTAATTTTAAATCTGTACGTTCAGGATTACAATGATCCCTAATCAGTATTACTTATATCCCTCTGATGTCATGAAGGCTCAATTTACAAAGCATGTGAGCTGCTGACTTGGCCCTCATTGTTGTGTATCATAATCTTAACTATTAGATACAATACTTTAGATTTAGGTTGTAATAAGGTAAATAGAGCAGAACTACATTAAAATGGAATTTTAACCAATAAAGAACCTATGTTACTATTCAATTAAAAGCAGAAAACTGACCAATGCAAAGACCTCATTTGAAATCACCTTTAAAATAAAACTAATGACTGAATTTGCAATTCACAAGAGCTATTTTATCTTGTAGTGCTGTAAACTTGAGAGGGATTGCAGATAAGGAACACATGAAAAGTCAGACTGAAGCCTGAAATATTTACTTGCCTGTTCACCAATTAAAACCCACTGGATAATACAGAACCAGCCATGAAATTTCAGTGTAAATGTCACTGCATCTCAGTAACAGACCAACTCTCACAAGCAGCAAGTGTATCAGTTGGTAATGCCTACATATAGGGAAGCTATTAGTGGTCATGCTTGCTAACCCAAGCATGGAGTATTACAAAGCCTGCTGGGCTGAGTACCACTTACCGAAGATTCACTATCTCTAACAAGGAAGTCTCCTTCCACTCCCCTTTCGTTCAGGGCACATTCTGCTTGATGTCGGGTAACATTCCCGTAATACCACTCTCTTCCAGCAAACCGTCCGGTAGAAGATGGTCCCGTGTAGCTTATCTGAGGTGGATGGGAAGTATTAATGGTAGGACCATCACTAATGATTACTACATAGTTTTTAGGAACAAGACCAATTTGCCCTCTGGAATTTTTACATTTCCACCATTCAGGGTCATTTTCTGGTTTTTCAATGACTTCCATTGTTTCCCCTTTTTCAAAGTTGAGCTCTTCTTCTGTGACGGAGCTGAATGGATACAGTGTCTGAACAACGTGGAGTACTTTGGTTCCCTGGCCGTTACTCATGGAAGCGCCTTTCCTTAAGTTGAGAAAGCTGGGTGAATCTGCAGTTGCCTCCTCAACCTCCTCTACCACATAGTTCGAAGGAAACCAGCCAATCTGTCCATTGTAGCTACCTCTCCACCAGCCGTCACTGCACTTCTCCATGACAATCACTCGGGATCCCTTAACGAGGGACAGTTCATCCTCCCTCTCCGCAACATAGGCAAATTTCACATAGGCTGGAATGTTGAGATCGTAAATCCGGTCAGCGCTGCTGCCGTTGGACGGGTACTCTGCGTCTGTGCTAGGGGTGGGTGAGGCGTCTCTTGCGCTCGTCTTTCTCTTGGTTTTTCCCAAACCTGTTCAAGAGAGAAACATAAAGTGGTGACTTGGACTGTTCATCCACAGATTGCAAATGCTGGATTTTAGTGATGTGCTTCTCCATCGCAATGGAGATCTCTTCTGTAACATTAGACAGAACCAGTAACACCTTTAAGGGATCAACATCCTGCTGATGCATCATTAGCTAAGCAGCAGTTAGTGTTGTAACTGCTCTGTTTCCTTCACAGAAGTACCAGAGTTTTAACACACTTAAAACCAAGGTTTTCTTCACATTACAAGAACAGCTAATCACTGGAACATTGCGCAGCTTTCTGTTACGTCTCTTAAAAATCCAGCCAAAAGATCATGCCTTTTAATGTTAGTGATGACTTTAATTTGGCTTAAGCAAAACATGAAATAAAACCTACAAAAATAAACTATCACAGCAACAAAAGCTCAAGTTTCTCTGCAGATTACATTTTCCTCTCTTCATCCTTCAGTCAGACCCTAGGCAGCTACAGCTGCAACTCCTCCCTCTTGCAACGTACACCTCTTTCATCTACAGTTCATCATGTACTGTAAAAGCATAAACCTGACAGTCAGGAAGACCATTTGCATACATTCCCTTATAATCTGTAAATTCTGATGTACTGTTGTGGCTTTAATTATAGTGTGAAATACAATGTACAGAAGAAACAACAATAACATTAAATACATAACTTCTTTATTCCTTAATTAGAGGAACCATTCTAATGTCTGTTTAAATGTGGAAGAAAAATTTCACAACACACTTTGTGTACTTTCCAAACTTTTGCAGCAAAGACTGCTTAAGCATATATAAAAACCAGAAAGATAAAGACAAGTAGTTCTTCCTTGTGAAATTCACTTAGAAAAGTTCTGAAGAGAGAAAAGATGAAGTCTCAGGAGAGCACAAACCAAACAACACACAGTATGTTATGCAGGGGACAGAAAGCAGAAACCAAGACAGAAATAGGAGCTTCTGTACTTTTCTCCATGCTCCTAGAAGCCTTGCTGGGAGCTGAGAGATTCACTTGAGACACAATGAGTACATGCTGATCATGGCAGATTGAATGGGAACAAACAAATAAATAAATAAATAGGACTTTGCTTTTCTTGCTTCCAATAATCTCATAGAAGGAGATGCATGCTATTTCATTTTTAACAATTCAGGACTATTTAATCTGGCCACTCTACTGCTGAAAACTGCACATGCTTTTTTACTATATATACATATATATGTACATGCGTATACAATGGATAACTTCAGCAAAGCTGTTCATTCAGTGCAAACTACCTGGTTTGTTTCACAGGGTTAGCTGTACAGCACAAACAGTACACATAGGACCATACAGGGATTGCTAACTAGAATGGTTGGACACATTAATTAATACAGGCTGAAGATCTCCAAAGACAGCAGAAAATTCCAATGATCCTAAAGTGTTCCCTGACCTTCCCCAGCAGCTCCTTGCTTCCTGCAGGAGCCTGCTTACATCCTAATGTCATTCTAACTACATCATTTCAGCCAAGAACACTGGTGGCTGCACTTTCATGCAAAATGAGGCAGAGCAGCTTATTGTACTAAGGGAGACAATCACAGGAAAAGCATGTCCAAGCAAGCATTAATCGGAAGCTGGCCAGGCTCCCATCTCTGCCAAGACTGGAAATTTTCATCAGTTTATAGATCATTTTCAACAAAAAGACGAGGATGCAACAGAGCTAAGGAGCATTAAATTAGGGTGATATAAACAAACACAACTTCTGCTAGGAAAGAAGGGAAATTACTTGTTATAATTTCATGGAAAACAAGGAACTGTTATTTCAATAGATTCACCCTACATAAAGCCCTACACTGAGACTGAACCTTCCAGATTAAAAGCTTAGGTACTGATGTGTTTTGTAATGGTGATATGCAGCACCACTTCCTGGAATTACAGCAGGAGAACTAATAAAAGAAAAGAAAAACCCAAGCAGATGATGAAGAAGCTGGCCAGGAGAAAACAAGTTGACAATCAGAGCATAGAAATAACTGTGAGCTATGGGGTTGCAGTGTGATAAGAGAATGCCATAGACTGGAAAAAAATTTGTTGATAAACAGGTGAAAAATTTCTCAAAAAAAATAAAGCTGACATCTGATAAAGTTATTTAAACATTTAGCGAAAGGTTATCATTCAAGCACTTTCTTGCACTGGGAGTTTTATAAATTGCAACTTTTCCCACAAACATCCCAATACTGCATCTGGTGTTTAAAACTTTCCTTTCTGTCCTCCCAGTTCAACACAAATATCGGGGGGTGGAGGGAAGTGAAATAATCAGAAACTTCACTTTTTTCTTTAACTTCACTTTTTTCTTTATCAATAACGGCAGTCAGAGCTCTTCAGTTTAAACTTAACTTTTAATCTAACCAAACTTTCAAAGGCTGACAGCATGATTAGCCTCTTGCAATAGCAGCAATGTGTACCAAATACTGTGTTTCCAGTTGGTTTGACCAAGGCAGCTAAGTATGCAGAGACGCATCTGCAGCCAAGCACAGCAAAGGGCATGCACAACATCATCTAACACTCATTTTTTTCCATGAGGTTACAACATTCATAGCTGCGTCTATGACAGAAGAGGAAACAAATTGTTCCATGAGCAGAATAAAGGAAATCTGTTCCTGTTTTTCTCCTTACACCTCCTGCCGCACTATTCCTCCTTTGCCTCCCCCATCTCCTGCGGGATCCACAGTTACGTCCCTTTACACTATGACTGCCTTCATATTCCCAGGTCCTCCTCATACCTCCAGCTTCCCACTGCCACCTCCAGACTGCCCTCACAGCATACTCCATCTCCCATGGTGCTGCACTCCTTACCTTTGTAGGACTGGCCAGCCAAGCTCGGCACTCACTGCTTTTCAGCCTGCACGGACTGAGCAGCGTTGGGATTGCTCTGGCCTCTACGCCAGTGAGGGACACCAGCAACAACCCTCCCAGGCACAGAGTTGGAGAAACTAGTTAGTTTACCTCTGCCAGTCTGTCAAGTTTGCTTAAAATTGGGCGAGTTATCAAGGGTGGACAGATGGATGGACCATGACAGCTGACTCTAACAGCATGACTGGTGTAGGCTTCATTTCCTTAGGAAACAAGTCTAAAAATACAATTTAGTAGGATGGCTGGTCATAGCTAAGCAAGAATAAAGTTAGGACAATTATAAACTTCATATGCACCTATGACAAAAATGACAATGCCATTAAAAAAAAAGAAAGTACAATCTACATGAGTTGTCTTCGGAAAAGTAAACACTGCCATTACTCGTTACCAACAGAAATGCTCACTTACTGCTATTTGTAAGGGTAACCCTATTATGTTTGAATGGAATGAAACCCACATAAGGAATTTCATGGAAAACAAAACATTCATGCACTTCAGGAGTCGTATCTGGAAGAGTCAAATATACTTGTGACTGCAGCCATAATTTTGTCATTTTTATTGTCTTTATTCTAATGAAAACTTATCTACTAGTGAAATACAACTGTATTTTCCCATTCTGACTCATAGATTACAGTTCTACTGAAACCATAATCCTTTGTAATACAACTAGTTATTTAGGAAAAACCTAAAGCAATGGATTAGCTTTCAAGTGAGGGAAAAGGAGTGGGAGCAAAAGCACTGCAGAGAAGCAGAAAAATTGTTTTATGTTATGACATTTCATAGGGAATAATGCTGCTCACAGTCTACAGCTGACCCACACTGAACTGGTTCATTCGTGTTCTTGGAAACAAGTTGCCCAGTGATGTGAGAAGGTTTAGTTTTTAGGTGGATATATTGCTGAGATAAAAACCATAAAATGGTTAGCATCATTTCCAGAGAAGGCATCCATGACAAATCCTTCTTCTCCCTGCAGTGAATGAAATCTTCTGGCACCAAGGTCAGTCCTGGAGAGACTCAAGAAATGTGCCTCCCACATTACTTCATGCCCTCTTCCTTTCCTCGCTCAGTTGCAGCTCTGAAGAATAGCTTGTTTTGCAAGCAGCAGGCCGAAGGAAGACCAGTTTCCTATGAATTTGCTTCCTGTCTAAGTCCCCATTGTGGAAACCACAGCTTTGCACCCTTTCATTACCAACTTGTCCCCCTGATGGCCTTCCCACCGTACTTGCGGGTTTTCCAACTCACACCTACAGTTCCTGCTCTGTGCAGCTCTCCCAGACTTCCCATTTTATGGAAAGTTCCTTAAGTTCCCCCAGGAACTGCCTTGAGCCCCCCTCTACACCCCAAACCTCAAAGTGGTGGAATCTCCTTCTGGTCACTCCCTTTCAGCCTGATACTGTGACAGTGCCAGTCCCCCTACCCCTGCCTATGTCTTCTGTTATGCTCCTGGCCTAAAGCTTGGCCACATGTCAGACAGCAGAGATGCCCCAACTGCCCAGCCTTCTCCTGCTAAAACCTAAAGGATTTTTCTGTCCTCTTTCTGCCTTCACTAAAGGTGCTGAAACAAGGATGCTTAGCTACCACCTTTGTGAAAATTGGTGCTTAGGGTAAAGAAGTTTCATTACGTTTAAAACTTCATCCTAATACTTTATCAAATACATAACTTTTGCATAAAGGTATTTTTTGATGCCAGCAAAAATTCACATTAAATTTCCTAATTATGGTTTATATTACATACTCCCTTTACTAGAAAAAGCCCATTTACAAAACATTTTAATGGTTTAATACCTAATTTTAGGAAGGCTTATTTGATTATTCTTTCCATGCTTCTGCAAGATGGTGTCCTTGCCTGAAACAGGTGAGTAACCACATTTTGTATTTTTAACTGCTTTAGCTCATTGCCACAGGTGAAAGAACAGATTCACTGACGTGGCTGTATAATGCATTTCCACAGGCTTATCTGTGCTCACGTTTATTTCACTAAGTTCTATTTAAGAATAACACACCCTAAACACTGAAGATACTTGCACTCAAATTCTCTAGCATTTCCCTCCCAAGACTGCTCCCTAATTTATTACAACTCATATGTAGTTTAAGTTTAAATAGACTAAATACAGTTGTTTCTTTTCCAAAGGGATTTTAAGTGTTTTCGATACCTCAGATTATTGACCTTTCCATCCTCCCATCTTCTACATGTAAAAAAGGCCAGTGAATACCCAAAGCCAAGTTCTGAAAAACAGTTTGCAATGAGACTAGTGTAATCTGAATTCTCCCAATCTGTCTTTCCTAAAACCTTCTCTGATGCATAAATCATGATCAAAAATATTTTCTGTAGCTTACCCTGCACATCCAATCAAATTCTCAGGACAAAAAGGCCTTTCAGAAAAAAAAGTGCAACACAAGAAAATTGTAATGCTTTGAGAAATGATAAAGGCAACATTTTATTTCCAAAACAGAATTCCTCAATTCCAAACTCAGTAAAAGAGACCACATGCCACTAAATATACCAAATACAACATTTTCAGAAGCCTCCAGCAACTTCTTATTAAAAGATTGAGGGACATTAAGGACACCCTCCCTCCCTAAGTAACTGGCCTTTAAACTATAAAGGCTGTTGCAAAACCAATAAAAGAGTCTTAACCAAATTCTTGTAAACTGCTTCCTCTTGAAGGGACTAGATTTTTCACTAAATGGTATCCCTCAAATATCCCGTATTAATGTAGCAGTAACTAGTTTTAGTCTAAATATACAGCAGGAATATAACAGCAAATGCCGCTGTTGATGTTGGTAATGCTGTTACCTTCCCTCTCCCCGTGGCAATTAGAAAATCAACTTTTAATATTTTCTTTTATTGCTATATTTACATCTTAATAGATTCTTTTTTCATAACAAGTCAGAACTGATTTTTGTACCACGTTCTCAGCCTTTTGTGTTTGAAATTATTTTCCATCAGTTACTAAGTATTATAACAAAGCTATAAATCAACAAAAAATTAAGTATTATAAGGATCATTAAATAGATATCTTGAATTAATAGTGCATCAAACACCACCAGCTACTTTCTCTCACAGCTTATTTACAAATACAACAGCTTTTTCTCTATTAAAAACCTAAATTATCCTGTATCACCTAGTCAAAACACAGGAACTCATACTAGAGCTGAATTAAAAGCATACTTACATACAATCAAAACCAAAGGTGGGTAAAAAAAATAGTATATTTCATTTGTATGCCTCTAAAACAGAGTTTGCAGATTCATTTTTTAAATCCTCTAGAAATATGATGCTCTGCCCACTTGAAAAGGCAGGCAGAGCTAGTGAGCATCTCTGCCTTCCCACTAGCCCCCAGGTTACCCAAATTGGCAATGCCATCCACAAAGAAAGCTGCTCTGCCATGAGGTTAGTACCCAAAAATCAACCCATGATGCATGGTTCTTTCAAAAGCTGACTAACTGGCATGGTTTTAGTGAGATTCATGCAACACTGGGCTTATTCTGAGGAGTCACCAGGAGTCCCGTGGTGCTTTGCAGCTGAAGTGCTTCCCTTCCTTGCTTGGGATGATACCCTGGCCCAGCTTCCCAGTCTGCACTCCATGACAATGCCTTTGAGCCCTAAGCTCAGCTTCAGCACTTAAGTTCGCAGCTATTCAGTATCAAACTGACCAATTTATAAAATTAAAGGTATTGAAAAGAGAAAGAAAAAGGGAAAAAGTTCTGGGAGACGCTTCCTTCAGCTTCTGCCTTACATCTTACCCATGCTGCCCCAACTCTCATGCAGGCTGTCAAGGCATGGGTTTTAAACATAACATGAATATTTGAAAATTTATTTATGGGAAAAATAATTAAAAAATTATCCAATAACTGATATTTCTTTATGTTACTGGTCATTCTTCTCTGAATTAAAGCAAGCAAATAAAACACAAAAAAGCAGTTAAGTTTACAATTAGTACAATCTGTGTACTTCTAGAGTAAAATGCTTTAAACAGTTACTATCCGCTTTATGCTCAAAACAATGAAATCAAGCCACCACAAAGATGATAAGTACAGTATGTGTTTTATGAAAATAATTTTCATCAGATTTTTAAAAGAATATTTTCTGTTTAAAAAATAAACCCATTATAATTCTAACCGAAACAAGGCACTGCAGAGCTGAAAAATTTAACATTACTGAAAGCTATTCAGACAGCTTCCATTAAACAGCTGAAATGTTCAAGCAAAAGAAGTTTGAGGCTGATAAGTTTAAGGAAGTCAAACAAATGAGCTAGGAAAACTCTAAGTATAAATACCCAGAGTAAGAGCTTGTTCAGATACTGGGTAATAATAGTCCCCCCTATTTTATTTTATTTCATTTCATATTTTAAAAATAATTTCTGTTAATCTTAGTGATTTAAAAGTTAAGAAATAAGATGGAAATACATTTTAGTTCCCCAAATTGAAAACCAAGTTTTAAAGAGCAGCTCTCCTAGTTCTAAAAATCTTCCAAGAAGAGGCACCAAAAATTCTCATTCAATGTGGTAATCAAGTGTATTGCATTAGAAGCAGAACCAAAAAAGTTTATCAAAGCTCGATTTTGGGGTTTTGTTTTTTTGTAGAGGCAACATTTATTCAACATTTTAGCCAATTTTTACTTGAGATATTCAAAATCATGATTTTTTCCGGTGCATTTCAATAGAATTGCAATTCCATCTGCTTCATACATACACAGTTAAAAAAACGATCCTTTTCTGTTTACCAACTTATTCATCCCAAATACTAAGGCTCTGAATTATATTGCATATTAATGTATATGGTTAATAAGTATGCAAAGGGTACAGTGTCTTTTTTAAAACAAAAAAAAAAGCTTTGTATTAAGGTGAAATTAACTTTTCAGTAAAGTCCTTAGGAAAAAGCATAAAACTATGTAAATTAGGTAATTAATTCACCCAATACAGAGATAAACACATAACTTCTTGACAGCTGGAATGTCCAGATCAGACATTCATTCAGCTTTGTAATTTATTATTAATTTTTAAAAATAATTTTAGGCTAACTTTGGCTCTTTATTAAAAAGGAATTCAGCAGCTTGAGGTTTCTTTTGTTACACAGAAAGAAAAACTAAACATTTCTGCATGTTTTCAGTCTGCAACCTCCCACCCCTTCTTCTCCCCCTCCACCTACATGTTCATTTTCCAAGTTAATGTTCAAAGGCCAAGATCCATATGGTATAGTCAGTATTTTAGAAGCAACATCTCCATCAACAGTACTCTTTAAAGGACATTGCTATAAATTCCAGACACCTTCAACTGCATTTGTAATACAGAAATGAAGTTTTACAGCTCTATTAATGACTCTTTGTATCTTCTTTAAGAAACTCAATACCAAAAAAACACTGCACTAGAACAAATCAGAAATTGGAAACTCTTCTTTAAATGTCAAATTGAAACTCTGACATTTCGACAGACAGACTGCTTTATCTCTATGTTTTTTCAAATACGGGAAAATGTAGTTTCCAAGTTCCCCATACATCAAGCACTATTTAGCTTGGAGGCTTCCATAAAGAAATCAACTCAACAACGGTATTAAAAAACAAGTACTGCGTTAACTCCTGTAATTCAGACTGTGTTAAATGCGCCTATCTTGTCAGGAAAGGTACATTCAAATTCCAGTACAGATAATAAGTTTCCTGTACCCAATGAATTTTAGAGCAAGATGTTAAAATGACAGATGTACTACAGGAACATATGTGGACAGAGTTCTTCTGAGGGCGCCAAACACATGATCCAAAGGCTTCCATCAACCGCCTCATGTATGTTCATGTATGTTTCCCCAACAGAAAAGTGAAGTAGATAAAGTCATACCAGGAAACAATAAAATGGCATTGGGATTTTAAATCCTTTATGGAATAGCAAAAATGGTCATCTCGGTCTCAAACAGAAGGTATATAAAATGAATGGGGTTTCTCAGAATCTGTAGTTCCAATGTCTGACTACAAATGTAAATTGAAGACAGCTTGCTTTAAATACACATTTTTTGCTTTCAAATGGAGATTATTTAAAGATATTTCCACCTACTTTACAATCTTATTAAGCTGCTTTCTTGATTTTGTAGGATACCCTGATAAGAAAAAATAATCAAGTATATTAAACCTAGGGGAGCCATATCCTTCCATGAACAGACTTACAAGGTATGGGAAGAAGACACAGTAGCCCTGCAGGACTTCCCAGTGCTTTCTGTTCCTTTGATAAAGAGAAGAACAGCTCCATTCTGCCCTTGCTTCATAAACACATACTGACAAAGAAAACCCTTTCTGCATGAGGTTCTCCGAGCTATTTACCTCAATATAAACTCTTGACCCTCAGAAAGTATACAATAGCTTATATTTCCTCTCCTTTTCTAGCATTTGATAGAAAGATGATTTATATTTAGTTATCTTGCATTTATATGAAGTAAAAGACGTACACAGGACAGCTTGGGATACAAATCTGGTTTGCCAGCATGAACCTACTCCTTTTTTTTTTTTGTTAAAAAAATAAAGTGAAAGTTACAGCGAGACTATCCCAAATGTAAGATTATGGCTCTCCAATTTAAAGACTCTTCCAGCTGATATGGAAACATTCGATTTCAGATATGGGCAATTTTAGTGCTAACTTGGTCTTTTTACTTCTTGTTTGCTCACATTTGCTCTCAATTCTGTACATAAAAATGAAAGGCTTAATAGGTGTTAAATTTGCATATAGAAGTTCACATCATCAATCCCAAACCTGAACAGGCAAATTACGAAGCAGTAACTATATGACCCCTTGATTCAAAGAAATGCATGAGAAGTCAGTGATGCAAATACTGACCAAAGGGCAATCTCTCTTAGCATCAAAGAGCTCAGGATAGTCCCTCCTGAACCTACTCTTTAAGGTTATAGCATTTTATTCCAGTTGGCCCATGCCAACACCAAGCATGATGTAAAGCCTTGGCAAGTCTCCTGTAAAGGTCAGAACGACAATGCTATGCTATACTATGTTGTCAAACTTTAAATACCATGTTACAAGAAAATCCAAGGTATTGATTACTTTAATCTTTGGAAGCCTCAGAACTCCTTAGAAGCCTGTCACAGACACTGCAATTTTACTGAAAGTTTCCTTCAGGAAATAAAACTGAAGTAAATGCCACCTTTTCTCCGCAAACTTACTCTCTGAATTGCAATGTCCACAGCTTTATTAATCAAGGGCTTTCAGGTTATTTGCAACTACGTAAGAAAACCGAACCTCTCCATTATCGAAGAGGAAAAAACAGGAGAAAACAGCTCACTTCACGAAACAGCCCATCTTCTCTGAGTTTTGGCCCTCACAGCCAAAACATAAAACCTCACAGCTCACACACAAACTAAACCAATTCCTTCTGTAGATTAAAACTCAGTAATGAACAAGTAATACAGTAATAAATTTTGCTCCTGGTCTGGAGAACAACCTCCTGAATTAACAATTAGAAAAAACATCTTACAGGTTTGCAAATTGGTAGATCCCATGTACAAGAATGATATTTTCACTACATCAAAATACATTTTCCTCTTCTTTCTTTCACCTTCTCTTTTCCTTCATTTACAAGCATCAAAGACTGCTAAACAGGGACAATGGCAGTGACAGTGTAGAGTTTAGATGGTTTACAGCCAAAGCCCTAAATCAATTTTCTGGTGCAAATTACAGCTACAAATAGTCACCTACTCAAAACAGCACCCTGAATGCCCACTTGGACAACCCGCAACCACAACAACTACTTGTAAGTAAACAAAGTATGCGTACCATTGAGGCGACTCTCAAAGCCATTTCTGCTACTGGAACCCTCCTCTTTCAAAACAAACAGAGGTAGGTGTTTTCTCTCACATAGCAGGTTTAGGCTGTGTGTCTGCATACATTATGCACCATCTCGATTCCTTGCTTTAGAGATGTGCTCCACAAAACATAATGTTTTTGAGACTCAGTAAAAGGAAGGAAATCTTCTCTTGTGCATTCTAAGACAAAGCTCAATTTTTTCGGTGTGAATGCTAATCTAGTAATTTTGTTTGCACAGTATGAAAACATGTCACAGAATGGTCACCTATTGTTCAGGTTTTCAAAAAAAAAAAATGAGAAACAGAAGGCAAGGAAACCCGAGCGGAACCACACAGAGAAAGAGAAACGAGTTTACACTACAAGAGCCCCTGGAAGATGAAATGTGAAGACAGCCCAAGGCCTTAAAAGAAAAAAGGAGAGATCCAGTAATACTGACTTATCTGGAAATGCATATCGGAGGAAATTTCCACATCTAAATGAGAATTCCCTGATGATGCTAACAGCGTAGAAAGAGCTGCCACTGTCAGTTCAATACAGAAAAATCACTTGCTCTTTAACTCATTAGAATTCTTTGGAAAATGGTGCTCCTGAGTACATACTCTCCGGTTATTGATTTTTGTCAGGCATCTTAGTTCAGTCTTTAGAAGAGCAACCCAGCTATACACACCAAACAAGGCATGCACAAGAACTCAAAACCAGTTACTGTCGACTGTTTCTTCTCTGTACCACCCTCATGCGCTAAACCATGAAGCTAAAGGTGAGGACAGTATACACAACACACAAAGATTCCATTTGCTGAAGAACGGTGGTCACTGCACCCCCCCATAAGCACATGCTTATGGGAAGGGTCCAACCCAGGAAGCAGAGCGTGAAACAGTGGCCCTTGCTGCAGTCCCAGTTCTGCTGCTTCAGAAGACTTCAGTACTCCCAGGAACCTGCGGGGAAAAGAGGACAGAAGAGAACAAAAGGCAAGAAATCCAGTACATGGCATGACTTGGAAAAAATTACTCTATTTTCTCTGCCTCGGAAGAAAAGACTAATTAGGAGATTGCTACAAGGATTTTACCCTATGGAAAAAAAAAAAAACATCAAGAGGAGACTCAGACACAAACTTTTAACACCAAAAGGCTCTGCCACCACAGCCAGAACAGGTGTAGGAAGAGCTACAGGCAGTGGGGTGACTCTCTTTGCAAGGGAACAATAAAAGTACCTGAGGAGCTGATTTTTGGGCTTGCTCTAAGCCAAAAATGATAACATGTTGAAGCATATCTGGCTCAGAGACGTGCATGGGTCCATGAAGGTGACAGCCAAGGGAAGTAATGCCACCAAAGCCACCAGTACACGCAGCCACATTGGGTTAAGGTGATCCTTTTATCTTGTCAAAATATAATTATGACTAAAAGACTAATTTTGAAATCTGTAAATGTCAAACTCTACCTCCCAGCACACACACACTGCATGGGGAGTGGAGGAGAGAAGTACTTATTACAGTAAACTTTTAATAAAATACAATTACCAGATTTATTCACTCAGCACTGACTAAAATCAGCAAGATTTATTTATGTCTTGCAACATTTTACTGCAACCATCATATTAGAAAAATGTGCCGAAAGGTAGGCCATATCATGGTTTCTATTATATTATTCTCTGCTGCTGACATGGACAGTGGGATTGAGCGCGCCCTCAGCAAGTTTGCCGATGACACCAAGCTGTGTGGTTCTGTTGATACACTGGAGGGAAGGAATGCCATCCAAAGGGACCTTGACACACTTGTGAGGTGGGCTGATGCCAACCTCATGAAGTTTAACCATGCCAAGTGCAAGGTCCTACACCTGGGTCAGAGCAATCCCAGGCACAGCTACAGGTTGGGCAGAGAAGAGATTCAGAGCAGCCCTGCAGAGAAGGACTTGGGGGTGTTGGTCAATGAGAAAATGAATATGAGCCGGCTTCAGTGTGCACTCACAGCCCAGAAAGCCAACCGTATCCTGGGCTGCATCAAAAGGAGCATGACCAGTAGGGCAAAGGAGGTGATGCTGCCCCTCTACTCTGCTCTCGTGAGACCTCACTTGGAGTATTGTCTGCAGTTCTGGTGTCCTCAACATAAAAAGGACATGGAACTGTTGGAACAAGTCCAGAGGAGGGCCATGAGGATGATCAGGGGACTGGAGCACCTCCTGTATGAAGACAGGCTGAGAAAGTTGGGGCTGTTCAGCCTGGAGAAGAGAAGGCTGCATGGAGACCTCATAGCAGCCTTCCAGTATCTGAAGGGGGCTTACAAGGATGCTGGAGAGGGACTCTTCTTTAGGGACTGTAGTGATAGGACAAGGAGTACAGGTTAAAACTTAAACAGGGGAAGTTTAGATTGGATATAAGTAAGAAGTTCTTTACTGTGAGAGTAGTGAGGAACTGGAACAGGCTGCCCAAAGTAGTGGTAAATGCCCCACCCCGGCAGTGTTCAAGGCCAGGTTGGATGGAGTCTTAAGCAACACAGTCTAAATGTGAGGTGTCCCTACCCATGGCAGGGAGGTTGGAACTTGATGATCTCAAGGTCCTTTCCAACCCCAACCATTCTACGATTCCATGATTCTATATATTTGTCTCAAATTCTTGAAGCAGCAAATCCTTTAAAGAATCCATCTAAATAAATAATTAATGTAAGACAAACTTCAGCAGAATACAACACATGTAATTGTAAATGATAAGAAGCACAAACTTCTCACACCACCAGCTAGTACTGGATCTCAGGGCACTGCAACAAGCTGCATGTTCTGCTTTCACTGCTGCTTTTGGCTGTTCACCTTAGATCAAACAAAGGGCCTGATGCACACACCTATCAGGTAAAATTTTTTTATCAAGCAGTTACTCTGCTTGAATAATTAACCTGTACCTGGACTTCTCCAGAATATTTACCAGCTTTCTTTGATTTCAAGTCCTGCAGGTTAACAGAAAAAGCGTGGAATTTGTTGGTTAGATTTTTTATTTGGTTGCTTTGGGGTTTTTTGGGGGGAGGGGGTTGCATTAGTCTTGTCTGCCATTTCAGATTTTTTTTTAAAGCACATGACCCTTTAGAAATTACAACAGGTTTTTTTTAAATAGAAAGTCTTATTTAAGTTCCATAGAGCAAACTTCAATTCCTTTAATGATACTTTCACTGGAAGTAGCTGATATGCATAATGTTATTTAAATTTTTACAGCCCTACAATAGGTCCATAACCATAAATTTGTGGGGTTTTTTTTGCATTCTGGGTAACTATTAACATGCATAATAGTAACACTAATTCAAAATGAATATATTCTTCAGCCATTATGTATACATCAAATTGATAGTAGGATAGCAGACCCTACCATGCCAGCAATATCTTCTTGTATCATTTTCCATATGCAGAGCTACTGCTACTGAATATATCTCTAGATCTTTAACAATCAATAATGAAATGAAAAGCGATGCTTCAAAGTTTTTATGATGATCATGAGGCAGATATGTTTCCAGAAAGTAGCAAAGCATTAGTATTCCTTATACAAATCACCTGCTACCACACCACTGGTATCAGCATTGCCAGCTCCTAACTCCACATGCTCTAGACAGGAATGGAAAAAATCTCTTTCCTTTGTTCTGGAATAACTTCTCTTTTCTCTGCATCTAATGACAGTAATCCATACAACCAGACTGATCTATTGTTACTGTTAAGATGGAAGAAATGCAATTGCTCCAACTTTTTTTATCCCAAACCACCACAGGCAACAAACAGAGCACATATCAGCTTCTCTCACTACCGCAAAACCATGTTCCTCAATTTCATCACTGTTGAAGAGTCATCACTGTTGCCACCCTGCCCCACAACAAGCATGCTTATTTTGAGCAATACAACTAAAAAGCAGGATGCAGTGCAGCCAAGAAAGGGCTTTTACCAAGCAATTTCAAACATGGAATAAGCTATTTTAACACACAGATTCTACATGAAATGAGCAAGAATTTGTGCTGTACATAAAAAGTTCAACTACTTCTCTGTAAAGCTTAGCTTAAATTACTGCATATCAACTGCTTGAAAGTGCCAATACAGACGACATACCATCATCCAGTCCTCCAAGAAACATGACAGACATACCATTACTGTCATGCCCACATTTTCTGACAAGCTAGAGAGCTTCAAAGCAACATAAAGTGTCACAGGAAAAATACTTTTAGTTGTGCTGAATTCCTACAAGGGGATTTTATTGCTTATTTCATGTAGAGACGTTTGGATTTCATATCACTCCTTCTTCGAAATCGTTATATATGATAACTTGAAAAGTAGCTACATACCATAGAAAGTTCTGAAAGTTGGTTGGTGACTTATACTTTTAAATCAAATTTATAAAATTCCTGTTCTTGGGCGGAAAGATCAGCATTTCTTATACGTCTGTAACAAGGAATCCCAACAACACCGGGAACTCGAAATTCTAAAGAGATTAAAATAACTTCTGCTGTCTTATATGGCAGTTCTGCTTTTATTAACATGAGCTCTACAAGGTATAAGAGGCTGTGCTATACAACAGTGAACTTAAACAGTGATTCCATATTTGCTCTTATGTCCACCGTACTTTCTTTTTGTAGTAAATTTTACACCCACAAGGTGTCCAGAAAATGCTATAATTTAAAACAATTAAGAACAGAAATATTTTCAACCTAGCACTTGGTCATATTACCAATTTAATGTGTTTTCTGTGATCTTGCAGCAAATATGGCTAAGGCTGTTTGCAGACAAACACAAATTCATCAATCAAAGGCTACGAAATACTGCGTATGCTTCCTTTAAAAACTAGTGCTGAAGAATGGGAAAAGGTCAGTTAAAAACCACAACAATTAAGAGTAATATAAGTAGCTCTCACCAATGAAAGACTTCAGTACTAATCAAATTTCAGATGTTGAGACAAGATTTAGAAGCAATCTGACCGATAATTAAATGTCACCTTGTACAGTTAAATCTACTAGCACAGCACGTCAGAACTACCAAAATTCAGTCATTAAGGTATTTTTAAAAAGAAAAAAAAATCCTCAAAACCAAACCAAAAAGTAAAGATCACTAACCCACATACTGGAAGCTGAAGCAGATTACTTGGAATGTAAGATTTCATACTGCATGACCATGTTATGCAGAACTATGATGGTAACAGTTTAAATACGAGTTGAAATACTTCTCTCTAAAATGGAAGCACACCGAACTTCTTAACTGACAGTGGTTTCCAATGTTAAAGAAAACATTACATTGAAAAGATTACCTATTCCACATATCTGCTTGTAGTAAGAAGTGTTTGTCTAAAGAAAAAAGAGGTAACTTCCTTGGTAATTTGCAGAAAGACAGTGAAAGATGACATTTAGTGACTCTCAAACAGGCAAATGTTGTTATAAATGTGAAAAAAAACCAAAGCATTTTCATATAAATGAACAAAAACAATCAGGGGAGGAGAAAGGTGTAAAACAATTGATTCCTGGAAGCTGCAGCACATATAGCACTTGGGAACTGCTGCACTGATCTACAGATTGACCAAGGTAGACACTGGGGGGGCTGACAAACACAGGAAATACTCCCGGATGCTCACAAACTTCTGAAATAAGATAGTAGCAGTAGTGATGCAAGTATAGGCTTGTTTCTGTACTTTACATCTCAATTGGCAATTCTTACTTTCCACATGAAAATTTGGCACACTGGGTAAATTAAAACTAAAAAGTTACTGAAATGCTTTGCTGACTTACAGCAGCTTAATAAAGAAGTGATATGAAGGATCTCTCATGCAACTTAAATGCCTCTGTGAAATGTTATGGAGATTACTGTTGTTTGCCACCATTGTCAACAAACATCTCCACTGTTTCTATTGTTCCTATGCATTCTGTAAACACCTCTCCTGTATTTTTGGTGTCCAATCTCTCTTTCAATACCTTTTAATAAACCTTTATTTTGCTGGGCATCTGTTCAAAAACCCACACCAAAACCCAAATGGAAATGTTGTTAAGGTTTCTTAAGTGGTTGTTCACTAAAGGCAGAAGGCCAGACACCTTTAAAAAGATCCCTATTATGCAGTGCTGGTTGTGAAGCAAAAGCAGTAACATTCAGAAAGTCATAGATTGCCATGAAAATGGCACCCTGCTGCTGGATCACACACATCATTCACCCATGGACATGCTGCCGCCTGGGGAGTTGTGCTGTTGCCAGGAAAATGACTCGCAAAGGGATGGAAAAAATGCAGAAGTTTTATTTTACTTACATAAACAACCAACTTCTGAATTATTTTTGCTTCCTTCAGATAAGGTTTCTATTCAGTGTGACAGAGATGAGCCAGCAAGTATAGATCATCTTTGCTGCAGAAGGGGAAACCCGTGGAGCCCCACTCAGAGCCAGCTCTGGGGGTGGTGCTGGCAAACACCCACTGCATCCAAACGGGTATGGGAATTCCTCTCCACCCCCAGCACATGGAAAGAATTGTGTCACAGAAAATTACAGTTTGGAAGATGTATGCTGGAGATCTCCTCCTTAGTAAGGCTTAACAGATCCGTGTGAAAAATACCCTCCTCACAAAAGAAATACTGTACAAGGAAACTATTTTAAACTTCATTATAATGAAGATGAAATTTTAATCACAGGACTAGAAGCTGTCTTTGCCTTAAGAATAGTAATAATTACTGGATTTCACTCAAGATGAGCAAACAGAAGACAGTAATTTCAAATGGCTAAATTGCCATTAACTTTTAACTCGCAGTATAAGTCAGTTAAGACAAAAAAGAGAATGAGAAGATGAATCATTTAAAATACTTAATAGGTGGCCTATATGCTACATTTCCATAATTAAAACTGGGCCACTGTAGCTACGGACCCATTAGAGTTCGCTCAAGAAAGGGATTTCATATTACACAAGTAACACATGTAAAACAGAAACCCAATGAGTAGAGCCATCAACAGAGAAATTACAAGACTTGAAATGTCTTCATGTCATGTAAGGAAAACAAGTAGTTTTGGAAGAACTCCCCAGTGACAGGGCTAAAAGAAGATACAGTATAATGGTATACATCCTTAGAAGGGGAAAGAAAGCGGTGCATAAAAGGTTACTGCTTTGTCAAAAGACGTAGGATGATCCAAAAGTATCTCTTCAGAAATTACTGGGGGTCATTTGAGATTTGAGGTGAGCTGTTCTGCAGTCCACAAGCAACTGATTTAATGAAGGTACGCTAAACAACTGTCAATCAGCATTTTAATGGACACCTGACATCTAAAAGAGCTGGTTCTGAAGACATTCTAATCACTGAGGTTCTTTTCCAAAAATGCTCAAGTGCAATGAAAATTCCAGGAACCTCCAGATGTTCCTGAAAATGGACTTATGTTTTAAACCATCAAGACACATGTTCTAAGTACCCACATTGCCATTAACCTTTCACCAACCCCAAGCCAAGTAATGGCAAAGCTGATGAAATTCTATTAATAAAGTATTCAAGGGCTGAGATTTAATTACTGACAGTCAACAGAGTTCCGGGAAGATTAGTTTCCAGCATCAAACAGGCATGACTTCATTCTCTGATGAGATTAAAAGTTTTCCTGATAAAGGCAACTTCACAGAGGTAGCAAACTCTCGTGATGTATTTGGCCTTTTATGTATGAGACACCGACAGCATTAACTGGCACTATAAACTTTCATTAGAATACAGACTACATAGATTAAGTACTATTTAGATGATGCATCTTCAACAGCCAACTATAGGGACTATTAATTAAATAGTAATAGCTCTTATGGGGTCTGCCACAATTTGAACTATGGCTGGCACTGTTCGTATTTATGGAATACCTGGAGGTGTAAATCAAGCACTGGTAATTACTGTGGATAAGCATAAAGAGTGGCAGATAGCTACAGGCAATCCCATAGACAACATACTACATCATTTGTGCGATAACAATGCTTTCAGATGAAATATGTTTAAAGACAAGGAAATGCAATTGATTAAGGAAGAGGTAGGAAAAGTGCATCTGTATGGGAGCAACCATTCACAGGAACACAGCAAGTAAGAAAGGTGGGCCCAGGTATGTCAGAGGGTTCTTCTATTGAAAGCCAACTAGCCTAGTCACTGAGGAGAACTATGAGCCTGCTGTTTTTCTCCTGAGACTTCATAAAACTTCTGATTAATTATTCGCTGATTATTAAGTCAATTTATCATTATTTTTTTTTAGTTCAATACCTGGTATTTTGGTAACAGGTTCAAGATCAAAGTTGAAACAGATGTGGTTTACAAACTAATACTCATGACCACCATTCCCACCTGTGCTGGGTTAGCAGGTATTTTAATGTGACTTTTTCTTGTGATCTTAGGAGAGGCATGTTTGATTAGACATTAGATATATTTCTGTAAAGAGAACTTAAGAACTTATTTGACTGGGCGCAGCAATACTTCAAAAAGCTGTTTCACTGGATCAAGCACCAGCCTCACAATTTGCAAGCCGTTGTTTAAGAAATGCATTCTTGATGACCGCTCAGAAGAAAGGATCCTCTAAGAAAGGACACATGGTCTCGTTGTTCTGAATAGGAAATTACTGCAAGATGAGCAAGGCTTAAAGACTGTACTTTTTAACTCAGGGAAGGTAAAATATATTTGTACAGCTACATGGTGCACAGCACAGATACAAGTTTCATTATGCTAAGCATAAACTATAGCAAAAGAAAACAACTCTAAAGCTCCAGCTGGGGGGTGGGGACATTAAGGAATATCCTGAGCCAGTTTGTGGGTTAGATGTGGGGTAAATGTGGCTTAGGCAGCTGCTTACTTTCACAGGATGTATGAGCATAAAAGAACAGAAGAGATGCTTCGACCTCTGTGCTTAGCAGGTACATGTGGTCACTACATAAGAAAAAGCTAGGCTCCACCACATGGTATTTTCCACTTCATCTGAACAAACAACATATAAAGAAAGTAAGGGGGGGGAAATCAGTAGTTTGTAATAATGGTCCTTCAGAACTTAGAAACCCTTGTACGTGCATGCAAAGGCCTAAGGTTTGGAAGATGTGACACTAGCGAAGGCTCAGACATGAAACCACCGAGCTCACACCCCTTCATCAGTTGCTACCATAGCAAATCACTCTGCAGCATGCAGCTTTGTTAAGATCAAGCAGGTAAACATGTACATATGCGGGGACAGTATCTGTTCCTTCACTTAAACTCATTTCTGTTGGATATAAATAAAAATGTGTTTATTTACATCAAGTAAACACTGTCCACATTCTACACAAACACTTGATATCACAACAGAAACAATCCTGTCATAAACTAGCTTTTAGAGAAAATATATGTATTTAGACAACATAAAGCCATATAAAAGGGGATTAAAATCACAACTGTGATTTCGATATTAACTAATTAATTGACGTTGGAACGCATTCTTTATGCAAATCTTTGAAAAGGCATAATCACATTTGCTAGCACTGTGATGAGCATACTCCAAGAGTACCTGTAGAAAGGCCTATGATTTTAAACATTACCATTAAATCTTGTGATAACCTTGATCGCCTGCCACCCACACTACAGTCCTCAATTTCTGTGTACTTTATGGCAGCTCAGCCATAGAGGACACAGTAAAGAAGTGACCAGGAAACCTAACTTATTAGACATAACATTAGCACAGGACACCTGCAATAAACCTACATAAGTTACTGCCATGATATTTTTAAGTGATTTTTTTTCCTTTCTAACAATTCCAACCCTAAATACAAATTTTTCTGTGGAACAGTCAGTATTTTCCATAGCAAACAGTAACAGAATAAGTTTTCCCTATGTAAAGCTTCTCAAAACAGGCAAAACCCAAAACACGAGTCAAAAATAACTTCAAAACATCTCCAGGTGCATATATGTTTCTGGTTTATTCATTACATCCTAAAATAACACTAGTAGATTTCTTTTTTTAGCCCCTAGATGTAAAGCAATCACATATCACTATGTTTAACCTTTTCCAGCCATATGCAAATACTTTTATTTTTTTAGTAATTTAATCAGTCATTAAAAATCATTGCAAAAAAAGAGGAAAAAAATAATTGACACCCAAATATATTTCTTCAAAATACACTCAATTTTTTTTCAGAGGTGTATTATTTTACATATATGATACACTGTTGTGAAGAATTTATGAGCAAGTATAAAACAGAATATATGAAGGACTTGGAAGCAGAAGGAACATCCCAGGCCACAGAAACTTAACCCTTGATGTTGCACATAGCCACATCTTATAATCCCATTCATAAAATGATTTAACTATGCTATAATTGCTATGCTGAACAATCCAGTTTACATCCTTCTATTTTTGAGTGAAAGGACTTTGCATGAGCGGAGAGGATTCACCAGTTAATATCTCAATGAAAACACAGTTCTTCAGCCACTGAAAACACACAACCTCTGACAAATTGGAAGAAAAATAACATCTTATTCTCCTGGATGTGATGCAAGAACAACCCACCCCTACTCTCTCCCTCAGCCATTTAACATGTCACCTCAAAAAAGAAAACCCAAGTAAGCATATTAAAAAATAATATTTATACACACATTACATGGCCATCTGAAACCCATCAAATCTACTACACAGCTTCTAAAATACAAAAGGACTTACCCAATGTGTCTTTGAGATTTTTAACCAGAGAACCCTTCTTCAAGCTGTTTTTTCGCTCCACATAATTTGATGGCACATATCCCGTTTTGTTGGCCGCGTTTCTTACCCTCCACCATGTTTTGGAATCATCTAATAGCCAAAGACGCTCATTTTTCTTGATGTCAAGTTCTTGGTCCTGCTGTGCAGTGTAATCCCACTTTGCAATAACAATAACTTCTTCTGTCATCTTTCATGGAGTCCTTCTGCAACAAAATATTAAAACACACTCATCAGTAAATTATATGACGTAATTCTTACTCAGATTTTCCTTTAAGTTCCGAAATAAACAAGAAAAGGGTAGGGGAAAATCAGAAAGTTTTACAGAGCAAAAACTCATAGATCTGAACTCCTCTTTTAAAAATAATAAAAAATATTTTAAAAATAATTGACCTTTCTTGCCTTTTTTTCCACTAAAATATGACATCTTAATAGTAAATCCTAGTCATAATGTATTATGTTTGCTTCCTCTGAATGTATAGAAAATATTATTCAGATATGCATTAGCAAAGGATAACTTATAAAACCATTAAGTTTTTGCATATAGCATCATAAAATTATCCCACACCTGGCATTCAAAGTTCTGATCTGAGAAAAAGAAATTTAAAAGGCAGAATTCAAAATATGTATTTTCCTTCTGCCCTAGCTCCTCATCCTTATACTAACATATTATTTATAAGTTTTCTGCACTTAAGCAAAGTTACCCATCTTTATTTTGCAAATACTTCAAGAAGTAATGTAACTCAGCAGGGAAATATGCCATCAAAAAGAAGGCACTGTCATTAGAGCCCCTTTGTTCACAATGTTTTGTGCAGGCAGCACAAGACTGTATTTTAGGAGAAGCCTTCATTCCCACTTTGCTCCTGGGAAGATCCTAGCTCACTGCAGTCCTGCAATGGTCATGAGTCAACAGGGTGGAGAAGATTACCCACTGTGCTTCTCTCAACTGTATTTCATTTCTTGCCTACCCGAAACCTACCCAGAGTTCTGTTAAGATTGAATAAGCTGGCTTGTTTTACTTACCTGTAACATGAAGGAGTCTTTCCAAAGCTATTTGTCAGCTGCATAAAGACAGCTGCATGCCTCCACATTTTCCTACGCATCCCAGTAATTACTGGGAACAATGTAAGGGAACACAGTAGTGTGCAAAGAAGAAGAAAGTCCCATGCCAGTACCAGTGACATTCTAACACATTACAGTGCCAACCAAAACATGTTGATTTGATTCTTTAAATTCTGAGAAGCTACCTATAATTTTCTGATCACTGTTGAGGGATTTTAGGAAAAAGGAGGTCAGGACAGAGTGGGAAATGAGAATGCAGTGGAAAATCAATGCAGCAGATTATTTTTTTTTTAAGTAAAAGCTGTAGATTTTCCTTTAAATCGGGTTAGTAGAAACAGATCCCAGAGTACTTCAACTATTCCTATCCAAGGATCTTTCTAACATGATTTGACTTTGTTGCCCAGTTCTTAGTAGTTCACAACCACACAAACTCTAGTATCGGTCAGGTGACAGATAAGTAATTCAAAAAACCCCAAAACAACCCAAACCTCACTCAGAAATTCTGTTCAGCACATATCACCCTGTATTCAGAAAGGGTTCCTTCTGCAGTCTGTAAACACACACACACACTTTCACCTGTCAGCTACAGTATAAGCTGTGAAAACTACACATCAGACAGCCTAGCAGCCTCCTCTTTCAAAGAAAAAGAAGTTAACCTATTTATTTAAAGTTAAACCTTATTCAAAGTTAACCTATAATCATAAGACACAATAGTGAACTCTATTATAATTTAGTAGCCTCCTATTATCACAATTTTTGTTTTCAGGAGAGCTCGACTGAGCTGTGGTTGCTAAACTGCGGGACAACAAAGCTCTGGAAAGCATTAGTAAAGTCAACCCTCATGGCCAAGGTAGAACAATGGTTTTCAAAATCTGAAGTAGTAATCAACATGCTTAAGTTCATTTTCTAATTAGAAAACACAACGGAACATACAACAACAAAACCATTATTAAAATGTGCATTTGCATAGCTGAAGGCCCCAAGATGAATTAAAAAAGAAGTAACAATGTTTGGAACACTTGAAACACAAGTCTTAGAATTCAAACAGGCTGTGACTTATGCAGGTAGAATTGATGATTTCACAATAAATAAGTCACTATTCCCTTTAACTTTTTTTTTTCCCTAAAATAATAATCTGTCAATGACACTGGATAGCCTGAGCTTTGGACAGCAGTCTCCAATAAACTGCCCTGGTTTCTGACTCACATGAAATAAGACAGATAGCCTACAGGTCGATAAGCTGATGCAGCCACAGGGGAATTGCAATCAAGCATGCTCTGAAAGCCAGCGTTGTCAATATAATCTCTCTCTCCAATTTAAATCTGTTTATTTTATCTCAGCAATTGTAAATTGGTCAATTCTTACTATTTCTGGCAACATGGAGAACATAAAGAAATAGGACACCATCAATGCAATTGGCTGATGTTGCCATCACAAAGGCTCTACTTCTAAAAAGGTTATTTTCACAACACAGGCAAGTTTAAACTATCTACCAATTTTACAGTATATGAATAATTTCAAACAACACATTAGGCTTGTGACTGATGGAAAACTATCAAATTCTTTCTATTCTTCTGAAGAAAACAAACATAAAATTCACACTGACTTGGCTCTGCTGCAAGTCATCAAGTGCTTCCCCAAGGCGCTGTACAAGGGCAGAAGCACAGGAAGAGCCCACATCTCAGGCCTGACATCAACTATACAGGTCTCACTACCCAATTTCTTCAAATCCAGTTCCTGCAGATGTGTAAAACTGCCACCCTGCCTGAGAAACAACGTCATTTCACAAGCAGTCCCTTGCATGATGCAATTTTTTGGCAGAAGTGTAGAGAAGGTACGTTTCTCAAGGGGCATGCTCCTGCTGAACCCGCTTCAGTAAAGTACTCCAGGTTTTGCTGTACATTTAATGGCACAAGTGTTTCTATCCATGTGGGAACAGGATTTACAGTCAAAATGCATCATACAATTGCAGTTAAACATTTGCCCATTTAAAGCTCTATGCATGTGTGTGGAGAAGTCCGATTGTGCTATTTTTTTTGTTTAGTTTTGGGGGGAGTGCAGTTGGGCAGGGGGATATTTGCAGGTTTTTGGGGGGGTTAAGAGGGTTTTGGTGGGTTGTTTTTATATGTGAAGAGCTAGTATTAAAGCTTTTAGAACTACTTTCTTACGATTATAGCATTAGACTGACTCAATCAAGGACAATATGGTTCTTCCTGTGACATTTGCAGAGCTAAGATTTCCTTATATGTGAATAAGGACATATTTGTTCCTTGGAATGGGGCTGTAGAATTAATAGTTTTGAAATGCTTCTGCAACACAGCTGAGTGCCAAATGGAAGATTAGAAGCAAATGACATAACTAGATTTGGAGAAAAAACTTAAGGAAAAGCCCACAATACAGCCTTCCAAAGCATCGGAATGTCCAGTAAAAACATGATATGCACTCAAAACACTAAATTTCTGTAGAACATTACTTAGTACATAGACTGTACAACAAAAGTTCCACAGTCTCTATAGTTTCTAATGTTAGCATGAGACTCTTCACATCAAGAAAATGAAAATCCAATACTGCGAATAGCGTACAACCATCTGGAATGTTCCTCCTGAAGAAGCTGAAAGGTTCTAGTGCTGAAACAGTCTTCTCATGACTGATAGGATAACACACCCCACTGTAACAAGCACCAGTGAAAAGCTCTGAAATACCTATGCAAGGAACTGTAAATTTACGAAATATAAGAGTCATTTCTCAATACAAGATGGTTTCACTTCAAGAAGTATATATATATGGCTTTGGGTTTTAGCTTAACTTATCAAGTGGTCATTTTCTTTACTTTTACAGCAATACAACTTCCAACTCCAGTTTTTAAAACAAAACACACAAAACCCCCAAAACCCAACCCAAAACAAAGACACCATACTAAGCAAGCAAGCAAACAAAACTCCACAACCAGACACTGAAAAGGTAATTCTTACACTAGCTATGTGACCAACACACACTTCCAGTCCCTTTTAGACCAGCATTTCATTCATTGCTAGCAGCAATAGTAAACTATTTTTTTTACCAACACTGTACTTGTTGAAGTGTTACAACTAATTAGTTTAGGTTGAGCTCAGATATTTTCAGCCGCTTGGTTCCTTCCCTCCAGTTTAGGCTTTGTTTGGAGAGGAGGCCTGTCTTCAGTGGCCCTACTGCAGAAGCACATATGAAAGTTTTCCTACACAGAAACATACTTGGGAAAGAGAGAGAAACTGAGAAATCCACCAGGCTATAAACATCGTGAACAAAAACCCAGACAAGGAAAAGTCAGTTATAAAAAGACTTTACTGGAAGCCTGCTCAGATAGGTGAGCAACATTTGCTATCCCTAAGGCAGAACAAAAGCAGATATTAGTGGCATATCTAGTAATGGAACTCCCATATAAACTTTATCAGAAGAAAGTCCAGAGAGTAAAATGTTATGTTCAATAAACTATCTATGATTTAAGAATTTAGCAATATTAGGAAAAAAACCCCAAACTACCACCTATGCCATTTTGAACCAATAATTAAAAGTGAACCACACAAGCAATGTTTGAGATTATGGAAACTTAAATGTAGAGGAAATTAGGGTTTGCTCTGACAAACATGTGAATCTGCTGATGTTTTTTTATGTTAGAGATTTGCTCAGGTGACGTCATTTTAAATATCAAACTACATAGAATTGTTACACAGATCTCATCTTTCACCAGGCCTGGATTCTCACACACCTCCCACCAGCCATAAAGGGATAATGTTTTTATCCCACAATAATAAATAAGAAAGGACCCACTCCAGCATGCCACCTGAATTGGAATCTTCTCCCTAGAGACTGACACAAGTTAACTCTTCCCCTAGTTCAAGGTCCTGTCCCAACAGGCAGAAAAGCATCATCTTTTCTTGTCCTCAGGAGGAAGTCCCAGGGTTCTGCTGGGGATACAATTACTTAGAACAGTACAAACAGGAGGCATGGTTAAGCTTTAAAGATACAGTGAGAAAGGAAGTAAGTGCTCCTCTTTCAAAATGTATTTTGCACAAAGGAACATGGCTGAACAATGACTGACAGTAATGCTTGAAATTTAATCCCTCACCAAGGGAACAAGCAAAAATTCTATTAATAGGAAGTGCCAATTGATATAACAGACTGTTCTGGAGTTGGATGTCCTCCTAAAGCACACTGAAAGGCACTAAATTGATATGGAGGCTTCTGCATGACACTGATGTTCATAAAACACATAATTGCCATACAATATTACATAAGACATAATCACTATACAATATTTAGTTAATTGCCTTGGGAGAATAGAAAGCTAACAAATGACATATCAGTTTTCTCTAAGATCTGAAGGCTGAACAACCTCTCATTCTCCTTCCCCCAAACTTGGAAAATCACAATGGGTTTTGAATGCACATGTTGTTGACGGGCCAGCTCTTTGGTGTCTATTCAGTTTATCTTTCACAAGCTATAGCAAATAGGCAATATATGGTCCTCTAAGCATGGTGATGGAAAAAAAGGGAAAGAGCCTCTTTCCTTCAAGGCCTTTTTCACAGTAAGTGAATGTGCTTACGGTATTCTGTAATTAATAAAATAACTTGTATTAGATCACTTAATCTGAAGTACACACAAAGTCTCAAGCTTTCTTATGAAAATGCACTCTCTGGTAAGCCTGTCTACTGTTTCAGAAGGTTTGAAGCTTTGTTTTCACTTACAGTTGTTTTCTGTCTTGTTCTGTGTGGGTGTGTGGTTAGGTTCAGGTTTTTTTTTTTAAGTCAGCCTGGATGAATAGTTTTGACATACAGAAAGAGTTCTAAAAAAGCGCATCTCTCTACATTTGAGATCATTTAACTCAATTCTTGGTGATCGGTAAAGCACCAAACTCAAAAACAGAGCTCAAAATGCATTAAAAAGAACAGGAATGTGAATTCAAATAAGAACTTGTGAAAAGAATACACCTTTTGGACGTACTTTCAGCTGTTTCCAGTAGAACACAGCATTTTTGACATTTATGTGTGCTTGAAAAAACAGGAAAATATATCCTTCCTGCAAAGTTAACCTAAACCAAGCAAAATATACTTCTAACGATTGCTGCAAGAAAAAAATCTCAAAATGGAGAGGTTTAAAAAGAGTAAGTAAGCTACCCAAATTATCGTAGAATCATAGATGAAAACAGAAAACAGAATCACAGATTAAATCACAGAAAAACGCAACCCTTTGTTAAAACCAGAAAACCCTTTATTACATGGGCTACCTGCTGCTACTTAGACAAATGGTGATGGATCACATAAAGGCCACCTTGTCCAACTCCCTCTACAGTTTAACACTTTAATACTGCATACAGTGTGTGTCAATCCACCCCAAGGGGCACATTTCTTTGGAAAGACATTACTGCACCAAAAGTTATTGTAAGAATACTCCCACTGTTAAAGAAAGTTAACTAAATAGCTGTAACGACCAAATATCCATCATCTGGCTATGCAGTTCTGAGGTGTCAAACTGATACTTAAGCAGAAAAAAAAAACCACATACCTGGGCTGACTAAAATTGCTGACTGTTTTAACACAAACTTGACAATTAATTTGGGGTATTTCACTATTAGGTCCCATTAGGATGTATTGACTACAGAACTGAAAGTGATAGCTGAGTAAGTGCAAGTGATTATTATCTAATTTACTTTGATGTGCAAACTGAAGGCACAGTCACAATCAATAGAAGCTGCTGTTGGTACTTTAGGCAGGTCAGTTTTCCAAAGCTGAAAGAACGAATGAATGGAAGCTGTAAAGAATAAATGTGAACAAAGATGTAAATAAATGGTTCTACTGCAAAGAAAGAGTTCATTATTACATTTCCTAACCCGATCTTACAATTTAGCATTTATGTAGGAAATCTTCTATGGTTAAAGTAATGCCCTGTTTGAAAAAAGCGACTAAAAAAAGCTCTGTGTCCCCCCCTCCCTGGTCCGTTCTTTGAAAAGGAAAAGCTCATAGCACCAGCTCAAGTCAGGAAATGCAAATAAAAGTTATCGAAAGAAATATAGTTCAGCTCTCATTAAGAACTATAAGAAGTTGTTAAACTGTGTCTGGAATAAATTAAATATTACCAATAGAAAAAATATAGAATTAGAACACTAGGTTTCCTGCACATTATGTAGGAAAGTGTTTAATACCCATTTCCACTCTACAGGGTTATTTTACAATGACACCCATTTTCTTGTCTCTCATTAACTACAGTATAAAAATAATAAGAAAAATTAAACACTTTAAATCTTCAAATGTATGCCAAGACAACAGAACCATCCACAAAGCTATTACAGTTTTAAGAGTCAGCTCTGAGGAAAATGTGGAGCAATGAAGAAGTTCTGGAGCGTTACAGTTTGTCACTAACTTGAAAGCATAAATTGGACAATCCTTGATAGCACCTCCAAGTAGTGAACGCTAATCCTAAAGAAAAATGATGAGACAAAGGACCTCCCTTAAAAACCCATACAGCATACCAGCAGATTATGGATGTGCAATTAGTACTTATCAAAAGGGTTTTAAGGAAGACAAACATGAACAAGGTAAAACATTTGTTGGTCTTAGGTGCAAAAGTTCTCAAGTTTCCTTATGAGTCACTTAGAGGAAAAACAAAACAAAACAAAAACAAGAACATACAGGAAGAAAAAAGGGCAATTACAGACAAAACAATTGTTAGGGCAACACAGCCCTTAACAGTCAGAGGGGTTAATGACATTGGAGGAGGAGCTGCCACATGGCAGGAGTGCCCTGCCACAGCCTGCTTCCAGGGGCACTGCGAGTGAGGGTTTTTTAGATGATACATACCTTTCAAAACAGTGAAGGATCAGTCTTAACTAACCAGTAATTTAGAACTAACTTCACCTTGACGTTACCCAACAGCCTGCCCCAGCACACCTCAAACCCTCTTCTCATCTCTATCGCCCACCATTGTTTCAGGGCACAACACTGTGAGGTTTGGGGTTTTGTTTCTTCAACCGGATGTCTCTTTGACAGCTTCTAAGCAATGTTTACTTCTCTAGGCTCCACAACATATCTGATATTTCAATCTCTAATGCAATTACAGTTACACTTGGCATCTTGCGCTACAGCATAACTGCAAACCGGAAACCTCAAGACTAGTTTAGTGGTAACGAATTTCTGCATAGTTCAAGAGTACAAAAATTAAGCTTGCTTTTTGTCTTGCAAGTGGCTTAGAAGTCTTTTTAAAAAAGACACAAAGAAACGAAGAATACAGATAAGACACACCCAGAAATGCACCCTTCCTGCTAAGGAGTCAGTACAGCAATTTACCATTCAGCGAAAAAGAAATCTCACTTTATAGTATGTTTATATAACATCTAAAAGGATGTTTGCAAAAACCCCATGTTTCCATGAAGCCTATCACACAAATCAGTCTACTCAAATGAAATAAGCAGGGACTGATTCAATTTTTTAAAATGTAAGCTTGCCATTTAAGGAAAAGCAATAATCACAAAGTCTGCATCTTCTTGGCAAGACCCACCTGTGTTTTGTATGCAGCCCAGAGTCTTAGCAATGACCATCTCTGATGGCTGTAGATGATGCCTAGGCCCTTTCCAGCTCTCCAACCCTGCTCCAGTTGGAAGGTGTAGCAGTAGTGTCTACCAGGCAAGATCAGCGGGGATGCCCACCAAGTGCAAAGACCTGATAAGGAGGACTTTGGAATACTGGTGGACCAAAAACTAGAGATGATCCCACAACACATGCTCACAGCCCAGAAACCAACCATATCCTGAGCTGCATCAAAAGTAACACGTCCAGCAGGTCAAGGGAACTGATTCTCCCCATCTACTTCACTCCGGTGAGACCTCACCTGGAGTACTGCATCCAGTCCTAGGGCCTTCAGTACAAGAAAGACATGTCTTCCTTTGGACATGCTCCAACAAGGCACGTCCAAAGAATGGCCACAAAAATGTTAACATGGAACATCTCTCCTATGAAGAAAGGCAGATAGACTTGAGGAAGCTCTGGGAAGACCTTATAGCAGGCTTTTCAGTCCTAAAAGGGGGCTTATAAGAAAGATGGGGACAAACTTTTCATCAGCCTGTTGTAATAAGACAAGAGGTAAGGTTTTAAACTAAAAGAAGGCAGATTCAGACTAGGTATAATGAAGAAATTTTCTTACAATGAGGGTGGTGAGACACTGGAGCAGGTTGCCAAAGAGGATGCACCATCCCTACAAACATTCAAGGCCAGGTTGGACAGGGTTTTGAACAACCTGATCTAGTTGAAGATGCCCCTGCTTATTGCAGGGGGTTGGAATTAGATGACCCTTCCAACCCAAACTATTCTGCGATTCTAAGAAAGCAGCAGATACTTTAGCCTGCTACCTCTCTAGTAGTGGGGGAAAAAAAAAAAGCCATCTGGGCTGTTACAAGGTAAGGTGCTACAGCACCAAAAGAATACAAATCTGAGTTCTGGCATTCTGTTAGCTTGTATTAATTCAATACCACCCTAATTTTATACAATGCTCGCTCTGTTTCATGTTGTGGTCTTCACACAAGCTAACCTTCACAATTCTGTATTTTTTAAATTTCATTAGTCATACTGCTGTGCCACAGAATTTCCTGGTCTGGGGCAGCTCAAGATATAAATGCTTAATTGCTGTGACCATCTTTAAAACACATAATGCTAAGTACTATCTTTCCTATTTATGTGATAAGCACTCTGCTGTTTCAGGAAAATAAGTTTTTAAAACTCTTTTGATGTCTTACTTGAAAAGAATATTTCTATACCCTTTTGGAACAGCATGCCTATTATAATAAAGTAGGCACTGTTCATTTTTAGCCTCTGACAGATGATTTAAATTTAAAATTCTATTTCAAAGGACAAAAAGCTGGTGTTCTACCAGAACAAGCTGGTATTATAACAACATGTATTAAAGTTTCGCAATATTATAACTTACTTATGCTTAAAAGATGGATAACAATAGTACAGAGAAAATACTCTTAGTAAGTCTTCAGTTAAGCTGAAACTGAGTATGGTCACCAACACACAAGGCAAAGGGCTTATAATAAAAACCTGGCTCAAGCATTTCCATCAACATGGGATGACTATTAAGAAATTGGCTAAGGACAAGTTTAAGTTATAAAAATAAATTAAAAAAAACCCTAACAACAAAAAACCTAAACAAACGTAATTTCAGTTTGGGATATTTTATTGGGGTTTTTTTATTTTTTTTTTTGTTTTGGTTTTGCTTTGAGGGGGGTGGGAGTATTTGAAGGTATTTCTATTTTTATGTTATTCAGAAAGCATAACAAAGATTAACGGACAGTACAAGAAATCTTCTACAGACCAAGCAAAAAAAATGCTAAAATAATGGATTTCTGTAGTTAGATGAATTTGGGGAGAAGTTATTTCCCTCTATCTTGAAGGCTATTAAAAAAAATGCATCTTTTCACACCCTTTTATTACATACCTATCAGAAAACATAAGAAGTGTGAATGAGTAAATTACCATTGCTTGTTTCTGTCTGTTGAAAGAAGGAAAGGGGGGGAAGTGGGAATAACGTCTGAATATAAAGGAACACCCAACCACAGATAGTCAGCTAACATCCCTTCCTACAAAGCCCTTCTTCCACCCTTTAGCCTCCACAATGCTCCTGCCATCTGTCTTCAGCCTCCCTTTCCTGCATCTGTTGCTGCAAACTCCATTAGCAGGCAGGGCTCCGGCAGGTGCTGGTGGTGAATGCAGGTTCTTGCTCTGCCTCCATCAGAGGATGGAAATGCAGATGCAACTATTGTGGATGACCCTCTATCCGCAGTGACATTTTCCACTAATAGGGAAAAGAGCTACTTCTTGCTATATTTTGAAGGCATTGCCATCAAGTGCAATGGTTTCACACATTCTAGAGAGCAACGGTAAAACACAGACTGTGTAGAGAGGACTTCTTCAGACCTTTTGGCTGCAAACAGCATGAAACAAATAAGGAGGCAGAAGCTTTTTTAGCCTGCATTTCTTGGCTGCAGAGTAAACACAACACAACCCCAAATGCTGCCTCACATTTAGGTAAGTAGAGAGAGAGGGTCAGAAAGGAGCAGCGGCTCACCTTTTCCTGAATTCTTTTAAAAGGAGTTTCAGGAAAGCCACGCAGTTAATAAACAGCTCAGCTGCACTAAAGGAAACTTTGGGGAAAAGAGACCTCATCTCGCCTCTAAAACAGCAGCAATGATTAATGGCCACATCTCCATGGTGGTTTATGGGTGTTTCTACTAAGTCAGAGAGACAGATAAGCTTAATATTTGTTAGTGTTGCTCTGGACTGTTCTCTCTCCATTCCTCCCAGCTGACAGCTTACTTACACATTTAGAAATACATGAAAACAAACAAATAAAACCAAGGTAGAAGAAAGCGAAAAGCCCAGGAAGAACATAACATACATTACATATCTACACAAGATGAAATTACAAATCATTTTACACCTATCAACCTCTCAACAGTCCCTTACCAAAAGCGGGTAGGAGGGAGCCAAGCACAAAAGATCACAGAAGTAAAAAGAGATCCTTTACTGAGAGAACATTTAGGTAGTATTATCTATATGACAGATTGGTGAAACAAGAAGAACAAATGAAGTGCACCGCACTTCATGCACCTCCATTCTCAACTACTGATAAACCTTCACTCTTGCCTTGAAATTAAACAATGAGCCACTCTGGATCTGGTGGACATCATGAAATTTTTATAAAGTAGACATACTTGAATTTCTTTCAAGATTCCCAAAAAAACTCTGTTTTAATGATTTGCTTCCACAGCTGCTTCTTTACACCTATCTCAAACATTCAATGGTCTACAGGAATTATAGTTCACTGGAAGTATTAGTACATTTATGTACTGTATAAACAAAGAACAGTCCTCAAACATAAGAAGTTTAACCTTGATCTTGTGCAGAAGGACAAAGCTCAGAATCACTGTGGATTGCTACATCTTGCTGCTAATCCCTTGAAACACTGCTACCTACTTTTCAAGGGATTTCACTTTAAACTGTCTATAAAATGCTGAAAATAAAATTGAACTGCTGACCTTCTGTTCCCCAATAGAAAAATCATATATTCACTTCTTAACTAGAAAGAGGAAAAGATGTTTGTTCAGTTCAAAACCGCATTTATTCCCAACCAACGCTGTTTAAGAAAAAATTAAAAAAGAGTACATTGTCTATTTCTAGACAATGTTCACTTTATAGTCTTAATCAATTGCTTTACAAAAAAGCCCATTCAATCCACCTCATGGCAGCAGGAAAATGTGAAAAATACAGATATTAAAACAATTTTCAACTTTCTAGCTCAAAGAGCACTAATGTAAGGGGCCTGCTCAGATTCTGTTCCTGTGAACTTTCCAGTTTACTGTCATTCTAAGTACTGAATAAATTCTTAAGTCTTGTGGCTTTCTTTTTTTGAAGGTCACTTGCACCAGAATTTGTATCCAATACGAAGAGGTGAATGCAGAAACAACAACAAAATATTGAGATACCTCTCAATTTAACTCTCAAAGTTCCACAGATTTTTACCCAAATTTGGGGTTGCTGAATATCTATTTCTCATATCTAGGCAAAGAGCCACTTTCTGAAAGTACAGTTTTTGAATAGCACAGGTAAAAATAATCGCCACATGCAAGATACCATTGTTGACTCTGTGCTTATGTACATAACTGAAGAGGCAGCTTGAAAGATAGTGTTAGATTTCATTAAGAAACAGCTAATACCATTACATTTATTCCTGTATTAATCTGTACATCTTTCTGAAGAAAACTGGACAATGAGACAGTTACTCAGAAAGCTATCCTTTTCATTTCCTGTTAGGACAAGTACCAAGAGGAAACTCAATTTAAATTAAGAGACACTCTTGGATCTTTTATCAGATATAGAGTGACTGCTGCAGCTTCAAGTTAGATTCAAATCAGTCAGCCTCTTGTCAGACTGACTATTTTGCTAATGCTATACAACTGGGAAAGTACCAGCCCAACCAAGAAATAGACATCCTAGTCTCTCCCTAAAGTTAGGGGTTCTCCTTCCATCTAACAGCTCTTCAGAGTCAAGTCAGGAATCCTCTCTTAGCACTCCCAAAACACAAGTACAGAGGAAACTCTTTAATCCTTCACACTTTCCCAAATAAAACAGGTTTCAAAATTACCTGTCCCATAGCTCTTATAAATGCTTTGAAGTTGAGACTATTTTTGGTCTGGAATGTTGGCAGCATTCACTTATTTCATTCAAATTACTTCTTACATATCTTCCTCCAGTTTTAAAGAGGTCCTCTTCCAAAAAGCAGTGTTTGTGAGTACTCTGCCACACATTTATAGCAGCAATCCATTGTTAATTCCTCAGATGAAAGAGAAGGGGACAAATCCAAGAGAAAAATACCATTCACTGAAGAGGGAAAAAGGTGAAGGGGACTTACTGAAACCCTTCCACCAGACATGCTCTAGAGAAAGCAGGCTGCTGTGGCACATTAGGATACTCCTTACTCTGAACTCTTACCTTGCAGTTCAGGTGTTGGCTGCTCTAAGACTACTTAGGCAATCTGAAAAGTTGTTCCACTACTATTAACCCAATATGATTTTTCCCTGCCCCAGAACTGAACAAAAAAAACCCCAAACTTCTGAAAGTAAACTTTTACTGGATAAAGACTAGGAATATCTGATTTTTTCTGTAGAAACTGTTACCCAAACCCAAGACTAAGCAACTAGAAGAGTCTACACCTCTATGAGCAAAAAACACCAATAGAAATCAATGTTGCCTGGCAATGCCAGACTCATCCTCCTTTATTCCTACTCTCAGCTCTCATGCTTGAACAAAACTGAATCCTTCCAAACTCCTCTAAATCTCCTACAGTTTTATCTTCTGCCAGGAATTTCTTCACAACGCACTTTTCTGAATTTCCCTCCAATAAACAAATTGGTTCAAAATTAAACATCTGGCTTTGGCTGCTACATCACATGCACTTTCATGCAGAAATGTTATGTGCTCTTACACCAATGAGATGCTCTAACCTCACGTGCTCACGGGCACATTTTCTTCCCTGCTCCCGCTAGATAACAATAAAATGCATCAACAAATGTGGAATGCAAATAATAGTAGCCAAGTAATTTTCAAGCATGGGAAGACACTGTGCGTATTAATATCTGCAGTAGAACCAAGATTAAATAAAGGAAAAACAGGTTCAAAACAACAGGTCTGAAATTTGGAAGTTCAGCCACAGAGTTCTTGTTCCTTCCACATTAATACAATTTAATTTCTGTTGCTACTGAGTATCAATAAAAGTGACTGTGCCATCACTGTTTCATACACGAGTTTAGCTGACAGCCACACAAAATACTTAGTACTTGACAGCTTCCTGTAGTACCTTAGTATTACTTGTAGTAAAAATTCAAGAGCAACATGCCTCAACTTTGTTATAACATTACAGCAAAAGTAGTCAACTCCTTCCTTATCTAAATCAGACCTTACTAAGAGAAACCAATACTGTTACGCAAACCTGCGGAACAATGAAAAAGTCTTCTTAAGGAAAATTCATACATAAATATTGGGAGCTGTGAAGCAGCATATGAAATGAGTGGCAAGTTACAATCCCTTGACTCATCAAAAGTAGAAGCAAATATATAAAAATTCACAAATTACCTTACTGTGGGGAACAGAACATGGAGGGAGATGGGAAAAAAACATGCATTCTATCTCCCGCCCTGGACTTCAGGGAAAACTTAGAGCAGAGACATCTCTCCCTTTCCTGCACCACAGAACCTCTGAGTGCTTCAAGTGACTAATACCAAGCATTTTTATTTGTCCTTGTCCTTATGCCTCTTGTTGAAAATTAAGCTCTGAGGAACAGATCTTGGACTGAAGCATTGCCTGATGCCTTGTTTCTGCTCCTCTAGCATATAATACGTTTAAGGTTCAAAAATTCAACCCTGAAACCATGCTTTAGTTCCATGAAGGTAAGCAGCACTGTGTCACTGCATCAAATGCTGCCTTCAAGTTTTGTTCATCATATTTTTAAGGATTCTGTAGAATTCGGGTGCTGACTCATGTTGTGGAGATGCCACCATTTGCAGGCCAGACGCCTTAGTCTGAGCAGGAGCCTGCTTTGTGCTGCCATTTTCTCCCCTTCTCCTAAACCACAGCCAGAGAGGATGTCACAACAGCCTACTGATCTCTTTACAGACAACTTTTTTCCTGAGGAATACATAGCAGCAGCTGCTCCTCACACAACTGGAGATAAGCCTGACACACATAAGGAACACACCAATTTTGGCCACAGGATGATGTGTTACCAGTTACAGGTGAAAGGCTTTCAGCTCACAAGTCAGGATTCCTGAAGTTTCAGTAACTTACTGCAGTCAGAAAGTATGTTATAGCAGCCATGCATCTGAATAGTGCCTGAAGCACAAAGTCAGCAGCTGAGAATGCAAGTTTCCATTACCCCTCTGGCAGTAAATTCTGTTTCTAAGGAGCACAACTGTCAGAATCTTGCTTATGAACTAGATTCAAAACCAGTTTTATAAACATACATATATATATATATATATATATATACACACACAGAGGAGGTTAGCAATTCTAGTCAAAACATTTAAGTTAACCCAAGGATTTCACACCTTCTTTTTCTGAGGTAAAATGCTTTAGCTTACCAAGCACCCTCATCTCCATAATCATAAACCAGCACTCTAGGAATAATGGAACAGACCTTTACAGTTCCTATACAAATCCAGGGCTGGCAGAAAATACCTTTCCATGATCTTAAGGGAGAAATAAGAAAGAAAAACTAATACTCTGACTGTTTAATCTTGAAAAACAAACTCAGAGATCAAATATAAAGTGGTCTAACCCTCACTCAACAGCATTTTTGAGGCGGGTATGTGACAACTTGAGAACTAATGGTATGAGACAACCCAGTTTATTGGGGAATGTGCTAAGCGACAGACAAAGAGTTACTGATTTTGGTACAAGATGAATTCAAAATCAGCCTCAGGAAAATCTGGATCCCCCAACTACTTGCTGCTTCAGGGAAAGGATCTCTGTAACATGACCTGCCATAGCATCTGCATGCATGAGAGGCAGTTATTTAATATACCTCTCATGCACACAAGAACACATAGAAACACAGCTGTTCAGATGTCTGTGTTTCACATTAAAAAAGCAGGACACAGGTAAATTTTGAGGGTTAGTAGGAAGAGGTAAGACAAGAGGTCACAAGGAAAAGGCATGCTAAAAAGAAATGGAAAGACTCAAACTAGTTAGGAAAACAATCCAGTGTGAGTAGCAATGACTGTAGCAGGAGATCTGCTGGAAGCATTATGCATACAGCTGGTGAATAAAAAAGCAGGAGTAGGATCATTTAAAAGAAAGGGGGGGGGGGAAGAGGGTGACGGAGCAGGTAGAAAATGAGATGCACAGAAGCTCTATTATGGGGAACAACTCAGAGCAGCTGACAGACAACAGCCTCCAAAATTAGGAGGGGTAAGATGAGAGCTGCAGGAGATCCCTGAAACAAAAGGGTGTGAAGAGAGAGCACAAAGGAAAGTAGGCATTAAACCCATGATTCTGCAAGGTCTTAAATTGAGACTGTTAAAATCAGAGAAAAAAAATAGACTATAAAAGGTTTGTATCTGTATTTGTATTCTGTGTTTTGTGTTCCTACTAGCTTAAAAAAATAAACAGGACAAGTTCATTTTCTCAGGCCTCTCTGCTTAGTACAATTCAAGCTTTGTTACTACAGTGCAAACAGTAATTGTAATCCAAGATTAATTAACAGAGTTATTAGAAAGAGAATTCCAAAGCAAATATACCACAATAACCTTTAAATATTTTCTGTTCTGCGAAATTCACTGATTTGAGCAGTTATTCAGAGTGCCCCTGGGTAACACGCACAAAACCATGTGCCAGATACAAAACAACATGAACCAAGCGCACAGTCTCTCCCTATTCATTAAAAACAACAGTATTTCAACAAGCAGAACTGTTTCTTTTTAATATGATGACACTCTTGAATGCATACCATCTGAACATGATGTTATGTGGAATATATTAAGAGCACTATTGAAAATACACATTACAGTTTTAGCTCTATTTCTACTACACACCAATTCTAGCATGAAAAATTAATAATTTAAAGTTCCCTCAAAGCCTCCACACCAGGAGAACTGCCTTCCAGCCATTATCAAATGGAGGAACAAGCCTTCAACTGATTTTATAAGTGACCTACACCAACATTGGTGGCATGCGTGCTCTGCAAAGCAACAGCTCAAGCAGTCAGCCCTAAAGAGCTACAAAACAGAAACCTGAGGGGAGGAGATCCCCAGGAGGTATTTGCAACCAGGAGATGACAACAGTTTCTTTATGGGGCAGTTAGAATTTGGAGTAACTGGTGACCTCAGTGGCCTCAGCTGCTAATCTGCTTCCTCCTTCAGGAGGGTTTGGGATCACTGACTCCCACCCCATGCCAATACAGCCCTATCACACAACACAGGGCTGGCACAAGGACTCCTCCCACATCCCAAAAGCCTCAAGCTGACTTTCCCTGATGTATGCTTCTATGTACAACACTCACCTAAAGTCACGAATGCTTTCAGCTGTGATACAGCTTAACTGCATCAGATTTCTTAAGTTCATATTCTAAGTTGTCTCTCAAAAGTGCAGTGCACATTTAAATCTTCTAACTGAAATTGGCGTTAACACAGGGATATATTTATTTAGAAACCACAGGAATAAGGGCTCAACAACCTGCTTTGCCAGTGTCATTTCTTTAACTGCTGGTTAAGACACCAAGGTTGGTTGCTGTATTCAGTACTCACTGTACTGAGTACTGTACTCAGTTCACAAATATACTTGGGCACACGCTTAACCTTAGCTTACTCCTGTATATCTACTTTACATATATAGCTTAGCACATATGCTATATTCATGCATTCTTTCCAGCAGGCAAAGCTTTTTTTGGCTCAGAAAAATTGACACGCTGGATAAGACGACAGCCAAAGTCCATACTGGCTATCAAACCACAAAACTACTTCCACCAGGAAAAATGCAGTCATTGTTCTATTTTTCTGAACTGAATTTTCATATATTGATGAAAGCTGTACAGTGCTCTCCTATGAGGAATTCATATGGACTGCAGTTAAAGCACACGGCAAAGGCCATTTGTGGACCATAAAAGCTACTGTTGAGATCTACTAACCCAAGTTGCCCTGAAGCTGTCAAAGCTGGAAAAAAATTAGACAAGTGATTATTAAGAATCTACTCTGATATTATTAGTAAGTAAAAGCATGCCTGTATTTTTAGGAAACATCTACAATTACTACAAAAAGAAAAAGAAAAAATGTAAAAAAAAATCTAAAAAAAGAAAAGTATGTAATTCATGTAAGATAAATTTATTTGGGAGGTATATCTGGTAATGGGGGTCTAAGAGTGGGACGAAAATATTCTTCCTTAGTGTCCACAATTACAGGTTAGAAAGTATTATACCACTAGTATAACATAATAGGCAGTAGCTTACAAATTGATTTACTACACTAGATGTCTGTAACTATGTTTAAGTAATGCTAAAGTTGCATTCAAAGGCTTAAAACCAACACTTCAGGCACCTGGGACAACTGATTTAATTACAGGAAACTTCTAAAGGAAAGGAATCCAGACATCCACTCAGTACATACCTTTCATTCTTACTCACTGTCAGAATCAAAATTTCTGATATAACTAACTCATACGAAACACTAAGAATAGGTATTGCTTATAGGTATAACATTCTGATCCATAGAAGGCCACCACCAAGAAATATTTCCATAGAGCATCACAAAGAGTTCCATCAAGTTGAAATGTTTAAAGAGCAAAATGCAATACTAACAAGGAGGAAAATCAGTCTTTCAGAAGCTGTGAGCAGGTCCCCAGACTCACAATGTCAGAAGCCTATTTGTGTCACAGTTGTTCTGAGTGCCTTTACAGGTTAGGCTTTCCACCAAATGTTATGGTAATGTAGCTACAGACATCTGATCGCAGTCTGGCAAATCTGCTCAGTATTACGATACCGATAACTTTGCTTGTACCTGTTTGCTTCTGCTCTTATCAAATGATCTCACTCCTGTGAACAGAGGTATCCCTGAAGAACCAAACAGTACCTTCCATACAGGTGCATGAAGTCTCAAAAAGTTATCCTATTAAAGAGCATTTCACAGAGGATTTTTATCTTAACCATTCAAGGCACATATTAATACTGAAATAACTTTTCAAATATTCTATTGTGAAAACACAAGATGCAATTTTTTTATTCAAAACTGTAAGTAAATGAGGAACAAGTTTAAAAGCACAAAACCCACTACATGCGATTTCTAAAATGGGTTAAATACTTTTCAGATAATTTCAGATTTGCAACAACTGAATGACTGCAATAAATTGCCAGAACATTAGACTTCATCCATAACTTCATACTAATTTAACTGCAGAAATGACAGATTTTTTTTACATTTTTAAGTATGCTTTCCATGTAATAGTTCTCTTCCAGAGAAAGAAACAAAAACAACTGAAAAAAAAGCCAGCTTGCCCAGCCAGATTAAGGATGAACTGGAAGATCTTGACACCCACATACTCAAAAAATCATGTAAGGGCACATTATTGCCTATAGTTCAGTGAAGCTTAAGAAAACATTTTTAGTGCAATTTGTGAATATTTACTGTGTTGCTAATGTCACTTCCCTTTCAAAGGGCAAAAGTTTTACTATATTCTGCTTCATACTTTACTGAACCTACACCTAGGCAGTTGCTTCCTTGTGGGAAAAGCATTAGAATGCTCCATCTTTTGAAGAATTACATCTTTACCAAGCTAAATATAGTCCATCAGAAATATGCACACAAAGAATGGAAATAGACATAAATATGAATACAAAAGTTAGATTTAATTTTGTTACTGAAATTAAGTGTTGCCTTATTGGACACAGCAAGTGTACTGGGTACCCATGTTTTAAAGAACAGGGAGCGGAAGAGACACCCCTAAACCTCCTGCCAGCTGAGATGTCCAAACAGTTCTTCCTCTGCTTCTTCCTTTCAGTGAGCTATTGTCAATTTACTGCTTTTTGGGAAAGTATATAAAACCTTCACCTGCTGTCAACACAGCTCGGGCATGTTTGCTTTCCCTCACTCCTCCTTGTTTTAAAGGGTAGAAGAAAAAATTACTCCATAAGCTAAATATCACAGAAATAAGTTCAACAACTAAAGATGACTCTAAATTCAGAATCCAGATTCCAAACAAAGCAGTGGAATATTTTTTTTATTATTTTCACTGAATATTTAACTAAAAACTATTATAATAAAGGACAAGAGATTCCAAAGATAAAACTCCAAAGAATTTTACAGTACACATTTGAAATAGTCCTAAAATGTGAGCCATAGTAAGATACAAGCTTAATTTTGAGTAGAATTTTTTTGTCAAAAAAAATAGAATAATTTTACTATAATTAAATCTACAGTTTGATGAAACATTTGCTTTAGGATTATGTGTTTATTTTGCTTTTACATTAACAGCCTTTGCAAGAATATTTTAATTTTGCTACCTACACAACACAGAAAAAACATATAAGGAACACTTAATGGAGTTTCTAGTCCAGAAAATTATTACAGAAAGATTTCTCACTATTAGCCATTAAGCACAAATACAAGATGTTCAAAGCTAGATGCCGATCTGTTGGAAAGGCCAGGGTTATAAATTTATTCATTTCATTTAAAGACATATAGCGGAGAATTTGAAAACACAGTGCAAAAGCAGTCTGTAGCATCTCAGTTTTTACCCTAGTACTTCAGAATTTCCTTTCCAGTTTGAAGGAAACAGAATCATTTGCAACAACACATGTAGATACTTTATTTAAGACTGGATTGCATTTTTAATTCTAACTGGCTCACCTGCACTTTATTAAACAAATTAAGCCCAATTTTAACATCTGATAACACTTCATTGAACAAGTGCTTAACAGGATTCACAACAAATATCAAAGCACATGAGGAATTCATACACTGCTTCCCATGTGAAGGCTCAAAAATATCAATAATCAGCCTGCATAACTTCCTTCTGAAGAAGGTAACATTACCTTTATTTTATAAACAGAGAATTTGAGTAAGAAATAAAAAATCCACCTAGTAAAGCAACGAATGAAAGTAAGATTCCCAGTTTTCTGCTCCATGCTGCTGCCTCAGAGTGCTGAAAGTTTAATCTGTTCAGTCTTTTTGTGTTTATTTTTGGTACACTTATAATGAGCTTTCATTTTATTAAAAGTTTCTATTAATAAATCTCTTCTAAGCCACAGACAACTACAGTTACTAGAAACATACGAATTAACAGAAAGGTAGACAGTCTCTACCACAAAATGCAGCCTGTGGAAAACATCAAGTTCATTAGGTTACTTCAGGTCTTCAGAGGCAGTCCAGGAAGATACTCTTGATGTACTGAATGCAATTCTGTTCCACTCCCACAGAAAACCCACAAGCCTTCTTTCTTCTCAGTACTTTATAAGCTATTACTTAGGTCTTAGAATTCAGTCAAAGAATAATATTAAGTCTGCTCCACCACAGGCTATGGATGGCTGCTACTCCTCCATACCTCCCACACCACCGCATCCTTCCTACAATGCCTTCAGAGGAAAACATCCCAACTCAAAGCAGTAGGTAAAAAAAGACAGGAGCCAAGAAGAAATGATAGCAATACCCAGTGCTTGATGAACAGTCTGGGCCTACCTTTTTTTCTTGTCTTTTTTTGAAAGTAAGAGTTAATACTGATTTGTCTCATATCACTGAAGGAAAAAGACCTGCTATTTAATCATCCATCCAGCAATTAAAAAAATAAATCACAAATACTCTGCTACATAAAAGCAAAACCCAAGCAATACACCCAGTTCACTTGTTACCTTTAGTTACAAAAATAACCACTGAATTTGAACCACTCACCTTTGGCACGCTGTTAAAAGGATCCAGGCAGTGAAAGGCAGGACTCTCCAACAAAGCTAGGAACACCACTATCTGAAACAGCAAACACCACATATTTTAGATTCAGCACTAAATTTGGAAGACCTTTAGCTAGATGACTTTAGCTAGATACTAGCAGAATCTCCTAAAAGCAGGCAGAATGGCTCTAACTTGATCCACCTGTTTAGCATAAATGGAATCCATCTTCAATTTAACTTTTTTCAATGAATACAAGGTCAATTTAACCAGTCACTCCAAAACACCTAGGAAAAAAAAGCAAGTACAAACCCAGGCATCACAATACAGAGAAAAACCAGTCAAGACACAGAACTAAGAAATCAGCCCAGATTTATAAATATTATATTTTTTTAAAACACCATTATTTACCATTTCCTTTAGTTCTACATTAGTCAGTTTAACTTGTCCATACTTCCTAAGAAAATGGAAACACCATTACACATAGAAAACTGAGGTACATCAGCAAAAGCATAGCCAGCAGTTTTGCAGGACATGACTCTTTCCACCCATGAGGCACTCACACACATTCAGATGTGTAATCCAGCTGGATTACTACTGCGTGTGGTTTGGGGTTGTCTGGCACAAGAGATACTGACCCAACATGAGTGAGCTCTGACAGAAGTGGTGAAGCTTGTCATATGGCCAGAGAACTCTACGGGAAATTCTGTTAAGCATTTTAGCCACAAAAGTAATCTTTCAGAAGAAACTTCAAAGTATTTATACATTTGTTTCTGTTTTTTAATGAAACTTCTAATTCGATAGTTTGTCTGACAAATTCGGGCAGTAAATCCATTAAGATCCAATTCAAGAAGAAGGAAAAAGTTCTGAGCATCTTTCTGTGCTGCAGCCCCTAGCTTGTAAGGACAATATATTACAATGCCTACTCAACCTGAGGCCACTCGTACAGAAATGTTTCTGTTCAAAGTCTTCTCTGAAGAGATCCCAACCAGCTGCCACTCTACAAAAGCATCCTATGAAGAAATTCAATTAAAAAGAGAAATTCACCTAGTGATCTCATGCATTATCTGAAGGGAGTCTACAAGGATTCTGGAGAAGGACTCCATCAGGGACTGTAGTGATAGGACAAGGGGTAACGGGTTCAAGCTTAAATAGGGGAAGTTCAGATTAGATACAATGAAAGAATTCTTTACTGTGAGCATGGTGAGGCCCTCGCACAGGTTGCCCAAGGAATGTGTGGCTGTCCTATCCCTGGCAGTGTTCAAGGCCAGGTTGGAAAGGGCTGTGAGCAACCTGGTCTAGTGTGAGGTGTCCCTGCCCACGGCAGGGGGTTGGAACTAGACAACCTTAAGGTCCCTTCCAACGCAAACCATAATGAAGGAGTGGGGGGGGAAGTATTGACAAATATTGAAGTACTATAAATGCCTTACACAGGTGTTCAAAGATGAGCTTTAGACTTCCACCCATTAATAAGTAAAAGAACTACTAAAACTATAGTTCGACAAACATATAAGCATAAATATATTGTATAGGGGTAAAGCACAAGAGTGTCTAATCCTCAGCTCCCCAGCAGCAACAGAAACTAGAGCACTGTTAGCCCTCCTGGAAAATATATAAAAAATACCCCAAACCAACCAAAAATGGAAGATAGCAAATTCTAAGGCTCTTCTTCAAACAGGAAAACCTCCTGATCCAGCTCAGCTGGATGAGGAATATGCCTGTGACAGCAGACAGGGCTGAAGGGTCACCTACCCCCTTCTCCTCTGACATCCAGCTGGAGCACCTTCTGCCCCACCACCTAACCCAGCTTTTCAGCTTTCTGCAGACACAGACTGTAGGCAACTATGCTCTGCTACATCAGTTTCCCTACCCAGTTACACACCTTAACTGTGCTCTTGCTGAAAATTTTTATTTGAAATTACTGAACAAATATCAAGTAAATGGGAAAGATGTTTCAATAAATGAAGCAACATTAAAAGCCTGAGGCATGACAGATCCATTTTCCTGCCAGCTGAGTGTTTTGTAGTACATGCTCTTCTCCTGTCAATAATGCAAGAACATTTTTAATATTAAGGGGAAAAAGCGAGAAAACAAAAGTAACTTCATTTTTTGTTACAAGATCATCTGAGTTGGTTTCTTCCCCTTCCTACCTCACAAGGCATCCACCACCCATTACCATCCACCACTGAATACTGCACCAAGCTTCAACTTTGTTTAGGCCTTTTTATTGTTGTTGCTTAAAGGAAAAGCCAACACCTCTCTCAATTATTGCTTCCACCTTCACAAATGCACATTTGCATTTAAAACTTGTATTTGAAAGTGAGATGAAAAACAGGACTGTTAATCACAAATACCTGAAAAAGCTACCTTTGTATTTATTAAGTCAACTGGGGAAGTAGTACAGCTGAGGAAAATAAAGAGTCCAAATTCCATCTAAACACATAAGAAAAGAATGAGTCATGTGTTTATCTCAGTATAACAATGCTAACTTCCTTCTCTACAAGAATGGTTTTATTTTCACAGCCCAATTAACGTACATTAAAAGTAGCTCAGGATGTTAATGGTGACAGGGCAAAGAGCCAAAGGAAGAAGATGCACAAGAAAACCTCATTCCTACCAATACTTCAAATAAAACACTGATAATTTAACACACACATGAGCACAAGATTCAGACTGGCCTCTGTCCTCCCTGGGCTCAATTCCATTGCATTGTCACCTTCTATTTTTCTCTTGCTAAAAATCTTCACTTTGCTATGGAAGAGCCAGAGGAAGTTTTCTGCTAAGAGTCACGCAGAGCCTCACTTCCCCAGAAGCATAACCAATTTCCATCCACACCCCCACAGCCCAAAGCTTTGCCTGCAATGCTGTGAGTTGCAGGGTGACTCAAACTCGCTATGGAAACCTGGACAGCAAATAATTCACTTATACTTTAAACATGTTCTTTGAAACAACCTGTCAGTTACAGAAGCTTGAGATCTTTCTTCTTGAAGGGCAGTCAATGGAAACAGTGGTTAGGGTATGAGACTATTGGCCCCCACATAGGAGGCTTGTACCGTATACAGGGTTTTCTGGTTCTGCTACTGCATCATACCAGCCAGGACTCTAAAAGCTGTATTTTTGATAGCAAAGCCAGACTGGGGAATGAATAGTCAAACTTATAATATGAAAGAATCTCCATCAACCTTCAAATTAAGTCAACAACTTCTTTGAAATGCAGCAAGGCAAAACAGGCACAGAGCTGGGCAGTCATGTCTCATGGTATCACGAGTTCCCATTACTTCTGTACTACCTGGTGTGACATCTGGCTGTCATATCCCAATCTTAACACCAATACTATTGCAGTAGTGTCAGCCCTGCTGCATATAAAATGCCACAGTTCCTTACCATATGTGACTGCCTCCATATCCTATTATTCCTGTGAGCCCCAGAGCAGAAAAACAGAAGATGACCATAAGGAACAGGAATAGCAGAATACAGGAATTGGATGAACATGTGATTACAAACACAAGGCAGAAAGACAAAACTATCTACATCTGAACAGCAACCTCAATTGCTCTCCTTTGGTTTCTATACCAAGGTCTTCAGAACACAAGGACTATTTAAATTCCACAGCAAAAAGTACTCTTAAATTGTCAGAAATAAACGTTTGAATTTGATGCTTGAAAAAAGCATCAAAAAACGAGTATCAGTAACATCTAATAAGCACCTTATATTTAATTGTGCAATCTTTAAAGATTACAACCTTAAGAATAAATTAGTGCTCTTGTACTGATTACATTACAAATAACATCCAAAGTTATTAATCACCCTTCCTTTCAATAATAGCTCTGATGTGCCCCATTTTCTTTATCTCCATGGTTAAAATCTAGATTCAGCCTTACAATGACTATTTCAATGACAGATCTCTCAGGCTCTCTCTCTAGTACTTGACTACCTCCTATTTAAATTCTGACATGAAATAGCTAAAATAATCTCTGATACTTAATATGCTAATACACAAGAATGACCTGACCATAAACCTGCAGTGCACAGAGTGGGTATTTTACCTCTGATGGTTAAGGCATTCAAGTGACTCCAATAACTTTGATAAAATTCAACAACTGACATATTATTGGTGACCTTCTGGAGAACAAATGAAAAGCATCACATTAATACAAATCCTCCTGTGGAGAAGATCAGGCTGGCAATCTGCCAGTTCATTACACCATCTAGCTCCACTCCAACATTAAATATTGCCTTCCTTTGTAATTGACTGAAATGCACTGGACCAATTGCAGGTAACCACTTTGGGCTATTAAAGTATTCCATTAAGACTTCTCCATTAGGCAGATATTTCAAATGAAGTTATATCAAAATAGGCTACACTCAAAATATTTTAACTATGCAGACACAATTGGGCAAGCACAATCCAGTTCCCCAGAGCAGGACTCAAAAAGCTCGATGCCTGAATTTACTTAAAGGAAAAAGAAACTCACTAAGTTCATTCAAGACTCTAGTATGAGCTGAGTATTTTAACGTCCTAGTCATATATATATCCTCACAAAAGTCACTTAATATTACCTTCTTCTAAAGCTAAGAAAATAGTAATGTTAAAATACGCAACCATTCTTTAACTCGGATAAGTTAAGGCAATCACTGAATACTACATTTTAAAATTAAATATGAAACACAGGGAGAAAACAGTAAGCAAGACTGGATTCACATAATGTATAAGGTTTCAAAAAGGCAGCAAATTGTAACGTTGCATTACAATGTGTATAGCATTCTGAAAACAAAACAAAAAACTTAAATCCTTTATACAACCCCATACAACTAAGGTTTTCTTCTCTAAAGATTGCAGTTCCTTAACATCAAGAAGGCAAGTGAAATGGGCACAAGAACAGGCTCACTCCCTTACAATGCACAAAAGTCTGCCACATACTTAAAATGCTAGAAAACACTCAAGTCCATATGCCAGATGTGAAAATGAGAATGGCTCTTGAAGCAAAGAAACTTCTGTGTTTTAATGGTCTTTTTTAGCAGCCCAGGTTTGGAGCCATCACTAGAGGCTGTAAGGGTTACCCTAAGAAGTCTGTGGCTCTTCTGAACAGTGCACAGGCAAGAGGTGGTGTATCTTATCTGTGCTCTTATCTGGCATGTAAGAGCTGTAGTACACCTCCTAGCCATGCTGTCTGTATCAGAGACGTTCTTAGGCATGTATCACTGGTCACTCACACTAGTTTTTTGGTTTTGTTTTAAACAGACATATACTTGGCAGGGAGTAGGGAGAGGAACACAGCCAGAGACAGTGCAGTGGCTCACACTTCAACCCCATGCAATCAAAGAGACTACGCTGACCTATATTCTCACTTAACTCCTGTAGTCAAATGCATATCCTCTTCAGACTTATATATACAAGATATGCTTCAAAAAACAAGAACATTTTTAACATCTACTTGCACAATCACTAACTCCCAATCTTCTCAGGAAACACAAGCAGTTGATTGTCTAAATAACAGAAACATTTAAAATAACTACTGTATTTCAAAAAGCAACTTCCATTGCCAGCTTCCTCTGTCGTTGCAATCCAACTACATGCATGACTTGTATCTTTTTACACTGCAAAGAAACAAGGAGGGTGACATCTGTTAATGACTGCATCTGCTAAGAATTCTACAATATATATAATACAGAATCACATTATTTTATTAAAAGTAATCACATACTTCTTACATTCTTTCAGCTAGAAGTTTTCTCAAAGAGTGTGAGCTATTAAAAAACCTAATACTGATACCAAATTACTACCTAAACTCACTGTAATATGCAAGTTTCTAAATTCCTGGCTTAAGCAGGATTTCCCAACTTGATACTTATTGATATTGACCTAATTCAAATTTGATTATGCTGAGCTGCAAACTCCCAGGGCAGACCCTGCATGAGAAAAATTAAAAAAAAAAAAAAAAACAAAAACAAACCCACAAAGCAGAGTGGAGAAATTGTGAATGGGAGGCCAGGAAACCCTTCACCCAGCAAGGCTACAAACTCTTTAGGAGGACATGGAATATTGCAGTCACAGAAAAACAAACAACAAAACCCCCAAACCAACAAGAACCCCCATGCACCTGTCTTTCAGATGGATAATTGAGCATCAAAATAAATGCAAGCCCTGTCTAGTCACTCTGCAAGCTGAAGGAAGCTCAAAACAAAAGTACCATGGCCAGCAAAATAGCCCCAGGTTTTTTAAGCACTCCTATTCAGGAGCCATCTGTGAAAAAGTGAAGTACTGAAACACCATTTTACCTCAATTCCCCTGTTTTTTCTTTTCTATGTATAATAGGAACAGGAACACACAAACTTTCTCATTTTCCTTATTTAAGGGTCTACAGCTGGCTATGTAAGCGTATGCATAAATATCCCTAAAGCACACACAGGAGAAGCAACAAAGGTCTTGATTTATTCTTAGGACAGCTCTAAGCCCCTCAAGAACCCTTACAAATATATTCTGAAAGACATAAATTACCAATTATAATTGCAGATAGATAAGCAGAACCTGAACTATAGGTAACAAGACTGTTCTTAAACTTTGTCTCCCAGTATCTTTAAGGAAAGAAAAGGATAAGACTAAAAGCAAGCTTCTCAGCCCATGGTTTGAACATAATTATTTTGGTATCCTTAATAGGATACCTTATTATTCAAATTAAAATTTTCATTTTTTGGAAACATCTTAGCATTTATAGTTAGGTAACCTTTTGGCACTTATAAATTATAATTTGTACATGTAGTTTAATAATTTGTTCTGCTGGCACTTTAGACTTTTCCTGATTGATACTTTAAATTTTCAGTTTGTAAAACAATACACAGGGACAGTATTTCCATTAAGCAAAAATAACATCAGAAACTTTGAGCACCTGAGTGGCTAAAAACTCATCAGCTCAAGCACCTCCTTCACAAATCTATTTTTCCTACTGTGTATTTGCCATTAAAATGTTTTATGTAACACATACATGACCAGTTCTTCCAAATCTCTCTAGTAGAGTCAGAGCTTTGAATTCAATACCTGTGGATTTCAGGGCTATGAAAGATGACTACAAACAACATATTAATGCACTCTTTACAGCAATCAAGCAATCTGAACATGTAAATTACTGAAAATACACACCTCTACTGGAAAAATGCATTCACCGATGCTTCACGGAGAAGTGAAAACACAGATTCTGATGAATTAGCTACCACTGAAGGATGCAAAGCTAACTCACTAGCAGAGAAACACTAGGCAGTGACCCCTGGTTATAACTTGTAGCTAGGGAGACTCATACTTAAGATAAGCAAATAAATCTTACATCTCCACAGTTAGTGAAGATTTGCTTTGGGGTGAGATGTAACAGAACATTAACTGTAACAGGGGCTACAGGGAGACTATGGATTACTAATACCGTAGAGTCAAGTAAGGCAGACCTTGCCCACTGGCAATTCAAAGTTAAAGGCTGACTGCAATCCTTATTAGAGCTCCTGTTCTGGTAAATTATTCATTCTTTCTTAGTCCAAAGAAAATCTTTTGTATATGTACATACAACATGGCATTGTCTGAATTTGAAGTATCAGTGCCACTACTGTTTTGGTGCTAACTTATATGGATAAGGCAATGTTAAGCAAGATAGGTCAAGATCAGTGACTGTCTTTGAAAACATCAGGCAGATAAAAGAAATGGGTGGAAATACACAGAGCAGGACCTGACTGATGTCTTCAAGGAAGGCATTGTTGGAAGCTTCCTGATAACTCTCAAGCTACAAAGCAATGACCTAGTATGTTACACAGATAGAGCAAGGCCTGGTCTGGGCACTCCTGACCTGCTATAAAATCTGTCATCACCATCAGCTGCAGCAGTCACTTCCTGCATCTGAACCTGTTTGTTGAAGGTGTTCAGTTTTTTTATCCTTTCCTCAGAGACACCAGGTACATAGGGATGCTGTACACATTACTGTCCAAGTAGAGTACCTTACTCTGGAAAATTATGCAAGCTCTGCCCTACAAACTTCACCTGAAGCACTGTGAGCATGAATGGAAGCCATTCCACTTTGAAGGGATGGCAGAAGCCCAGGCATCTTGGCACCTGGGTAAAGAAATCAATAATGACTTCAGCTGAGGGAGCAACTTGAAGAAATCTATCTCAAGCACCACCAGAAAGAGTAGAAAGATTTACTGTTTACTCAAGCTGGGTATTTTATTGACAATGATGAAAAGCACCAGGCTGAAGAATTCACATTAACAGACATTAAACTGGAAACCATTAGTAAAATTGAGCAAGGAAAAAAAACCAAAACAAAACAAAGACCACAACACAGAATCCCTTAGTGAAACTGGAATATGCTCAAATAGGACCTGGTGTTAAGAATTCAGTAATGCCCTGATGAAAATTATCTTGCCTGGGAAGAGCAAGGTGGTTTTGTCCCAATATATTTGTGTATCAAAGGCTGTGAAAAACTGGCATTCCAGATATAAAGTTTTCCTGAGTCTTCACAACTATAGCAGCCATAGGTAAGTGGAAGATAAATACTTGGAACATAGAGGTGGCTTTGATTCCTACATGAATTGGCAGGTGATACATATGGGTCAGTGATGCGTGGTACTGTGCCCATCCTCTTTAGACACGGCAGAATGACAGTATCTGAAGTCAGCACCTTCAATGTGCAGGTCAAAACTAAACCACTAGGTTCCTCAGATCCACAGAAAGGAACCAATATCCAAGTTGCTAGGATCAGTACTTCTCAAGAACACAGTCCACCAAAATACTGCTTTTTCTTCCAACTTAACAGTCAGAAATCATTGAAGCAGTTTTTGCCTGAACTACCCCACAAACTTTGCTTTAGATTGACAACGAGAAACATTAACGCAGCTTTGGTTCCACCGCAGCTTACAGCAGCCCTAGCCGCAGGCACTGCTATTATTGCTGTTTGAAAGATAACTGGATATTCCAAAATCTCGTAATACCCAAATAGAATTTGGCAACATCCTACCTTCTGAGGTTTTCGGCACCAATTTTCTCCCTTTCATGTCTTGTACGCATTTGATGGTGTCTTATTCTACTCATTTTAATCATGCCAATTCAGTGGCAGACTACAAATGAAAATGCAATAGAAACATTGCAGGCACTGTAACAATAGTCAAAACAAAGATTTCCTATGGCAGCTGTCAAATTAATGACATCTCCAAAGCTATCTAAATACAGTATCTGGGCAGAAATCCAATTATGTCAATTCTGCCTGAATACCCCAAAAGAGAGTCCTACTGGGGTTAGAAGTGGAAACAATTTTAAGAGCAGATTAGCTACATAAGCAGCTCCACACTTGAAACCAGAACAAGGGAACAAAAACGTAAAGGCATGACATTTATCTGGACACATGGGAGAGGGGGAAAAAGAACTGTTAGACATATGGCAATAGGTCAAAGCCAATTACCTTGTCCAAATTTGCCCCCCAAGATAATAGCTTCTAGGTTCACTTCTTCAAGAAAAGATGAATTGACTCCAGTAATTACAAAGATTTCTGCTTACCTCTACATCCTCCACTACTGCTTTGTTTTTTCCAAAACTTTTTTCCCAACAAAATATTAACAGCAGTAGTAGAACATGCCAACCTCCCAGAAGCACGAGCTAAATTTATCTAAAACCCAAATGAGATAATATTCTGCCTCACTTAAATACTAGGCAGCAAGGACAAATGGTATTCAGGGCTTTTAATTCAAGAGTATGATTTCTTGCTGGTTTTGCTACTTTCCTTAAACCATTGTAACCGCTGATTTCTGGTTTTCCTTGGAAGTGTCTGTGTTAATGCTCAATTATGTGGCAAATTCAGTTTGTTGAACCTTGCCACAGGATTGAACTACTGGGTTTAAAACAGACAAGGACCAAAGTGGGGGCAAAATAGCTTTTTAATTCAACAAAGAAAAGAAAACAAAACAAAAGGATTCTGTTCTTTCTTTGCACACATATTAAAATAACTGCTTTTGAAACCACAGAGAAATAAAAGTTTGTCTGGTTTTTAAATGAAACTATTAAAACTAGGAAACTCAAGTAAAAACTGCATGTGCCAAGTAACTGAAGCAATATTATATTGGTTAGTAACTATGTCCAAATTACAAACCTTGTATATTATGAATAGATAAACCTTTAAATAAATCTAAGTGAACAATGATGAAATATAGCAGTCTGTTTTAGACTGTTTCTAACCCTGATCTGTCTGTATACTGGAGAGAACACTTTCAAAGGTAAGGATATAACTTACTGTACATATATTGCGAGTGCTTCTGCTATCAGCATGATACCAAATTCAGGAGAGAACAAAGCATTCATTATGAACGAGCCTATATTTAAGATTGTGCATTCCTCACTGAGCTTTTTACACCAAGACTCTCACAGTTAGAGGCAAGGGTTTTTTTGTTGCTGTTGGGCTGGGGTTTTTGTTTCTTGAGCACAGACATCAGGGATATTTAGAAAAGTCTGAAAATAAGAAACTTTCCTGGTCAAAATCTGTTAATTTCTAAAGTGTACAGCTAATTCAAAAAGAAAGTCAAAGAAGTGGGTACTACACAAACGCAGGGTTGCACTCCAGAACTCCAGACAGCTTTGATTTAAAGCCATGCCGATGAACAACAGCTACCGTGTTCATTCACTCAAGGTGAATCTCAAAATCATTTTGAGAGGCATGCACACAGATCCCTTCGCAAACCAGCAATTTTGGATATTACCAGTTTGGACCAAATTCAAATCAGTAACCCACCATATTTTCTGCTGTTAAAGCGTAACTTAGAATATCAGATACAACAATTTTAACTAAGTTTGTTAATAATATACTGTATTTTCTTACAATTAAAAAATACAAAGTCTATTTAAAATAGCTTCCAATTGAACCATGCAGTCAATGAGGCTGTCAAAAACATTTTAGCAAAGCCTAGAACAAAATTCTTCAGCATCAATTTTATTTTAATTTTTTAGAATATATACAAGGAATCTATTTGTTGCCAGCTCTTTATTACAAGAGATTTAATTTCTGTATTTGTTCTCTAGAACACATTGAGCACAGTATCATGAATCCTCCTTTGTGTCACACAGGCACTGAAATCCAATTACTACTCTATTAGGTCTCATTTAAATCCCATGCGGTATGACAATAAACTGAACAAAATGAGCATCAGCACGTTTTTCAACTATCTTTACAATATGACATAGATGGCAATCGCAGCTTAATAAAATTTCATTTACAAGGAAGGTAGTTCAGAATATTCTCTTTCTCTGCCAGGCATTCCAGGGAATCCTGGGATACACCACTTCTTTCCACCTTCCCTTGAAGAAGCCAGTTGACCATCACTATGTCACGCTTCTCAAACACCTGAGCCTTCTGCCTGCGGCACATAAGTTTGTCTTGGTGCTCAATGCTTACAACACATGCAAACCATACCAACCAACTGAATATTTACTCCAAAGGCATCAGTTTCTTTTTCTTTTTTAAGATTTCCTAGATAAGGAACCCTTTGACATAGGATGACATCAGGTTGGGAAGAAGGAAGGGAAGAAAAAAAACAAACCTGTGCCAATCTGAAGGGTAGGGAAAAAACGATGGCATTTTAAGTAAGCTCTTATCCCATCTGAATGTAAAAAACTCTTCATTGCTAAATCACAAGGTAAATCTGAACAACTTTCAGAAGCTCTGAATACTTCACCACTTCCATGCAGGTAATTTAGGGATGATTTATGGATGTATTATAATCACATGCCTTTCTACCTTCATTACAGTATTTCCCAAGTTTGTCTTACTACACAGCAACTACTGTTTATAGACATCCAGGTCTGCTCTTCGTTTTCATTGGTTATTTTTCATTCCTAAAAGAAACAAAAAAATCCCTCATTTGTAGGAAGCAGTCGCCACAGTCAAAGCTCTCTGAAGGATGCACAAGAGCTTTGTTAGATTGCTGTTTCTTAATAGCTGACCTGACTAACTCATCTTCCTCATACAGACTACAAATCAAAATGTCATGCCGACATTTAAACACATGCTCTGTTGCTAAAAAACAAAAGCCAGGAAAACACATTCATCCCACTTTCAAACATTCTCCAGACAAAAAGCTCAAAGTTTTGAGACCAGACTTTAAAATATTTTAGTAATTACATGAAATAATTTTAGTTGTAATTTTATTAAATTTTTTCTTTACATGCCTACCACAAATAGTAAACCATAAGAAACTGGTAAGTTCCAAGCTGAGGGAGGGTAATTAAATCATTTCAAGGTTTGTGCTCTAATTCTGCAATTAGAATGGGAAGATCTGGGCCAGAGCTTTCTCTGTGCAGAGAATACTGTAACATTGATTTTTTTTTCTTTTTGCTAGAAAAGGAAGCAGAAGGCGGAGGCATTTCTCCATGCATATCACTCAATCACACAGTCTTTTCTAGTGTATTTCCACAGGGATTTTTCTGCAGGCTCTTTAAAATGACTTCCTCACTGCACTGCCTATCTTTTGCTCCAGTTTAAGTTCTTCACATTCATCTTCACCTTATACCTAAAACTATGGGTAGGCCATATGAAGGAACAACAAAAGCCAAAGACCACAGACCCTCAATTCATTCTGCCTGCAACTTTGAGCAATATAACAGACCTTAAGGAACATGAGCTTCACTTGCAAAAACTTCAAGATGTCAGCTTCAAGATCCAAACAAATGTCTTTGCCCAAAAATTAAGCTACAAGTACCATCTCTTTGTTTTTAAAGGTAATGAAGAATTGAAAACACTAAATTGTACTTATAAGCTTAAATAATTTTGAAAACTCTAATATACTTTCGAGAAGGCAGAACAATTTCCTTTCTATGAGATTTTAATTATATTTGCTTTCGCTTTATTTTACCATTCCTTTCAGTATGCTATGATGGCAAAGACAGATCTTATAACAAGAACTTATCCTCTGGGGAAGTTATACCTCTCGAGCTGCAGAAGAGCACAAACATCTTGCATGCTTCAGAACACAAAGCCTATTGCCATGAAACCTCAGAGTAACAGTCTCAGAAACCCACTGTCAATTGCTAATGCATGCACAGAATTTGTGTCTGAAAAATGGGTTATGGCAATCTTTCATTTAAATCAGTGACATCACAGGTGCCACAAGTGCTTTCTTCTTAAATAGGAAGCAACAGCTCCCAGTAAAAAACAAGAATTTTCAAAACTAGAGCCTAAATACAGACTATGAACATATCAAGTGCTTAAATTATTAGTTACCGTATTTTTAGAAGCACTAGGTACCTTAAGAAAGCAGCACAAGAAGCTTCAAGTTCTTAGAACATTCAACATATGGTAGAAAAAATAATTAAGTGTATATATATATATATATATATTAAAAAAAAAAAAAAATCAATCCAGGAACAGACATCCTGCATGAACAGGATTTAAAATTCTGGTCATGGTCCAACAGGCAGAAATAAACATACCACAGTGAAGCAATATCAAAGACAAAAAGCATGATGCATCATCTGCTACTCTCTTATAGGGTACATTATTAATTTATTCCTTTGCCAAAAAATTATTGTCACCTTACATTTTACTAACTTACAGTAACTTTACACGTGCAAACTTGCTTGTTCAATTAGAATTACCTTACCCTTTCTGTGATGATAGCATTAATGATATCAAGAAGCAATATTCAAAATATGGAAATATTCAATATTCAGCAATTCAAAATATGGAAAATATGGAACCAAGCAACTCAGGCCTACTTGTTTTTATTACAGACAGATTACTATCTCACTTTGAGAGATGCAAAGGAGAAGAGGACAGGAAAAAAAAAACAACCTCCAGAGTGCAAACCCACGGAAATTCCCTGCCATGGGTTTCGATACCTATTAGTAATCAGTAATGAAGTCTTGAAGTGCTGCTCTTATAAACTGTAAATGTTTGTTGCAGAAGCCAGTTTTAGCTTTGCATCTAAAAAAGTTGGCTGGCTTCACCACAGAAACATAACTCCTTTTCTGCAGAATACAACCTGATGGGAGCTTCAAATGAACACACCAGGTCTCAGAACCAAGATCAAAGCTGTCACAGAATGAAAATGCCTCCTGCTTGAGTAAAGCTTCAGATTCTTGAAGAAAGGATCACTGCAAAGGAAGGAAGCATTGTTTCTTCCAGCCTCTTAATATGTCCACAGGCAAAAAAACTTCTCTTTCCTATCAGTGCTCCCCCTGAAGCAGAGGCAGGAGTACTGCCTGGACCTGCTACTGGAAGAACAGTTACAATGGCAAGCAGAAGAGTAGATAATTCAATATAAACACCAGTTTAAAAACATTCTTGGCACATATTACTCAGTGAAATTTATGATGATAAAGAATGAGCCATCAGACTAATACACACACATCCACAAACTCTGAAGGCATCTTGTGTACCTATGCAAAAGCTTGACTGAAAAACGCAGTGAGACTGTTGGGGTCCTCACAAATCAGCCACAGGACTTCTGTAATTCTCAGCAGGGCAGGATTTCCCCCACAGCCCAGAAGACTGACTCAGGCTAATTACCACCAAATGTTACGAAATAATTCTTGACTAAAAAAAAACCCTAAACAACACAAAGCCAACCCACACACATTTATGGTTTCAAAGAAAACTTGCAGAACTAAAAGTATGTGTAAATTGATGGCCCAAGGGCAGCGCGACTTCTGCTTCAGGTATACAGGGCTCCTCCAGACAGTAAGAACACATAAATGAGAGCACAAATCTCATAGGGATATACACTGGTTGCTAGACCTTGCTATCACATCTTCATTACTGTCATTACCTGTGATACCTAGATTAAAGCTTGGATGGGCATGCAATCATAGCTTAATTTTATTGCAGAGAGATTTGCCAAACTGCTCCTCACTGGTGTCTTCAAAACAAGAGCTTGGGTAGCAGATGTAGTCTGCTAGTAAGTGGCTGGTAAAGGCTCTGCACCTTGCATACAATACAGAGTGGGAGGCTGGCATGATAACTCACATGAGAAGGTCAAGCAGTGCAAAAGCGGAGGAAGAAACAGGACAAGAGCAGCCATAATGTAAGAGGAACAACACTGAACAAGATGCAGAAAGACTTAATGCAATTAGCAATTCCCTACACAGACGGGGGAGGAAAAATACACACAGAAGAGCTGTGCAGAGTTTAGTTTTCTTAATTAAGCTGGTGACAAGCAACCATTAATTAGAACCGATATTTTAAAGCATTCAGAACAATTTGACCAAAGGAAAAAAAAAGGTTGGCTGATAACAGCCTAGGTGCAGACATCCTTTTTGATACACTGACATTTTGGAGATAATAAATTCAAGGAAAATTATAAACAATAAAGGTAATGCAGACCATCTATGGTAAGCATTTTGTACTTGACAGCTTGAACTCTAATCCTTAAAGATAAAAGAAATACTAATGAATTCAAGCCAGTGTTTGAGAAGGGGAAGAACGGTGGAGACTTTTGTTGTTAATTCTCATCCAAGTCAAAGACACAGGATTAAAAGGTTCAGCATATAGGGATTCTTCAGATGTCTGACTACATTTTGGGATTTTTCAGTTTCTTTCAAGAAGTGAATACAAACAGTACTTCTAGAAAAAGTGGGAGAAGAGTTTTCAAACAAAGAGATGAAGAATGAGGCCGAACTAACAAATTCACAATATACTAATACTCCTCTTAAACCATTTCAAAACTAGTCTAGTTTCTATACAGATGGAAATTTGAGAGGTGTACTACCATTCTGACACAGAACACTCTGCTTAAAAAATGTGTTGTGTGTAAAAGAGGTAAAGTTGTGCCTTTCCTTCCATTCTCACCAAAAAAAAAAAAACAAAAACCCAGAAGTTGCATTTCAGAAATACCAAATTCTTGATCACAAATAAACAATACACTCAGTACAAGCTTAATGCTATGTAGCATGCTACAGAATTTCAAGAGCAAGGAACAAAGTTTTATTATTGTTGGGGGATTTTATTTATACCCCAGAAGTCTTTGAGTGGAGCACAGATATGAACTGAGATCTGTATTAAGAAAAAATAATCCTTTGTCTCAGAAAGAGTAAGATCATTTGAAGATGGATATCACAGTAATAAAAACAAAAGGCATTCAGAGAGAAAGGAAGGATACAATCTTCCCCTCCTAGAACTCTCCCTGAATTTTCAGACAGTTACCCATTACCCTCTACAAAAGGACACACTCAGCATCAGGAACTCCACACCCTGTTCATGCTTCTGACCATGACCTCTAACCAGGAATTGCTGCCCCATGGCCAGTAGCAGGAACACACACACACATATCCCAAATGCAGATCCTGGCCCTCCTGCCTGCTGCCAGCAAAAGCCAGCTTCCTGCTTCTTGCCTCTCACCAGAAGATGCATCCTTGTCAAACTGATTTATTAATTAACGTAGGCCTAATGAATTGGTATTTTCCAGGAGGTAGGAAAACATTTTTCCACCAGAAGGCTGTGTGACTAAGAACATCAAGATTGTCAGTAATTATAAACACATGTAAAGCTGCTGCTTTACATCATTGAATACCATCCCTTAGCCGTCACATTTTTATTGTAACTGGAGCGCATAACACACACTTTCACTCAAGGTCAGAAACAGCAATTAACTGGCACACGGCAAGTTAAACTGAACCATGGAGATGATCTAACATGGAGGAAACTCACAACCTTATTGAAAGCCTTGGGGTTTCATGCAAATCAAAGAGCATAAGGGCTGTGGGTTGGAAGCAGTTAGAAACAATTACTGTATCAAGGTACAACACTTTATAAAAGAAAAATCTGGGGAAAGGATTTAGTAGACGAACATGATTTCCCCTGTGAACTCCCTCTTACTGCTACAGGAAGACACAATTAATTTTAACGAATTCTACCAAACAAGCAACAACTGTGGCAAAATATTAATCACTCAAATTGCCCATCTCATTAGCAAGGGTTTTTTCCCCTCTTTTTGTATAAAGAAAACTTAAAAATTCATTGTCTTTGAATCTGAAGAAAATTCACAGTTTGTGTAAACTTACATGAACACAAATAATCTTGATCAGAAACTACCTTACCAGTTTGCCCTTAGGAAGGATATGTTTTTTTCTAAACAAAACCTGACACAAATTCCCCAAACATCTTTTCTGCATTTAAAAAGTTTTCATAGAGTCTCCAGGATTAAAAATAACCCTGGTACAAACATCTCCAGTAATGCTTCCTCAGCTTTTACTAACCAACAAAAGCTTAAGTAATCTACTCATGAGGAACAATCAATACAGAACCTTTTAAAGAGACACAGCATATATAAAAATAACAGTTCAACAATACCTAAGAATTAAGTTCAGGCATTGAAGCCTGAAAGAGAGGTTTAGGCACAAAAAGGTTTGGAAACGAAGGACTGCAACCGGTAACAGCATTGCCAGTAGCAAAAGGATGCTCAGTATTTCTTAGCATCTCCCAGAATAACACAGCGACATGTAAACCAGTCCTGCTGAAATTAGTGCGCATTTTGAGACATAAATTATGTCTACACTTTACTGCATTAGGACTGCAGCTCGGAAATAAGCATGCGATCCCTCCAGCAGAATTTACTTCAAAGCCTCCCCCCTCCTCTGCCTACAGAGCTTAGCAATAGATAAAATTGAGAATATGGTTTTCATTCATTTCTTCCAGGCACTCTAAAATTCACACACGCACCTCAGAGTGGCTTGAAATCTGGCGTGCCATATGGCAGTGCATTTGTCATTTCCAGAAATATGTTGAATATGGGTTCCAGAGATATAAAGCCCCAATGAAAAAAAATATTAAAAACAAAACTCCTGAAGCCAACAAATTCTGTTCAAACGCCACCAACTTTATACTACGCACAACTGGAGAGCCTGGGCTTTGATCAGGCTTCAAAGAACCTCTTCATTTGCCCCAGAAAATAAATCTGATGCTTAGTTTGTGGAGGCTTATTTCCCTACTGTTTTGCAACTCTGTAAAGTTATTTACACTTGCCTTAAGTGAGCCTGAAGTAGAAATAATACATCAACATCAGTACTAGAATTACACAAACATATTGCACTTGGAGCACAAAGTAAATGATTTACAAGCTACAAAACAGTGGAGAATCAGGATAAAGAGTTTTATGGCTATTTCAGTGTGAACCAGCTGAAGAAGAAATAACTTCTTCCCATTCCTGCATACAAAGTTTAATGGTGCATATTATGAAGCAACATTCAAAAAAACCAACAGAACAATTAGCAAACAGGGCTTTTTTTTAAACATGAAAAACAAGAAAGGCTCTCCTGCAGGCTGAAATAATCACATAGTCTCCAAACTCAGAAATCCAACTAAGATTTTAAAAAACAAAACCTAACTAAATTGGCAGAGCTGAGCAAAACATCTTGCTGTTTCTAAAATGAGCAAGTCCCATGCTGTAGGTAGCAAACACTACAATTGCTACATTCCAAGGATGTGTACTCTCCACTATTTGCAATCTGTGATGAAATGATCATTTTTCTTTTTTTAAGAAAGAAAACGCAGACTAGCAAGCAGCAATCAAAATGGCATTACATGACCAGGACAACTTTCTTTCTTGCTTTTTTTTTCTTTTACGGATGGAATCACAGATCATGGTACTTTCCAACACAAATACATAGAAATAGAATGCATTCGCCTTTTTGCCGGCATACTCAGCTTTACCTACCTCTCTTTTCTCCTTATGTTGCCTCTTGAAACTAAGTTATCTTAGCGCACATCTTTTTACCCCAAGGATGAAAAATAAAAGCAAGTAAGAACTGTTGACAAGAACTGTTTTGGAGGTGGTACTTTGTTTTGAAATAGACACAGAACTCAAAGAAAAAAAATCTTATGCCAAAGGGGTGGATCCTGGAGTGAAGAACTTCCTGTGTGCATATTCCAAGTAAAATTTGTTTTGGACACACTGTATATATACTAGGTATCCAACATGGGGAGGTGGAAAGACAGCAAGGGGGCACAGGTGATTTTGTAATCAGAATCTGATCCAGCCCTACTGCAAAGTTTCTAAGCATGAGGAAGAAAATCAAGAGCATTTCCACCCTAACTAGGAGAGGATATTTGCAAGCACCTAAACAACTTAAGGCAGCATCATCTGGGATATTTAACATAGCACAGGCATTGTTCCACTATACTAATCAATCATGTTCATCCAAGACCAGGATCCATCCAGCTGCCCCAGGCGATGAGTGTTTCAGCAATGAAGAGAAAGACTACCACAAGATCTGCCACTCAATCTCCTAATGATGACAGTGTATCTGCTCAAGGCAGTGGGCTTTCAGAAAGCCAGGGGTTTTTTTCTCCAGGCCTAACAAGCATAGAGCTGCCAGCCGCCAGTGTTGCCATCTAGAGAAGCTATTCCTAGAAAAGCAAGAAAATGTGTGGGCTGAGTTGGAAAGAAAACGTAGAAACTAAAGCAAGCTGGAGAGTTCCCTGTAATAAGAGGTGAAGAAAATCCCTGTGTCTGCTAAGATTTAAGTTGATGAGCAGAACTCTCCCACCCAGCCAATAACTGGGCTTTTTAGGTATACTGAGCTTGTGGGTGGGATGAAAAGCTGTTTTCACATGCTGCTGCAAAATTTTACTGTGCCCAGCAGACAAATAAAGTATGCTAAATTTCCTGAACATTTTAATATTTATTGCAAGGAAGAATAAACCCAAACAAAAATCTTAGAAAAGATGCACTTCACAGAATTTTCTATGTTTTGCAAGTTACACAGAAACCACCTGCTGATACTGACAGAACAATTCAAGAACCCTGGTCCGTGTTTGACAGGTTCAACCCTACTGCAAATAAAGGAAAATCCCACACAGGAGCCTAAATGAGACAATGATGTCAGCATGATACATGCAAGTGATCCTGGATAATTAAAGAAGAACTTTCTTAAATTATTCTTACAATAAAACCAGTTTGAAATTCAACTTCTACCATATTCTTAATTGTAGGTCTAGAAAAAAGAAAACTCATCAGCTACTGAAGTTGCACACACTGCCATTCTCCCATGGCTATAACTACACTGGTATCAAACTGTCCTAGACAGACAAGAGTAGCAGTTCTCACACTGTGGCAACTAAAATGCTAAAGAGACAGAACGTATTCTCAATTGTGAACACACTTTTAATCACAATTTTCTTCCTCACATATATGCCTTTTCTTGTCAAAGTCCCAAATCCAAGCATTGGAAAAGTTAACTAAACATATTCGTAAGTACCTTGAGTATCATAACTCAGTTGATTAAACACTTGGAAGGGCTCACCTGCTGGCTTTGAAGTGGAGCAGAGCACCAAACAAAAGCTCTGCAGGTGGTAATATAATCCTTGGGGATCTATCAATAAAATTGTAACAATTCTTTAGTTGAAGCAAAGCCAAAAGATTCAGGATGGGAAATGAAGCTACACACAGTAAGAACCTAAAACTTTACTCCCTGTACCCAAGGTTAGCAAACTATTACAACATCAAGGTACATGCCAGTAGAGCTATTTTCCTGTCTTAGAGATTTAGCCTTTAAGGTGTTCTATGCACTTTTTCAAACCTTGCTGCATATTTTAATTTTATACTTAAAGATCTTCCTGCATTCCAAGACAATTCTTATTATTGTCCTTTGATGCTGGCTTTTTCTTGGATGTTTTCCAGATGAAGCTCTAAATTGAAGTTCAGCAGAAAAACGATCAGAGCACTACATTTCAATAACAGAAGCACTGAAAATGTGTCCTTCAGTGTATTAAACTCATTGCTGGAAGCTACATATGAAAATATATTACCCACCTCGGAAAACTCTCCATTGTTATAATTTGGTCATTTCACACACCAGTGATCAATCTCAACCGAGCACATTCTGTAAGTCCACGCATAATGATAAAAAATTAGACATACCAGAGAAAAATTAAAGCCATTCCTTTGTGAACAAGTTTATTCACCTAGTGATTTTACATAAAAATCACTTTTCTACTGCTTCTTGGTATGAAGCTAAACAAGCTGAAGATATATAAATTGCTGACTACAAGGGTCAAGGACTCAGCAACCTGCACTGTGTCCACTTTGCAGCAAAAGCCGGTAGGCACAAAAAAAATCAACTTTAAAAAACAACCTTAGAAGTATAGCCAAATTAAACTGCTTTTTTTAAAAGAGAAAGGAAAAGATCAAAACTTAAGTAATACTGCTTCACCATTCTCCCAATGCCCTATCACACTGAGATCCAGCACTGGACCTCACCATACAATTCTCACTACAGCAGATCCCCCTCACCCATGATGAAGAGTGGACAAGCAACAGAACGATGCTACATAGCAAAGGAGAGTATAGTGTTATTTTTATACAACTCACTTTAGTCCAAAGCAAGCTCACACTGGTGAATCCTACCCCAGTTTGGACCACAGCAACAGTCATAAATTCAGTTCAAATTTAACAAACCATTCCCAAATACCAGGTTGGAGGCATGTATGTATGTAGTACAAAAACAAAAATACAACATTCAACAGAACAACCTGTAATGCACTCAGTACTTACTTCCAGCCCGAGCAGATAAAGGAAGCAGGCAACCTCATTTCTGTGACTGGTGTGCCACTACATGCTTAGCCAACAAAACAATAACAAAGTATCTTCACTGAAATCCCATTCATAGCTGTTAATTTAATGGAAAGACTCTTTCTGCATGAAGAATACATGAGTAATAGCCTCCACAGCAACTTTAACAGCAGACTGTTAGATAAGGGGGCTACGTAACACAGCAGCTGGATGCTATTCAGCTACCTGACAACCTCTAAGTAGTTTGGAAAAAGTAAATTAATCAGAAAAAGTGTATTTCTAAGGCAATGACCAGTGTTCCCCTGGCAATGCAAAGGGAGCAGAAGGGAGATGGAGGGAAGGAGGTGGATTCAGATGCTTTGAAAGAGGGATTAGAACAAGGGGTTGTGTGATTCAAGACAACATATGATGATCCCTCTGACACAGCAGCTGCAGGAACATACAGACTCCTCCACAGGATGGTTACACACATTTATTTTAGCCTTCCATAAATTTGCAGTATTTCAAGACAACTGCACTGAAAGCAATAAAAAAAACACACAAAAACCCCCACCAAAAACAATAAAAAACCCCACAAACCATAAAACAATCACTCATGCCTTTTCTCCATGTGAAAATGCTGCTTCTCATCTAGTAAAAGACATTTGACAGAAATATGTGGAAGTCACCCCCAATACCCTAAATTCAATGCCAGAAAACATTCACAGAAGAAAAAAGTTTAAAACAATTATATAGAAACGCGTGCAGGGTTCAAACGTGTGGGTAATTTCAAAAACCTCATTAAGTGTATTTTTATCACTTTTAAATGCCATGTTTCAGTCAAATCTTGCTCATTTTATTCCCAAATGAGTATAATCATGCTAGACAGGATACAGGGTTTTTCAGTTTTATCTCGTGACTTTTTTACTTGCTGAAATATTTCTGCCATATGAATGGATTACAGGCAACTCCAAAACATATTCACTCACAATCAAGGCCATTCCCAATTTTAACTATGCACAAAACACTGCGAAATGGAAAAGGAGGAGGGGAAAGACTAACACAGCCCCAAAGCAGAGGTTATCACCTTCTGTTTAGGTAGCAGCAACTAAAGTATGCACTGAATAGTTTTCTAAAATTAAGATCAAATATTTATAAACTTTGTAAAATTAAACGGTATTTCCCTATAAAAATCTGAAGAGGCATCTACACAACCACAAAAACTATGAATTATATTGATACCAGGTGCAAGTATTCTTCTTGGGGTCTGGGATTTTGATTGTTGTTGGGGTTTTGGGGGGTTGGCTTTGTTGAAGTTTTCTTACATCTAATAGACACCACAATTTTAGAAAGATAGTACCAGCAAGATAAACAACTCATTGAAATCTGGCTGCTTAATACCAAGCATGGCATTTTGCACACTGGGCATATACTTTACGTTCATAAAGCTTGTCCAAGGAAAATGGGGTAGAAACAAGAGCCAAGGGCTGCTGCCAGTCAGGCGTGCAGCAAGCAGGCAGAAGGAGGTCACAGCTTTCAGCTGCCAGCACTACTCAAGCAGACACAGCACAGGCTCACCTGCAGGCAGAACAGCTTTGCCTGAGCTTTGAGGCTGGAAAGGCAACACCCCATTTCCATAGACAGCCACAGCTGGGTAGGATAAGAGCTGACCAGTAGACAAGATTGAAGCTGTTTGATACTGCATTTTGTTTCTGAATTCTGAGCCCTGCCCTTTTACCAACACCTTCCCTTGGGGCTGCAGAGCACAGGAGACCTGCAAGACATGCAGCCCTTCCCTCATTGCTCTTCCTTACCAGCTGCCTTGCCAAACACTTTCAGTTCATGTACTGAAAAACAGTTTCTAAACTGCCAAATGCACCTGGAATTAGCAATACCAAGCTGTTATCTACACAAACAACAAGAAAAAGGGTTTACAATCACAACTTAGTTGATGATTATCTTACTGATCTATGGTCTATACACACAGAGACATCTCGGTTTTTCTGCAAACAAAGTGATTTGCTAATACAGCAACAGGTGCTCTGCCTGAACCATCAGCAAAATTATCTTCTCTTTAGTAACTCTACCTGGACTCACTTGCACTCATGATTCACTGACATCAGACTCAGGACTGCTATATCCAAAGAGCAAAACACTTAAAATTTCACTACCTGCTTAGCAAGCACAGTATAATTTACTGAATACCAAGCTGCTTCTAATGCTACATACACTTAGTAATGGTATGTATGCCATCGCTGCAGAAGAGTAAGGCAATGTCCATTAATTCAGATCACAGTTATGTATGGTATCTTTTAACCACAAGTATGTTACTTATATTATCTCAAAGGAATCTGAACAACCAACTACTTAACTGCTAAAATTATCTATCTGGAAAGAAGAAAAAAAAAAAATCAAAGAACAGATAAATCACAAGGACAAGCTAAAAAGACTTTTAGCATAGAAGACTGAAACTAAGTTTAGTTGCACCATTAAACAATGTCTTATAGTTAAAACATGGGGGAAGGGGAGAGGAAGGAGGTGCTATCTTAAAAATTGTTTATTTAAGTGATCTGCATTAATATCTTATCTTCGAACCCCAATTCCTCCAAAAGAGACATCATCACCCGCTATGCATTTAAGGGCTTTTCTTGTGTCACATTTTAATTTTTCCTTTGTTTGCTTTCATACAGTCTGGTTTTCAGTTTTAAATTCTACGTTTTCATATTTTAAAATTAAAAAATCAAACTAAATCATTCCTTGTTTTCCCCTTGAGGAGCTAGATTCCTTTTTCCATCAACTTCAGCAGGCATTATGTCAAGCACTGCCTGATCCACTCCTGGTCTTTAACATCTCAGTACTATCATTCATTAAACAAAGCTAAATTACTAGCAGTCCCACTGACTTCATGGGATTGATGATAGAGTGATGTAATACACAATGTATAGATGTAAAGTCTGCCTGTAAAAATAAGCTGGCTATGTGACACTGCAGGCAGAAGTTCAACATGTAATTTAACATGCATGTCATGACAAGTTAAAGAATGTATAACTAAAGAAGAATTGACCTGCAGTGTAATTGTAGTTCTTGTCTTGAAAAAGACATACTTATGGCTCTGCTTTGTGTTTTGTAAATAAGAGGCATTAATTCCCATAGGACTACTAGAAGTACACAGGGCCCCAGCAACAGTAGTAAAAGTTAGGATACAAAACAAAGAATAAACATTTTGACAAAGCCATGACATTGCATCTTCCTCACGTTCCAGTGAGGCAAAAGGAATATCTAACTAAATAAATATCCAGGATCTCTGGTCAGCAAAACCAGAAAAGATCCTAAAGGAATACAACCACCACTATTACAAGATAGGACTAATGGCAGACGACACACGTTGCTGCAATAAAGATATTACACAGGCTTTAATAGTTTTCTGTCATAGGAGGTCTATAACATTTCAGTTTGTTACGGTTCCCCATGCATTCCTTAAGAGCCTCAAAGCTCATAAAAATTATGGGTCATATTTTGATACTTGTGCTAAACACAAGCTTTATTATTACCAGTGTTTAAACCCAATACAATCCACTCAGTCCTTACTCAGCTAGCTGATTAAATATCTAATATTCATGAACTAGAATTTTAATATTAAATGCTCAAAATGATTCAAGTCTTTCAATGTAACAGAACATAAGTCTTTCAGTGTCAAGTGGAAGGCAGATCATGTATTATAGCATTAATTATTTGGGATACCAGCATTAATTTCTGTATTTGAATTAAATGGAATTCAAAACAGTGTGAATTTATGAATAGCCCACAATATAATTATTTCTATATTATCCCTGCAGCATTAGCAAAAAGACTGCCTACATACCTGAAAATGTAAAGGAAGGAGATTGATCATCAGTTTTCCTTTTAATCTTTTTCTGAAAAACAGGAAAGGTGAAGCTCAATATGTTTATACTCTAACTGGCTTACACTCTTTGTTGATTAAAAAATATATCTTCATATTTTTTGTATTCAACATGCAATGATTAAAAGAAAACACATTTAAGTAAGATATACTGTAGCCAATTTCTTTTATGACTAAAACAAAACCAATTCTTAATTAAAACCACAAAGCTGCAAAAATAGCAGGGACTTTTACAAAATTTCAACACTCACTGGAAAAAGACACTAAATCTTAACTTTGATTTCCAAGGTTGCTACATCCCCAGGAGTTCAAGGAGTTCTGGTAGGAAAGGCTCATGAAAGATGCAGAAATGATACCTTTTTTCCATCATCTAAACGGTACCAATTTTCAACTCTCTTCTGTTACAGGTACAGCCAGACAGTACTTGCTAACAAAACCAATTCACAATGTAGAACAAATAAAGAAATACATCACCACTCATAAAAATGCTCTTTGCAGATCATCTGAGTCAATGAGTTACCAGAGCTTCAGATCCCAAAGGAGTCAGCATAACATCCCCATACAAAACATGCAAAAATCAGTATTTACAGGTTTTTATCCAACTTTACAAGACTTGTGCAGTCTGGTTAGACCAGAAACAGCTGTCCAACTGAAACTGCAACTTTAGAAATAAAATCAGCCAAGGCTAAAAATAAGCCAAACAAACCAGCTGTGCCACTCACTGCCCTGCTCACAGCCCATCTACACAGGTGCCAGGTCCCGTCCCTGCACTCCACAGCATGGCGTTTGCACCATCGCTGACCAACAGTACTGACACAAAACCAAAGATCAGTGAATAAAGTGCCCACTTCCGACCTAAAAAATACTCAATACTTGTCCTTCTAGTTTTGATGAAGTTCTTGCTAAAAACACTGAAAGCATCCAAAGCATACATATATTTAGAGTGACTGGATGAAGTCCAACTACCTTTTTTTTTATTCTACTCATCCAAAAAAAAAAAAAGCTTTCAATCTGAAGCTACCAATTGCATTTTCAACAAACACTAAATTATTTAAAACAAAACAAACAAAAACCCAAATTGTAGTTGTAAAAAAAAAAAAAAAAGCAAAAAATTTCTACACCAAGAAAAAGCTAACAGTAAGTTTTGCTAAGCCAGGTGGCAGCATGCATTTGCAGCAGCCCAAGTCTCCTGTGGTGGAATCCAGAATCCTTGACATGCCATCTTTCAAGATCTGTCAAATTTGATAACACTATATGTGTGTCTGGAGGGACACCATCCATTCAGGGAAATGAACACATGATTTGTTGTCATGACAGCTATCAAAATTCAGCCCAAGAACGTATCATACAGCCACGTATCTTTCCTTCTGCATTAAGAGGTTGAAAAATACTTTCCTTGTTGTCATCTGAAGCATCATTAGGATGTCAACTAAGAAGATGACTTCCTTGGAAAAACAGTAGCCCAGGATGGCTCTGGGAGCCAAGTCCAACACACAACGGATATGGGAGAAAACAAGTGTGATGAATACAGTGCTATTCTAAGAACAGGAAGGGAAAACCTTCCAGCCATGCTATGCTGAGGGTGTTCCTGATGCATTGAAACCAAGTGATCAGGCCAATCGATGCTTGGGACTCCTCTCCTCTGGTATCAGTGCCAGCAGAAGGCTTAATTTATTGTTGTTCCTTGAAACAGTTTTACTAGTCCAGAATGCCCTAAAACTTCAGAATAATGCACCAATTTAACTCTCCATGTGTAGCCTAAGTTTTAACAGGATTTTGTGTTTCTCTTCTCTCTTAGACATGTGAAAGGACTGCCCATGAGCTGCTTTATTTTACTATACAGTTAACCAAAACCTTAATCATTATACAAAAAGTACTATTTCAGCCAACTTAAATTTCACAAAGACAACTTAGAAGATCCTGATGTACTTTAATTTACAAGTTTTATGCTTAATGAACACCACCATTCCTTTCTAAACCTTCCTGCCCTGCAAGGATCTATCCTCATTTTGAAGGAAAGGTTCTGAAACAGTGCTTAATGACTGTTTTCAAATAATTTAAACAGGAGCAATATAGTTAAATCAGAAGATAAACTGACTATTTTAACAGCTTATTTTTATTCTTAATAAAAAGCTTTTTCTTTTTTTTTTTTTTTAATGCTGCTCTGCTAGCAGAACCCAGAACCTCACCACAGCATGACCAGTAAGCACTTGCTTTGCTAACCCTCCTGTTCTCCTGCTGGGTCTGACAGCTCTTCCGTATTTGCATGGAGCTGATCCAGTGTAACCTGTAGGGAAAGACAGCCGAGACAGCACTCAGCTAAAAGTGGCTCCTCACACTGTAAGAGGACGTGACCCAGCATCAGGAAGAGTGTCTGCAGCCTCTAGCCTCTCTCTTAGCTTTGGTATCTGCTTTCACACTCCTGCCCCTTTTCCTCATAAAGGCCTTAACATACACTCTGCTCATTTCTAGAGCTCTGGAACTTTAAATGGCTCAGAAGGCTAAAAATCTTTTTTTTCTAGTAAAGTGGTAATACTCTAAAGGCCTGATCACTTATTTTTGGTTACTGATCCATTTTGACTAAAGAGTCCCACCCTGGCATAGCAAATACTACCCACATCGCTTCCAAGGACCACACATTACGATACTTGCTGAAGTGACAGAGGAAGAAAGCGCCCTACGTACCAAAATAACACAACCTGCTGAAACACAATGGTAATGGGTTATCTAATTAAACTAATTAAAAATGTTCTTGAAAACAAAGTTTATATTTCATTTAGAAAAGTAGGTTGCCAAGAAGGCTACTCCCAAATTTTGTAAACATACTAAATATACCAGTTTTGTCTAACAGTTTCAGCTAATATCTGTGGTATATCTTGCTACCTGTTTTCACATCTGTTTCTACAGTTGTGTGTATTCTGCAGACAGTAGATGAGTTGAGAAAAACTGGATTGAGTTTCTTCAGCCCAGATTAAAAATACACCTGTATTGCATTTTATTTTTGCATCTTTATTCTGCCACAATTGTTAAGGGAAAAGCAACATTTTTGAGAATTCAGGTTATCTACCAGGAATCCCAGCATGCAGAGCCTGCTGTCTGCTTCACAAAATAGTCAATATTAGTTACACATCACCATATTAATACCTTGCTAACGAGATCAGGACCAAAACCAGCACAACAAACCTACAGAGGGAAAAAACCTCTAAGCCACAAAGTTTGTTTCTATGAGTTTGAACAAACACTGGCTACAACAGCATGCCTGAGCTTCCACTGTAACTGATGTTTTTCTTAGCACGAGTATCTCTAAAACTTCACTGACATCGGGTTATTGTGAATGGCTGCAGAAATTTAAAATGCAGTGCGTTGCTCTTCTCTAATCAAGATTTATTTCTCTGCACCTGAATTCTTGAAATTTACAATATTCTATTAAAGTTTAAAAATATACACTGCCAAACCACCTCACTGCACACAGTTATTTATGCTGGGTTCAAGATACGAACTCACTTCATCAACAGTGAGGAACAAATTCATTTGTTGTGCCACATATATTTAATGGAATATAAAAATATATATTTCATATTTCAAGGCACTTCCAATTTACTCATTTCATTAGCATTTATGAAACAATTAAGAATCCTTATGATGGAGAAAAAAGATTACTCCAAGAAATAAAAAAAAACAACACTTGAAAGAATTACTTTACCCACTACTGAACAGAGCAATGGCTTAATTGGGCAGAGCACCGACAACTACGTTATTATGAGGAAACTAATGGGCCTAATTGAATCTGCAAGAAAAAAATTAAACAGAACTTGAAACAGAAAAGAGCTTAGGATTCTAGGGCTGAGACTCATAAATTTGCAAAGCAAAACAAACAGAAAAGTCATTTTTCAGAAGGTGTAAGTCATCAGGATCTCATGTCATACCTTCTTCAGAAGACTGAACAACCGTGCATGGCTTAAACTAATAGAACAGGCCACGCTCCCATGCTTTACAAGGAAGAAACAACACTTTCCCACATTACAAATACTATCCAGTTCTCTCAAAGGTCTTCCACTCCAGGAACTAATAAGGGTTCTTGACTTTCACTCCGTGGAAACTATTGTTCCACAATGTTCCTGTATACCTAGTACACACAATGATAAAGTGTATTGCCTTTAAGTTTATTATTTCAGAGAGAGAGGAAAGCAGCTTTCCTGCAGAGCGCCTCAACTCTCCGCCTCTTCAGCACACCAGATGACCTACTTCAGGGGAGCAGGGTGCCCAGGGACAAGCACCCAGCATCTTACCCCAGGTTTGACTAAGCTAACTGAAACATCGTAGCATCTGATCTCACAGGCAACTTTCAGCTACCTGAAACCTCTTCCAAATACCTCTAATAAATCTCCACCAGCAATCCTGCTTCCTCAAAATACAGAGCAGGGGGTGGGGGGAATACCCATGGCATGGAAACCACCAGTGCCTTGATGCAAACACAAAATATTTTCTAGAACACACATTTCAGATGCAAAGATGCCTTGGTTTTTATTTCAAATCTGCAGCAAGTAAATTGATCTAGCACCTGTCTCTGTGAGTCTGGAAGCAGCTTTTATGCTCAAGAAGCATGAAAAACACAGATACTCCAGGTAGTCTTGCTGCTGCTCAAGACCATGACCAGCAAGCAAAGCTATCTGAGCATCGCTTTTGGAGTCGCTAGCTTACATTTTCTACCAAGGAAAGACATGAGCACCACAAAGGACTAATGTACCAACAGCAACACAAGGTACAAAAAAAAAACCAAAACAAAAACTGGAAAAGCAGCAGATGCCACTGACCTTGTCCCTCTTCTTTAGCTGACTGTAGATGCGAGGTGACACAAAGGGGAGAAAATACCTCTCCTTACACTCCCACACAACTAGCCAGGAAACTACAGATGAGAGGAAGGGGAGAAAATAAGTTCTCTTTCCACTGCAGTAACAAGCCAAAAGCTGATGTTTTAAATTTATCGTACATTTGGTAGCAAGGATGTAGTAAAAAGGATCACCAAGACAATCAAGGACTAACTTTGCTGGTGATTTTGGGGGGGAAGCACGAGAGATTCTGTGTATCACTATATCACAATCAGAAATGTCATCTGATAGAAGTCTAATACAACAGCTAATGTTGGAATTACAGAACACTGGCAATGAGAGCTAACATCATAAGGAGTCTGTGTCTGTTTCATGGCCTATATAAATATATTTGCTAATTACAGTCTTGATCTTCATGGTACAGGTGCCTTCTATCTCTACACTTATTCACTGTTCCCAAAAGTGACATCTTCTGTCAATGTCTCAAGAAGCAAGTCAGTCACAAAGTCAAAACTATTTGTTAACTGCTTAAACTGACTTGGGCCAGACAGAAGATTTCAGTTTCCAGAGTTGTGAACTCAGTATTTCTAAGAAGCAACAACATTATTTTATTTCAGAACTTTTATTTTAGAACTAAACTCTAAAAACGAAAACACAGTACCATTAACTTCACCTGCATGGTACTGACTGCTTCAGATTACTGAAAAGCAGTGGCAAAACAAGTACTTTCAAACACAAATTCTTCATGAGCTCCTACCCAGTAAGCCCTTTTGAATTCCTCCATATTAAGTTACTACTCCAAACTCCCGATGGTACAAACCACGCGTGGTTAAGCCATGAAAAAATTGTTTTTACAAAGGCCACTACGAAGTTTGGTGACAGAGCAGCCTAATTCTCCCAGGTTGAGCTGCTGCAACAGTAGCAATATGTTCCTCAGCAACAAATACTGCTTCACAGGCAGGGGAAGAAATGCGGCTCAGCAAGGGAGAGCTTTAAATTCTCACGGAGGTTCAGTCAGCATTCAAGTTTTAAAGTAAAAAGGTAACAAGAGAGCTCTGAGTTAAATACTACATCGAATTCATGGAATAACCCCAAAACATGCAAAGAGCCACATTAACTGCAAAAAAAACCCCAACCGTGGGAGATGTTAACATACGAACCAGAGTCGAAAGGCACTCACGATTAACCAGTTGCAGGTCAGACCTGAATTACAAACCTGAATCCCGACCTGACTTTATCTGAGGTGGGCCACAGTGCCCTGCCTGCAAGGGGTATCTCTTAGTTTCGGCGCATGTGTTTTAATTAGAAACACGATGAAAAGACTTATAAATTATTTTCTTTCCCAGACAACCCGGGATGCACTTTACTGAACAGGTATTACAGTGAGGTATAATTTTACCTTATTTTCTCTGCTTTCTTTCTACCTTTACATCTTTTACCTACATTAGCATCAACCGGGGGCATACTGCAACGCGCTCCTCAAGAAAGCCCCCGGTTTCAGCTCTAACCAAGTCGAAAGTAGGGAATGTAAAGAGAGAAGAAAGAAAAGGGGGACGAGGAGGCCGGATCCGTCCGGGAAACTTTCCTGCGGCGCCGCACTCCTCCGGCCGGGAGGGGCTGCCCGCCTTCCTCCGCCGCCGGGACCGATGGATACACAGCCTCCATTCGTCCACCGGGCCGGGAGCGGAGCCGCGCGGGGGGCCGGGTGTCCCAGCCCGCCGCTGCCCCGCGGCAGAACGGCGGGTGGCACAAAGCAGCGGCTGTCACACACACACACAACTCAGGAGGATGAGGAGGAGCCGACCCCGGCCCCCTCGCAGCTGGACGTGGCACACAAACACCTCCCTCTCCCAGGACCCTCGGGCTGCCCCCGGCAGGTACCGGCCCCTCCACACTCCCCTCCCCGGGGCGGCGACGGGGCCTCCACCACCCAGGTGACACCCGCCCCTCCCCCGCTCCCGGCGGCCCTTTACCCCCGCCGCGCCCCGCGACCGCCACAAGTTTACAGCGGGCCCGCACCCCGGCCCCCGCCATGGCCCCATCCCCGTCCCGCCCGCGGCCGCGCTTACCTCCGGCCGGCCGGCCGACGGGGAGCAGGGCGGGCGGCGGCGGGGAGGCTCCCAGCCCAGGCGGGCTCCGCTTCTTTGTCTCCTCGGCGGCGGCGCCCGCTCGCTCCCCCCTCCGCTTCCCTCTGCCCTTCCCCAGGCGGATGCGGGCCGCGTCCTCCAAGAGGGACCGGCTAGCTCCCCCCCTTCCTCTTCCTCCTCCGCTCCGCGCCGGACGCGTCCAAGGCCCCAGCCCGCGGCGGCAGCAGCGGCTCCGCTCCCTGCCTCCCCTCAGCCTGCTGCGCCCGGCGGCGGCGGCCCCTCCCCCGCCAAACGCCCGCCCCCCTCGGCACAGGCACAGCCCCCGCCCTGCCCTTCCTGCCGCTGCCGCTGTCGGGATCGCGCGGGAGGAGCTCTCCGGACTCCCCCTCACCCGCCGGGAGGACCGCCGATACCCCCGCCCCAGCACGGCCGGGCTAGGCCGGGCCGGAGCTGCCACCCTGTGCTCTGCTCTGCTCCGCTGGGACAGGGGGAGGCGGAGCAAGAGGGGTCCTGCCCGGCAGGAGCCTTCTGACACCCCCCCGCCACCCGCCCCCTTCACGCCTCGGGAGACCCGGCACTCCCGGTAAAGCTGCCCCGCCAGCAGCGGAAGCACCCGGGGAAAGTAGTGGCGAACGCTTAAACAAGGGGGGTGGGGGCGCGGACGTCAGGGCCGGGGCGGGAGGTCGGGAAAGCCGCGGCGATGCCACCGGACGGGCAGGATCACGGAGCCGCCGCCGGGGAACTCCGGCCATAGCATCAGGGCGCTTCTCCCGCCCATTGGCCGCGGGGCGTGACGTCACGGCGGGGCGCGCGGAGTGGCCGCGGCCCCGGCCTCAACCCCGGAGCGGCGGCTGGGCAAGGGGTGTGCTCGGTGCCGTTCCCGACCGGCTTCCGTCTCCCCTTCAGCCGCGGGGCAGAGTTTCAGCCTCAGCGCCCCGCCCGTTAACCGTGTTGGGCGGTGATTCTGACTAAGGGTACGTACGTGCCCAGGTTGTGTGCCCTCAGGAGAGGGCGCCGGGCACAGAGCCGACCCCTTAGTCCCCAGTAGAGACCTGTTCTCGGGAGCGTGTCCGGACCCTGCCGCCCCCTGCGCCCTCCGCTCATGGGTTAAGGGGTTTCCGCACGCGGAGGCCGGGGTCACCCGTGAGAAAGGCCACCATGACGCCACGGGCCTCAAGCAGGCATGTCCCTGCCGGTCCCAGTGCCTCTTGCGCGGTGCAGTCCCTCGGCTGGGGTGGGTGACCCTGGGCTGTGGGAAGAGGAAGGATCGTCCCTTTGGAGTAACCCTGGGAGTTCAGAGTGAAGAGCTGCAGAGGGCAGCTGCTCCAAACGTGATAAACCCATTAACCCTTCCCAACATGGCAGCTGCCAAAAAGAGGGGACTCGCATGTGTTGCCCGTGCTGATTCAGTCTCTCCTCAGGGTGTGTTTCCTTGGAGGCCAAGATACACACCACCACCTTTTCCCAACCCAAAATAAAGTCAGCAGCCCCACTGTCCCCTAGGAGGGAAAACTTTGGAAAAGATTTTGAACTCTTCAAATGCATACTGTCAGATCTTTCCATGCTCCCACTTAAACTAGTTTAGAAATCCTCAAGTAACACCCTCTTCCCCTTGTTGACTTCTACTAATTCTTGCAGTAATTAATTGAAGGTTTGGGAAGCCCCAACTGCCTTTCACATGCCTGTGAGATAAACCTGAGAGGAAAATGCAGCTTCTTCCAGGAAAGGCTCTATGCGCACCTCAGGGAGGAACAGAAAGCTTTCCTTTCCAGGCTTTCCATACACACATTTGACTTTGGTTCAGAGGTGTTAATCTTCTTTTTGAAACAATAATCTGCCCATGAGTTTTTAGAGCTGGAAAATATTCGGGGTCCCTGCTGCCTCTGCCTGCCTAACTGCACATTCAGGCCTCACTCTGGCTTGCAGAGGTTTAGGCAGAGTTTAAATGGCATCAGTCATCCAAGGACTTTCAGATATGTCTCTGTTTTCCCTGGAACAACATGCACCGTGGGAGCAATAAAGGAGAGGTGAATTATCTCTGCTCTCCTTAGCATTTATGATACACAGTTAGTTAGGTTTCAGTCTCAATTTTGTCCCTTCTTACCACACCCTTGCTAATGCCACCCTAAAGAAACCTGCCACTTTGTTGTTTCCCCTACAGCACTCTTGAGTTGAGGATGTCCAGGGGAAGCTGATGTGGCCTCACAAGGTTTACAGGCTAAATTAGGCCTCTGACAGTGTTCAGCATTGTAGGGAGCTGAGTGAGCAGTAGATCTGGGGAAAAAAAAATAAAGCACACCTAGCTTTAGCAGATTAATGCTAATAGGATTTACAGAAGAAGAATGTTTTAGGGAGGGATTTGGATTAATACATTGTCTTCAGGCAAAGGACTTTATTTAAGGACTCTGAAGCAAACTGTCGTTATATATGTCTAATTACATTAAGACACGATCCATTAAAGCTGTTTTTTTTCCAAACTATGGCTTATGATGAACAGAAGACTATGTGGAAAGGGCTTGCAAGGGTATGTTGAAGGGTGTTTTAGCTGCCTGTCTGCTGAACACATCCTTATGTTTCACCAGCAAAAAAGACCAAGATGTTGCCCTGAGTAGTATTTTGAGACGTTGAGCCTACTGAAATATTAATGTGCGCTTTTTGAAATGTCATAATTAGCCGTTATCTCTGGAGTAACAAGAAGAGCTGGCTTCTTGTAATTTGAGTGAGAATTACGTTCTAAATATGAGGAGATGATAAATTTGGGGGAATCTGCGCAAAAATGAAAGCAGTACATGATGTGGTGGGCACACTATTTTGTATAAAGTAAATGTGCAAAGCATGCACTTTTTGCATATGCATAAAAGTGATGCAGTCTTTGGATAATGTATACACGGGAGAGAAGAGCATGAATATTTCTCCCAACCTAAGGCTCTTAACTGTATAGCAAAAATGAAAGAAAAAATGGTTAAGCAATAGAAAGATGTCTCTTCGTCTTCAACAAAGAAACAGCCCACCTCATGCTGCGTGCTTCAGAGAGGGTTACATACAAGCAGCCAACCCAGAGGTTGTGTGATGGAGTTATTTTGCAATTACTTAATAGCAGTCAAATCATCTTGACATATCTTACACAAGAGGCTAAAAAATCATATCGTGTCTTTTGGCTCATATTTCTTTATTTTTCTTCACCTTCCTTTTTCTGACTACGCATTTTCTGTCCCCTGTGTGATGCTGGGGACAGAAGATGGACACTACCATCCTCATGGCTTCCTCAGCATGGGTGCACATCCATAATCTTCGCCGCATTCCTAGCAGTACATATCCAAAACACACTTAACATATTTACACCCCATTGTAGCAAGGAGACAACTCTCCTCTTGTAGGTGGGGCTCCTTCCACCTTCTCAGGAGCACTTGATCCTTTTTCCTGGTGCATCAGGTTTTCTCATCAGCTGTTCTATCTAGAGTAACGAGCTAATAACCTCTCCTATCGGCCACTGAGAGACATTTTAGGGGGAATGTAAGAAGGACTAAAAGGTCGTTAGAGAATCTGCAAAACAGCGTTGTCCTGTTCAGAGGTGGACAGCAAAGGTGTTTGGTCGGTCTGTGTTAGTCCACTGGGGAGAAAATACACCTAAATCTAAATAAACTTGTTCTAAAAATCTCTAGTTTTTCTTTTCAAAACTTGTGTTTAAAGGTATTGATATTGTAATAAGCTCCATTTATACGTGCGGAGTTGTCATGTTGTGTCAGTAACAGGTAAAGAAACAAGGTAATCTGAAAAAAAGTGTTTTTTAATTCTTTCTAATCTGAATTAGAGAAAAAAAATCATTTAATAGTGCTTTTCAGAAAACTTCCCAGCTTTTGATTCAGTTAATTTTAAAATGTGGAAGGAAGTGGCAGTGTCTTCTCTCCCTCAAAAAAAAAAAGTCCTTCTTAAAGGGTTTATGTCTCTACACATCATCTAGTTTCTGCTTAAAGCATATGCTTGATTCCCATGTAGATAAAGGGGAATTACATGACCACTGCCAGGGGAGAATAGGTACCAAATACTCAATTAGTTAGTGCTGAGTCATTTAAATATATTTGCACAATGATTTTAATTCAGCCTGACGGTAACGCAGATGCTTTTCTCGCTGCATGGCTGCTGCATCTTCAATGACATTTACTAAAAATATTGAGGGGGAAGAGCATGTCCTTAGAGCTCAAAATATATCCAAATTCTTCTCTTCAATGGACCAGAGCTACCCTAAGGTGCTGTAAAACCACAAGCTAAATCTATCAGCAGATCACATTTTATTATGACAAATTCTATCGTTATCTTTTGTAGACAGTTGCTAAGATTCAAAGTATTTATGTAAGGAGAACAAAACGGTGTTTGGGGCTTTGGAAATGTCAGGGCCTTTGATTCTCCTGTTTATTTAAAAGTGCAAGTGTGCTGAGGGACATCTTTTGAACTCTATTCAAAGGTTAAAACTGATCTTTCATACAGTTTTGAGATTCAAAATATTGGCTGCTAAATGTTTTGACTCTGCATTGTAATCTCTGGTTTGCACTTGAACAGCAAATTCTGTCCGGTACTGGCTGTTCTGCACACTGCAGGGACCCAGGCACTGCATCTTCCAGCCGTGAGATGCAGCCGTCTCAAGGGAGGAGCAAAACCCCCTGACACGTGGCAGGCCGTGCAAGAGTTCAGAACCAGCAGTGCAGGCTATAGCATCCTGCTGTCAAGGTAGCTTATGTCGTCAAAATGTAATTAGCCACACTGGACTTTGCTTGGGACTGCAAGCAGATAATCCCCTCTCATGGGGAAAAACAGGCAGGGAGAGGCAACAGAGAAGAAGCAGAGGAGATTTTCTCGTATTTGGAGATCCAGTAGCCTGCATGACAAATTTATGGCTTTTGTAAGTTTAGAGAGACCAGTGCTTTCTCTGCTTGGAAGGTGCATTTTTCAAGTGCATGTAGTTGTTTACTGATAAGAAGCTCAAGACGGTGGGCCCTCAACCTGGAGCCACCAGCCAGAACGTGACAGCGTATGTGTGCTTTAGCAGGACTTCTTTTCTGGTCTATCCCAGCTTGGCATGGCAGCCACAGCATGGGGAGGTGGGCACAGGGACTTGCTGCAGATCAGTAGTTACACTTGGTGGATCCTGTCAACCCAAGACCTTGGGCAAACAGAGCAGAGGGAAGGTGGCACTGATTTGGGCCATGAGGTTGGAAAAGCAGCTGCAGGTCCTGAGTGAAGGCAACGCAACAATCCTGTAATGTGACACTGACTTGGATTTAAGCTCCTGCTCAGCTCTACTATGTCTCTACAGCCTTAACTACCAACTTCGTATGCACAAGGTGACCTCACCATGAAGAGCAATAGCTGCTGTCAGAGTTTCACAAGCTAACAATGCTGTAGTTGACTGCAGAGAAGGAAAAGAATGCTTATTAGCCTTCTTATTTCTTTTCTAATAACTGATGACTAATCATATGCCCTGCCTTTGACAACTCTATTGTCAATTACTATGGTATTGTCATTGTTATACAAAATATTTAGTATCTGTCAGAGGAGCAATTCCAGTAAACATAAGGCTATGCAAGAAACTCAACCTTCAAACAATGTTTTCATCCTTCCTGACTGCCAGGGGAGGTCTGGAAGCCTGATCCCTGTGAACTTAGAAACCTGTAGATGAAAGAAAAATCGATGTGCTTTAAAATCAAGATTTTACATTAGTTTCATGGTTGGTGTCCTGATTGAATTTTTGAATGTTTGAGGTTGGCAATTCTGAATTAGGTCAGATACTGTAAGTAGTTTTCTGCTATTATATCCTGGCATGAAGTTTATCTTCATGAAACATTTCCTTTTTGAATAGGTAATGCAGCCTGTTACCGATCAGTACACAAGGCTTTAGTCTACAGGGTACACAGATGTACAATCCACGCAGATCGGATATTGTCTGTGTGAGTCATAGCCAAATATGCTTTTTCTAGTTCAGAAAATACAAAAGCCTACTCTGTATTTTATATTTCAGTCTGGAATTAAAAGACAAAAAAAAGATGGTCACAGTAGAGTGATCACTAGATGATTTTCTCTGCATCTACATGATCTACAATAACAGGGGGTCAAACACAATAGACGTACAGTAACAAACCAAAGTTCCACCTGCTTCTGATGAAAAACTTAACCTCAAGATATTTTGTATGGTTCCTTCTTAATGTTACAGAGCTTAGGATCTCTACACTTAACAAACAAAGTCATCCTTGTTTTTTTAATAGGGAATAGGCTAAAAAGCATGTAACTAGTTGTAACATTAAAATGAGCATTTGGATATACAAGATGATGGGCCTCTGTTTCCAGTAGAACTGGTACGTAATTATTGTAAAATAGGGTGTACTCTGGTATTTTGCTGTCACTCAGCAAATAACCGCAGTCACCACTGTGGAATTAATTGAATAGTACATCAGTACAATCAATCGCTGCTCTAACTAATTAAAATTAGAATTAGCTGAAAGAAAAATAGTATAGAAAACTAACATGATTGAAAGATAAATTGTCCTGTGACTCCATCAATTATAACTGAAATTGCAGTACGATTATCCATAATAGAAAAAACTGAATACAAGACAGCAATATAAAAATCACTGGTCAGATACAAATATTACATAAAGGAATCTGGAAACACTGAATTGTTAAATCAAAGATGGAGAAAATTTTAACTATGAAATTATAAATATGAGATATTAACTGAAATCAAGATAGAGTAAAATTTATTTTAGATGTTGATCGTATTTTAAACATAACTCATGTTCTGCACCATTAGTTATTTTAATGAACAAGCTTACTTTTTCATCATGACAAAGGGCTGGATAAAAAAAAAATCAGGTTGCAAAATAGCTATGGGTTTCTTGGGGTTTTGTGGGTTTTGTCAACTTTAAAGCAACCCCCTTTTCAGCAGAAATTGCAAAGATAGCAACCTGGCCATAGCAAATAGCTGAACACACATAACCTCAGATCTTCCCCACTATCATTCTTTTAGCTTATTTCTATTACATACAAGTATTGTCTACAGACAAGAAAAATAATTCAGAAATCAGTGTTCCCAGCCTTTGTTTTCTCTCTGTCACTGTCACCCAAGTGCTATATAGCTTTAGCTTACTCGGTAAAGCTTTGGCAGTTTAGCTTTCATATCTTTTATGTGATTATAGCAATAGTTTGCTGGGATGATGGAGGACTAATTTATAGATGTAAAGCATGGAGAGCATCATATATAGGTGGTATATTTTAGTGTTATGACTCACAGCAGCCAAGTCACTTCTGATGTGGCTGAAAAATCCAGCACTCAGCTGAAACATATCGGGTGCTATTTTTTCTTCTTTCTACAATAGATTTTGTGAGTATCCATTGTATTTATAGTTTTAACACTCCTTAACCAAATACCTTTGTCATACTAACATAAGTCAAGACACGTTTATCTGCAGTCTACAAACATACATGGGCAAATGAAGCAGAGGACTCTGGGCAAGCATCTGAGTCAGTGCCATCTGCCAAAAGTAGGAGCAACCCTTGGCAAGAAATAGGCTATTCTAGACCAGGGGTCTGAATAGTTCCCTAAATTCCCAATATAAAATATCGCAGCTTTTTCAGTGCCAAACCTCTCTTTAGTGGAGATTGCTCACCATAGGTGTGAACACACGCTATGCAGGAGGCACATGGTGCAGGAGGCTACATGCTGCTCAGCTGCCATATGAAAATGCAGTGGTCCAGTACGATGGGTTACTTGACCTAATGCTAACAACCAGATCTATTCTACATTTGAAACTATCTACATACTGACTTTTAAATGTATGTGGAACAGGTTAATTCTTATGAACTTTTACATGGTGTTTTCATCCCTGTCTCCTGGAGGGTTCTCTGCGGAGCTCACCAGCGCAGTATCCTGCTCCTTTCCTGGGATTTTAAATTTGGTGGTGAGGTCCCTAGCTGACAGGGAAAATTGTGTAAGCAACCTAAACTGCAGCTCATTTACTTTGTGTTGACACTGGTAGGTCCTGATCGATCAGGAAAAAGAACATTTCCTCTTCCTGCACCCCACAAAACAAGTTCATTTACCATAGGAGTTTCCCAGCAGTCCACAGAGAACCATGCAGAGGGTCAATACTTTAGGTTCATTGGCTCTACAGCCCCCCTCAAAGGCCGCACCAGCACAGCTGTAGTTTCCTCACCTCCTCTTGCCAGCTGCTGGCTTCAAAGATCCTGCAAAAGCATTGGGGTGGGAGAAAAGCTCAGCACCGTGGGAGGGAAAAATGATAACGGGGTGTGGTTGCATTCTCCCCATTCCTGTCCCAAACCTCCTAGTCACTGTGCCCTCTCCACTAAAATACCCCTGGGAGAGGAATTCCTGGGAAGTATCCAAGCTAGAGGGAATGAATTGTGCCTTCAGGATGAGATGTTATTGTTCACGTAGGTCTGAAGATGTTGCAGACTGGGCTTTGTGCTTGGTCCCACACTGTCATTTGCCCCATGCAGCGTATCACATCACAGTGTGGTGTGGTTTAATGGTATCCTCCCCCAATGGGTGCCTTGTGCTTCAGTGTCTGTAACTTTGAAAATGTTTACAGAAAAGCTCATGGTTCTCACTGATTTCATCTGCTCTTGCAGTTTCACTGTGAGTCATCCAATACGGTGAGCACTTTGTTTTACTTACGGACCAGGCTGACCAAATCGAATCTTCAGCTAGGTCATCTCCTCGCAGCTTTCTTTTGGACAAAAAAAACCCTCAAGCACATAAGGTTTCTTGCTCTTAAAGCTGTGGAGGCACACTTGAAAAAGCATACTCCTAGGCTCTTTGGTACTAGGAGGTAAATAAAAATAAGCCTGCCATTGCACTTTCAATAGTGCATATTTGGGGTCACAAGTTACGCATACCAGTGGCTGGCAGTTCCAGGTGTTTGGTGTCTCCGAAGCTTCCATGTGTCTCCATGCAGGCACTGAAAAATCATATTTACCCACCCTTGGGAAAGTAGCAATGTTACAAGACCTCACAGGGTGGTGGTGAGGCTTGGTGAATGTTTGTGAAGTGTTTTGAGATCCACAAAGGGAGAATATTGAAAGAATAGTAGTCCTGTGTTTTTAAATGCTTATAAATAGTCTACTTTTAACTGCATTCAAGTGTTTTGTTCTTAACTGGGCTTATACTACCCTGCTTTCCTGTGAATATTAATAAGGAGGATAGTATGATTGCTACAGCAGTGCAGCATCTACCCATTTATATTTCGGGCTTAGATCCGACTTGATCTCTCAAACGTGGTTGTTGCAGCATCACACAGAGGAGCCCAAAAGAACTGCAGAGGGAATCTGCTGAGATGGGTATAACCAGCTGGCCCCCTTCTAGCCCAAAGCTTTACTTGCTGCCCTTAACCTGTGAGATAAAAATAAAGTCAATCTCACACCCTTCTTCTAAAGCTGAGCCTATTGAGAGCACCAATTACAGTGCAAATCCTAAAACTACGCTTTCAGGGAAAACCCTTTTATGATTTGCTGAAACCAGGATTCAGCCCTCTCGAAATGAAGATGCTGCTAACAAGGAACATCAGTGTTGGTTTTAAGAGTAACACATTCAGGTGCACAGGCCAGGCTCACAGAATGGGAAGTTATTTTTCCCACAGTTTGGCTAAAAGTGGCAGAATTGTGCCCATTACTTTATCAGAGTTGATAACTTTGCAGTTGTAAACAAGAAAGTCTCACCAATTTTCCACTCAATGGGAAAAAATCTGTATGCTTTGATAGCAATACACCAGAGACAACACATAATGGAAATGTTGTCATGGAGTGCCAGCTAGAAAAGAGAGGAAAATGGCTGAAGGATTAACTCTCCAAAGACTTTTTCCTTTTTCTTTTTTTATTTTTACTTTCTTTTTCTTCTCCTTTACCTTTCTCTCTCTTTTTCTCTCTCTTCCTCAATCTTTCCTCCTTTTTTTTCATTCTCCTTTCCTTCTTCTCTTCCTCTCTCTCTAATATAGAAACACGTAGAAGAAATTATTTCTATCTCAAATAGGCCTGTATGTCTTTTTTGTTATAATTCAAGATTTAGAGCTACAGCAAATCCACTTGAGTTTTCACTTGTAATTTCCCATGTGCTTCCTGCATATGTCTTTTATCATTTCTGGGTTAATATTGGAAAAATAGACTCATGGACATGCAGATATTGTGGAATTAAAGGTAACATTCTGCATAAGCAAAATAAAGCAGTTTGCGGAATATATCTGCCAATTAATTTCTCTCAGTTAGATTAATGCTGTACTGTTTTTATATACCTTTGGGTCAAATTGTGTGCCCTCACCTGGCAGTTCCTTGCCTTCTGAAGGGCAGGATGGGCAGAAGGGTCTTGGTAAACTTGGTCACTGCTGCCTACATACATCAGCTGAGCTAATGCCAGGGAGTAAGCAGCCTCTCCCATTCAGAGATATATTTTGGTCTCAATTCTTTTCCTCCAGCAGCAGCAATGTGTGTGTTTGATCTGTGTTGCCTGAGCCCTTTTTAATTCACATTAATTATTTGCTGACCAACAACAATTGATTATCTGAAACAGATATAAATATTGCTTTAGATGTCTGTGGTTTCCCTAAGGCTAATTGCTAGATTAAATCATAAATGTTTATACTCTGGCAGAAAACCTTTATTCAAAGCTAGGAGAACATCTATCTGGTATGAGCCCTAGCAGCCACTGTTTAGGCTGTGACTATTTGGGCAGCTGCCTTTGTTCATATTGATTGGTATTTTTTCTAATAAAGTTATCTTTATTCCTCAAATCTTTGCTAATACTTTCACCAGTAGAGGTGTTCATTATGTACAAGCATGATCCAAGCCATGGTGCTCCATGAAGTACACACACAGAGCCAAGGATGCAGACACCTAAATGCTCAGTTCAATATGAATAGAGGCCACGTGTCTCTCTCCTTCTTTCCCAATTCTGCATCCTGCTTACAGCAGCTTTGGCCCTGACTGGACCCTCCCCTTTGACTCACTAGTGTGGCATAAAGCTAAATAGGTTTTGCTCATCTGTTTGTTTTCTTCCGGGTTGTTGTACTGACATGGTTCAAGTACAAACCTAACACATGACTGACAGTATCACTGTGAGTTACAGAGTGGGACTGTGTAGTGAGAGATGGGTTGGACTTCCAGCTTCAGGGTCACAAAGCAGTTATTCGGCTCCACAGGACTTATGAAACCAAACCCTTTGGGGCAAAGGGGTCAGAATAACAGCACCCTTATCCAACACCTTCTCAAGGAGCACCTGCAGCCCAGCACCAAGAGACATGGTGAATGAGAATCTCTGAGAGATCCTAGCCGTGCTCCTCTGGCCAGGATTCTAAACTTGTTTTGCTGACCAGGCGATGGAGATCTCTAAATGTTACTGATTCCCTCCTTCCCACCTGAGTGCCTGACATGGCAAGCTGTCACAATACACAGTCTTTCTTCAGTCCCCAAAATCTTGCCTTTACCTTCAACAATGAAGGTGAAGGTACTCAGGCAAAACTACTCCATAACCATTGCTGCTTCCTGTGGTGGATGAATCCTTCGGTTGTGTGCCAAGCCCACTGTGACAGGCCCTTAAGACAAATAAGCACTGTATTTTTGGGTTGCAGTCAAACCCAGATGTGACAAGAGCATCAGGGATGGTCCCAGGCATGTGCAGGTGCAGAGCTGGCTATTTTTAGAGCCTTGTGAAGTCAAACAGGAAGGTGTAGATTTGCAATGTCGAGCGCAGGCATCTTAATAATACATAAGTCTTTTGTTAGTCATTGGGTCAAGCCCTAAGCAATTTATTAAGTTGCAGTCATACAGTCAGGAAGCTGAAGCGAAGTCACGTACAGCCACTGCAACCACATTGTCCCAGCTGAACAACTGCAAGAGTGTGGTGAGCCGTCCTTAGACACCTAAAATAATTCCTGCAAACTTATTTCATGGCTACTCAAAAGTAAAATATACATCCATGATTTATGAGTGATCAGAGAATCAGCTTCCTAATTCTCCCTAACTTTCTTGGACATTTCATTTACTGTTTGAGCAAATGCCCTATTTCTTCAGATTAAATTGATGGATGTATTTAGACAAGAAAAGTTCTACCAGAAGTGGCTTATTTTACGGATTTTCATGTATTGGGAACAAGTGCTTTGTGTACTTTATATGGAATTGGATGTGATGGGATACAAAAGGCTCCAAGTGTCAGCCTTAGGCAATAGCATTTTGTTATTAAAAATAACAAACAACAAACAGCTGCAAAGAGGGAGGTAGGATCTATATTGGGAAATTATTGGAAGACTGCAGCTAGAGAAGAGGGAAGCTGGGTGCAGGATTAGCAAATGAATTCCCCTAACTCTTCTCCTGCAAATAAATCAGTGGAACGTGAATAGCCCTCATTCTGGTAGGGAGAGGCAGCACACAGTAACCTTACCCCCTGCAACCAGCTCCCTTTGCTCCCAGTAACACCCCTGGCCCCAGAGAGCAGAAGTCACATCTCATCCTGCCCTGTGGCTCTGCCAGCCCAAGCAGTGCCAGACCCAGGAGTATCTACTCCACCGTCAGCTCCCAGAGAGAGCTGCTCCTCCTATGCTTATGTGTTTGCTGTTATTCCTGCACACTCTTCCCAGCCTTCATTTTTCAAGGAAGTGGATGTATTCTGATCCAAATGCTTTTTGTGTATTTTAGTAACACTTGCATTCATTTACTGCTTGCTAAATGAACAGCGTAATCAGTATGTCCAATACAGGAAGGAGTTCAAGAGGGATGTTCACACTAAGACAAATTTAAATACCATGTATGTAAGAAGCAATTTACTGCAGCATAGTTTTAGGTATTTTGCCTCCTATTACAAATGATGCAGTGATGCCATTTAGACTAATCAAGTATGATTACTGATTTCTTCATTTTCATTAAGACTGAGTTATAATAAAATATGCCGTCTATAAAGCACAACCATGAAAAACAGATACATCTCATACCTCCCAGGCAGGCAAAGAGAGAAGGCATCTCTACATTGAGTATATATACTGGAAGCCTGCATCTCTTATTCATACACAGGGAAAGTTTGCTTCAGGTTTAAGTGCTCACTAGTTCAGATATTAGGATATCTGATTGAGGTATATGATTGAGGTCTAATATGTTAAACCTATTGATCAGAATAAACCTTTGTGTGTTGAAACCATTAGCTGGGCTAGACTGGCTCTGTACCACTACAGTGCTATAGATGTGAGGATACAAGCATGGTCATGTTATCTGGATAACTTTAAATTACAGCCCCAGTCAAAGCAATGTTTTTTTCTTCATTTTTTCCTGTAAAATATCATCTTTATCCATAGCAGCATGAATAGCAATAATAATACAATTACTACTGCAGCAGGAGTTAATTTCTGAACAACTGTATCCTCGTGTGAAAGTCCTCTTGGAGGAGAAAATATAGATCAATGGGCAAAATCCACTGCATTTGCACAAGGCCAGGATGCTTAGGCTGCCTATGCAGCTGAAGAGCTGTAATCCAAATCCCCTCTGCACGTGACCAGAGCGAGCTTGAGGCTGCTTTGCCAGGCTCTCAAGTGTAGTCTTTCCCAGAGAATGAGCAAGCAATAGGCTGCTGGACTTGTTGCAGCCAGACTGCAAACAGGTTTCCTGGGGTGCCAAGCCCTGGTGTCTGGCCTCTTCCCAGCTGTTCTGGGCCAAGCAGATGTCCTGGCATCAGGGATATGGGAGACAGGTTGCTGGGGTGCACATCTTGGAGATGGAAGCCAAGCTGCTGGGGAAGCTGTGAGGCCTCAGAGGTCTTGACTTTCCTTCTGTCAAAGTGACCGAATGTGATGAAAATTGTCCCCTTCCTCAGCAGAACAACAGCCATAGCTGAAACGATATGGGGTCCTTGGGGGACAGCGGTGCACCCCAGCTGAGCTGAAGGGGTGACAAGGGGCTTGTGCACGTCCTTTGCACAGTGGGTGAGGAGAGGGTGACTGCAAGGACAGCCCCAGTTGACCTTGCTGACAGTCTGCCCTCTGGCTCAGTCTGAATGGTGCAGTTAATGCAAATCAGTGTGGTCCACTCTGTGATTTGCCTACAGCTAAACTGCACAGTGTTTTAGAGAGACATGGTGGTAAGTCCCTGCTGGTGAAATCTGCCTTTCCCCTACATGACAAGCCTCCAGCACAGGGGTCCTTGGCTTTGCTCCCACCTCCAAATTTCCCTCTAAAACAGAGTGGAACGTTTAGGGAAAGCATTTCCATATGTGTGCGCAGAGGAACGGGCAATGAGGACTCCTGTGCATCCTCCCACCACAGCACAGCTCCCACACACAGCCTGATGCTCATGGTACAGATGGAGTTTGAAAACGCATAGGTAAAAAGACCAAAATAAACCTTTCTTTCAAGTAGGGATATAACTCTTCAGTTTAGTCTAAACCACTCAGCCAAACCACAATATTTTGAGAAAGAGAGTAAATGTAAGTACTCATGTTCTTGCAGCCAGTAAAACAATGTAACATAAATGCAGCAGACAGCCAGTTATAATGGACAAGCAGTCCTTTGGGGAAGGCTTTCCCAAGCCAACTATTACATCCGATGCCTTTTCCTCTTCTCACTCTGGGTTGAGCTCAGGGAATGGCAGGGGAACTGCAAAAACTGGATGAAAAAGGTACCAAAATTGGATTTCCTCACACAGTAATTCTTCCATAAGCTGCATAAACTTTCCTTACCTAAATAAATACTCTGGGGCTCACAGGTTTTTACATTTCCAGTGTGGGAACCATTTTACCATTTCCTTTGATGGTAACTTTTGGCTGTGTTGTGACTGCCCAAGAAAACAACTGGTGCATTTACATCTTACTGGTACATTTACCATCTTGAGCTAGACAATGGTTGGGAACCACAAAACCCTTCCAAGTCCTTGAAAATACCAGAGTCTTAAAAAAAAAAAAAAAAAAAAAACAGAAAAAAAGAAAAATAAAAGGAAAAAGAAAAAAGAAAAAGAAAATGAAGAAAAAGACAAAAAAAAATACCCAAAACAATGAAAAAGAAACCAAAAACCAAACCCAACCAACGAACCAAAAAAACCCACCAAACCCCAACTTCCCCACGACCACTTCTGGCTGCAAATGATTTTAAATATATAGAGAAAAAGTTCTCTGGACTTTCTGGTGACAACCATAAACACCTCTGCCTGTTTCCTTGTCACTGCTTAATTGATTCTGCCTGGACAGGCCACGTTTAAGCAGAAAAGAAAACAATGAGGTAATGAGAAAAGTGTTTCAGACACTTAGGCTGTAAAATATCAACCTAAATATCAGCTATAGTTGCACTGTGTAGTAATTTCTGCTCATTGCTGGAATATCCCATGAGGCAGGTATATTTTATATACAGCTACATTTAGAACAAAGATATTACAGCAGGCAGCAGTTAGAAAACTTGCCTTTGATCAAAAAGCAATTCATTATCAGAGACGAAATTCAACACAAATGTTCTGATTCCACAGCTCCCACCCACTTTCTCAACAAGAAAATAAATATTTTTACATTCATAAAATAAAAATTAAAATTCTTCTGCTTCAAGTGCTTTTGATGTCTCAAAAGTATTAAAAAACACAAAACCAAGCCACAAAACCCCAGCCCTTACATACAGCAGCATAGAGACTAATAGCATCAGCTCTTGACAGGTGGAGATGGGTTAAGTCTTACCTTCTTGCACTACCAGAGGCGGCCTTTGGAGAGTTTGTTTTTAATCTTATTTTTCTCTCTGTTAAATGAGCAGCTCAGATCAGATGGATTCCCTTGAAAGGAATTAATCTATTCTTTCTCCACGAGACTCTCATAAAGAAAATAAATGAAAGAAAATAAAACCGCATCTAAATAGAAGCAAAAACCAAATAGTAAAGCTTGAGCAGTAATTTATTCAGCACAGCATTGGAGAAACAGTTCTTCACTCAGAGCTGGAGATGGAGAATTTAGAACTGAATTTGCTCCTTTCATTCAAAGGCAAGACAGTGAATCAGTACTTGTTTACATACAGTCTGTCTTACTATACTTTGTGTAGAGGAAGTGCTTTCACCCACACATTGCTCCGCCTGACTTGTTCAGATTTCATGTAGAATTGTCCTTGACATCAACAATAACAAGAACCAATTACAGTTTTGTAGTATTTAAATGGTTTCATCAAGAGTGTCAATTAAAAAAAGATGCCTTAAAGTTAACCTGCTGGGAAGGAAGAGGATAAAATCCATCGCCCATTTAGACTGTATATTTTTTTATCACTGTCATAGCATCCCTGGATTTAATTACCTTTAGCAGAATTTTACTGTTCCCTCATTTTTATTGTTAAAAATAAAGTCTTTCGTCATAAGTTAAGACCACCCCCATAAAGTGAATCACAGATGTCAGCTTATGATTATTGCTACTGCCGATAATGAGAAAGTTCTCTGCCGTGCTGGAAGAAATCCCACAGCCTTGTACATTTCCTGCAGGAACAACTTGTGATGTCTCCTGTTTTAAATCTTTACTAACATTGGTTCCAAGTTTTGAGAGCCTTGAGAATTTGACAGGAAGTTTCAATTTATTGCAGTGAAAAGATCTTGCTACACCAGGAATAAGAAGAGAACTTGTCTAAGCAGCAAGGAAGAGATAGCTCCAGGCTGGCTACCTGCTGTGTTTGCAAACCCTGCAGCAGCTGATAAAAAGGCTAAAGCCCCTTCCACAGTGCTTTTCTCCCTCTCCTCCCCTCATGCATCATCTCTGCTGGGTGACTAAAGACAATATGCTCACTAGAATGTTGTCACTGAAGATAAAGGAAATACAGTGGAACAAAGGTCAAAGTACATTTTTGGTCCACTGACCTGAAAATTTAGACCAAATCAAACTGATTAATTTGTAATATGAAGAGATTTATTTATATTGTTGATGCTGGCTGCATGCATACTTCTGCAGTCCTCCTGACCAAGAAAATGCCATCACCTTCGTAGCTTGGAGTAGCATAAGTGAATTTTACAGTTAGGACGGATATACAGAATGATGTCACTCAGATATAAAAGCAGTTGTAGTCAGGGGGAAAATGTATCAGAAACAGTGCTTGTGTCACCTCCCTAAATTCCTTCCATCTCACATAAAAGAGACAAAACCAATGGTAAAACAGCTTTGAAGAAATCTGAATAAAGTCAATAATATTTCAGTTCTCTGAATGCTCTTTTCCCATGTCAATGAAAAAGATCCACTTGTGGCAGCCAGTAGATGAGGACTGTATTAAGAGACATTTAAATCAAGATGTGATTCCCACTTCCTCTACTTCAGAGAGCCCTCTTTTGACATGGACTGAGGTTACAGGTGTTGTAATAAATATACAATTTTAAAACAGCCTATATATATATCTTAGACTATTTACTGTCTATTAGCAAAACATGGCCTTTGAAAGAACAGAGCTTAAACCAAGGACTGAAACACAGTTCTCCAAGATTTCCTTCTCTGCAGGATCTGGGAAAAACAAAAAAGTTTGTATCAACTGCTCTAAGACATAGATGTAATGGAAAGGATTGGAGCAGAAGCATGTTTTTAAATAGAGATATCCCTGGAGAGAAGTGGTTCTTTGGACCACAGTATTCTGGCATCAATGCTTGGGGACAGGGGTCAGCAAACATCCCAAGATGCCATCTGCTGAATGGCATCTGTAAAACAGACAAAGCACCCACATGACATCCATGTGGTAAAAGCTCCTTTTGTGGGTTGAGTGACAAATGCCACATGCGAGACCCGCAACACCTTCAGGACACAGTGGTTATAGCTCCATTCCTTCCCCCAGAGCTATGTCCCTGGGCATAAATGTCTAAGACTGTGCCTTCAGCTGCAGTATAATGAAAGAGCTGCATTTTGAAAAGCTATTTCCAAGAGAACTCTGTTAGAATTTTATTTTCCCAAAGTACAAGGGCAAGAAGGTTACAAAAACAAAGGAAGAAAGATGAATCGGAATAAAACATTTGGGTGGAAACTCTGAGTTGTTGCCATGACTAAAGGGAACTAATTTATTTACTTATACATTCTTTGTGATCGCATTTTCTCCCGTGCGACAGCCACTGACTCATCGTTTGTTTACTGATGAAGAAAACGTACTTTCTGAAATCTGTGCATGGAGGGATCTTCTCTATGCAGTCCGCATTCCTCTCATGCCCAAAAGCAGGATGAGCCTCCCCCATAGTGCCCTGCAGCCCCATGGACACCAATGCTCTGTATCTCAAGGATAGTGGAGCAAGGAGAGGTGGCCCACACAGGTACTGCCTGTAGGAACTACTTTGGGCAGATCAAGCGGCTTGGGCTTGCTTTGCTTTCCCTACAGGGCTTCCCAGCCTTGGTGGCTTGGGACATTCTGGGAAGAGGTGGCAATGCTACAGGAAGAGCATAAGGCTGGTAGTTTGGAGCCAGCTCTGGTGTGCTCTGTCTATATTTCTGGGTTTGGTAAATATACCAGATCAGGCAGCACTACCAGGAAGTACACATGGGGAGATGTTTTCGTTATCTTTTCCTTCCTCTCCCCTCACTTGCACCCCCATCCTGATACAAATGAGCAGAAACTAAAATGGAAAGATATTTCTGGGATGCTTTTCAAGTCAGCAGACATACAAAAAAGATCTCCATAGGAGAAGCTCATAGTTTTTGACAAAGCTGTGGTAAACTGCCAGCATCTTAGGAAGAAAGACTACTCATCTGTAGGTGCGTCATGTGAAAGGCTGCTACTTCATAGTTGTTGGTTTGCTTTTTCCTCTCCCATTGCCTGTCCTTCAAAGAGATTTGCTGGACCTCTCGGGGCAGTTGTTAGTACACCATCCATACAGCCACAAACGGTGGAGCTTTCCCCAGATTCCAGTGCCTTTGCCCAAACCACTGGCCTCTCTACATTTGAGGTGACAGACAGCCACCATTGTTTGATGTGGTGGGTTTGCATCATTCTAGGCCTCTAGTTATTAAAAAGTAACAATACTGCTAACAGATAAACATATGAGATCATCAACCTTTCCGTTAATTAAAAGGGAGTGTTTCAATACAAGCAATAATTATCTTAAATGGTTATGGGATAAAAGTAGTAGGACCCAGTACAGCACGGAAGCCTTTAATGCCAGCAGGTAACGTTAGTCACCTGGGAAATTCGAGAGCACTCTTGAACAGCAAGACCAAACTGCCTGTCTGAAGCTGGAAAACAAATGATGTCCTTCAGTCTAAGCCAGTGCCTGTTCTCAAGTCCACAAATTCTGCTTATAGGATTGCCTTTAAGTCCCCTTCATGGGCCTGTTGCTCAGTTTCTCTAATTACAACATCAAACATAAAAAGGAAGTCTCAGATGCTGAAATAAAATAGTTTGGTGAGGTGGCCTCGGGAGCAAAAGGCTGGGGCTGTGCCCTCAGCAAGGAGGAATTGAAGCCATCAAGGCAGGACAAAGCCTGGCCATGCTGGGATGTGGACAATTGTGCCCGTTCCCAGGCAGATGATGCATTTTTGGTTTGAGATACAGAGTTAAAGCTCCAGACCATCCCTCTGCAGGGAGTAGGGAGCCCTGGGCTTCATGCATCACATGGGAACCTGTGGGCAGAACTGAAGTGATGCTATGGAGGGATAGCAAAACCCCTAAAGCTCCTGAGCCTGGTAGTGAATGTTCCCCATCAGGACTGGCTGTGGCAGGGATGGGTGTCATCCTGCCGTCCGAGTCACTCCACTGATTTAGCTCTTGGAGTGCTTGTGTTACTGCTAACATTTGATGTACTGCAGCAGTGAAATGGACTACTAAAAGTATCTTTAGGTAACCCAGACTCCAGTAGTAATAATATTGCTGCTTTTGTGTCACAGAACCAAACTGCACAAGCATGGAGCTCTGCCTAGCACAGCCATGCAGAACGATAATTGGAAGATTTTATGCATATTCGTCTCTGAATCTTTGCTTAAATGTGGATGGACATATAATTTAACTACCTCTAACCTAAAATACTCCAGGGTGGTTGTTCAGCTTGTAAAATATTTACATGCACACACCCTTGCATGGCCCACTTTTCTAAACTAGATTTGTATAGCTGTGTGCCTAATTTGTTTGTGCAGCTTCTGTGATTGAATGTTCAGCCAGCAAATGGACATGCAAATGTCTAGATCTATAGATACCAAACTCACTGTTTCCTTATTTTCAGTTGTAAACAAGATAAATGTTAAATACAGTGCCCTGTCAGACCTCAAGCAGACAGCAGACCATGCTTTTTAAAAGGAAAGGGGGCCCAGGAAGAAGCAAATTCCAGATACCCCACCACTAAATGCATTAAGCCTAAAATAAGTAGTTCTATAAATACATGCACTAAAGCTGTAAGTGGGAGCTATTCATAGTGGATGGTCACATTCTTAACCCTAGTCTGTGTCGCTTGTCAGATAACTACTGGAATTCCCAAGTTGCATTTACAAGTACTGCATTGTATTCCAAAAACACTTGAAAATAGAGTTATGCTTACTGTAAAGAGGTACTGCTGAATTTTATTCACTTACTAATGCAAAAAAGAAAATCTAATTGGCACATTCCTCAAGCAGTGGTTAAGTTAAATTTCTTAAGGTACCGTACATAACTCCAAAGGACCAGCTTCGAGAAGTTTTAAACTTGTATTGTAAAGATGAAAATGACTCAATAAACAGGGTGCATATATAGCCTATATAAAATTATATGGTATTTATGCATCAGTCAGTGCTGTGACTCATGTTAAACTACAGCGTGAACACTACATCACTGTAATGCAGCCATTACCTATGAGAGATCCTGTGCCTTACAATGCACTGTTGTTCCCCTCAGTGCTTAAGAAGCACAGTTTTCCAAATTGCTCTCTGTAATTTCATAGACGTCATCCGTATGGAATCTCTGCTCTAATGTTCACCTTAATCTCTGCAAATTGAATCTCTGCCAGTTGCACGATGTATATCTCTTGGAAGAATACCCTCCCTCTCCTTGGCATTTTACTTGCCCTCCGCGGTGGTGGGAGTGGTGGTAGGAGTGGTAGAGATGCGATGCTGTATTTCACCAGGGAGCAGAGCTGTCACCAGGGAGTGTTCTCCACTCCCCCTCTGAAAAATCACCCTGCATTTTCCCAGCTCACCGGCCAATCCAACTGTGTTAGTGTGGGCATGCTTCCCTCAGCCCTCACCCAAAAGGAGCTGTGATTTGTTTCACCCCAAGAAGACCAGCAAATGGAGGAATCTGCAGGCCAGGGCTGCTGTGTCATGGTTTTAAGTGATGATGCACTTACCGACCATCACAGGGTTTGTTTCTAAGTAAAACTACCTCTACCTAAGAAGCCCATGCAGGCCACAGAGGACAAAGGCAAGCAGCTGACTCATTTCCTGAGCCCAGAGCCATGTGATTCAGGGTAGCAAGTCTTGCCCTGAGTGTTGCATCCTCACTGGGTACCCGCACTGTACCCCATGGAGCATAGATGCCTCTCCTCACAGGACCCCAAGTCTCAGGGCAAGTTGGATCAAGGGCAGGCACCAGAAGAGATGCAACTCTGCAGATATGGGAGCCAAGGCCTTTGCTCACCATGCGGTGTGGCTGCCAACACAACAGGGAGGAATCTGAAGCACCTTACAGTTCTTTCATTTTGTCAAATGTAAGGAGTCCTCCTAGCACTTTTTCAGGAGAAGTCACTTCCAAACCATGGAGAAAAAAAAAGTAAAAAGTAAAAAATATGCTTTTCTTTTGCATACACCAGCAGAAATCTGGCTTCATCATTCTAAACACCGAGAAAAATCATTCTCTACAGGAGCAACAAGCACATGAGAAAGGGAATCCCTCCTATTTTAGATGTCTGCTTTAGAGCAAGAAGGATTGCACCTCCATGCCTGTTTCTCTTCATCAGCTGTGGAGGGGGTAGCTTGTTCTTTCATAAACCTCTCTAAAGGAGACATCTGAAGTTGGACCGGGATAATGAAGATAACTGTGAGAAGGCTTCCCCATGCATCATACAGCCCAGACACTGGGCTGAAATTGTCTGCTGCACCTTTTGCTCTAAGTGCTGTAGATGCCCGTACCAATAGGGTCTTTGAACATGATGTTTAAATGCCAATAACTATATAGAACTGGTTTTCCACTGCAGGAACACAGCAGGAGCACTAACATCTGGCTTGTATGTGGTGCTGGGCATTTGGAGCCTTAATTTGGAACTGCCTCCCACTCCCAGCTTCTGATTCAGCTGTGGTTAACCACAGGTGACCAGTGCATTTTGAGATGCCCATGGCCTATCCTGTCCTGCCTGGTCTCCAGCCCTATGCTCCAGAAGAATGAGGGTTTCCTGTGTTCCTGAGATTTATCTGTCAACCCCCAGTACATGTCTGCTGTCCCCCTCTGCCATCAGGCCATGCCTGTGTGCGGACAATTGAACCAAGTTCAATCCTTAAATTGCCACTGATTATAATAAGACATTTGATGCCTCCATCACGTGTAGATACCTCCCTGTTTATGGGTGTCTTAAATCAGCAAGCTGAGTCTTCCTGCTTTCTTTCCCCTGTCTTAATGTATTTTTCTGTCTCGCTGAGACAGAAAATATATAAGAAATAATATGCCACTCAATAATAATCCCTCCAATATTATGGGTGAATTTAGACAGGGCAGTTAATTTACCCCTTTTTCTTGCATGCTTTTTTATAACAGCTGAAGTGTTGTCAATACTTCCTAACTGCTAGCACTCCATCTTCTTTCTTTCTATGAAACAAAGTCTGAATACAGTTCTGCATCATTCCCATTTTGTAATCGTTTATTTCACTTCCCTGTTTAAGAAGGGGTCCTCTTCCTCTTATGCACAGCAATCCTTTTATGTGGTGCCCCTTTGGCTGCCCTTCACTTCTGTTTTCTTGCTGGTTTTTATCCTTGCCCAAGGACTAGAGTGGAGCCTGACAAGCAGGCTGTCTAAGGGCACACTGCCTGCTTCTTCTGACATTTAGTTTTCTCTTTTTGAGGGCAACTATAGACAGACATCCTGCAACTGTGATTTCTTTTGGAGTTCTCCAGCTTTCTCAGAAACTCATGTTGGTTGGTTTGTTCATTGCCATACACCATTGCATCATAGTGACTATTTTCTTAGCGTAACACCTTCCTGTACAATGTCCTTTGGGGGTTTGCTTACTTGAACTCAAATCATTGTGAGTACCAGCATCAAACTTTCCTATTACTCTCACATGCCTAATTCCCCCCTGGCTGAGCCAAAATAACTCCAAGCTAACATCTTCCTTGACAGAATTCCAGCTGCACCAAACCCAAAAAATCAGAAATTGCAGATAAGTCTTGCTTTCTACAACTGTGTGATACCCTTACAAAGAAAGGAATATGGGAGGTCAAGAAAATATGGAAGGAAGTTGGGTTTTGTTTGTGTTTCAGTCCTCCCAGCATGTGGAGCACCCTTTTACACTTGTCACACAATCACAGAATCACAGAATCCCAAGGGTTGAAAGGGACCTCAAAAGATCATCTAGTCCAACCCCCCTGCAAGAGCAGGGAAACCTAGAGTACATCACACAGGAACTTGTCCAGGTGGGCCTTGAATATCTCCAAAGTAGGAGACTCCACAACCCTCCTGGGCAACCTGTTCCAGTGCTCTGTCACTCTTACAGTAAAGAAGTTCTTCCTGATGTTAACGTGGAACCTCCTATGCTTCAGTTCACACCCATTGCCCCTTGTCCTATCACTGGATATCACTGAAAAAAGCATCCATCATCCTGACACCCACCCTTTACATATTTGTAAACACTGATGAGGTCACCCCTCAGTCTCCTCTTCTCCGAGCTAAAGAGACCCAGCTCCCTCAGCCTCTCCTCATAAGGGAGGTGTTCCACTCCCTTCATCATCTTTGTGGCTCTGTGCTGGACTCTTTCAAGCAATTCCCTGTCCTTCTTGAACTGATGGGCCCAGAACTGGACACAATATTCCAGATGTGGCCTCACCAAGGCAGAGTAGAGGGGGAGGAGAACCTCTCTTGCCCTACTAACCGCACCCTTTCTAATGCACCCTAGGATGCCATTTGCCTTCTTGGCCACAAGGGCACATTGCTGGCTCATGGTCATCCTCCTATCCACCAGGACCCCCAGGTCCCTTTCCCCTTCACTCCTTTCCAGCAGCTCAATCCCCAACCTGTACTGGTACATGGGGTTGTTATTCCCCACATGCAAGACTCTACACTTGCCCTTGTTGAATTTCATCAAGTTTCTCCCTGCCCAACTCTCCAGCCTGTCCAGGTCTCACTGAATGGCAACACAGCCTTCTGGTGTGTCAGCCACTCCTCCCAGTTTACTGTCATCAGAGAACTTGCTGAGGGTACACTCAGTTCCCTTATCCAGGTCGTTGATGAAAATACTAAACAGCACTGGTCCCAGCACCAACCTCTGAGGGACTCCACTAGTCACAGACCTCCACCTAGATTCTGTGCCATTGACCACAACTCTCTGCCTTCTTCCTTTCAACCAGTTCTTGATCCACCTCACTACCTGATCATCAAGCCCACACTTCCTTAGCTTATCTATGAGAATGCTGTGGGAGACAGTATCAAATTCCTTGCTGAAATCAAGAAAAAACACATCTACTGCTCTACCATCATCCCTCCACCTAGTTAGTTCCTCATAGAAGGCTGTAAGGTTGGTAAATCAGAGAATGAAAGAGAGATAGAGGGGAAGAAAGGGAGAGAGGGAGGGAGGAATAGGGAAAGGAAGAGAGACAAAGAGAAAGGGAGAGAGGGAGGCAGGCAAGCAGGAAGGAAGGAAGAAAGAATTTTTTTGGTGACAGAATTCCTCCAAAAGCAAGGTTTTAAGACAGCTATAAGTACATTCCATCAAAGTTAAAGTGGCTGACAACACTGAGGCACTCCATTATCTGAATTATGGTGCAGCTGTGTCTGCAGCTTAGAAAGGCCTTAATATTTGCAGTAGTTGCAATTGTCATACCATAGATGTCAGGGTGGGGTGGCCCCTGGTCCCTGTATTCCCAAGTTGTGATGTTGTCAATCCTGGGATTGTTCAGATTCCCTCCTGCCAGACTCTCACCCCTGAAACCCATTCTTTCCCCAATAAAAATAATCCAGTTTCCCATACCCTGCTGCCCTCATTCCTCATCTAATTGCACTGAGCTACATTAATGTCCTCTGTCCTACTTCCATCTCTTGTAGCTGATCCTGGACTCACACAGCCAGCAGCCACCCTGCCCACCTACAGTGAGAGCTTTAGGGCTGTCTCCTGTGCTGGCACCCTCAAACACCATCTGGGGGCTGCAAGAAGAGGTTGGGATGCTGTGGTGGGGACAGTGCCCTTCAGCCAGACCCCACCACCAGGACCCATTCAAGAAAGCATGGACCTCCAGCACAGCCAGGGACTGTGCTTCAGGAGGCTTCATACAAGTGTCTCCCATGCTGGAGAAGAAGAGAATTAGGAGGTGGGGAGCTATCAAAACTAATAGTACATTTGTTCTGGAATCCCTGTGCAGAAGCAATATGAAGACCAAATGATAGGAACACCAGACATTCCCACAGTAGATCGATGTTGTTAATATAACTAAGATCTTTCCCAAAGGCATGGGCCTGTGTTAGCTGTTGTCGTAGCAAGTGGTCCCTACTGTTCACATTCAAAAATTGACCTTTTCACGTTCCATTGCTACCATGGAAATCAATAATCTCATGCATGAGGAGAGATATTGGTATCTGTAGGATGTCCCGAGGGTAAAAAAATAAGGTTGTGGTACTCGCTCCACTGTCTGCCTAAACGCCTCTTTGTGAGTGTCCCAAAACAGCCTGCTTAAATTTCTTCTCCAGTACAGATATGAAAGATAAGGCAAGAACTCATCATCATTCGTTCTACATAATTAATCAGCTATGATAAGAGCTTGATTAAGCAACATTTGCAGTAATGTAGACTTTAAAAATAGATCATATAATTCCCTCCATGTTTTCAGTTTCAGTTTATATTCATGGAGGACGTTATGCAAATCCATAATCATATCCTTTGCTCCCACACACATGCACTCATAGGAAGACTGGTTGATACAGACAGAAATAAAACACATGCACCCATATGAAAACATTCTTGTGTTGAGGGGTGCACATTAATTTTAAATATGCCAACAAATACTTAGATTATTTTCATCATACTTTTCAACTGAATGTTTCTATATGTGCTTATATACCATGCAACCATAACATGCCATGTAAACACAGTGGTATCCTTACATTAGGCTGCAGAGACATAGGATGAACACTGCTGGTGAGAGACACAGAGTACAACCTGGTCTAGAGTCCCTGCCCACGACAGGGGTTTGGAATGAGAGGATCTTTAAGGTCCCTTCCAACCCAAACTATTCTGTGATTCTATGTTCAGATGCATCTCCATCACATACAAACATTAAAAAGATTTTTGCCTTCCTAAGTATATCTCAGATTGATGCAAAGGCATTTTTAGTCTCTATTTATTATTCAATATATTTAAACAGGAAGGGGAAACACTCAGAGAGAAAAAGAAGGAACAAAATAGAAAAATAAAAAGATAAAGAGAGAAAAGAAGTAAAATGATGTTTCAGTCAGTCTCTCTGCGCTAAAGTTTTTAATGTGTACAACCATTTTTACTGAAGGAGTCTAGGGTAATTACAATGTCTACATTTGAATCGTCTGTCTCATACATACATACGTATATATACACACATATACATATATATGTATGTATATATAGAGGCATATATATACATATATAGGTATACAAATGCACACATATGTATATATAAATTTTTTCATAAGAGCTGGTATCTATCCACATATATATGCAGATATAAATGCAGCATATAACTACCACCCCAATCCCAAAACTTTTGCAAAGGGAACAGTCCAGGGAAGCAGATTCCTGACTGTCTGACAGAGCTGTGGAGCCAGCTTATGTAATTCCTGTTTCCCATTTGCTTGAAATAGAAAGGACAAATTTCTGCTTTACATGCCACTTCTGCAAGCAGCTCCTTACGGGCAGATTTACAGCACCAACAGCATCAACAACAGGGATAAAGTCACTGAAATTGCTGACACCACTCTGCAGCCAGAAAAACCCCTGCGGTGGCCCAAAAGAAGAGAAACCCAAACCACCACAGCCAGTGTCTTTCCTCGTCATGTCCTAATACACACTGCTGTCACGTCTTGGAAGAAAATCAGGGCTTTCTACTGCAAGAAATAGCAAAAAAGAGGATAAATTGCTTTATCTTTGGCAGAAGTGGAGCACGTCTTCTGTCATATCCCGAAAGCTGCTCCAGGGAGAGGATTTCCTCACACGGATTCAGGCAATTATTTTACATTCAGTGAGAAGCAGGAACATTTCTGCTTCTGAGACTGAGCCTCCCTAGGGGTCCTCTGCCTCCAGCATCGAGGATCTGTGGCTCCTGGGAAACGGGTCTGAGGGTTGATGTGGCATTTCAGCAGCTGGTGTCTCAGCAGGGTGCAGCCTCCCTCAGGTTCACACCAGGGACATCTCCCTTCATCCACATCCCAACCCCAGGACAGCAGAAACTGAGGCACCACTAGCTGTATTTCAGACCCTGAACCCAGCCTGGATACCTCCACCTTCTCACAGTATTCAGTGGCTGGACTTCTTGGCCAGCCACCTCCAAAACCCAAGCAGGGGCTGCAATCACATCCCTCAGAGCTCCATCTGTGGACTGGTGTAAAGTGGAAGCAAAAAATGCATATATAAGAAAATATATATATATATATCATAGGATGGTTTGAGTTGGAATGGACTGTTAAAGCTCATTCAGTTCCAACCCCCTGCCATGAGCAGGGACACATTCCACCAGACCAGGTTGCTCAAAGCCCCTGTGTCCAGCCTGGCCTTGAACACTGCCAGGGACAGGGCAGCCACAGCTTCTCTGGGCACCCTGTGCCAGTGCCTCACCACCCTCACAGTACAGAACTTCTTCCTGATACAGAATCCAAATCTTTCCTCTTTTGGTTTAAAGCCATTCCCCCTTGTCCTTTCACAACATGCCCTTGTAAAAAGTCCCTCTCCAGCTTCCTTGTAGGCCCTCTTTAGGTACTGGAAGGCTGCTATAACATCTCCCTGGAGCCATGTATATCTGTATATTCTACCCTCAGGAAAGATGATAAGACTACAAACATAGGTTTTCTGAAAAGCACAGTCCTCAGCAGAGGTGCAGCAAAACTTTCTGTGCTGGGCAGAGGCTGCCCTTCCCAGGGGGTGAGAAGGAGCCCCCCAGCAGTGGCTGGGTGCAGGGTGTTCAGGGAGCTAATCTCTCCCTTGGGATGCAGCCACTCCTTCCTTGCCGGTATAGCTGAGGGGCACATACCTTGCAGGTACATGCTGAGGCACAGCGATGCCGTGATGGACAAGAGGAAAAAACACATCGGAAGATGCCACCCTCACTGAAAGGTGATTTTTTGCAATTGTCACAATAAATTAAAGAGATTAGTGCAGTAAAGTGTTCTGCTTGTCTGCTTAGTTTATTGCCATCAGTTTCTATAAATGCAATGGGACAGCCAACAGTGATTCCCTCCACAGAGTGGCCATTGTATTTCTCAGCTCCACACAGATTCCTTGTAAACTCAGGGTTGTAATTAGTGGCCAAGTACATCCCTTGCTATCAGTGACAGAATCATTAAAAGAGAAACAACTGAACTTTCATCTCTGATCTAGTTTCAATTTAGGACATAAAAAATTTGTTTTCAAACTATTCCCTAGTATTTATCATCAGAATTTCAAATTTACTGGAGCACGCCCACTGTGAATACTATTTTCTGAAACTTTCATTACTCTGCAGAATGAATTGGTGCAGAACGTGAGAAAAATAAAACTGGACATGTAAAGCTTATGGCCTGGATCCACCTATCTGTAATTGGAATAAAAACTTGGGTGATTCAATTCTACTTAATTGAAACTTAAACTGATTGTGAGAGTGACAATTTATCAATCTTTAACACCTCTAAACAGGCATGATCTGCATCTGAGTTTTCACATTAATTTGTAGCTTTGAAAAAGTGGGAACATTTTAACTTTTGCTATGTTCCCGTGCAATGACTGAAACTCGACACGGATTTTTCCTGCAGTACAGTATCTGATGGACTGCCACCTTCCTTTTAGGTGTAATTATCAATCTCATGGTGCATTGAGAGCATCTGGGGCACAGCTTAGGGAGAAGGAGAGAGTTATGCTTCTTTCATGGAGTAGAAGCAAAACAGATTTGGCAAGCTCTGCAAAGTTATGGGGTTGACCACAAGTAATTTCTGCATGAAAGAGTTCTTCTCAACACTTGGCTTTTTCTGTGCATGTTTTGCAGACACCTGCACAAGCTAACCCCATGAACATAGTAGTGAAGAGACAGTGAAAATCTTGGGGAGTTTTGTATGTAAGATGTATGGAAGATATTTGCCTCTCCTTGAGAGAGGAGGCTTTGCCAAGGTGGGGTTGTGAGCAGCACTGCTAGCAGCAACCCTTAGAAAAGGTTAGGAAAGGGCATTTCTGAAGGTGGAAAAAGCTTACCAAGGAGCAAGGTGGTTCAGCAACAGGAATATGTCTGTGACAGCCACACCTCTGTAACCTGGACCTCTAAAAAACAGTATATAAGTGAAAGCGTAAACTGCTATCAGTAGTGGGAATGGCAGAGACACTGGCTGGATGAGCTGCCCCTGTGGACACAGCTTTAGGTAAGTAGACATTCCCCTTGTGCTGTGTGCTTGGTCATTCATCCGTAGGAAGAGTCATTTCAACTCAGTGAGCTGTGGGTGCCTTGCTCCATCTCAGTGCACCCCTCTCCCCCTGACCAAAGGCACTGCTGCTCATCCAAGGCACAGCACCCAGGGAACAGCAAGATCTATGGGGGCTTGAGCTGAGCAGCACAAGTCACGGAATGTGTGACAATGAAGAATCAACTGAAGAAGACTGAGGCTTCAGAAGCAAGTAAACCACTTAAAAGCTGTGTAAGACTCTCGCAGGGGTGGAGGGGGGAGAAATAAAGGTTTTACAGCCCTCATCAGCAGAGAGCGGTTTGTGCAGCTCATTTGCATGGTGCTCCTCCACTGACATATTGCAGACGTGATTTTAACTTAATTTAAGGTCAACTTTCCGGTGCTTCTTAAAGTTCTTAATCCTGCTGAATAGTCAGGCCCTGAATGAGCAGTGTCCCAAAGGGTGCCTAATTCAAGCAATATGTGCCCACTTAACTGACTAATACCTGTTCCTAGGTTTTTTGATGGCAATTGATGGATCTAGTAGTTGTCTTCCCCCTACAAGATAAATCAATTGACAAGAAAACTGTTCAATGACAAAGCTTCTAAATGCTTATCTAAGTTCTCTCTGCATTTTAATAGTGTAGACAAGTTGTTCAATCAAGCATGGCACTTAGGACTGCAGTGTCTAGTAGAAATCCATCAGCCTCTCTGAAGAAAATGCTTCAGGTCATGTCATGGACAGAATATCCAGAGATACATTTAATGTGACAGGCTTTAGTGTCCAGTATCTATATGTATATATATGAGTTTTGGTTGGAAGCAAACTTGCAGAGATACTCTAAAATGCCAGCTGAGCTCACAAGCATGCAGCCTTATGTGTTGTTTTAACCCCCAAGGGCGCTGCTGGGATTCAAGAAGTATGAAGGTGCAGGTGGGCAGTCGGTGCCTTGTAGTAGCCCTTATTTGTCCTCCCCCCAGTTTTTGGCTCCAGGCTCTCATCTTTGTTTCATATTTGCATGAGCATTTCTCTGGTCATAGTTCTGTTAGGCAATGCTTTCTCACAAGGTTTCTGTGTTTTCCCTTCCTTTACTAATTGGCAGCACAGTAGATTGCACTCTTGCTGAATAGACTAATTTATTTCTAAATCATTGCTCTTACACCGTTATGAATTTGGCAAGGAGGAGATTTTACATTAGTCTGGAAAGTTTTCAGCCATGGCCTGCTAAACTAATAATCCCATTCATAATGAAATTTGACTGATTTTATACTTTTCATACCTTTTGGGAGTTTACCAAACTTTCCAACACTCAAAGACGCACGTTTTGCTGAGACTGAGTAGTACTTCTGCTCAAGAAAAGCCCATCTGACTCCTGAGAGAAGAGGTGTCAGAACCCTGTGTATTAGGTTTGTATGGCAAGGATTTGGTAGTGGGGAGGGGACTACAGGGATAGCTTATGTGAGAAGCTTCCAGAAGCTTTCCCTTGTGTCTGAGGGAGCCAATGCCAGCTGGCTCCAAGCTGTACCCACCACTGGCCAAGACTGAGCCCGTCAGTGACAGTGGTAGCACCACTGTTTAATGTATTTAAGAAGGGGGAGGAGGGAAATTACTGTGCAGGAACATTAATAGTGAGAATATGTAAGAGCAGCAGCCCTGCAGACACCAATGTCAGTGCAGAAGGAGGGCAGGAGGTGCTCCAGGTGCCAGAGCAGAGATTTCCCTGCAGCCCATGGTGAGGCAGGCTGCGACCCTGCAGCCCATGAGGGTCCATAGTGGGGCAGATCTTCACCTGCAGCCCATGGAAGGGACCCACACTGGAGCAGTCCATGAAGAACTGCAGCCTGTAGGAAGGACTCATGTTGGAGCAGTTCATGGGGGCTGTCTCCCATGGAAGGGACCCCACACTGGAGCAGGGGAGGAGCGTGAGAAGTCCAACCCCAGAGGAGGAAGGACCATCAGAGACAATGTGTGATGAACTGACCACAAACCCCATTCCCCATCCCCCTGCATCAGGGTAAACCAACCACATCCAGTCTACTCTTGAGCTGTTTAGAAACAGAGAATGTAAGATACTGTTTTAGCTGCATTAGATCCTGCTTCTCTCATTGTCCCAATGTTCTCATTTCAAAACTGAACTTTTCAAGCCAAGAAGGCTGCCACCCTCATAGGGTCAGGACAGTGGGAGAACCCAAACTCTTGTACCCTAAGTTATGTGTCTAAGTGTTGTGCTGTTTGCACCAAGTTATGAATTCACTGCTGGCAGAATTACACTGCAGTACCCAGCCCCTGTTTTAGAGAAGTGGGGGAGTAAATGCAATCCAGGAGCAAAATTATGCTGTGGCCACAGGATTTTCACCGCTTCTCCTTGTATCTACTGTATAAAGCAGGCCGTGTTTCTTAGTGTTCCATATTTATGGGCAGCCTGAACTAAAGACCCCAAAATACAGCCCGTTCCAAAAAAAGAAAGCACAATCTATTGCACGGCTCTGAAACATGACACTCTCTTGCCTTTATCCATCTTTCTTTCTCTTTTCTCTCTGGCACTGGGGTTTGCTAATAGAAGCTGTCTTGCCTTTTAAGCATTGACATGAAGTTTCTTTGTCTGAAAGACAGGATAAGTCTCGTTGGTGTGTGATACGGCACTCATCATGCCTATCTAATTGAAAATGACCATCATTTCCCTGCAAGTTTATCTGACCAAGGAAACCAAATAGTTCACAATCCCCCAGCGATGTTACTCCTATGACAAAGGACAATAACGGGTCCAGAAAAGGCTGCTCTGTCTCTGCTGATGGGAGGGTCACGCTCCAGCTGAGCCTGCTGCTGTGCTTCAGACACCATCAAGGTTAGAAGTACTGTGAGCATCACTTAATCAGCCTTCTTACACCCAAGTCTTGTCGACCACAGGTTCCGCACAGTGCACCAGCTGTCTCAGTTTTCTCTCTGCTATACAACAAAAAAGCAAAGGCTGCCAAAAATCACCAGACAACTTCCCATTTTTGCACATATAACTAACACCTGCAGCTATATTCCCTTCAAGGCATGAAAATCCATCTGAAAATTAATGTTGGTTTTGGGAAGGCTTTAGGAAAAAAAAAATGCAAAGCTAATTAATTTGCTATTTTTGAGGTGTAAGAGGGTGAAATAGTAAATACACTGAGCAAACCACTTCCCTAGCATTGACCATGTGTTTTGCTCATCCTTTGTTGGAGGGGAAAGGAGAAAGGCAATGGTTTGAACACATGTAAGAATATATCACCCAGCTGTGTGCAGGCAGGTGTGCTCCTCATCCACCTGCATTTGAGAATATGCAAAGCAAGTGCACTCATACACACCTGTTTGTGTAGACGCATCCTGACTTTTGAAGCTTGAAATCTGGTATCAAAATAAGCCTGTGTGGCACAGGTTTTTGTGAGGTTGCATCCAGCGCGTCTGTAAAAAAGTGATTCTGAAAGCTCTGCAGTGTGTACCAGCCCTGTAGAGCAGGCTGCAGAGTAATGGCTGCTTGGTTGACTCTGAGAACATACAGAAACTGTGTGTGTGTGGCTCACTGGTCTCATTTCTCATCCTACAGCTGTGATGTAGCCAGTCAACTTCGTACTTCTCAGGGTAAGTCAAAGTGATAGCAATGCGGACTGTAATGCATTAGGTAACCACTGTCTGCTGGGGCTCCCTGTGAACCTCTGAAGTGTGAGATTTCGTTAGAACCACTGCTTGTGTGCATAGCTCTGGATGCTCAGGCAGTGCACCAAAGGGGTGCAAACAACTTTGGTCAATGTGTGATCATGTTCCCTTCCTCCCTTTATTCACTGTAGCTTTGTGGAAGGACTTCTTTTGATGGCTTGAGGTCCCAGTGATTTCAGGTTTCTATCAAGAGTGCTGTGGATAAAGTGGGATCCAAAAGTGGGATCCAAGTCATTGTGTTTACTAAGCCAAGAAATCCGTATAGTGAAACATTTACGCTACAACAAGACAAAGGAACATCTACACTCCTAACAAATTACATTATTCTTGCAGGCTGAGTTTGTTCAACCAAAATGTCCCAAATATTTTATTAGCAATACTGAATGCCTTCCCCATGAGGTACCTTTTCCACCCATATAGACATATGTAGGCTGACCAAGATGTCACTGAACCCTCTTGATTAGCTGAAAGAGAATGAAATCCTGAAGTCATTGAAATCCAAAAGCACTGCGGTGTCTCTCCTCATCCTCATTTCCACTGGTGTTCAATTTTGAATCAGTTGGTGTCCTTGCTTTGACACCCTTTACTATCTCTATTGCTAAAAAGCAATAAACCGGTACACAGTACTCTTCAGAGAGTTTTGCTAATCTGACATTCAGATAAAATCTCCTTTTCCTCAACATGATTCCAGGTTCTTAATTCATGTAAATGTATTTTTTTCTGTTCTTGTGTATTATCTAGTCCTATTCAGAATTCCTTTCCTTATGCCTCCTGACTTGGGAACACTTTGCTTTTGTAATAGAGGTGATCCTCCACATCCCTTAGCATTTAGAACAGATGAGTAACATGAATAGTAAGGCTTCCTCTGCAGTCACTTGCAGCTTGCCAAAACGTTTGGTGCCTTTAATTATCCCCAAAGTGAATGTTGCAACATGACCACACCACCTGCATGGCTTGGGATCCAGAGCTGTATTGGCTGCCTGTTATGGAACTTGCAAGGCTTTGCTCCTCAGCAGCATCTATTATACATGCATACATACGCATTCTTGCAAGACAGGGATTGCTTTATCCAGTGCATGCTGTGCTATGCTGGAGCTCTCCGGGCTACAAGCTGCTGTGTCTCGGTGGTGGAATGCAGCTTTGATCACTGAATCACTGTAATTATGTCACCCTATTGCTCCCTCCAAACTGCTTAGCTAAGCCAAGAAGCCATCTGCAAGGTGGGATGAGTGCCATCTTGCTCCTGTATCACTGCTAAGCATCAGGTGGTAGTGCAGGCTTGCACCCATCCAGCCCTAGACCTGTCATGCCTCACTCAGCTGACCCCAGTTTCAGGTTCCCCAGCTGTGTCTGCTGCACCTCCTTCATCTGCACTGGAACATGGGCACCGCTTCGTTTGTCAGCCACAACTGCATACCTTCCCTCTGGCTGCTCATCTGTGCCAGGGCTGAGGCTCACAAGGCAGAGCGGGACCACAGGTTGAGCTGGGAGTATTCCTCCCATGCTGAACGGTGCATTTCCACCACCGCTCCACGTTCCAGCTGCTTTTCCAGGTCACCTGTCTCTGGGATGGGCCTTTAAATTGAATTTTGGAAATCATGAAGGTTGCAAAAGGCATGTATATCCATGGTGGGAACTTGCATGCTACGTAAGGGGACACTACCCAGTTCCTACTGATATCTGCTATGATAATAATTGTTTACTAGCTTAGGCAGAGAAACTGAGCCAAGTAAATTGTCACTGCCTCATTCCTGCTCACTTAAGCTCACTGTGGTGATTACCATCAGGACAGGCCTGAGAATAAACCTGTTGAACACAGGCAAACTACATGAGGGTGAGCCAGATAAAGAGGAGATTGCTTGGCTTCAAAATCCAAGAATGGGAAACTATAGAAAGAATGTGAGAAACTGCAGATATTCAGTCAAGATGTTTCATGCCTTAAAAAGAGAGGAAAAGAGAGAAGATGCACAAAGTGGGAAAGATTGCCTTGTGGTTGAGGGTCTCGGGAGCTCTGGCCTAATTTCCCGTTTCTGCTCAGGCTTCTTATATAACCTTGGCCAGAGTCACTTCATCTCTCTGTGCCATCACTCCTCCATTACTATGTGGATTCCCCTTCTCTAGCACTATCCCCTCTCCCTTGTTCTCTCTTCTCTGCCTGCCTTACCTGCCGAGACTGTAAACTGTGAGGTACAGACCGCCTCCGATTTCTGATTTCTCTCTGTTTGGATTTGATTGCCTCTGATTTGATTTGTTTCTGTTTGTACTGTATCCAGAAACCTCAAGCAGAGCTTATGGGTGATACCATAACACAAACAAAATACACAACTGAGATTTTCAAAGCTCTTGTGTTAAAAAAGTCCCAACGACAATCAATTCTGAAATGTTTTTCTTCTGATGAGCCAGTGGTAAATTTTAAGGAAGATTGGGTTTTCTGTAACAGTGTAATGGGTTTGCTGTAATGCCAAAACTAACTGGCAGGCTCCTATGGTGTTACTATATGGATTTTTACATAATGTTTTTAAAGTTGTAAACTCTGTCTGCTGCATTTAAATATTTGAACAAAATCCTGTGCTCAGGGACTGTAAACTTGATTTTGGTAGCAGTCAGCAGAGCCTTCCACAGGTGAAATTCTGGGGTAAGCAATAGTCATAGAATCATAGAATGGGTTGGGTTGGAAAGGACCTTACAATCATCTAGTTCCAACCCCCCTACCATGCTCTGACATGTGGCTGTTATCTCCATGAACTGGGTGCCAATTACCTCACTGGTGGTACCCTTTGTCCTGGTAAGATGAAGATTTCCATTAAGTTAGAACGTATCAGTCAGAAGATCCATACACTGCCTGCATTAGGGGTGTAATTTTGGATAGCAGGCATTTGCCTTAGGAATGAATAAAAGTTAATTCAGAACGTAACGTGCATTGGTGAACAAGGAAGACAAAAATTAGGAAAACTTACTCTGTTCATTTTCATCCAGAGTGTTTGTTTTCCATTATCAACAGGCTCACTAGCAATAAAACTTGATGGTGTTTCATTAGGGAAAGAGAAGATGTAAATCGGAGTGAATGGGTACATATGGCTGTCATTGAGATTTTATACATGTTTGTCTGACATATCAGCAACATTTTCCAGGGAGTAGCAACTTTATTTAAGGTGAATTTTATCATCATCTTTGCAACTCAGCAGAGCTGTCACGTTTCCCAGATATGTATGAAGGGTGGACTGTATCCTGTACCCCCCAACTAGACCCCTCTGGTGCCCCTGGTACCTCTGGGCTTCCCCAAGGTACCAGGACCTCTCTCTGTACCCACTGTCGCTCTCCCACTGCTCAGTGATACGATCCCACTGGATGTATGGGGCAGACCTGGGCCCTCAACCTCGCACCTCAAGCTGTTTCCTATCTGAGAGGCAGAAGGTACTTTCAGGTTTACCTTAGCCAGGATTAGAAACTGTCATAAGATTCTGATCTCCAAGGGATTTACAGAGTCTTACTTATCTTATTCTTTATTTAGCCCTGTTTGCTCTCTTCTGACTTTCCTTAGGTCCACAGGCACGCAAAGAGTTCAGTCTAAAGCCTTGCATTTACATTCACTCTTCATTTTCAGCTGGGAAATAGTTCCTCTGTGGTAGAATAACCAGACTCTCAGTGCATCCAGAGAGGGTGGGCTTGAAATGCCAAGCAGGAATCCCAGGAGTGGGATCCAAAGGGAACTCCAAAGACTCTGCTACTCAGCTTTTCTCCACCTGATGAGAGGACAAGCTCCATAGTTCACAGCGTTTTATTACTTCTGTCAGGTGGGAAAGGGATCTAGGGGCTGCCGTGGCTTTCCAGTTTTGGAGAGATAATGATATTATTCACAGGATTCCTGAGCCAACAGAAAGGGCATCTTTACTGAAGCCACTTTACCAAACTTGTTAGAACACAAGCCTTGCATGAACAACTTAAAATGAAATGAGATGAAGTAGTCCCTTTAATGTGTTTTATTTATTTATCTACAGATCCAAGATAAGCACTTGGCCAAAACAAGATCTTGCATGGCCCAAATTCAGCATATGAAAACAAGAACGGGTGAGAATCTGCCAATCACCAGTGCTGGAGTCTCCTTGCCAGGTTCATAATTAGATAAAGTACACGGTAGATGAAAGCATGCTACAGTGCTGAGGCAGTTTGCTACCACGGCACTGAGACATGAGAAGCAGCTAGTGCAAAGCCAACTGTAAGGAGTCAGTGAAGCTCATTTGCAAGTGAAATGCAAATACAGAGCTGATTGCATTACCTTAAATGGAAAAGTGTGTTAAATCTGATAAGCGTGCTCTGAGTGTCTCCTAAGCGTGGGCTTGTCTCAGCGCTTAGTTTCTGTTCTTCAGCGGAGGGAGGGAATGAACGCTGTTCTGAAACCCTGCACAGGTGAGAGACAGCAATTATTTCCCTCTGCTTCTTCCACTATCTGCATAAATTAACATCTAGATAGCCTTTATATCTCCAAAGCACTCCACATATATTAACTAATTAATGCTCACTGTATCCCTCTATATTAAAGAAAGAATTATCTTCATTTCACTAATGCTAAAATCAAGTAGGAAGATTAAGTACCTAGGGGTGAATCTAGCTAAGCAGTTTAGTCACTGAAGTCAAAGGGACTAAAAATTAATCATATGTTTAAGAGCTTCGGTAGACTGGGACCTGGATCTTGCACAATGCTGAGCACCTTGTAGGATCAGTTGCATCCAAAGCCACAGAGGCATCAAGGATGAGAACCTGACATAAAATTGTTCTCTGGGAGCTCAGATCTCAGTCCAGTGCATGAAGCCATTTTATGCTTTCTAAAAGAAACTAAATATAAGCTGCTTCAAAAATGCATGGTCATATAATGTAGATATCAGAAAATACACTTGGAACAAAAGATGGTGCACACATATAAACAGTACCTGTTTTCTTCACCACTAGATTTGCAATAGTGTGATACACTGGTGATTTGCAAAACCACACTTCTCTCCATCATTACCTGCAGTGCGTGTGGCAGAAAACAAGCCTGATACGTACAGCTTTTGACAAAAATCCCTGCATCTCCCTGCACTTACGAAAACACAGAGTTTGTTCTCACAAAATTTTGAAATCAGTCTGTTTTCTTCCCAGCTGCAGCACTGCCCACCAGTGAATCTGACAGTCCTCTTGGGAAGAAATTAGTTGTAAAAAGGATTTAGAAGAGCCACACAGAGAGTAGGGCTTGATTACCTTCATTTGCATAGATGGAGAGGAACTTTTTAAGAGGCAAAAAGTGGAGAGCCCTGTGTGAACCTTTAGCCAGTTTTATCAAATTCAAGACAGAGCCCAGATCAGATCCCCAACAAAATTCACATGCAGTGTTCACAGGGCTGCTTGAATTAGCCTTTCCCATAAAGATTAGCTGCACTTTACTGATACTGCACAATATTGAAAGGTACTCCTATGAGCAGCCCTCAGATGGTCATATTAAACATTATTTTGATAAGGAGAGGCCTTGTTTGGGGATAATTATTCATCAGCACCTGGATATGTTGAGTCGGGAGAACACTGGGGCATTTTCCTTTTCTAAAGAAACAGCTCTTTTGTTGACATGGAAAATAAACGGTGAGCTCCAGAACAGGCTGGTCTATTGTAGAGTTCCCCAAATTAGGCTAAACAGCTGGTGACTCATTGTTGGGATATTAATCAGAGCAAGATAAATGTGTGTGTAGAACAAGGGACATGGCTTATTTCATTGGGTTATTGATTGATTTTGGATTAATTTATGAAAGAGACAGGTGTTAATGGGGGTGAGACCGCAGCCACAAGAAGAAGGGCTTAGCTCAGCCAGCCCCTCCTGGTGTTGATAAGCTACAAGGAAAGAAACGCCTGCAAAGGCAAGGGAGGATAAAAGAAAGCAGCAGGGTAGGGCAGCGTGTGCAAGGCTGGTGCTCACAAGGGACAGCCTTTGTGGGAACAGACAATAAAACAGCATGTGTGTGAGGGGTGCAAAAGTCGGAGATAGGGAAACCTGGGGATGGGCAAGACTTGTGTGAGGAGACTTTTTTTCCCTATGCCTGCTCTGTGCCAGCTGTGCTGTCTTGACTGCAGGCAAAAGAAGCAGGTGTTAAACAACCAAACCCCAAAGAATCTGATGCAGTGGACCAGACTTCACCCGCCTCTCCTTTTCATGTGCAGCAGAACTGTGAAGATCAACAGTTACGAGTCAAATGGAGCAAAGGCAGGGCAAGCAGTGAAGTGTGGAAAGAGGAAGCCACAGCTGGGCACAGGGGAGGGAAAGAAGCAACAGAGGCAAGGGCTGGTCCCTGTGGAGACCCATCAGCACTGCTCTCCCCTGGCTTAGTGAGGCCACCCACTACTGTGATGAGTGCTGTAGGAAACACCAGGGTGGAGAGGGAGCACTGAGACAGTAACTTCGATCAGCTCCTGATGAAGTTTGGAAGAAAAATAACAGAAAGCATAAATATTCTTCTTTCAAAAGACTGCTTAGCTTGAGTGTTTTGGGAGAATGTAGAATTTCTCTGCACAACACAGATGCACTAGATAGGCACGGCATGAAGGTGGTCTTTGTTATTTAGTACATGTCGCCACAGTACTTGTGCTAAATTGATGTGTTCTCCTCCTCCAAACTGTGTAGCACTTATTTTTCACATGAGCAAACTAGCTTTAATATTGGCTTAGAATGTACATAAATACACTGAGCATATAGATTTCTCTCCGTCCCTGCAGTACTGTATGCTTCTCTGGCCTGGATCTCTGGCTTTTCACACTGGTAACCCATCTCTAATATTGATCTGGAGCACAGATAGATAGAACACACATTATGGATTTATTTCAGTCTTTGTTGAATCTCTGTTGGTTTGGAAAGTAGATAATCTGCAAGAATTAATTTTTCCCATAACATTGCTTTCTGTGCCTACAGAGTGAGAAAATAATATAACTTATATCTTCTAGTGAGCTAAGTAACTTCCTTTTCACTGACTGTAACTCCACCCCCTCAGCATCTGACGGCTGTGGCTGTCTCAGTGAAATAACTGTGCACTGTCATAGCAGAGCACTTTCACAGTGAGACATCCCATCTGTCCTCCTTTCCCACAGCATTGCAAGTGTCCATTTGCTTTAATACCAGTTGCTGAGCCTGCCTTTTGTCTACTGCTGCAGAGTCTTAAGTAGGGATGTTGTAAAAATGTCAGGGGTTTGGGTTTGGTTTTCTTTTCTGATGGCTTGGAGGTGGCATTTGGGTTTTAATCAGTACTGAGGCTTAGTTTGTAACAGATTGTGTCTGCAAAGCTTGGTACTGCCAAGCAAACCAGCATGTCCACACTGTACCATGCACCCCTGGGTGGTGGCACAAGCTCAGGTCCTCAGCACAGGACAGTTGGTGCTTTATGGCACTGCAACTCAGTGAGGATGCTCTCCCAGCAATGTGAAACATGATGGTCATGGTACCACACCAAACCACAGCTGTGTGCTCATGGCCTGAACTCATTGGATCAATAAACACTGAACACTTTAGCAGATCTGCTTGCCTAGCATCTGCTTACTCCTAGCCAGGAGCCCAAAATACACAGGCAATAACCTCAGCATTTTGAGAGAGCCCCCTTTTTAGCATACAGATTGAATCCTCCAGTTACATTTCTACAGACCTTTTGGATGTGGTGTTTGTAAGAGGGCAGCAAGTTGTATATCACACAGTTTGGATGGGACACCTCTGCCCACCTCATCAGGGCACCCAGTGGAGCTTCTGGAGGGGCACAGGCACTTGCAGGGACTCTTTCTTCCCACCCTGAGGTGGGAAGACACTTTGAATACAAGTGTCTAATACTGTTGGAAGCATGTGGATGGATAGAAAATGTGGGGCTGGGAGATATCACACAGGGGTGCTGAAGAGCTGTGCTCTTTTGGAGCAGCAGCTCTAGATGCTTCTCAGATGCCAAGAGACCCTGACAGGTATGCCAGGACATCAACGCCCTAGTAGCCGGTTGGTCATGCATTGGATGTGGTCTCAGCCACCCAGACAGCAGAAAGTACTATTGTCACCAGTGACAGGCTTCTAGGTAGAGCCATGTCTCCATCCAGGCCGCTTTCTGTTTTTTTCTTACTGCATTTAGGAGGTGCTATCCAAAGCTTTACTTGTCAGTGAGATCAAAAGCACAATCATGTCACTTCTTTCTGTTAAAAAGAATACTTCTGCAAATAGTTGTCAGTGAGGGATTTTATTGGCTTCATATGTATGCGTGCTTATTTTATGAATGCAGATGAGGCTCACTTTTCAATCCAGGTCAGCACACCTCACAAGGATGGTCATAACTTCAGCCTAATGTCATCAAAACCTTCATTTCCTGCCTATAGCTTCTCTGATACTGAAGTTTAATAGGGGCTTTTATGAAATTTTTGAGCACAATGGAGATAAAAATAGGCAAAGCACAGGATGTTCATCAGGATTCCTTTGTAGAAGAGTCTGAAGCTGCTGCCTCTCTCTGGATCCCTGTTGTTTCCTAACTTCACCCCTTCAGGGGGAGATGTATCCTTAGCCAATTGAAGAGAGGGAAAGCATGCTGCTAGAGGAAGTATCTTACTGTGATTTCTCTGCATGAAAAATATGTTTTGTTCACTTGTATCCTTAGCTTTCATGGAGTGGAGTAAGGATAGGATTATAAAATCCACCTGTCTTCAACTCTCTTTTGCTAGAGGGATTACACAGAATCAACCTATCTGCTATCTATATAAGAATGCCAAAAATATCTAGGTCATAATAAGCTCCTGATTATATCTCTATCCATTCCTTAGAAATTTATCTCACTTTACCTCACCTCCAAGCTTTTGTCCGCAGTAGTTTTTGAAAAATACAAGAAAAATTCCCTGAAATAAAACTGGAGCTGAACTCATTTTGCTTAATTAGCACTTTTTTTTTTAACATCAGGGAATAAGAGCAGAATGCAGAAAGACTCCTTTAATAGATTGAAAATGATGAGCATTTTATACTGTGCAGTAGGACTTCGTGCAACTACAACTAGCAGGCTTAATAGCTTGAATGCTTCTGGCTTTGAACACTGAAAACGCTGTTAAATTATTAAGCTTATTCTCCACTGGCAAGGACATTCAGTGTCTGAAACCTTACCAAATCTCAAGGCAGTTGACAGCAGAGAGCATAATGAACAGAACAAAGAGAAATTAGGATTTCTTAAAAAAAGAAAAAAAGATTCTTCAGTTCTTCTCTCAAACTGAATTTTTTTTTTAAAAAAAAGCAGCTATGAAACTTGAGCCAAAATTAAAACTTTTGAAAATTTCTTGTGTAGAAGCAAAGGATACCAATTATCACTTCAGGCTGAAGGAAAACATATCGAATCTATTTCAGGCATTCTAATCCCTCATGAAATGAGGTGCAAAGTACAGACAGCATTCAAAATGCAGGGAAGGAAGTAAAGAATGTAGTGCTTGTTTTATACAAAGGCTCAGTGGTTAAAATATAAATTGAGCCAGAGGCAGACAAGGAGAGAAAGATGGATGGAGCAGAGGTCAGGGCACTCATCTGGGACTTGTAATACCAGGGCAGCAGTTCCTACCCCTATAACCTTTTAGGTATTAAGAGGAGTGGCATTGACAGGAGCATCCTTATATTATACAGCCTGGTGTTAAGCCACTCTGGGAAGGTAAGAAACATAGGTTCAGAACTACTCTGGTTATAATAGGAATAAGAACTGGATTTCACATATTCAAAGGATTGTTTTAATCTCTGGACTTTGGGCAAAACATGGGAACATGAGCAGCAATACTTCTCAGCCATGGATTCATGCATGCAAACCACCCATTTTTCAGTATAAATTGTCATGCTGTTTCAAAAGCCAAGATAATAACATTTACTAAAATGTTAACTTTATGTATGGACTTTCCAAAATGGAAAATATTTATGTCTGTTGTAGGAAGAATTAGTGAAATATTCAGACTGTAATAATGAAGAGACCTTGATGGTATGTACATGCTTCTGAGAGTCAGATAAAAAGCAAAAAAACCCAAACAAAACAGATGAGGCAAGATTATGTCAGTTGAATTTGGACCTCCTTTTAAAATTTTGGGTAACTATCTGCAAGATCAAGTGAAAATGTTTCATTCACACGGTAGAAAAAAACATGGTTTACCTAGTTTCCTGTGTATTTAGTTTCCTGTGTGATTATTAAATGGAGACTCTACATCATATCACATCATGTCTCTGACCCTAGCAAGAGTTTCCCTCATCTGGTTGCCTTATACCTACCATGGGACCTCGGCATGGTCTCTGTGAGTTGCCACTGTTCCTCTTGCCTCTTGGCACTCATGACCAGAAATAACTCAGAGTAGCAGCTTGAAACAGACACCCTACTGCCAGGAAGCATCCTGTGAACCTCAGTCGCGTTGCATTTTCTACACTTGCAACTAGTCAAGGTCAAGTTGTCCTGAATGTTTACAGGAGATCACTGATGAATGGAGAGCTGTTCAGACATGCTGAATTGCGGATAGCTACTTTAACTGACTTAATTAAAACATGCTCAGTATAAATGCTGCGTGAAGATGAATTTTACTTCTGCCAGCAGCTAAGTGGTCTTTATCTAGAGGCTAAATAGATTGGAAATAAATTGAGATATGGACAAACTTCAAATAAATCATAGAAGGAAGGTGAGTAAATGGAGAGCTGAGTGCAAGATTGAAATACACATGGTGTTTCGACAGTATACATATATGCTGTGCACTGCTATGGTAGTGTCAATTTTCCAGGTCAAGCAGAAAGAGTTATGAGAGAGTTTGACCCAGTTATTGCTGAGACCCTCTGAGGCAATTCAATATTGGATTACTGCTAGTAAAGGGCATGCAGAACAAAATACAATCTTTCTGCTAATTGCCGTGAGCCTACAAAGGCAATTTTTTTTATCATTATAAAGAAAGCCAAGTGTTATTCAGGACCTTTGGATTCTACTCAAGATCTGTCACCAACAGCAGATGTCAGTAATAAATACAGGAACATTTCCAGAAACCCAATATATACGGAGGTAGGCTTTATTTTCCCCATCAGATCTGTTTTAGAGTAGGATATATACTGTAAACAAAAGGAAATGGAGTAGTTTCGTGTGCTTCAAAGGCACACCTGGAATTTATCAATCAATTGTAAATGTCTTGTTGTTGCTTCTTTTCCTCCTGCTCACTCAGGTAACACAAAACCCTGACAACACCATCTCCCTCTCCCCCCCCCCAAAAAAAATATGCAGAGTGTTGAGAGAGGTATGGAGGATCTTAGTTCTGAATGGTGCTGGAGTGGTTTCCTTTCATTTCTACCAGGAAATGAGAAAGGTGAACCCTTTGTTAGAGCAGCAGGGTCCAATTTCGCTGCATCCCTAAATTTTTATGGAGACCACTTCTGCCTTTTATGTTTTCTCACTGCAAGCGAAGCTGCATATTTCTGTTCTTCATTCCAGAAAGAAAGGGATCATACCCTCTAGCAAACTATTACTTGGGAAGATCCTGTTTTTAATGCAGACTTCCTTTTTTATGACAAATTATTCCTGTCTACTCTATCAAGGACATAGAAACACTGGAGAGACACTTGATAGCATTCATTTCACCTAACCTGAGGCATCTGCCAGGTAGATGTCTCCACTTGAGCTAGACTAGGATACTCTTCCTAGACTAATGGATAGAAACATGTATTTCTAGTCCATGAGTCATCTGATCTGGTTTGGATGATTACCTTAGGACGAGATGAATCACAAGGGAGAAGGGCTCATTTCTTTCAGCTGATATGAAAAAAGTCGCTAGGAGAACAGCTCTGATGGAGACATCTCCTTTGCAGATGCCTACATTCAAGTGAGGTGAATTGCACCCCCCTCTGGAACAGAAAGATCAGGAATTAGTGTCTGGCACTAATTCCATAAAATATCAAGGACAATCCACTTTGCTGAGACCATTTAGACAGTTTGACAGCGGTTGCTGGATTTCTGTAAAAAAATATCTGTTGGAGTAAGGCTTTGCTTTCTCTGTGATTATCACTCCAGACAAAAGGGTTTGCCTACTAAAAAACTTAGAGAAAATAAAAAGGTTGTTTTCTTTATTGTTTTGTCATTTTTAAGGACATCTTGAATCTCAAATTCTATAATGAAAACCTGTAAGAAGATCCTGCCAATAAAAAACACACAAAAATGTAATTTATGTAGCCTTATTTCCAAAAGTCTAGCTACACCTCTCAAGTCATTAGTGCAGAAGAAAACATTACAGTTTTTCCTTGCTCTGTCTTAAAGACTGTGATTTTGATATAATTCTATTACTGGGTTCTACAAATTGCTGGTGTTTACTTTAAATATCAAGTTAACTAGAAGGTTAGCTTTCATGAAAAATGCAGGATTAAAATATTGCTGGGAGATGCTTTCTCAGCTGCAAGGTACCTGAGAATTTTGAATGAAACATGGTAATTCCTCCCACCTTACCTTTTATAATCATATAATCATTTAGGTTGGAAAAGACCTTTAAGTTCATCAAGTTCAACCATTCAGCTAGCACTGCCAAACCAGCCACTAAACTATGTCCCTACCCAACACATCTACACATCTTTTAAATACCACATGGGCTGGTGACTCAACCACTTCCCTGCGCAGCCTCTTCTAGCGCTTGACAACCCTTTCAGTGAAGAATATTTTCCTAATATCCTGTCTAAACTTCCCCTGGTACAACTTGAGGCCTTTTCCTCTTGCCCTGTCATTTGTTATTTGAGAGAAGAGATTGACACCCACTTCACTGCAACCTCCTTGCAGTAGACAAAAGAGTTGTAGAGAAAGATAAGGTCTCTCCTGAGCATCATTTTCTCCAAACTAAACAACCCCAGTTCCCTCAGCTGCTCCTCATCACACTTGTGCTCCAGACCCTTCATCAGCTTTGTTGCTCTTCTTTGGACCCACTCCAGCACCTCAATGTCTCTCTTCTAGTGAGGGGCCCAGAACTGAACACAGTATTTGAGGTGCAGCCTCACCAGTGCCGAGTACAGGGGGATGATCACTGCCATGATCCTGCTGGCCACAGTGTTGCTGATAGATGCCAGGATGCCATTGGCCTTTTTGGCTGCATGGGCATAATCTGGCTGGTTCAGCTCTATCAATCAGCACTCTCAAGTCCTTTTCAGCCAAGCAGCTTTCCAGCTGCTCTTACCCAAGCTTATAGCATTGCATGAGGTTGTTGTGACCCAAGTGCAGGACCCAGCACCTTGCCTTATTGAACCTCATACCACTGGCCACAGCCCATCCACCCAACCTGCCCAGATCCCTCTATAGACACTTCCTACCCTCAAGCAGATCAGTTCTCCCACCCAACTTGCTGTCATCTGCAAACTTACCAAGGATGTATTCAATCCCCTTGCCAGATTGTTGATAAAAATATTAAAAACCACTGGCCCTGGTGTTGAGCCTGGGGAACACAACTTGTGACTGGCCACCAACTGGATCTATCAACCACTCTTTGGGCTAAGCCATCCAGCTAGATTTTCTGCCCACAAATAGTTTGCCCATTGAAGCCATGAGCAACCAGTTTCTCCAGCAGAATGCTGTGGGAAACAGTGTCAAAGGCTTTACCAAAGTCTGTGTAGATAGCATCCACAGCTTTTCCCTCATCCACTAAGTGGGACACCTTGTCATAGAAGATCAGGTTAGTCAAGCAGGACCTGCCTTTCATAAACTCAACAAGGCCAGAGTCTGCCCCCTGGAACCCCAAGGCAGCAGTTCTGCTGACCCTCTCCTTACTTCTCCAAGAATTGAAAACTCTATCATTTTGTGTTCTCTACGCCCAAGACAGCCTCCAGCCGTCACATCACCCACAAGTCCTTCTTTGTTCACAAACAACAGGTCCAGTGGGTGCCTTCTTTAGCTGGCTTCCATAGCAGCTGTGTCAGTGAGTTATCTTACACGCACTCCAGGAACCTCCTGGACTGTTTCCTCTCTCCTGTGTTTTACTTCCAGGAGACATCTGGTAAGTTGAAGTCCCCCATGAGAACAAGGGTTACTGACTGTGAGACTTCTTGAGCTGCTTATAAAATATTTCATCTGCCTGTTCATCCTGGTTGGGTGGTCTGTAACAAACTCCCACCATGATGTCTGTCTTGTTTGCCTTCCCCCAGACTGTTACCCACAAGCACTCAACTCTACTGTCTCTAGGCAGTCAAAACAGTCCCTAACGTAAAGGGCTACCCCACAGCCTCTCCTTCCTTGTCTGTCCCTTCTGAGGAGTTTATAGCCATCCGTTGCAGCACCCCAGCTGTGTGAGTTATACCACCTTTTTTCTGTGATGACAACTATATCATTGTTTTCCCACTGCACAATGGCTTCCAGCTCCTCATGTTTGTTGTCCATGCCTCATGCATTGGTGTAGATGTACTTCTGTTGGGCTATTAATCCTGTCTCTTTTTTGGGGAAGAAGCCCTGATTCCTACATGACCATTCTCACTTCTGTGGTTTCCAACATATCAATAACCCCTGTGTCTTTGCTTCCACATGGCTCTTCACCCCTGACTCCACTGGGATTGCTGACCAAAGGACTTCACTAGCACACCGTCCCTCAAACATTGGTGTGCTGCCTCAGGCTTATCTCTAGTGAGCCTGACTTTATCCCATTATAAGAATTAAGCCTCTGGGAGATAGCCACTTGACCAACTGGAAACAAGTATGAGCAGTGCTAGTCAAGTATTAGCTGCATATTAATCATCTATTAAAAAAAGATAAACCATAACTACATGACCAGCCAGCACTCAGAGAGATCAAAAGTGTGTGATTCCAACAGCAGGATTTAAAAAGCTCTTTTCTGCTCTTTGAACATACATATGCATAAGGAGCAACATCACTCCTCAGTTCCTGTGTATCACTGGGGAAGGACTATGAAAGCACACCCAAACCTGGTGGTGCTGGAAACTGTATGGTTAAAAGAAAGAATCCTAATTCAGCTTACTATAACATAACATAATTTACTAAAGTGGTCACCATTTGGATCACAACATTTAGATTTGTGGCTCTCAGTAACTCCTGCAATAGGTGCAGAACTCAACTGGGAGTAGGAAATGAAAGGATCTGTGAGAGTATATTAATGTAGTGGGGAAGTCAGTACTAGGAAACATGTTATTTCTAAATGTACAGCTTTCATGTACATTCAAGGACATCAAAGACTTATATCTGCTTCTGAAAACACATTGGGATTAAAATAACATTGAACTAAATTAATACTATTGGTATTAATAATTGTAATAAGACAAAAGAGACAAATTCCTCTGTACTGAATTTATTCAGCTATCTTTGAAAAGATGCATGCACACTTATTAAATCAAATATATTCTATTTTCTCATCAATTTTGTTTCTGGGTTTTTTTCCACTTCTTCAAGACAAATTCTGGCATTCCTACTTAAAATCATGTAGCTAACTGCATCATGTATCCAGCTCACACAAATTCTTATGAATTGTCTGTGATATATTCACTGATGATGTAGGACACCCAGATATTAGATGAGAAAACTATTTTTATTCTTTGTATAAAGAAGTCCCTATACAAAGTATTTTTAATGAGGTATTGTACAGTTTTAAACAGACCCTTAAATGAAGCTTCATTAAAATATATTTTAGCAGTTAAAGACCCTACTACATGAAGAACTTTGTTGAACTGTAAAGCTAATAATGGAAAGACAGCGAAATTGAAGTTTCAGTCCCATACATAGCCCTAACTTATTCTTAAACCAGGGAACTTCTCCCTTGAAAACACTTCCCAATCAACCCTCCTTGGCCAACCAAATGAAAAACCTCTTCCAAATGACAAGTGCCTACTACAAAATGCTATTTCCCATAATTTAAATTAAGAGTTGCAGGCTACTTTGTATCAGACAGATATGGAATACTAGCCGAGCATGAGACTATCTCTGTTTCTACGTGATGCTTGGTGACAGCACATTATTTATCCTATCTTGGCTGTTGTGTAGGTTCCATATATGTTCAGAGTACCCCTTCCAACATATATGCATTAAATTCATCTGTGTTTAATCCTTTCAAGTATCCTCCTGCCCCTCCCTTATCCACTTCCTGAAATATCTTAAATGTATATTCTGAGCCTGTGAACTCTGATATTATACCTCAGTCATTCACTCATACAAGTTAAATGAAGTATGAATAGAAGGTAAGTGGAAGGTAATAGGATGGAATTAATGTCGTTTTGGTGGATCTCGATTTCCAGGCATCAAACCTGTGTTTCAATCTCTAATGCCCCCAAAATAAAAGGTCCTGGGTGGACACAAACATTATGTTAATGATTAAGACAAATACATAGTACTATTAAATCCATTATAATTTCATTTAATATATAAACATTTCAACTGTTTCTCAACTCTGAAAAAGCCATACAGTGCATTCCATCTGATCCTGGTTTATTGGTATTCATCCTTCCCAATATGTGCAGAGTCCTTTTGGCAGGGGCCAACATTCTCTCATCTGTTGGATCCTGAAACACATCTGCTCAGAAGTGTCACATGTAGGTCAGGCACAGCCAGAGCCACAGACAAATAGTATGAAGGCAGATGGTTACCAACTGCATTCTGGGCAAGATTTTGGCTGATCAAGGTAATCACTTGCTCTGCTCTCAAACATATTGCCCACTTCTCTGAAGTTTTTTTAATCTCTCTCTTTTTTTTTTTAATGGTGGTAAACTCTGGACAAGAAAGATTTCTCTGCTGTGTGTTGCAACTTATCATTGCCAACAACCTTTGTTATGTGCCAGAGCTTTAACGGCATCATATAATTTAGCTATAAATTGTTCACATATTGCTCTTCAGAGAGATCATAAAAGGGGGCATTTTTTGATAAAGAAGAATTGGATGGAACCCTTCCACCTTCATCTCCAGTGTAAATGTTAAACCCATCACTCACACCTAATCCAAAATTAATAATATAGTCTAGCAATACCACCGCTGGAGTTCTCCCCTCTGTTGCTTCCCATGTTTTATTATCTTGACAGTTTTTCTTCACAGCAGTGTAATAGTTTACCCCAAAACATTGGATCATTCTTCTATTTTAAATGCAGAACAGGAGTTGTGGCTAAAGATACTAATTCTAAATTACTCAATAACCTGAATATGAAGGTTGTTATGTTTCAATTAGGATGCTGCTTGGGGTTTTGGTATTTAGGGATTTATTTCCAGTGTCTACGTGATATGTTTAACAACACTAATGATGAACTGATAATTGTATCTTGGGCTGTTGTGTGATGTCTAAAATGTGATGGGTTTTTACCCTGTAAATCTTGAGTACAATTCTGTATCTACTATTTAGCAATTATTTAGCTTCCTGAAAGACTACTACAATTAAATGATCAATCATATGTGAAGATTAATGCTCGTTTCATGGTCATTGTCCTTTCCTCCAGTCATCTGTATTGAGTGAATAAACTGGTAGAAAATAATTTCCCCTCGCCCCTCATAAAAGTATCTGCAATTTTGTTGATATGTAATGTACTATAGAAATAATATTTTGGATGAATGTTTATAGGCATTTCTGTTCTGTACACATACATTGACTGGGTTCATCTACACTGCACAGGCATGCATATTTCTTGTTGGCTAGTAATAGTAATTATAATAACGATACTAATACTGCTGTTATTTGTGAAGCATGATAGTATCTCTGGGTGGAAAGAGCCATAGATGAAGTGCGAAATATGTAGTTACATCATATATATTACATCATATGAGTTATTATGTTGTTATATAATGTAATCATGTTGTAAACACTGTTGTTATATGATGTTATTACAACAATAACAATACCTTACTTCAGTAATTTTTCAAAATTTTCCAAAAGTCTTACATATTTTAATACCCTGACTACTTCTTTTTTGTACTTTCTTTTGTTGTAAAGGCACAGAACCCAAACTGTGCAGGGAAGGCAGGTTTATATGGGAAGATGGTGTTATTTACACATTCATTTATTTTCCCATTCGGAGCACGAGTGCAAATGATTGGACTCAAGCCTTAGATTTTCAGATTTCAAAGCCATGTGATAACAGGAGGCACAGTGCAGCCAAAATTCCTATTTACTTCGTTGCCATTTTGCCTATGTAACATAGGCAGGATCTGTGCTCCATGCTAGTTCCAGTTGCTTTGATGTGATGAATATTATCTGCGACTTTTGCACCACTATTGGGTGCCAGGAGATGTGCTATTTAGTTGTCATGATTAGGACTACATCTGACTGTGTTACTCAAGAAAAGCCATCCTTCAAACTAACATTAGTACACAGCTACCCACCCCTTGACAAAAACCTCTTCCTCAGTGAAGTACGTCAAATGGGTAAACGGAAATTGGAGATATGCTCATCTGCTCTCTGGGTGCCCCTGTCAGCAGTCAGTATTTGTCAATACAGAAAATGGTATTTTTAATATGTTGCAATCACATTGTGAAATCAGTTATTTTGTGAAATGGCTGTTTTATGACCGCAACACACACATAAGTGTGCTCTCTCAGAGGAGACAAACTGACAGAACACACACTGAGAAAACTGAAAGGTCTGTGTATGACTCCAGATTTCCTGAAGAACTAAAATGATTGAAAAAAACGTTCTTTTTTCTTTCATTTGGCAGCTTATTGAGAATGATGAGACACCCAGTAACTAAAGCCAAATGGCTTCTGCTTAACGATTGCAGAGACACAGGGAAAAAGTACAGGCCTCATTGAAGTCTACAGAATTTTGGCCTTTAATTTCAACGGGTGAGAAATCAGTCTGTGATTTCTAAGGGGCATAGAGGATTGCAAGCTATAGAGGAGCTGAAGCTGTGCTCCTGATGACTGGCCATTGCATGTGCACTTATGGAACAGAGCATGAAGAATTTCCATAATGTGCAGGAACCTTTGCAATGTTTAAAAGCAAGATGACAGCAATGCATAACTGAGCAAAAAGGCACAGAAGTTATCCAGTTTCCACATAGCTAATGGGAATTATTCTTTTTTTTTCACTATGCTTTCATGCAAATGCCTGTATGCTCTGCACACAGCAGATGCACAAAGGCAATTGCATACCGGGTGTATGTGTAAGACTCTTAAGGTCCTGACAGACCAGCTGTCCAGGCTGAGAACCTGGCTGGAATGTGCCATCACACACGTTTAGGTGGTAGGTATTGGAGTCTCATCCTGACACAGCAGCAAGCTGTGGTCAAAGGCACTTCTGTGTCCCTCCATTTGGATGCAAACAGATTTCACTCTTTGATAGGTTTTTGGGATGCTGCATACTCAGAGTGCTGCCATCTAATCAAACTGCCAGGTAACTAACATTCCTGAAGACAGTTTGCAATACAGGCCATATTTGTTAGGGACTCCAAAGAATTATTCAGGAAGAGCAGATCCCATTTATGATTTTCTGCAATGATATGTTAGAGAGGAGCTGGCTTTCTGTGTCTGGTTTGAGGTCTGAGGATGTGCTAACTGGGGACAGTCCAACTCTGCAGTGGACCTGCTGTGGACTGGTGTGAAAAGTTGGGGCAAAGTGAGAGTTCACTACATTGTCAGCACCTCTCCTTTCAAAGACGTGCAAGAAGATTTAACAGCTGTGTTTGTGAAGTGCTTTGATATCTATATATTAAATGTATGTGTCTAAAGGCATGTGCAGCTCTAAATCCTATTATTGTCTTCTGTAATAAGAAACACCCTCCAAAAAATTTCAAAGCCTTCTCACACATAGTCAAATAAAGGAAATTAATCTTGCCCACAATTAACTTTCTATCCTCATTTCTCAACCTCCTCCATCTGCTACTTCATCTGACCTATTCCTACACTTGACTGATCAAATGCAGTTGCGAGCTTATCCATCATCTTACAGCATAATGAAGTATAAACATTTTCTGCATCAATCTATCATGTGAGCCATAATTTGGAGTTCAAAAGATTGCATCCAAGACCATTTTAAGCTTTAATCACAACCATGCTGAATGATGGGCTACTTGCCATTAGCAAATATGTTTGCCCTTTGCTGCTGGACAGTCTCAACGAGTCCAGAAATCCAACAACTTGAATAAATATATGGAATTGACCAGAATTTAAAAAATAAAAACAAAAAATAGCAAATTGACAAACCCAAATAATTTTTCCAACATGACCTTGTTTAATAGCTTAGATTGCTATTTGAAGTGAGTACAAGGGAAAACAAGGTAGCAAAATGATCTCAGTGACCTAAAAGCAGATTCCATAAGCCAAGATGCAAGACTAAAAATGATTATACCAGGGCTATTACTTGTATCCTTCAATTTTGCCTCATATCATCCATTGTTATATAAAAACTATTTCAAAACAGCCTGCAAAAAAGCAATCATACACCATTTCATAAGGCTGAAGTAATCAAGCAGCAATATAGCACTGGTACACCAAAGCCAAAACCTGACATCATTCATTTTCAGCACTATTGTCAGATAATATTAATAGTAACTGAATCCACATCTGGTCCTCAGGAAGGACAAACAGTCTTTCTCCACTAGTTTTCATGTCCACAGTATGTAATATTAAATTCATTAAATTCAGGATGGCCAAATGTGTTACAAACATTAAGGGGCAGGGAGGACATTGAGGGATACAGGGAAAGCAAGAATACAACACAGGAAAGCACGGGTCCACTAGCTTGTAAGGGAGAAGAGCATCAGTGGCCAAAGTATTCAGTAGCATCAGTCATCCCAAAAGGAGGTTAATTAGGACTAGCTATTTATCACTGTTTTAAGAAGGGAGTACAAATGCAGCATGGACTTTCAGAAGAGTCTAAACAACATTTAGATAAGTAGAATTATTCAAATTGGTAACACCCAGTGAAACACACTTTAGAGAACTTGCAGAGCTTGCTGAAGCAATTTCTGTTTCTCTAACAATTATCTTCAAGATGATATGGGATGTCTTAGATCTAAGTGGATCTTATAGGATGTCTCAGATCTAAGTGGAGAAAGGTAAATATAACACGTGTTTTTAAAAGGTGGGGAAGAGTCTGAGGAGGTAGAGCTCAGGGAATGTAACTTTGGTGCTAGAACAAATTATTAAGCAAAAGCCACTGGAGCACCTAAAGGATACTACACTGACTGAAAACCAGCAATCATGGAGTTACCAAGAAGAATGATGTCAAGCCAATTTAATTTCAGTCTTTGACTAAGTAATTTGCCTAGGGGATAACAACAAACATGATTTGCTTTGACTTTCATATGGCTTTCATGCAACTTTACATGGCATTCCCCTAAGCAAAAATGAAGATAGGTAGGACAAGATTCATCCCCAGATACGTACATAGAAGGGCCTCTTGTTTACTGTGTAGGTGTCTACGTGTTGCCTAGCCACCTAAGCTTCCTCTGTAGGGAGGAGATTTAGGGCTCAATGCAGTTGTACACATAAACTGTGGTCTGATGACACCAAGCTGTGTGGTTCTGTTGATACGCTAGAGGGAAGAAATGCCATTCAGAGGGACCTTGACACACTTGTGAGGTGGGCTGATGCCAACCTCATGAAGTTTAACCATGACAAGTGTAAGGTCCTACACCTGGGTCAGAGCAATCCCAGGCACAGCTACAGGTTGGGCAAAAAGGAAATTCATGGTAGTCATGCGGAGAAGGACTTGGGGGTGTTAGTCAATGAGAAAATGAACATAAGCCAGCTTCAGTGTGTGCTCACAGCCCAGAAAGCCAACCGTATCCTGGGCTGCATCAAAAGGAGCGTGACCAGCAGGTCGAAGGAGGTGATCCTGCCCCTCTACTCTGCTCTTGTGAGACCTCATTTGCAGTATTGAGTGCAGTTCTGGTGTTCTCAACATAAAAAGGACATGGAACTGCTGGAACAAGTCCAGAGGAGGGCCACGAGGATGATCAGGGGACTGGAGCACCTCCCATATGAAGACAGGCTGAGAAAGTTGGGTCTGCTCAGCCTGGAGAAGAGAAGGCTGCGTGGAGACCTCATAGCAGCCTTCCAGTATCTGAAGGGGGCCTACAGGGATGCTGGGGAGGGACTATTCATTAGGGACTGTAGTGATAGGACATGGGGTAACGGGTTGAAACTTAAACAGCAGAGGTTTAGACTGGATAAAAGGAAGAAATTCTTTACTGTGAGGGTGGTGAGGTACTGGAATGGGTTGCCCAGGGAGTTTGTGAATGCTCCATCTCTGGCAGTGTTCAAGACCAGGTTGGATGAAGCCTTGGGTGATATGGTTTAGTGTGAGGTGTCCCTGCCCATGGCTGGGGGGTTGGAACCAGATGATTGAGGTCCTTTCCAATCCTAACTATTCTATGATTCTATGATCTAGTACCATCTGAGGTGGCTCCTGGCTGATCTTCAGCTTCAAAGGGGGACAGAAACCCACAACATCCCATAGGTCCTGTGTCGGATCTGCCAGCCCTGTATGGCTGCCCTGGGGGGGTCCCTGTACCATCCAGAAGACAAATTCAGCTTAACACTCACTGTCCACCTGAGGATAAGCAGAACAGCTCTCCAGCCTCCACCTGCTGTAACAGCAGCTTAGACACCTAGCTCATAGGTGGGTGCACACACTGAGGGAAAAACATGCTTAGGGTTCTGCTCTTCTGTCAAACTGGGATGTATTTCAAACAATGTTCAGCAGGGATTTACCTTAGATTTGGTCATGGTAAGCAACTTGTGGGATGGAACATAAGCCATTTTTTTTTTCTGCCATTCATAGATGACAGCAAATTGGGAAGGGATGCAAGTACTTTGGAGGACATGGATAATGTTTTAAATAATTTTGACAAGCTGGAGAAGTGATCCAAGGTCTGCAGGGTATTCAGGAAAAAAATAATGCAAAAAAAAGCTTCCTTCAGTCATAAGATGTGAATACCGAAATACACAGTGGAGAGCTAATGGTAAGACACCAACAGAGTGGAAAACAATTCGGCAATTACTGTGATTCACAAGCTAAAAATGTGTGTGTGATGGTACTGCAGAAAAGACAACTCCCATTCTTGGATTTACTGGCAGGAATGTCATGTGCAAGACACCAGAAGTGTTTAACACTCTCTGATCCGTAATGATGAGGTCCCTGATAGAGTGTTACTCTATCCAGGGCCTATAACTGTATTTTAAAGAAGGATATGACAAGCTGCAGAGAGAGGAGAGGAGAAAAATAAGTGTGACAGGAGAGTTACAAAACATTATTTCTGCATAAATTCATGGATTTTGCTGTTCTTACTGTGTAGTGGTAGGGGTGAGGGTAGGGTAGGAACCCATACCAGTCCCCCAGCTCATCAGGGGTTATAATGAAAAGGAAGGAGATGAAACTGCCTCTGCCTGCTAAAGGCAGAATACAGAGTAATTGGCCTGATTTGCATGAATGAAATGTATTTATATCCCAGAGCCTCTTTTACAGGAGACTTTTAGGAAGAGGTTCAACAAAGAGGGAAAGTTAATACTGCTTCACAGGAGGTGAACCCATAGCTTTTCTGTGGGGAGCTGCTAGAAATGGCAAAAGTGTCTCAGAAACCATTGCCCACCCCAGCAGCCTGCTACTATGAGAAGGCAGTGAGAAACCTTCACTGATGGAGGTGGCTGAGAGGTGCTTGAAGGAGGTGGCCAAGGGTCAGGAGAGGGGGAGCCCTTCTCTGGTGGCCTTCCTCTGCAGGAAGCTGGCATTTGCAGGGACCATCACAACTGCACCATGGTACCAACTTGAGACTTGGGGGCTTGTGTTTCTGTGTCTCGATTGAACATGATATCTAAACAGTCTGTTCATTTTATCTTTTCTTTTGCGGTGAAGGTGGAATGATGGGAGTTTTATTATAGCAGAACCGTTCTTTGGTAAGGTAGCTAATGAACTGTCAAGATTTCTGTAATAAACTTCTCTTTCAGAGTAGAAAGTAATAACTCACTACAAGATGAAGCTTATTTCTAGTCATTGCTCAGAAATGTGTTTTACCAGTTTTGGGAAATGAACCACATCTCTTTTGAGAGCCCTTTCTGTAAAAACAGACTGTGGGACTTTCACATAGCAAACAGGTAGGGTTTTTTTGAAATAGGAATATAATTAGTCTTTTTTATTTATAGTGAAAGTATGCATGTTGTCAAGTTGTAAAACTATGGAGGTAATTGGGAAATTCTCTCTCGTCGGTACCATTCTTTCTGCCACATGCCATTTCTCTTTCCTTGTGTGTGCTCCTCACCAGAGAACAGCAAATCCTGGCCACCAACACCAGCAGTGCACAGAGCTCTGGCCAGGACATGATGGTGCATTACAGCAGAGCACAGTTGCTTGGCTTGGCATTTTCTGAATATAAAAATGACAATTTTGATTTGCCACCCTCAGTCCCTCCCCTTCCAACACACATTGCCCACAGCTGCGCTCAAAGGGGCAGGGAGAGAAGAAGGAAGTTATTTGTCATAAATAATTTGTCCAGAAGCACATTCCCTTTTGCAGACAATGTGCACACAGTTTACAGTCCATGGCTTCAACAACTGCTTAACATTTTACAGTGTGGATATACTTGAGCTGATTTTCATCCAAAGTTTTCTGCTGCCTTTCCAATTTTTTTGCATCTTATGGCTGGTCAGAGAAATCATGTGCTTGTGTTTCTTGCCCATGAGCTGATCCCACTTTATGGGCAGGAAAATTCCCTCTCTCTGCTGATTCTGCTCAGATGCTTTTTTAGTATTCCTGAAATGGGTCCGCAAACAGTAAAAAGCACATTTAAAGGAAATCTGCAAGTGCCTTTTTTTTTTTTTGAATATTCACACAGGTTTCAACAGAGCTTTTAGTTTCTTCACGCCTTCTGCAAGACACAGAAAGTTTCATGCTTTAATGTTCACAAATAAGCAAATGCAAAAAGGCACCAAATATCATCAGCAAATCTGTGTTACATCTAGCAGTGTCTGAGCTGTGCCTCTTCTCATTGCCAGGCTCCCGCGCAGGCAGACTGATAGTTGCATTGCTAACCTTGGCACCTTTCCTCTCAAGTGCTGGGGATCCTTTCGGTTATCCCCTGCATTTTACTTACCATGAACGAAGCGGTATTTCTGCTGACTCTCATACTTCCCTCCCTCCACCAGAGCTGAGATGTTTTGCTTATGACCTCTGGTGGTAAGAGGGAGGCTCTACAATCCCATTATTTGCACCAAAAATGACCGTGAGAATAATAAGCAGCCTTGTATCCTATCAAGAATCAGGTTTTAGCTTAGCTGAGTATGGGGTTTTCCTTTAAGCACATCCTTACATAATATTGGATTGATTGAATGGATGTTTTCACGCAAACAGGGTCATCACTGGGGGTCTTAAGGAGCTGTGCTTATCTGCTTCTCAAGTGCTTGCTCTCCAGGAGTGTCCTTGCTCCACAATGTTTTATTTTGCTCCATCTCCTGCTCTAAAATAGCATACTAAAAATTATACACTTTTTTAGCGCTTAATACTTTGTTTATAAAATTAAATTTATTTCTCATTTCCTGAGCACTTAGCATCTGATAAGTTGTGATCCTGTTTACACCCATATAAATCCATATGCAGGGCAGAATCCAGCCAGACTTTGGTTAACTAATCTGCAGAACCGCAGTGCAATGTGTACACATAAACTGTGCACTAATTAAATACATATAAATATTAACTGCATGTTACTGAGGAGGAAGTTGTGGAAAATTGAAATCAAGTAACATAAATTTGCATAAGAAAGGCAACGCTAGATACAGGGCAAGATATTTGCAACCTACTTTTGTTTTCAGACAGCTGTCAACTCAAAGCAACAGTTTCCCTCTGTTGTACTGATAGGGCTGTTGCCCCCTCTCCTTGCCTACACTCTGGAGGTGGGCTGTTGTCTCTTTTGTCCAGTGGATTATGTCTTAAGCTTTGCTTGAGGGCAAAAAAGGGACAGTTTTACCCCTGCTCAAACTGACCCCTCCCCATGGGGCAGTTATCCCAGACCTTACAGCAATCAGGTTGCTCTCTGATGGAAAAGGGGATGAAGCTGGGCTCCATTTCCCTTCCAGTCCTCAAGCTGCATGGAAAATCTCAGGTCAGCTTTTTCACTAGAATCAAACAACCCTTTCCTAAACCACATTGCAAAAATTAAATGTCATTTCACAGACCCTCAGCAGTGAAGCAAAATCATTCCCCTGTGCAGTTCAATGTGGGAGGAACAGAGCTAATGACACTGAAGGAAGGGGATGAATGGCAGGGATGTGTATTTTCCCTGCAGAGTCCTGCAAGGAATTGGGTCAGCACAGTGAGTCTGACAGCAAGCTTCATCCTGGCAAAGCATGTCGGCCTACTTTTAGCCCTGTGTACTTGTAGATCCTGCTAGTCTCTCCTTAGTTTTAAGCCTACTGACTTCACTGGGGCCTTTCCTTTGCTAAAATCTTGGCATTTCTTTGAGCTAGATCAGCAAAGGTGGCTTTTTGAAGCTCTCAGCTTGTATTAGTGAGGCTAGATGTTTTTGAAGTAGCCTTTTCAAAAGATGCTTTACAAATCTCTGTGTTGTATTATCTGTGCCCTGAGAAAGGCAACATCACTTTTAGTGCAATGTGGTATAAAAAGGATGTCTGTGCCATGGCAGCCACAAGAAGACATATGCTTTCTTTCCTGAGAAGTCAAGGAATATACAATTTCTTAAAAGGCTAAGCAATTAAACTGCATATGGGGAGAGTTTTTTTATAAATAGCAGAGAAAACCTTCTCAAGAGATAGAGATAAAGTTTTCACCATATTTAGTAGACATTTAGTTGAGGACAGTCCAGTTCTGAAGTCACTGTGGTTACTTCTTGAACCCTATGTTTGTGCCCCAGATTCAGCACCTCTACACTAGGTGCTGTAGACTCAGAGAATCATAGACACACAGAACCATAGAATGGTTTGGGCTGGAAGGGACCTTAGACATCATCCAGTTCCACCCCCTACCATGGGGAGGGACACCTTCCACCAGACCAAGTTGCTCCAAGCCGCATCCAGCCTGGCCTCAAACACTGCCGGGATGGGGCAGCTGCAGCTTCTCTCGGTAAGCTGTGCCAGCGCCTCATCACCTTCACAGCAAAGAGCTTCTTTCTTATATCTTATCTAAATCTACCATCTTTCAGTGTAGATGGGCTAAAAGGGGAGCTGCAGCCCAGATTCATACCAGACTGCTACATCCCACCTTGTATCACTTCCCACCTGGATGTGCCTGTCACTGCCTCTTCAGTGACCACAGAGATGGTGATGGATACAAGACATTTACCAGGCACTTCAGCTGCATGCATAAAGTTAGGGAGGATGGATTCAGACTGAAGAGTCTACCGTGGCTGCAGAGGAGGAGAGGTCCTGTAGAGCTAAGAAATGAGCTTCATTAAATGTGGGGTGATGGGGAAAGGTGATGGAGGATTTGAGAGCTTTGCCAAGCGCACATAGGCAGTCTGGGTGACAGCCAGGGATGAGTGCATGGCTTCGGTGCCCTTGTCCAAGCTGTCTGAGAGAGCTGTGAAATGGGCAGCTGTGCTCTAACATCTCTTCCCAGAACTGGCTGTGAGAAAGGATGAAAAAAGCCATGAGAAGAGCAGAGATGCCTAGCCAAGTGCCCAGCTTTCCAAGTGCTGGCTATCATTTCCAAGGCCAACATATTTGTGGTAAAAGAAGTTTACCGCATTCATGTCAGACCTCTGTGACCTTCTACAACATCGTTACCCTGCCAAAGTCTTGTCCATGGGGATTCACAGGTTTTGTATGTTTAAAGTATTGACCACAGCTCTGCAACACAATGGAAAGCAGGTCCTTTCTTCTGGCCACATGCCACAGCACCCTGCAAAATGCAGGAGCATGGCTTAACATCTCAGCTCCATGGGCACCTGGAGCCCATGAGTAGCCCAAGTGTGTTGCAGCACCAACAGGAGCCCTACATGATGTCCCCTGTGTAATCATGGCCTATACCACTGGTGTTGTTGCAGACCTGCTGACTCAGACCATCCATGAGCCAAAGTCACTCCATGTCAGGGCACTTCCAAAGACTGAATGGTCCCAGGACTGAAGAGAGGAGGCCTGGGAGATCAGAGGCCACACTCTGGTCAAGGAAGACTCACCATTCCTGCCCCATTCTAGTGCTGACTGTGTGAAGGCTCTTCCACACATCGCCACAGGGACCAATTGCCACTGCTGGGCACAGGCAGGAAGGAAGAGCAGGCAAGGTGGCAGGGCTACTGCAATGACATCTGTGACATAGAAACATAGAATCGTAGAATAGTTAGGATTGGAAAGGACCTCAAGATCATCTAGTTCCAACCTCCCTGCCATGGGAAGGAACACCTCACACTAAACCATGTCACCCAAGGCTTCATCCAACCTGGCCTTGAACACTGCCAGGGATGGAGCATTCACTACCTCCCTGGGCAACCCATTCCAGTACCTCACCACCCTCACAGTAAAGAATTTCTTCCTTATATCCAATCTAAACCTCTGCTGTTTAAGTTTCAACCCATTACCCCTTGTCCTATCACTATAGTCCCTAATGAATAGTCCCTACTCAGCATCCCTGTAGCCCCCCTTCAGGACATCCCTGCCCATGGCAGGGGGGTTGGAACTAGGTGATCGTAAGGTCTTTTCCCACCTATTCTATGATTCTACGATGTACTCTTCCATCCATGCCATGATTACACTGTACAATGGGGAGGATTTGGTTGCATTTTATTGGTTTATGGCTAAGTGGGAGTAACACAAAGAGGCAAGAAGCCCTGCTGTTGCTCAGACACTTCCAAACCATTTTTCAGTTTGACAGAAGGTCCAGAGAAAGAGTTGGCGTTTTGTAATATGAAACACTTTTTTTTTGTTCTGGAACAAAAGCATTCAGCTTCCTTCTTGGACTTCAAGCATTCAAGATGTTTTGAAGATGAGAGTTTCAAAAACCCCACCCAAAGATGAGCAATATAGTGAAATGAAAGTGCAGGAAATCCTTTGGTATTGCTGCGCTCAGCTTCAACATCTGAAAAGAGTTGTAGGGGTGAGGAAGGGAGAGGAGGAGGGGGAAATAGCCTGTTTTCCATCTTTACATGCAATATGGGTGGTGCTTGAAAATGGTCAAACACAAAGACCATCAGCAGGTGCTAGGTATTCACCAGACAGAAATAGGAACGGAGCCATTTTTAGCGAGGAGCAGCCCTGTGCCAAGCTGAAGGCCATGAGAAGAGACAGAGACAGGCAGCAAACTAAATGAGAAAACAAACCAACCAGCCAATATATGTGCACAGGCCACGCTACTGCCCTTGCAATGCCTCCCATAACACCATCTCAGCATGGGAAGCACAAAAAAGGGCACGAGGGAGACAAGGGCAAAAAGAAAAGGACAAAGAGAAGAAGGGGGAGAGCAGCGTGCCTCTCCCAGCAGAAACCAGCTTTCCTCTTCCCTGTATGCTTTTCCTATCTTAATGCACAAAGCTTGCGGCCACTCGATTAGATCACTCTCTCCCCCTTGCCATTTGTATGTCGCTTCTCGGCTTATCTCGAATCTTCCCCAGGGCAGGGAGTATATCTTCATGTACACAGTCGAGCTGCACTGCAATGCAGAGGTTAAGAAAAATAGGAAAGTGCTCACAGAGAGAAAGCAGCACAAACACACGGGTGGGTCTGGGGTTTTTTTCTGGTGAACAATGGACAAACAATAAATGATAGTGTCTGAACTTGTTACATTTAACTGCATAAACATATTGAAAGCCTGCTGCCCTCTGTGCTTTCATTATTCCGATGCACCTATTTCCCTAACCTCGCTTACCCTGTGCAGCTGAGTATGGTGCCCTTTTACTGGAAATAAGCCCTGCCCCTGTCAATGTTGAGAAAGATCACTGTAATGCTTGCTGTAGGGGAAAGAGAGAGGAAAATCGGTGCCTGATGTGCTAGCAGACAGTAAAACTCAAGGGTCACAGGAAGCCACAAATCTGCCAGAGATTATTAATTCAGTGGAGAAGGTGAAAGCATAAAGTTTTTCTCTTTCCTTTGTACTGTCAAGTTACTTTTTCCTTGATGCAAGGGACAATGTGGGATTAGGAGAGATGTCTGCAAGGAGAGGTCCCAGGGCATGGGAGACACTGGGGTACCAGGCTGTTGCAGGGCAGTGTGCCACTGACCAGGACCTAATTGAGCACAGTAACATGTACCTGCCCATCATGTCACTTCTCTGTCCCAATCCTGTGTGTTAGGTGATGTTGGATGCAGCTTTTTGGCTGATTAGACAGGGTCCAACTCCAACAGGCTGGGGTGCTACCTCCTCATTTCCAAATTCACACTTTACCTCTGTCACACAGAGATGAGTTGTGTGAGACCTGACTGTGTGATCGAAGGTGCAGATTTCAAATGCAGGTGAAGCTGCAAGAAGCAAATCTTAAGGATCCGACAGCCTGTGGGATTTCTCAGTAGCAATATTTGTTAAAAAGAAGGGAATCTGCACATTTTGACCAAAACAGTTTCTTAGTTTCTGTTCCCCTTCTGGGAATGGATTAGCTTCCATCACACTGGATACACCACCTGGCTGCCCCCTCGCCTTCCCACCCTGCCTTCCCTCCCTTACACAGCTTAAAAAATACAAACATCTCCCTTTCACTATCAAGACCCTATGTAGCCCTGTCCTTGATCTTCTAATCTTCCCATCTCTCTATCCTAATAAAGCCTTTGGCATCCTTTCACTCTCCATTTCCTGCTCTTGTTCTGCTGCCCTCCCTTTTGCAGCTCTCCATGCATGAAATAACCTCCAGAGAAAGGTTTTTACGTTCTCATCCTCCCCTGTCAGAAAGCTCACGTCTGTCATGGACCTGACAAGTAGTGCAGTAATATGGTTGTAATAATACACTAGATCTTCAAGATGTCTGTGATGGACATATATATATATGAACGCAGAAGAGCTGTCAAGAGGATGTGAAAGGGACACAGGACATTCCTTTCCCTCCTTTTCATTCTTCATCCATTTTTCTGCATTGCATCTTCATTTTGTTAGTGAACTCTTTTAACCAGAGACTCTGTCACTGGAGAGTGCTTAAAATGAAAACAATACCAAATGAAAAAGCAAAAAGGAATGAGTTTCAAGATTTCATCTTTCCTTGCATTACTGAAGGAGTTATCGAGTGAGAAGCTGGGATGTGGAGTGAAAGTGAGGCCTGTCTACAGCTGTGGTAGCTCTGGATGCGGGGAAGGAGCAGGGGAATGCAGCACCTGGGTCTCAAACCTCCTCTCTTGCAGTTTTGCCCTCTCCAGAAAAGATCTCCCCTGCAACCTCTTCTAGTTCTTGTCTGTCACAGTGGGCTGATAGTACCCCCCCTCCCTGTTATTTTTTATCATCCAGTAAGATAAAATGCTTATAATTTTCAGCACATTTATGAATACACGATTCTCCTGGAGTGCTGATCTTATAGAAGACAACTTTCTGCAAACAAGGTTCTCCATTAGTACAAACCCAACAGTGTTTCAGATGTCACACCACAAATCTCTTGAACAGCTGGAATACAAATCTCACATGGTTTTTTTAGGCCCATAATCTTTATCTGTACTTACTGCAAAAACTGGCAAAGGGACTGACCACAGCTTGGAAGCCAAGGCAGGGTGTGATTTGTATCCAGGCAGCTAAACTCCACGGCCTCTCCCTCTCCCTTGCAAAAATCCCAAGTGTGGCCATGTTCAGACTTGCGGGGGTGGTCCCTTCACATCCTAACCTCCAAGCTGCACCCAGGCACTGTGTAAGGGACTGCTGGTACACCGACCAAGCCTGTTTAGGGAAAATGCTAGTGATAAGCTGCACAGATGTATGGAGGGATAGTGCTCAAACTCATGGCTGGGCCCTGTTTAATTTACTAGTGCAAACATGCCCATATTGCATCCATCCCCTAGAAAATGCTTTTTCTTACATTTATTTTTTCTTGACATGCTCACACAGCATTTCATTGTGCACTGAAAGTGAGAGGCTCACATCCCACTCTATCCAGGAGATCGTTTAGAAAGTGCTATACTGAGAAGCAGACCTGTGCAACATGAAATCCTACAGGACATTGCTTGCACCTTCTCCAAACTGACTTCGAAAGCATCCTCATGCACACAAAGCTGAGCTCCCTAAAAGACCCAACAGCAGCATCCTTTGAACACAAACTGTCCTTGATACACATCATTTGTCAACCCACAACTTGTATGCATACAGACAGCAACAAAACCAGAGGCACACTCTCAAAATGTTGTTCATAATAGAAGTGGCTGAAGATACAATGCTATGTTTCTGAACCTTCTCCTCACATGCATTCCTAAGCCAGGGTGCTGAGCTGCCGCTCTGCCTGTTGAGGGAACATAAGCATGGCAACAACAGTACTTTATAATGGACAATCAGGTTGCGAATAATTTCAACACCTTGAACACAGTCAGGATAAGCTTCAGGAATCTGGGCGTGCATTGGGGTAGGAAAATGAATAGGTGGGAAGTAACACCTGGTGAAGTGCATCAAAACCTTGGATTGAAACCTCTCTGAATCTCTGACTGTGCCCTGCCATATGGGGGCTGGCTTCTGGTGCCTCTTTTCTCCTGACTCTAAAACCTGACAAATCCACTGATCTTCAAAGCAGAAGAAACTGCTGTGACTGACAAGTTTGAACTCTTCCACTCCGCTGGCCACAGAGTTTCACCACATAAAACATGCCCAGGAGGTAATTCTGTGTTGCTATTTGTAGGTATCCATGCAAGAAAGATCTGGTATGTCATTTCTTGCACCATATTTCAGCTGGCATGGGAAGAATTTGGCACTTTGTGCCTCTGTAATTTTGAGGTTAAATACCTTTCCTCAGTGCTAAAAGCAAGTACAAATGTGTTTAGCTTTGAATTTTCAAGGGCTGTGCATTAAACTTTCTCCTGGGAAGGAAAGAGATATATGTGTTAAGGTATATATGTGGTAAGGTATACATGTGGTAAGGTGCCAGCCACATCCTGGATTGGAGCTCACCACAGTCTTACATACACACATTTCCTTCTGTGGAAAATAGTGGTGGCAGAAACAGGGTTAGTGAATTCCTGGGCACAAATTAGGGCACATGGGTTTGAGACCCTCTACAAGACTTCCTTACCAAGACAAACCCAAAGGAGCTTGGGCTTATTCAGTATGTTGCAGTGTCATCAAGAAGCCTGAAGTAGTTTCCAAACCTAACTATTCTACAAACCTATGAGGGGTTTGGTGGGTTGCTGTGTACAAGTTAGGTACCTTAATGAAACAAAGCTTCCCTCTGCTTTTTGGCTTCTAGGAAAGGATGCTCAGGAGTCTCAAAGGTTTCTCAGTGTCCCATGTCCCTGGGACTGGGAAATGGAAAGTAAGACCAGATCATACCTGCTCTGCACTTTGAATGCAGATTTTCCTGTGATTTCCAGTTCATTCATTTATTACTTACCATGATCGATTTCTGTGGTTATTTGTTCAGTCATGTGAAAGTAACTGAATATGAGCTGGTTATTTATCTGTTCTAAATGACGTCTAATATGTAAGAAATGTCTTTACCTTTTTGAAAGCTTAACAGGCACAGAGCATCATTTATTTAAGCAGGGAGGAAAATAACATTAGATAGGATGTGGAATATGTCTGGGGGAAAAAAAAAGAGAGCGCTCCCTATTTATGAAAATGGAATTCCTAGAATTTATATTATTCATTTCATCTGAACGCTTAAGTGGTAATGACCATGGCATAGGCTATTCCAGGCAATTAATGATCAGCTCTAGGGGTTGATGGCCTGTGAGGAAGCTAAGGGACATTAACCTCTGCTGGCTATTAGTCATTCAGATATTGCCATGTGCTGACTCTATTGCAGATTCCTCCAATTTTTAAAATGTATATGTTAAAAGTTGCACTAGAAGCATCCATGCTGTAATGATTGTGAGCCAGACATCTCTGCAAAAATAGCAAGTAGCAGCGTCAGTGCTGTGACGGCCCAATGACCTCTTGAAGGTGCCATGGTTTCTGTTTTGTGTCCTGATGGATAATGGCAACAGGGTGAGGAGACATCTCCATGTGCTTCTAGTTTTCCTAGATTCAAGGAGGTCCTGTCTTTGGGGTCTGCTTTATGCACACCCACCAGCATGAAGTGTCCTGAGAAGAAACTAGAAGCAATGCTGCACGTTTTCCTTTACCTGTGCCTTTACCAGCCCCTTAGGAAAAAGGAAATAGGACACAAAAAAAAAGCAAAGCATTTGAATATTTTTTGGTAAAGAGTACTTGTAAGGGATATTTATTTAGGCCTTTTTTAATGAGAACAGGCTAACAGAAAACACCTTTCTCCTAATCTGCCCAGACTCTTCATTTGGTAACCTGAGAACCTGCCCCTAGGCTGGTCACAGAGACTGTGGCCAGAGCAAAGATGAAATGGAGCTTCAAGATGCTTTTGAATAGCTTTGTCCTCACCACCATTTCAAACTAGAGTTCCAGATGTTAGACAAACTATGCAGTTCTATAGCACAAACAAGTGTAAAAAGCCACAGACCCCAGAATCTGCAACCATCAGTCTGAAGTGGTTAAAAGGGTAGCAGAGAATAAGGAACCAGAATAATAACTGCTTTTATTTCAGTGGCAGAAAATTAACTTTTTTTTTTTTTTTACGTTTTTATTCCAGTTTGTCCTATGGTAAGGAGGGAATAAGGTTGGTGGTTTTTATAGCAAAGTTTTATTAGATATGGTCTACCAAGTTTATTTGTTGCTGGTGTAATCTTGCTTCAGATGACAGCCCTCTAATCTATGTGAGATAGCTCTATCACTTATATCACTGGGACACTTACAAAAAATACTCTGGAGAGAATCAGGAGTGCAAAAATATACCTGGACAGCATCCACCACTTCTATAGAAGATAGGATTCTTCTGTGCTGCAGAGTTTATTCGTTTTGTTATATATCAGTGTATCCTCAGACCCAAAATATAGTTGCTTTTTCATTGCAATGAGAGAAAAACTGATGCCATCAGGTCTAGTGTATTGTTGGAGCAGCAGCAACAGATTGTTAATACACCTTTTGCTGTGGCACATGTTCTAAAGCTGCATCCAGATTTCACACTAAAATGGCCTAGTCAGCTGTGAATCCATGGTCTAATGACACTTTCCTCTGTAGCATTGCCCTGGATATTTCCACCCTCCTCCCCCCTTGTTTTTTATTTAACTGTTACTTAAAAAAAAAAAAAAGGAAGAAAATAAAAAAAAAGACAAAAAAAAAGACAAAAAAAAAGGACAAATATCTGTTCCTAGAAGGCCAGGGCAGAACAAGCCCAACCTCAGGGCTCTCTCCATGTCCGAACAGATGTTACTAAATTGTTTGCAAGGAGAGAATGAACAGCAGGTTATAAACTGGCAGCCATGGCAGGACAAGACTGAGTTTTGCCCTGGAAATACCCTGTGCTGCATTTTCTACTCATCACAGGTCTGATCTTTTGATCATGGTGTCCAGAGAAGCTGTCCAGGTTATAATTTCTTACAAGTGTCACACCTAATATGTGGATATTGGGGAGATGGGGGATTAAGGGAACTGGCCGTGATATTTCAGAAGAAAATAGCTAGAAGGAGGAGGATATAGAAGTTCAGTCTGACCTTACCAAACCTGTGAAGTCAGCTGGCTTCTGCCCCGCTCTGGTTTAATTAAGGCTGGCAAAATATGCTTGCCTCAGCTGAAATCTTCTCTCTTGGTCCTACCATGGTGATGAGTGCAGTGAAAACACTGAAGCTATTTTGTTCCCTCATTAAAAAAATAAATAAAATAAATTGCTTGCTTTTAATGGGCAATAATTTTGCAGCTGGTTGAGTTTTGCTGGCAATTAGATTTATCTAATTTTATTGGATGTTTTTGTACTACTCATGTTTTCATGGTCTCTAGTTTGATAGCCTAAGTTTTCAAAGCAGCTCCTCCTGGCCAAGTTATTCAACACTGATCTGTTACTTTTGAGTCTACAAACTAATTCCTGAGAGTAAGTCATCTCATCCTTCATCCTTTCTTTTCTTGTTCTTCTTTTTATGATAAGGTCAAAATGCTCGAGGCATTTGTGTATTTTCTTCATTTACTACTGCAAGGAATAAATTAATTTCATATTTAGAAAAAGATGCAGTAGATGCCTTGTACACAAGAGGGCAGATCTGCTTCTCCTTTCGTCATCAGCCGTCCCTTATTCTACTTTGTTCGCCAATAACTTCTGCTTTCAGCCAGGCATCTGGGGCTGGATGCCAGAGGAAAAGCACGGCTGTAAGGCAGGGTTTCAGTCTGAACAGACAATACCATCTAAGGATGGTCTAAAGGCCTTTTATGCTGCTGAAGCATAACCCATGGGAGTATAAATACACAGTTATAAATGCTCTTTTATATTATTATCACTGTGCTTACTGAACCTAACTTTTTTCTTTGCAAGCCAGAAATAAATAGACTTTCAAGCCAAAGAGGCAAGGTTCACATCTGGCTTTTTCATCCTGTGCCCCACACACTTTCCTCCCTTTACCCCCAGTACAATGCTGGAAGCTCAGACACCAGGTACCAATTTCCATCCCTCGCTGCTGGCTGAGCGTGAAGATTTCATTTCAGACCCTTTTGATGGAGAGGAAATATCCCTGACCTGAAGGCAGGCTGGAGGCTCTGCAGCTCCAGAATGTATAACATAGAAGCAAAATGCTGGCATGGGTGACTTGCTGTCCCTTCAGCCCTGCTTCCCTGGGGTATGCCCACTCAGTGCTGGCAAGTTTGGCTATGGTTTAACCTCCTTGAGAGGAAAAGACAGTGTGTCTAAATCCAGAGCATTTGATTGCCCATTCTCAGGCTCACTCTGGGTACTGAAAGAGTGCAGCCACCCCAGGAGACCCAAGGTGTGGGTCTCATTCACAGAAAAGCTTTCCATCCCATGGAAGAAGAGGGACTTCCCCAAATTCCTTCCAAAAAGGAGCATGACCAGCAGGCTGAAGGAGGTGATCCTGCCCCTCTACTCTGCTCTCGTGAGACCTCACTTGGAGTATTGTGTGCAGTTCTGGTGTCCTCAACATAAAAAGGACATGGAACTGCTGGAACAAGTCCAGAGGAGGGCCATGAGGATGATCAGGGGACTGGAGCACCTCCTGTATGAAGACAGGCTGAGAAAGTTGGAGCTGCTCAGCCTGGAGAAGAGAAGGCTGCTTGGAGACCTCATAGCAGCCTTCCAGTATCTGAAGGGGGCCTACAGGGATGCTGGGGAGGGACTCTTCATCTGGGACTATAGCAGTAGGGTTCAAACATAAACAGCAGAAGTTTAGATCGGATGTAAGGAACAAATTCTTTACTGTGAGGGTGGTGAGGTACTGGAATGGGTTGCCCAGGGAGGTTGTGAATGCTCCATCCCTGGCAGTGTTCAATGCCAGATTAGACGGAGTCTTGTGTAACATGGTTCAGTGTGTAGTGGTCCTGCTCATGGCAGGGGGATGGAACTAGATTATCTTAAGGTCCTTTCCAACCCTAACTATTCTATGATTCTATGAAATTCCCAGAGTTTATTCATGGCCAGCACTGTGCTTCACAGGAGAGCTGGCTGCTGCCTCTTACTTCCCTGGGGAAAGACTGTGCCCCTTCCCTTTGGCTAATAAAAACTGCCAGCTTTCCTGGTCACAGCACTGGCAGAGGAGCCAGACTCTCCCAAGGGATGTAAGCAACCCAGCAGAGGTGAAGGGAGTACACTCTTTCTCCCATAAAGTCCAAATTGAACTTAACAAAACAATCAAGATTTTTTACCTATATGAAGTCACACACCTACACTGTGTCCTCCAAGCAGTCCCCCCAAAATGGAAAAACAGATTGTAAGTTATGAAGAGCACTGAAAAGCTTAGTTTTTAAAGGAGAAAGGACACTCTGCACCAAACATTTTTCTCATAGCACCCGAATCCTTTGGGGGAGGGCAGAAATAAACGTGGTGTTTGCCTTACAAAAGCCCTTGGAAAAAGGCTGAAGCGAATGAATGAGCAAACCCAGGATTTTTAAGAGAAAAGGAAAGGTCAGAAAAGCTCATCTTTGAAAGTGGAAACCTGGAAAAGAAGAGGAAGGGCCACAGTTTATCTGGATATTTTCTCTTCGTACTTTATGGTGTCTCCTGACTCTGTCACATCCCTTGTATTTTATGTGCATGGACAGAATATTGCTGTCACCAGTGTCACCTGGTAACCGTCCAGCTAAAGGCCACCTGTTGGAGAACATCTGAGAGCTGAATGCCGGCTTTGAAAAAAACAGGCATACGGTTAAAGCCGCTCATGTCAGATGTAATCAGAGATTTACTGGGACATTGCTGGAAGCGCTTCTGGAACTTTCCAAAACCTAGGGCCTCTGATGATCAAATGTATTTGCTTTTCCATTTTGGCAATCAATGAATCTGCACTTGTGGAAAGGCTGCTGACCTATTTCTCACATCAATCACAATTAGATAAGTGCTAATCATGTTCAAGAGTTGTTAATCATACATTAAATTAAATGAGTGACACATGCTCTTTTATGGCACACTCACCAAATGGCAAGCCCATCTTAAATGCTCTCGCTTGCTCTCTATGGGATGCCTGTTTAGCCTACAAGTATATAATAATTTATGCTTTTAATAAACTATTGCAGTGTATAAAGTAAGTAGCATTCTTATCATCTACTTAGTCTTTTTTTTATTCTTTTGCAGAGACCTCTACATAATCAAGCCATTAAGGGATCTCCTTTATCTATATACTCCACAGTGCTGCTGAAAAATGGTTCTAAGGACTGAAACTCATTCAGTGAGGAGGGGGGAAGAGAGGATTGTGTGAATGTGCCCCCTGAACAAGCCAGTAATGGAAGACAGCTAATCAGTTGTGTTAAAAACCGGGTATTGCATTACCTTAGCTAGGTCAGTATGGAAAAGATGCATCAACAGGTATAGCAGTTGCATATCCAAAGGTTTTCTTAGACCTTGCTAAAAAGTGCCTCTTCTGCAACGGAGAGAGCTTTGGCAAAAGTACTAAATTTTAATAGTGAAAGTGGGAGGATAGGTGTGTGAGAGTGTACGTACACCTATGTGTATATATATAAAAGTGAATGTAGGGAATGTAAAGACAATAAACACAAATTAGAGCATACAATGTGTAGAAAAACAAGAGAAAATATGATTACACTGACTGTCTGCTGGAAGAGCACTTATGGCGATTTACCTGTCCTTATCAGCTCTCGTCAGCACTTGCTTTTGTGCACTGCTGGTGCTGTGCTACTGCCTCCTCGTAGTACAGAGTATCTTCTACCAGGGTCACAGACTGTTAGAGGAATTTTGATTCCAGCAGGAGCAAAATACTTGCTGTGATATCAGTTGATTGCTAGAGGGAGACGGTAAACTATTTAAGATGATAATTCAGTAAGAATTTATACCAGTGGTAGTGAAAAAGAGAGATGGCCTATTCTGAGACTAATTCTGTAGAGGTCTTGGAGCATCATGTAAATCCCAGAAGTGTGTGAACGCACTGATTCTGTGTCAGCAGGAGGATAGCTCTAGCTATTGAGCCTGGTACAAGACATTAGCGAATAGAAAATAATAAAAGGCCTTGAAAATGAAAGAAGGAGCACAGGCAGAGAATTTAATTAATGCCGATTTACATGGCCTTATGGAAAACCAATCTGTTCATAAAGAAAGACTGATTTCCTTTTTCGAGGAGATTACAAGTTTGTGTGATAAAGGATCTTGACAGCGTTCTTCTTAGAGAAATCCTACATGGCACATGGGCTAGTGCTATCAATATAACAGACTAAATGCCCTAAGCTGTCTGTATGACAGAGACAAAAAAATTGTTTGTTCATGGGTATTCATAAACAGTCCTTTCTAGTCATGTTCCACAGAGATCTGTATTAGAGTTGAACTCTGCTCAACACTTCAAACAGAGAAGCATACATATTTTATGTATTTCCAGTAACAGATATAAGTGGTGAAGAAAGGCACAATGATGAGGAAAGGATGGTGGCCCAAAATGACTGTGATCACTCAGGGAAGCTGGGCTTCAACATCTATGTCTGTCTTAGGACATCCATGAGTCCTTCTGGGTATGGCCGCCATCAAATGTGGTGTCACAACTAAAACGTGCCTGGATACTGCTGCCAAGTGGGGATCACACCTCAGAGGACCACATCTGGAAAAGAGCCAGGTAATCCCTGCAGGGTCTGGAGCCATATCCTCCCTACAGCAGCTGGAGAGGTGATGTTGTACAAGGACCAGCACAGTCACCCCAGGGCAGTGCCAGCAGCAGAAATCCTGGGTATACAACCAAAAGATTAGTGAGGTAAATTTAGCTCTGTTGTCAACATACATACTAGCACGTAATTCTGGTGTCCCCATTTTCAAAGGGACTTGAAGGGCTACAGAGGCTGCAGTGAAGAGCCGCCAAAATGAACTGAAGGCTGGAAAAACTGTTGTGGCCTTGGAGACAGGAAGAATCTGTTAATTCTTCAAAACAGACTGAGGGGAGATTGGGTTTCTGTGTGCAATTTCCTGTGTGAGGGGGAAAAAAAAGACTCGTAATACTGCAAGCTAAATCCAAGTGCATTCAAATCAGAAACAGTGACAGGCGTTTTCAGCTGTGAGGCTATTAGCTGCTGGAACAAGTTACAAAGGAAAATGCTGCATCATTAGGTGTCTCTGAGTAAAGGCAAATCTTTTGGGGGAAATTCCCTTTATTTCTCTTTTTTTTTCCCCCAGGGAGATATTGGACCTTTGGTAAGCTTTGGTGAGCACTGTGGCCTTTGGTAAGAAGCAGATGAGAGAGGTGGTCAGATTTGAAAGTCTGTGCATTATGAAGACATTACCTCTATACACATTAGGATTGTCTATAGGATACAGTCATATGAAGACAGTGCAGATCACAGCCATGTAGTCAAGCCTGTTACGTGTCAGTGCAGTGTCTGCTGCTGAGCCTCTGGGACTGATAGGCCATTTTAAAAATTAACCTTATTTCTTCCTGCATGGTGGCTGTGTTATAGCCACTAGAAAAAGGTTGCTTATACAATTGAATTAGACCTGGGCATAGAGGTGGGAAGTGTTGGCTGGAAGAGCATGCACACAGAATGTGTTTAGGTAACCCAGATGCGCAACAGATATACATCCCCATCCAGCCTCACGCTCTTACCTGTTTACTTTAGTGCTGCTGGAAAGTAAACACACTCCTGCTTTTCTTCAGTTGCCACGTAACAGCCTCATCTGTTGACACAACGCAGCTCCTGCACTTGACCAAGATATCCTGGCTGTTTGGAACCACTCTTGGCTGTTTTCCTCTCTCCTCTATCAAATGTTACATTTTGAGTGACGTAGTAGGCTTTTTTGGGAAAAGGTAGACTTGCTTAATAGAACAATTTTGCCAGGTATTTTTACCTCTAAGTTGCAAATGTCATTCATCCCAAACTGACTCTTTTCCAATAAAAGTTTTCATGTACATGAGGGAGCATTTCGGACCTGCTGTCTTTAACTGCTAATAGGATTTGCAGCTATGTTTGTGAATTCCAGCTACCCCATTTACTTCACTGAGCTTCAAGTTTATATGCTGTGAAGAACTAGAATGAAATATTAACACCATACAGTTAAACAAAGAAAGTTTCACAGTATCCTGGACTACGTTTTTCTTCATTTTCCACTGGAAAAAGGACAAAGGCACAATGAAACTAAAAAAAATCTATAGAAACGTGTGGGCTTTGGAAAACATTTTCTTTACTTCCAAAATACCCTGACTCATATAATTTATGTGGAGCATTCAGCTGATTTAGAGAAGACCTTAAAATGACCCATTAATCCAAATTCAATTGGAAACTGTAATAGCTGTAACTGATCTGTTGTCACAACAGCAGTACACAGAAGTCATAGGAACAGACTAAGAAGATAACGCTGCTAAAATGTAAATGTTTTCCCACAGGATCTTCAGCCAGCTACAAACATTTTCATAGTTTTCAAAGAGATGTAGCAAAGACAAAAATTACATTTGAGGTATTTTCCTTACCTATTTTATGTAAACCAAACTTTTGCTTACTCTTTTTTTTGTCATTTAAATTATCATTTTACTTTGTATTTCCCTTTCTTTTTTGTATTCCCCTCAGTATATTTATACTTCTAGCCCATCCCTTCGTTCCCACACATCAGCACATTGCCTACATGGTAGGATTTACAGCATAAGTTTCAGTTCAAACCACAAAAGGACTGAACCCTAATTAGATCAGTTCTAAAGCAAAAAACAGGGATACAGTTCTTATTAACTTGAAGTTTGTAGGCCTTGACCAAAGTTAATAAAGAAATATTTATTTTTATATAGACTTGTTTTTTTTAATCCCCTAAATATTTGTTCATACCAGTTATTGGTTCCAGAAGGATCTGCAGCCTGGGGACTGCTGGAGCTGCTTGTCTGCAGCTTCCAGGCTCTGTACAAAACCAGACGAGGGAAGCCAGGAAACTCTCCCTTGAGGTAGCCACAATATATATGGAGACACCTCTTTGTCCCTTCCTGGAGGACGAACACAGCCTGTATACCATATTTGGTGGGTATGCATGCAGTAGAGGCAAGAAGAGTGCTCTGCACTGTCCAAGAGCAACATCTCTCTAGCCAATTGATGAGGGGGGAGTTGGACCAAGACAATCTGGGAGCCCTGCAGTGATGGCAAAACATATTATCTGGATGTGCCAACTGGGGAAAGTGAATCTGTCCCACTGCTTGAGCAACCCTGTGCCCACACAACTGCCAGAGACCCTGCTCCTCATTCTCTTCCAGAAGTTTGTCCTCAGCCCCAGTTCTCCACCCTTATCTCATCCCTACCATAGGGGAATATGCCTATGGTGGCCTGAATGCCCTATTACCCTTCATGGGCTCCCTACCCTTCTGTGTAGGTGTCTTCAATGGCTTACCCACACTGAAGGCCTCTTGTATCTTCTTTGTGGATTTGCATGACCTTCCTCTGCTACCTGAGCAAGCCCACAATAAAATGGGTAAGGCAGCACATAAGTCATCAGCATGATAGTCACATGAAGCTTGTAGTCATCACCAGGATTTTTAATTGTCATTTGCAATGTGAGCAGATCCATTTCCCATCACACAATTTGCTTGGATACAAAAGGCTAGTCTTGTCTGGGCTGGTCTCATGGTTGCTTCCGTATTTGTTTGCTGCATTTTTCTTGCTATTCATATTAGAATATTTAGAACCAAACCCATTCAAAGTCAAAACAAAGACAGTATGTTCAGTCACTCAAATTATAGGCCATTCCCCAGGGCAATAACCCAAGACTTCAAAAATTCATACAATGCCTTCAAAAAAACAGAAGAAAAACAGCAGCCTTATTATTTGGCAAGCAAGAGCTATGATTTTGTTGAGACTTGCCTAAAAGAAACATTATCAGATTTTGTTTTGTCCTCTTACCAAAGAATCTGTGCATAAGCATAAATTTTTCAAGCATTCAGGATTTAGAGTATGAGAGAGTGAAAATGTCCACCACTGAACTCTCCATTTGCCCCGTGCTCCTTCAAACAATCCTCCTGTGCTGGGCTGCCTAATGATCTATAAAACATTGGCCTGCTGATTGCATGCAGTGACTTTCTATCCCATGCAAAGATGGCTCATGTCAGAGTTATGAACTGCAGAAGCGCAGGCTAGGAAAACTCTTCAGGACGCTCTCCCAGTTGAAACAGAAGACAGCTGGATGTTTACAGCTGTTGAAAGACTCAGAAACAAACTTCAGAAAAGAGGCCACAGGACAGCGGTTACACTAATAAAAATAAAGATGTTTTTCCTGGAGATGTACTTGTTGACTTGAAATGGCCTCTCTGCAGGCACATGGGGATGATGCTCACTGTCCACCAGCCAGCAGGCACACGGGTATGGCCTTCTGGTTGTTGAAATGAGCTATAGGATGGGGTGAAGGTAGGGGAGATGAGCCTATGGAAATGTTGTAAATGCCTAATCCCAAGCAGTCTCCTCTTCTCCTTTTTTTGCTTCTCATGGTTTGCAGCCAGAAGTACACAGAGTTGCAGATCAGAGCGGTATTTCCTGCTAAATTGTCATTCTTGATGCTACTCCTACAGCATAGCACATTTAAACTTGGCTCGCTGCAGACTCTTACTTCTTTTTTTAATTTAATGCTTTGACATACCATACCTTTCTTTCTTAAGATCAATGTGATAGTCATTTTTGGATGCTGGGAGTATACCATGGGGGAGGATTCCTGTTCTCTTATTCATCTCTACATATCTCTTTTCAGTTGCTTTCAGAGGCAGATAACTGAGATGATTGGAGTTACAGTCACATGTTATGATCATTTCCTCCTCCCAAAAGAAAGCTGTGTTCTAAATAACAGCAAACATGGGCAGACCCTGATTATGAGGAGTTTTGAAATGCTTTTCTCCAAAGCAGCTGTTGTTTTGGCAATTTTCATTAGTACTACAGAAGCTTTATTCCCAGGGTACGTTTCTTAGGCAGATAACCTGAGGTAGTGCTGTGGGTGGATGAAACTCTTTTATTTCACAATGGCTAATGAGCAGCCATGGTATGACAGAAATTTTTATGACCTCCACTTAGCTTAATCTGTAATCAGCTGCAGTTCCTTGAGTGAAATTACCGACTGAAATTGAGTCCTGTGGACCATTAGAAAACCTGAAATGTATTGTTCACTGGTCACTTTGTTTTCAGACTGTATGTTGACTTTTGTGTGTGTTCCCTCTAATTTGTTAATGAAGCTGTAAAAATAAACATCAGAAATAACTAAGCAGAAAGCCCTAATCATGCTTTTTATCCCTCATCAAAAGTCTTAAGGCATTTTCATATAATTAGCTGAGGTGGTGCAGATGATTGACTGTTATGGAAACTATGTGGAAGAAGCAAGAAGGAAACAATAGATCAGTAGAACTGTAAGAAATAAAAAGGCTCAGTTACCATGTTTTGCAATCTGAAAGAAAACCCAGCAAAAGCAGGAGAAAGCAAATCATATGATCCAGTAGTTCAGTAAAACCATCTTTATATAGAATGCTTTTTTTACAATGTACTAATTTTAATCACTTCTATAGATGGAGGAAAAATCTACACATCTTCCCTTCTGAATTTAAAGAGAAAAGGCCAACAGCAGTTTCCTCATTCTCTCCCATGATGCAGCAAACCTCTGCACAACGATCAAAGTTTTACCGTAAATCTCAGCCCATGTGACCTTTTTATTTATTCTTTTTTAATAGCCATCAAAACCAGAGGAGTCTTTTACACTATCAACTGTAAGAGCATCGAGCAAAGGTAAGCCCTTGTTTCCCTGAAGTCAAGCAGGCTGGGAACCGATGTCTCTTGCATTGGTAGAAGAGCACTGAGTTTTGGGGTAGGTGCATCTTTCACACTGGCTGCTGTCTGATCAGGAAAGCGATTTGGCATCTGTTGATGGCTGGTGAGGTTTTGACCAGCACTGCCCACACTGCTGCCTAACCCATCTGCATCTGCTCCAGGAACTGTTGATTCTTCCTTACTCAAGGACCAGAAACAACCATATCAAATTAGTTATGTTTCTGTCTATTTCTCTCTCTCAACACTTGACTGAGAGCTAGAATTCCTGTCTGGACTTGCCTTAACCTTTGCCAGTGAACGACATTAATCCCAGAGTCAGGGAAATCTTCCATCTCATTTTCTCTTCTCCCTGAAGACTCCCCTTCTTTCTCCTCACTTCTCTCCCAAACACTGACAGACAGATAACAGATTCTGCGGCAGCTATGACTGTTTGGGGCAGACCAGAAATAAGACACCAGAGTCACTTTAGCAAGTCAATGGTGGCACAGGTATGAACTTGGCAGAGACATGGTATGATCTACCTACTCTCCCTTTTCTTCTCGGACATTGGTGTACTTGTTTTGCTGCATAATTGGAGCGACAAAACCAGCAAGGCTGTGGACATAAAACTGAGAATTACTGATCAGGTGAAGGTTGAGAAAATCCAAGGATGAGATGGAGAAGTAGGCAGGAAAAGCTAAAGCTGAGCAGGGAGCAGAGAACTGGAAATAAAAGCCCATAGCTCTCCTTGCGTTTGTACAAACTTTGTACTTTTCTACTTTCCAATTTTTACTTGTACACATTAAAGTGACTCACAGCTCCCTCAGAACTGAATTTCAGGATGACGAGGCAAACCCTGGCAGAGAGCCTTCCTGTGCTGTTCCTGCTCTTGCTCAGCACTATTTCTCCCCTCCCACATGGCACTTTCTTTAAAACACCGGAGCTGGTTCTAGGGAAAGTTTTGAAATGCCAACATGAAGGCAAAAATAGGAACTTGTCTTCTGAATGCTTTTCCTATTTAATTTGATAGAGATGAGACTGACAGTTAAGGGGTTTTAGGCTACTGGACCCTGCAGAACTCTGAAAGACTTTTAAGGGAGAGCAGCATGTTAGATATGTTGTCACAGACATCTTTCTGTCCAGACATGCTCTGTGTGTGTATCACCCAACAACCATTGAAGCCCCTTGAGAGATTACATATACATTGTTAGAAGGGTAGTGCTCTCAAATACATCTCTACAAGAGTCATAAAAATAGCTCTAGCAGCTATGAGAGAAACAAAACACTAGAAGCATGTAGGGTTGAGGTGGTCTCCTCATTAGACATCAAAAAATCCACACCAAATGCCCCAAACAAATGAGAGGTTTTGGTTTGAGCTTATGCATTACGTGATAATGCTGAATCTAACACAAAGTCATAAAGAACTACTTTTCCATTTTGTTTTTTGTACAGACAATAGGACCTTGCTCATCCTTTTAATCACTGAAAAGCCTCTGCTTCTAGCTGTATCTAGTGTACATGTTGCATGTATACCAGCGTTTGTTCAGATTTATTATCTTACAGATAAGAAACTTCCATGTGTCCCTATTTTGGTTTGCCTGTATTTTAAATTCTCATCATGGTCTGAAAGGTCAAACAAATATAAGTATTTTCTATTTGTCAGCTGAAAATCTGTTACCTCAGCTTCACAAAAGAGCTGTTGTTCTGGTTTGTATGAGTTTCTGGTCTCCGTCAGGGCCCCTAGGCACTATAGCGATACAGATAAGTAATAAATAAGTCTCCTGCCAAATGGTACAGGTGCAAAATTAGTTGGTACCAGCTGAGTAGAAAATCAGTGATTCCCCTCCCTTGATTTGCTAAAAAAAAAAGGAACAGAAACCCTTAGGTTAGCAGTTTTTATTAAAAACAAACAAACAAACATCACCAAGAACAAATGCATTTTAGAAATGTTGTTGGTGAGAGCTGTGTGCTAGTGCCCTCATGTCCCCATCCTTTCCACACACTCACTAGGCAAGAGCTGCCTGTAGCAGACCTTGCAGCTCCAGCTGAGGAGTCTCACTCCCCAGGGACCCACTTGCGCAGGGCAAGAATCAAGCTGAGGGAGGAGAATCACTGAACCCCAGATTTCATAAGGTCCTAAGGTCAAGGTTTCAATTAATTTAAATAGTTTTCTCAATAAATCAGACATTTTGGAAAGCAAGTAATTGGGAGGGGAGAACGGAAAGTTACATTGGTTTTCACCAAAAATTATTTTGAAGGAAAATTTTGGACTAAACTAATCAATAAGTAGAACATATAAGTCCCATAAGGGTGGTTTGTGGTTCCCAGTATCTGGCCAAAGAAGCAAGAATCCAGAGAGCTACAAAATGCAAACCTGAGACATTTACCTCTGCAAGACTGAATGCTTCTCCCAGGTCTTAGTTGTGGTAGAGGACTATTGTAAGATATTTTCATTAGAAACTCTGATGTCTTTAAGAGGAGAAAGCCAGAGAGTGTTGCACTTTGATGGGCATTTATCATTTTTTTTCAATGGTTAAATCATATTTGATCCTTTACTTTGAGATTCCAGATCCTGAAGACACAGGACTGAGTAACAATCTCAGATTTCATTTTTCTGAAACACCTTCAAGCCTTGAGGTAAAGAACCCCTGTAAAGGTAACATCTAATCCTTCACTTCCCACACATATCCAGCCCTTCCTTACGCCACAAGCTCAAGTATCAGGAGGCCATGAACTCCAGCCAGAGGCACTGATTTTTTAATCTCTAGTTCACTGAAATCTGCCTCATTGTTTGTGTTTTCTTAACACTTGGCACTGGTAATAACTAATGCTACCAAAGTTTTCCTTGCCAGGAAAGATGTTTCTTTCCTCTCCAGAGCAACAGTGAACCTGGAGGTACCTGCTACTCTGTGACTGACTTTCCCTGCTCACCTGTGGGGGGCATGAGTTAAGAAGGATGATGGAAAATCCTGTGCTCCTTTAAAGGAGATGCCTTTCCAGTCAGGAAGGAAAACAGCAGTTTACAATCTTCTTGTGCGCCAAGAGCAATGGGAAAAGAGGCAAGGAGCTCCAAAGAGCTTTGTCCTTTCTTTTCCACTCCTGGTGAAGTGTAACTCAGAAGGTGATGCTCCCACTTCTTTTCCCTGTCTTAGGTATAGAGCCATACCTCCATGGATTGCTCCAATGCTGCTTAGCAGAAAGCTGCAATCAGAGTAATCTGATTGACCTACAGCCTACTCTAGGTTGGTCCAGACAATGAGGGCTACCAGGATGAGGCCAGCTGGGTTATCTCAGCAGTCTGTACCCGGGCTGTGGGTTATGACACCTCATACTGATGCAGTGACCTGGGTCAAGCTTATCTCTATGTGGGGCAGATCTCCACCTGCTGCTTCTCAACTTTTGCTCTCCTGGTGAGGAGGGGTGACCAGGAGAGGCATTTCTGGCTGGCCATTAGCAGCAGGATGTTTGCCAGCTCCTTGTCACCTCCTGAACACCACAGAAGTGCCAGATCAGATCTGAGAATCTGGCCTATTATTTTTTTACTATTGTCCCAGGATAGAAGAGTGCCCTCTTCACTTGTCAGCAACTCAGAGGTCACAAGTTGGCTGGTTTACCAAACATGAGAACAATTTGCCAACAGCAGGGACTTACACCCTAAAAGGAGAGAACATGCTTTTAGCTGGCAGCTTCCTCACCACCCCAAACAAAGGGGAGATACAGGGTATCAGTAGCTGCTTTTAAGTTGTCTGGAGTGCTAACTTGTTTCTGAATTTTAGGCTGTCTTTTAAGTCTTGCTTGTCTATCGCTAACTGTGCAGTGAGCTAATACTTCTTAAGAGCTGTTATCAGTCACCCACACTGCCTAGCCTGGAAAACAGATGTGAAATTTTGGTAGCTCAATCCTTATTCCACTGTATTGGTGGGATCTTGCCACCAATGACAAAGGACAAAGAATTAAGGACACATCACTTTGCTGTGCATTCTCAGATTTCAGCAGTCTAAAACGTGCTAAAATCTGAATCTAAGAGTTCTGAAAGGGTCTAGATTTCTTTCATTTCAAATTATTGTAGTGACTGCTACATGTTATGTGAATATAGAGACAAAAGTTCTTATATATGTCTAATGGTAACTGACTATATTCTAATTGCATATTCTTCCTTTCCTCTTACACAGTATCTACAGAACTCACAAAGACATGCCAGCGTAGATGAAGAGGATTTGGAAGTTATCCGGAGGTGTGGAGGAGGGGAGAGAAGGTTTAAGATGGACCACAGGGACTTGCACCCTCCTCCTTCCTCACTGCCCACGCTCATGTCTCTGCAGCCCTTCCCTTGGGTCCCCCCAACACTTTGCAACACTCTTCCACTAAAGAGATGCATAAGGAGGGAAGGTAACTTGCAAGACACTGAAATGGTGCCCTCAGCTGTGATTCAACTGTGGCCCTTGCATTCTATAGCACATTTTGGTTGAGCAGCAGGGGTGGGGCTTGGCTGCATGAAGTTCATGGAGTTACAGCAGGAACACTCTCATTCTAATTAAGGCAATAAGATGAGTGTGTTTGTTGAGGGTATCTGTGGGAAGATTAACCAGCACTGACACAAGGACCTGCAAGTTAGGGAGTTCCTTCAGCTGCCCACACAGAGGTGGCTCGTGTGCTAGGCTATGCCCTGGGGTAGTCCAGGCAGCCATAACAGCACTGGTCACCTCCAGCTCCTGTATCCTCCCTCCTGACCCATACAGTTGTCTCAAGACCCCAGGGTATATCCAATGGCACTAGGCAGCTCCCTGGAGGCAGCTGCCTGGAGTCCTTGGGGGCTGACACTAATATAGTCTCTTTTTCTAGGAGTGAACAGGCTGCTGCAGAGGACAATCAAGCATCTAAGGGGTGTCAGATGAATTGCCTGCTGGAAGTTCATGCTTCACTTCTTTGGTCATGCCCACAGACTTTAGATTTACTATTTTCTTGTATCTTGCATAAAGTGGGACAAATCCCAGTCAGGCTGCAGCAACACATGGTGCAGGCAGAGTGGACTGCAGTCATTTTTCAGAACTTTCTTTTGGGATCAAGTCACAAATGTAAACTATTTACAAACCTCCATTTATCCTCTTTTTCCATTCACACATTACCTTTCTATTTTTGTGCTTATCTCTCAAGTTCCCCTTTTAACCACTGCCAAAAGGACAGCTATTGATACCATGTGCCTTTCCTTGGCTGCTTCCTGATGAACCACGTTTAGCCCCCAGGTGTGATTTCCAGGAGGTGAAGAGAGAGAAAATGTTGGCATGCTGGTGAGCAGGCGAGCATACGCTTTACAACAACACTGAGATGCTGAAAAGCAGGAGCTGCAATGCTGATCATATCACTGCAGCATTGCGGGAGACACCTCACAGCATGGCAGACACACGCTGTTTGAGTCTCTTTGCCTTCTGCAAGGTAGTGGGTGTAACGTTTTACATCTCTGTCTCACTCAGTTGTGAAGGATGAGCAGCCTAACAAGGTCAAGTTTGCTAGAGGCATACATATTTCCATCTGCTCAGGCAAATGGCAAACAAAGTGCCTGGCACAAAGCAAGACACTCTAAAAAGGAATTGTTTAAGAGGGAGTGTCTAGGCAAAGATAGAAGATGAGTGGTGGTTAGATACCATGCGTTGAGACAGGCAGAGATGCAACAAATCAAAGCCTTGTGTATTTATCAAGCAAAGCAGGAAAACCTTCTTCTGATTTTCAAAATCCTTCCAGCTGTATTGCTTTACAAGGCACTATAAGCAAAGGGACAGAGAAGATGTGTGGGTCTTAGCAGTGGTGTACCTCCAAAGCTGAAAGTTCACTTCTTCACTTCTAGTGCAGAACCAGCACTGTGAAATGGTTCATGGCTACTGCTGAGCCTTTGCTAAACTTGAACAGGCATTGTTTCATCTGGAGAGTCTTAGATGGGATATACACAAAGACATAATGATAGTTTAGGTTGCAAATTGAGTTTCTTTCATAGTGGATAGAAAAAACCTCTTTGCCTTTGAGGTGCTAAGGCAGTCTGAGAAAACTCAATTCTGAACATCATTTACTCTAAATCCCTTTGAGATGAAAGCTATAGCTTTATTTCTTTCATATCCTGGACTCAAGGATCTTCAGAGCATGGAGGTTTCGAAACCTAGTGTCTTATAAAACCTGGTATCTTGAATCAACCATGATAATAGAAATGAAGATGCCTGTTAGGTTCAGTGTTAAAAACATTTTATTTCCTTAAATATTATTTTAACTAAACATGTTAACAGACTGTTTGTATATGCTTTGATTAAGCATGGGGATTGCAAAGGAATAGAGAAGAGTGGTGTGTCTAAAGAATTAAATTATTCTTTAATTTTCTCTTTTCAGACTTTCAGGACCATTTAGTAATTAGGATGGAAAGGACGTGAGAGTAGCAAAAAGGGAAGGCACAGATGAAATTTTCCTGTGAGCCATCATGAGGATGTGTTGTGTGATGATAGTCAAAGGTAGATTTTATTGCGTCCTTTTTTGGTTTTGCTCAAGTTTAAGGAAATTGCATTTTTCTCCATTGTCACCTGAGAAATGCAGCTCTTACTTGAATTCACAATGTCATTTTGAATCAACAGCTAGTACCATCCCATAGAGTGCTTTCTGCAGATTTTGCAGATTTGGAATTTTCTAAGAATGCCTGTACCAAAAATACTCACTAAACTTAACTAGTGCTTACCATTGGACTGCAGACAAGAGGAGATGTTCCTGCTTCTGGGGCCAAGAAGGGCCTCTTCTCCCTGCCTGCCCTCCATGCTGATATCTCAGTGAAGAGGAACAGTATGGCTCAAAAAAAGATGCTTGGCTTTTAGACATTAGAGTAGTGGTCAGTGGTATCAGAAGGGAGCCCACCAACACAGCAGCAGAAATCCAGAGAAAGCCAGGCCCTCTTCTAGGAAGTGGCTAGGATACATCTCCATGGCTGGACACAAGGAGATGGACCATGTGGTGATGGCTCACATGCAACAATGACTCGGCCACACTCAAACTGCTGGGATGGATGAGCAGAGGTGCTGGTACATCAGTAGAGGTCTGAGCAAGACACAGCTAGCAAGTCCACACAGTGCTAGTACCACCATCCACATATCCTGGCTCAGTCTCTTGCTGCCATGGCATTCAGAGTAACAGGAAGCTGGGCTGGAAGGCGCTTATGTGGACATGTGTACGTGTCCAGCCTGGGGACGTTACCAACGGGTTCCTGCAGCCTCAGGACTGCTGCAAGTTATCACAGCCACTGCAGGAGGGGTGCTAGCAGAGGCTGTGGGGGAAGCCCCATGCCAGCCAAAATATACATTTGGTTTAAGAGCCAAGAAGATTGGCCAGCACTACTCAAATAATGCTCTGTATCATCCTATCAAGAATTTTCCTGGAAATCCTTTTCAGAATCCCAGATGACTCCCAGACAGCTTTAGTTGCTGTCATTGGTGTAGGCTGACAATAGGTAGGTTGCTAAAAATTGAACATGGCATAAAATTTCAGCTATGATGACTTTCTCTAAAATTAAGAGCAAACAGTGTCTCACACATACAGCCAGAAAAATTAAGAGCTACTTAACTCGCTTTCTGCAGATGCTAGCCTATGGATATCAGTGACAGCAAACTCTTAATTTCTGGGAATGGCTCCTAAAGCCAATGTTTATCTTTTACTTAGCTTAATTAATAGCTAATGACAGACACATGATGGTGGATAACTACAACACACCTTAATCAATGTCAAACCCTTACACTGTTTCTCCTGGTTTGTTTGGCTCACTTGAAGAGGATTATCAGCAGCAATTCATCACCTCTGAAGAGGGGCTGATAGGCAGCAGAAAGTGTTCTCAGAAGCTCAGCTCCTGGGGAAGGACAGCAGAGTTTGGCTCTGCACTAGCAGCCCTGAGGTCAGCAGCAGTAGTCAGGAAGGCATTTCTGGGGCTAAAGTCCCCTGCTGCCATATTGAGGAAATCACTGTAAGATACAGGGGGAATAGCACATCAGATTCTGTCTCCAGGATGAGCTTAATGAAAAGGGACAGGTTTACTCCACTCTCTTTTCCATAGGATTGCAGGCACTTCAGGAGGTTCACCATTCTGGACTCACCTTTCATTTGTTTCACATTTAGCAACCAAAAGCCCACTAGAATAAGTAAACTTATTCATAATCATCTTCAGAGACCATGGTGACCAGAAGACTAGGCTAGGCCCAAAGTGGTACACTGCTCTGGACTGAACTGGTCAGGATGTGGAAGGAAATAGCAATCCCCTAATGCCAGAGGTCCTGAATAGTAGCCCCTGGTCTGCACAAAGCCATTTCACAGTTTAATTGTAGCCCTCTATGTTTCTGATGTATGAAAACATGAGATATTGAAGGTGTAAATAACAAGCATTAACATCCTTCAACTAGATAACAGGGAAACTTTTAAGCAAGGATTAATGTTCATTAATAAGTCCCATAATTACTCTTCAGCATTAAATATATATATTTCAGGTGAAATAAAGATCTTGTAACAACCCACATGTAGCAGGTGTATTCTGCTGAGCTCTCCTGTTTGTTTTAGTCAATTCCTTCCCATGCCAAATAAGGTACATATTGTGGGGTCTATGTGGTGTTAGAAGTGTGCCAGACAAGAAAAAACCCACAAACATGAGTCATGCTCAGAATTCTCTGGACACCTCCATTAACCTGCCATACTGTTTTAATTCTGGTGTTTTGGGAGTGGATGTTTGCAAACACAGAGACTTAGCTTGAAACCTTCTGGCCTTGGCAGCTTCCCATGGTGCACGCAGCTTACTGTGGTACCATAGATTTTCTTTCTGTGGCCACTCCAGCTAGAAGATCTTCTGCCAACCTCCACAGCTTCACCAATGTTTTCCAGCACCATGTTCCCATGTAACTTGTGCTGCTACATTTACTGGTGGGAACACACACTGAACCAAACAAGGGAACTGGTTGTGTTATATTGTTATAAGAGTATATTTAGGTGGCTCAGTTCCCTCAGTACAAACTCAGGTGGAGCTCTATCAGCCCAGCTCAGCCAGCTGTGCTCTATATTGCAGTAGCAGGGGTGAGTTCTTTGGGGGCTTGGGCAGAACACAGTGGGCATCGTTGACAGTGGTATGGCCAAAAATCGGCTAGATTTACCACCTCTGGATGTTGCTTTGTGAAGGGAACCTATGACTGAGCAGAGGAATCGATTTAGGAGACTGGAAAAAGGCAAAGTGGTTACCTCTGGAAAACTTCCTCAAAGCTTTCCTTTTGGGGAAATGGAGATATACTAAATAAGGTTGTCTAGGCTTGCACAAATAAGATATACAAGCCTTTCAGGCAGCAAGCCCTAGCAGTATGTCTTCATGAAAGGGAAAGTTGTGATGCTTATATGAGCCTTCATACCTGTACTTGCTTCATCCAGCCAGCTTCTTACAGAAACAGGGAAGACTATGATTTAGAGTACAGCATCTAGAGCACATCCTTGGAGAAATTAAGCATTAGCAGTCCACCTAACCTTCAGACTACCTTGTACCTACACTGTTTATCTCCATGTGAGACAAAGTGAGCTAACAAATGGCACAATCACACCTCCACTACATTCTTTTTTAATGACAATTTAACCAATCCCTTTTTCTTCATTTGTTAGGCATGGAAAGTGATTGATCCCTCAGGCACATTGTCACTTGGGGTACTCAAAGCTGCATATCTGGATGCAGAAGGTAGGGCAACTGAGGCAGTGAGACAATATGACAGATAACTATAGATAGACTAGGTTACAGCTGCCAGCTTAAGTGGTGCCTGTTGGCCCAAAATAAGACAGATGTAGCCTGATAGGTTAGACCAGGGTCACAGGTAGACTCCTGCAAGCTCTTTCATTTGTCTGTGGTGGTGAAGTTGTTCTATCATGATTTTCAAATGACATATGTGACCTGCTATACATCTCAGATCTCCTCACACTCTGGCTCCCTGTCATGTGCCTGCAGCTATAACTTCAGTTTTAAAGTGCTGAAGAGCTGTAACAGGCATTTCTGTGACACATACATGTGTCTGAAAGCCTGGGCCCCAAAGCCGTTTATTTATAGGCTACTAGACATACTTAGCTCCTATTTCTGAAACAAGTACTTCCCCATCACATTTGTGACCAGTGTGACCCATGCTGAGCTGACGCAGCTTAGGTTTTCTGTTCTCTCTTGCCACCCCTTAATAGAAGACATAAAGTGGTGGACCCAAAATATGCTTCACCAGCAGGGAAGAACTATGAGCAGAGGTTAGCTCTTGTACAGCAGAGAGATTTGTTAGGGCAGGGACTCGGCCATCAGCAGTAGGTGGCTGACCACAACATCCAGCCCTGGGAAAGGAGGGACCTTGCAGACAGGAGCAGAGCTGTACAGTGCACAGAAAATAAAGAGATCAAGGAGAGGTGTATAAGACAGGCCTTGAGCAGAGGCTTTGGGGGTTTTATAGATCATTGTTTTGGACTGATGGTACAGAGACCATGTCTCCTGATCAAAAGGGACTAGAAAACAGTCCCAAGCCAGCTCCAAACCTCCCTAAGGAATTCTGTAATTTTCAATGAACTTCAGCAAAATGAAGGAAAAAGCAAAAATAAAATACAAGGCACTGAAACAGCCCACATAATTCTCCAGATACAGGCTGCCTCACGGCTACAATTCCCCAAGCCAACCCATTTCACTAACAAACAAGTGTCGAAGATCAACCTTTTTCCAAGTGTGTGGGTAAAAATCCTGCTGCCTCCTCTCACTCTGTCAGGCAGACTGGACAGTGTGAGCATCCCTGTGAACAAGTCACTTCAACCAGACCTGGCAGGGACAGCCCCAAGCATCACACATGTTCCCTGCCTGCATGCTGCCATACCTTAGGAGGGTTACAGAAGAGAGGGGTGCAGACGGTTCTCTCTGCAAGAGCCAGGCTAGCCACCTTTCTGCATGCTTATAAAATGGTCTCAGCTCCAGGGAGCTAGTCAATGCAGAGCTAATGGCTGGTGAAAATGCAGACTTTATATCCAAAGTATGACATCTTGTACTCTATGAACTGACAGTTCACATAAGGTAAAAACACACTTTAAAATCACCTAAGCATGTAGGTGTAAGTGGTTTAATTTCTTTCAAAATAGAAAGTACTGAAGGGCGCTAGGGTTCCCCAGTAAAAGACTAAAACCCTCAGCAGAGGCCTGGGTTGTTAAATCACCTTTAACCATGATGCATGCCTATAGGTGAGGAGTAGATATGGCAATGCTGCTGTGACAGAGGAGGCAGGATCATGCTGTCTTCCCTGGACTGGGCTGAAGGGTGCAGGAGCATCCTACAGGATGCCAGGAGCATCACCTGGCTGTGGAGAGCCACCTCCCTCTGCTTTGAAAGGAAAAGGGCTGGGGCCAAATGTGAACCTCACAGTGGTCCCCCTCAATTGCATTTTCCAGACCACCCCAAACTTGCACCTGAATCCTTAGGCTGCATATCAGTAACTCAAGGAGAGAAAAAGTTTCAGTTTTACTGGGCAGTGGCCCAATGTACGAAATCGATTTCACTGGGACTGATCCCTAAACTCTGATCATGTGCTTAAGGTGGTCAGGGAAAGATTCAAATGTATGTGAATGTCCATTCTGTCTGAGACACGAAGGGGAACGGCTTTAAGCTCAAAGAGGGGAGATTTAGATTAGACTCTAGGAGAACATTCTTCACTGTGAGGGTGGTGAGGTGCTGGCACAGGTTGCTCAGAGAAGTTTTGTGTCCTTTTTATGTTGAGGACACCAGAACTGCACACAGTATTCCAAGTGAGGCCTCACAAGAGCAGAGTAGAGGGGCAGCATCACCTCCTTGGACCTGCTGGTCACGCTCCTTTTGATGCAGCCCAGGATACGGTTGGCTTTCTGGGCTGTGAGTGCACACTGAAGCTGGCTCATGTTCATTTTCCCATCAATCAACACCCCCAAGTCCTTCTCCTCAGGGCTGCTCTGAATCTCTTCTCTGCCCAACCTGTAGCTGTGCCTGGGATTGCTCCCACCCAGGTGTAGGACCTTGCACTTGGCATGGTTAAACTTCATGAGGTTGGCATCAGCCCACCTCACAAGCATGTCAAGGTCCCTCTGAATGGCATTCCTTCCCTCCGGAGTATCAACAGAACCACACAGCTTGGTGTCATTGGCAAACTTGCTGAGGGTGCACTCAATCCCACTGTCCATGTCCCTGACAAAGATGTTGAACAAGACCGGTCCCAACACCGATCCCTGAGGGACACCACTTGTTACTGGTCTCCAGCCGGACACTGAGCGTGCGGCCATCCACCCAGTCTTTTATCCCCCGAGTGGTCCACCTATCAAATTGATGTCTCTTCAATTTAGAGACAAGGATGTCATGTGGGACAGTGCCAAATGCTTTGCACAAGTTCAGGTAGATGACATCAGCTGCTCCACCCCTGCCCATCAGTTCTGTAGCCCCATCATAGAAGGCCACCAAATTGGTCAGGCAGTTCTTGGAGATGAACACCAGTTTAGTTCTCTTCCTGGGGCTGTGGGGCTATGGGCTCAAAAGCCAGAGTCTGGGTACAGATCCAGGTACCAAGAATATAGTGGGCTCTTTGTTCTGCACACCAAAGACATTCACTCCCACCTCCCTCATCCTTCATCCCAACTGCTAGCACCTCTTCCCTACTGCAACAGGGAAAAGGTGCAGGTTTAATATCAGAGAGAAGGTGGAGAAGGAAGATTCGTGACAGCAATAACCTCTGTGGGGAAATGTCTGTCCCTAGTGCAGTCTGTCCATACATAGCTATACTGCAACCTACAAACCCCCCACTGCATGTGGCTGCATGACACAAAATCCACCTCCAGCCCAAGGGAGATGAGCTGAAGAAGAAGACAGCAGTGACACAGATGCAGAAGGAGGGCATCTTTGCAGGGATCCAGTTTGGTAAGCTTGTGGCACTGTTTTCCTGTTAAGTCCCAATTAACTCAGACTTAAAGGCTCAGCCCAGTCAAGTGTCTGATATAGAAGGACTCCTCAAGGCAGCTCAGGTAAACTATATGCTTTATAACCTCTGCTTTTAGTGTCTTCTTTTTAAGAGCCAGTTAACAGCATATAAGTCACACCTTTTAATATAGGAAAGAGATAAGTTTGAATTAGAAAATGCTTGGAAATTCAGGTTTTGATTACTATTCTTCCTCTGTACTTCAAATTAAGAGCAGGCTATTAATGGCAGCACAGAAATTCCTGAGTAATACAGTTTAAGCTGGATGCTTTAAACCATTTAAACGTAAAGGACCAGATTCTCCTTTATACAAAGGCACTAAAGTGATAGAAAATAATATTTAAATCCTCTTTTAAACTTAAATATTTTGATTAAGACCAATTTTATAGTGTCTAATCCAGTTTAATCTTGCAAAAGATGGTTTACTGCATTTAGTACAAAGTATTTACATGATAACAGATAAAGTGACTACGTCATTTTGCCAGCTATTAGAAAATACTTAATAATTCCAGTTGGAGCACTCAGCTGTAAGAGCTGCTGCTTTCCATTTCAGTGAACTTTCAGTTACAGAGAGGAAAAATGATTCCTCCACATGGCTGAGCATCATGTTTCTTTGAGCATGAAAGCTGGCTTGTAAAGGGTTGGTGTTTATTGTTGCTTGTTTCCATCAGGAATGTTTTCTGACATGTAAATAACCTGCCATCCGCTAGCAGCTTTAAGCAGCTCTGCTTTAAAACCTTCTTCTACGAGCCCTTGTCAACCCATCCCAGCATGTGCACAAATTAGCTTTGTTTTAGGAGGCAGTCTGTAGTTTCTTTGGTCCTGTGCAGCTACTGCTGTGTGAAAAGCACTGAGTGGCAAAAGGATAAAAGTGGATAAGGTATCCATGGGTCACAGACTGGCTCTCCTGCCCTTCTTCGCCTCTGAATTCAGCTCTGAAGACAATCTCTGATAACTCAGAAGAACCCAAGGGCTTGATTTTCAGCTAAAGGCTGACTGGGGAAACTCTTTTTCTGAACTAGTCTTTACAGCCAATGGCTGGTTTTTAGTCTTGTTTTGTTTTAGCAGTGCTCATTGTTTAAACAAGTAAGGTTGTCCTTATAATTTCTGGTAAACTGAATGGTGCTCTGGTCTCCACAGGCTGTACATAGTGCCTGAGTTAACTCAGTTGTTTAAGCTGTAGCATCTACAAGCTCCCAGCTGGTACCCTGCCTTGTGTACATGTGTACATCTTACTTTACATCCCAGGAAATAAAATGATTGCATTGCACAACCAAACTTACACCATGAAAAATCCACTTTGGTGACTGGCAGCTCAGGAATAACCTCAAGCTGAAGCCAGTCTCCCTCTGTATTTAAAATACCTAGGGACAACACTGCTTTTACATTCACTCAACAGAGAAGGGTGGGCCCAGGGCTCCCTTCAGCCTGTCAAGTTGCTGCCAGGGGCAATGCTCTCCCATGTGGCAGCCCTGCTATAGCACCCAGCTTGCAAAGTCACCCTCTGACCCAGGTCCCACAGTGCTCCTGCTGCTGACATGCCAGATCTAGCAACCAATCTGGATGATTAAAAAAGCAGAAAAACAGACCAAATTTTGAAGAAAAAAAGCTTCTTTATTTCAGCCTAGCAGGGAGGCAGTTTGTGGGTAAGAGTGAGCAGCCAAAACCAAGGCAAGGCAATAGCTGTCTCAGCCATCTGACAATAGTAAACGGAAAGGTGCCTGGCAGATGAGGCATTAAAACTGTCCAGTCTGTAATCTGGAGTGAAGGGACAGGGAGAAGAGAAAGGCCAAAAAGGCAGAAGAAGAGGACTTACACCCACTGGAGCTTTGCCCTGGATGGAGCAGGACAGTTCAGACCCTCTTTCTTGGCCAGCCACGCAAGTCCCTGCTCCACAGAGGCTCTGCAATAAAACATAACTTACCAGGGAGCACAGGCAGCAATCCCCAGGTCCCTGCACTCCAACCACACCCGCACAACAAGCAGTATTTCTGCCATGTCACCATTCATCTATGCAAAATGAATCAAGGGGATGTTCTGAGGGACAGCTAATGTTACGGTACTTTTCTGAAAGGCAGTCTGCCTATGGCAGCATTGCATAGTTGAACACCATGCTCCCATAAATAATTAGTAAGGCAAACCTTTGCCTTGCCTTTTATCTTTGTCACAGTGACTGGAATGCACCCCACTACCATCTGTGATTACAATTCATGCGTCACTAAAACCACAAGGTATGCTTTTTGCACGGCTGATGTCCATCCTCCACCCACCATCACTGCCCATAAATCTCCTTTTTATCCAAAGATGCTAGGACCCACTGGCAAAATCTGAAGACTCGCCAAGTATTTGCTTGAAATATTAATATATTGTTAAAACCAGGAGCTTTTCCCAAAAGATATAGCTGACATTTCTAAGAGTGTCTGGTGAGCTAGAATATCTGGAAAATGTCTGTTGTGAGCGTGATGGAAGAAGTGGTTCAGAATAGTCTTTTGCAGTAGGAAACAGTTTCAGCAAGGACCTTGCTTCATTAGAAGGGGGGATACTGGTAGAAGCTAACCTAAAACAGCTGCTATATTTATTGCCATCTTTAGGCGTTTTGATATTAATAACAATAACAATTACATCCATAACAACAATAACAATAATAAATCAATGGAAGTTGAGCTGCCCACAGCAGGCTCATCGCCCCACAGTCTTTCCTGCTTGTTTACTCTGCTGTACAGTATCCCTAAAAGTGAATGTGTATTAAAGGAAAACTAAAACCAAAACCAAACAAAAACCATCTCTGCATATTTTAAAGACCCACTGCAAAGTCTGTGTAGGCTATGAAAACATGTACAGCCAAAGTACTGAAATAATAACTGAAAAACATAAACCCCCTCAGGCAATCCAAACCAAGAGTCCTTCCTTGTTTACACAGACTTGATCCTAAACAAAGCCAGGGAAGCTGCTTAGGGCAGAAGTTTCTTGTGCCATGGCCATTCCCCAAGGAACTGACACCATTTCCACAGGTATCTCACTTGTCTGGGTACACCTACAGGCTGATAAAATGTTTTAATCCTGACGATTGTTAAGGCGCCTGAAATTGCTTGATATTATTAAATACTTAGTTCAGTGTGATCCTCTACAATGCTGCCAGCTGGTTGGGAAATTATAGTACCCCAGTGCTAAATAGCAGGCCCAGTGCAGGCCTTTTTTTCACCTCTGCCATAATAATGCAGGTGTAGTTAAACCATCCACAAAGAAATCATGATTACTTTGTCTGAAATTGTGAGCATTAATGCTGTAGCGAGAAAAAGACAATGATTCTTCTGTTGTACAGTACAGAGGTCATGACAGCCCAGATTCTGATAGCAGGGAAGGGAAGATGCAAGGTGACTGAGAACTAGCTCTAGATCACTCATTTTCTTGTGTTCCATGGTGTGCTTGTATGGGCAGCTTTCAAAATAACTGGTGCCAAGAAGAGGAATTTTGACAGACTCTCATGGAAAAATCCTAATCTCTTCTTGCTTATCTTGGCATATCTCCACCTGTGGTGCCACCACTGTTCACCCTCTCTGACCCCCTATGCCACAGCTAGCCATATGTGCTTCATCCCTTTGATCTTCACCATAATGTGGGGAAAGGGAGAAGATCCTTATGAGGAGCAGCTGAGGGAACTGGGGCCGTTTAGCCTGGAGAAGAGAAGGATCAGGGAAAACCTTACTGTTTTCCACAAGGAGGTTGTAGCAAGGTGCGAATTTGTTTCTTCTCCCAAGTAACAAGCAATGGGACAAGTGGAAATGGCCTCGAGTTGTACAAGAGAGGTTTAGATTGATTATTGGGGAAATTCTACAAATACTGCACGGATGCTATGGGTGCATAAAAACAAACTAACATATGTCAGAAATGGTACATCTGCAGCTGATCCAGGCCAGGGGCAGAGGATTGAGCCCTGCTTTTCTATGAGTCTGTGGTATTCAGTGAGTCCCATAGTCAGGAGGAGGAAAGCTGGAGGAAGCCACAGAGGCACCAAATTTTCAGGAAGATGTAATAACTTTGAGAAAAAAGTTAATGAAAAAAAGAGCTTTGGGGAAATGTGAGAAGTATCAGAAATTCAAATTTTGAAACTTGCCTGGGGCACCACTTCTGGAATAATCAAGCCATAATAAACGGTATTGGCTTGATGTAGGGTTATCCTTACAGCTATCTAATGTTCATTTTCACTACAAAATGGTGCTAAGTGTGTGGGGTTTGCTACAAGATTTAGTGCCTTTGTGGAAAAGCCTAGTGAGAGGTTTTGGCAAACGTTGTTCTGAGCTGTGTCTGGCACAAATTGTACCAAACAGGGCTTATAAAATCACTGGTAAGTCCTTGGCCTTCACCTCAGCTATTTGCAACGTAAGGTCTGGGAAGCAGAGCTGGTCTAACTCACAGCAGTTTGAATGAATCAGAGGCTTTAAAGCAGTTCTCATCACCTCAGCCTCTACCACTCTGTATGTCTGCATGTAGGACTACTTTTATGGCCAGATTCTTATCTGCCTCTGTAATAGCTTTGGTGTAGGAACTCATATCAGCAGGGACTCAGGTCTACAGAAGTTTATCTGTCTGCTGCATAAGCCATTGTCTCATCTGTTAGGCTGCAACTGAAAATTTGCTATCTAAGGTTGTTTGCATATCAGAGAATGGAATTAAAAGCTACCTGTCTAAAGCACAAATTGCCTCAGCCATTTGAACAATGTGGTGGCTGTTTGCAGAGATCATGTAGAGTTCTCCAGCTCAAACTGAAGCAAATGGTACACTACCAGAAAGCTATGGTGTTACCAGGAAAAGTGTTATAGGGTTACAGAGCCACTTTCACAGGGCAGTCAGGGACCAGGATAAGGATCATTCCTGTGATGTGCAATTCCACTGCTAAAGGCAACATCATTGCTAGGACGGAGTCAGACCCATCCTCCTTTCTGAGAAGAGGTTCAGCTACCATATCATGACAGAGACCTGTTTGTGTGCTGGAGAAAGAAGGAAAGGGAGAGGACTACTTACAGGGTGCTAACGTGCAACGTTTATAGGCCATGTGTGTTTTCACCTTGTGTGTAAGGCAGGATACTCACTTTCTACCACACTGCATTCAGAGCTTGACTCAAAGACCTTGGAAACTTCCCATTGACTTCACTGCAGTTTGGATCATGCCTAAAGCTATCCAACAGCCTGGAAGGGGGAAAAGATAAACTGCATTTTTTTCACATTGAAAGATCCAGGACAATAGTTCTGGCAGAGAGAAGTGGGATGTTGTGATGTTTTGGGGTTTGTTGGAGTTCTGGTTTTTGTTGTTTGGTTCAGTTTTAATTCCCCACAGCAGCTCATAATCTAATGCCTGGCTTATTTTTAATGCTGCATTTTTCTTGTTGAGAATGTTAGGGAGAACAGCCCACAGGACCCACAGCAGACAGCTGAAATGGAGCAGTAGGATATCCTGCAGAAAAATGCATTCCATGATCCAGCCAGGACTCCCACAGGGCCAGGGAAAGCAGGATGGGGTTGCAGAGCTGTGCTCAGATGTCCTCTCACCAGTGTCATGCTGGGCAGAGGCTGCCGTGGGGGGCAGAAGGGAACCAGCAGCTGGTGCAGGAGCACCAGATAACATTCAGAGCCCATAGATTCAACAGCAGGGTTTACAAACCCACTGCAGTCCTTGTGACTACCACAGGGGTTGGTGAACAAGCCCCAGGAAACATAAAGGTTTGATTTTAACATGAGCCATGCTTCTATTTAGCCTGGGCCTGGTCCAAAGTCAGTCTTAATGCTCTGCTTTGTGTTCTGGCTGAACTAAACTTTGCTTTTCCGTTTCTGAGAAAGCCCAGAGAGCAGGCTCCTGGTGTGAAAGCCCTATCAGCCAGGCTGCTGATGTGAAACAAAAGCCTCATGTTTGTTTCCTTTCACATCCTTTTGGGTTAGAAGCACATAGATGCAATTTAACAGGAACAGACATCCTAAAAATAGCATCTTCAAAACAGCTGGAAAATCAAGATTTTTACTTTTTAATGATTACCTTAAGCAACCCTGCTTTATGATCTGGCTTGGAACTAGCATCAAACAACCAATCAGCCTTATAAACAAAAGCAGTTTTCACACCTTGCTAGTTTTAAGATAGAGTGCCTTTTAATGTCTTTTCTACTAATTAGCAGCAATAGCTTCCTAGTCTCTTGGCTGAGGTTCTTTTTAATGTATGTCAATAAACCCACCAAGCATTATGGTCTTTTATTCAAAGAGTGTTGATAAGGGATAAGCAAACATAATGGCACTAATTTCTCCCCACAAATGGCCACCTCCAAACATCAGCCCTGTTGTGTCACCCACCCTCCTGAGCAGGAGTTGGCAGGAGGAGCTAAAGTTGGGGAGACCCTTCAGTAGGGTTGCAGTGGCAGGGAGGATGGAGCAGAAGGCTATTGCTATGGCCCTGTCACAGGTTTCTGTGCAGCTAAAGCAAAGCGCAAAGCCCAGAGGAAACCATGCAGCACCCACGATACAGTGGATTAATAAACCCTGTGGTTTTTTCAGAGGCAGAGCAATGTTGTGCAGCTTCTGTGATTTCTCAGAGGAGAGCTCTTCAGTCTGAGACAGCTGCCAATAAGCATAATGTCAGTAAAGAAAAAAAGCCATCCAAGCAGAAATAAAAGGGGCCAAAGCCCCATTAGCTGTAGTTGCTCTGAAAGCATCTCTGTGATCTAGATGTTGCCAACAGTAAGTCCAGCTCTTGCACTCTCACTCTTACAAATAGCTGTGCTCAAGCAGTATCAAGTACTGGCTGAGCTAATATCAACAGTGGGTATTAAGGGAATACACACAGGCATGCTAAGGAGTAATAAGTGATCCGGAACACACCCTTGCATGCCCATTTTAGAATAAACATTTACAGTCTCAGTTCTTCAGCAGTCCACAACAGGGACAGCCTAATGCCATAATGCTGGGATTTGTCAGCTTGGATTGCACTGAATATAGACCTTTCTATGCAAGCTGTCTCATTATTCCTAGCTAACACAATTATCTGTGCTCATAGTTTCCATGCCATCTCAATACAACACTCAGACATTTCAAACTGATAGTTTAATTAAATTGTGGCAACTGGACTTATTTCAGCTGCAGGAGTATCTGAGGGAGAGATAAATGTGGCACTTGAGTTCAGGGAAAGGGATAGACTCTGTTCTGTGTGAAGATGAGGCTTTCGGCAGGCTGGATATCATTCACATCCGAATCCTCTATAAACCACGCTCCTTTCATACATTTCAAGTTGGATGCTTCAAGATGGAAACCATCAAGACCACTTGTGGAAGTCTTGTTTTACACACAAAAGGAGAGCTGGAGATCCAGCTGTTCCTCTGTGCTTAAGAAGTATTTTTATGTGGCTTAGACGTCCTCCATGCAACCAGGTTGGCCTTTACTTTTACTAGCCACCAGAAGACCAACGTTAGATTTCTGTGTTTCAAGTTATGTGACCAAATAGCAACCACAGCAAGCAGTAAGACCAGCAAGGATCAATAACAGACGGAGGCATCCTGGTGACCTGAGCAATGAAAACAGGGCCCACTGAATCAGCAACATCATCCATCAGAGGAGAAGGATTAGACCATTACTGATGAGAAACAGTCCACGGTAGGACAGCCAAGTGGGTCAGACAGCCATGCACAGGGAAGGCAGATACTGCTTAATATGATGCAGGACTTAACAGGAAGGAGAATTTAAGGATTGTATAAAATTTCTTATGGAAGGTTTTCAGGGGACTGTGGGATTGTGTGGGTCTCAGTAAGGGATGTTTATGAAAAGGAGGAGGCATTCAGTAATGGAGGCATCAATATCACTTGGAGGGGTAACAAACATGGAGAAATAGAGGGGAAAAGGTGATAAAAAGGCCCAGCTGAGTGTCCACTTCCTTGACTGAGTCCTGTGCTTCACCACCATCTGGAATGGGTTGCCCAAGGAAGTTGTGAATCATAGAATAGTTAGGGTTGTAAAGGACCTTAAGATCATCTAGTTCCATCCCCCTGCTGTGAACAGGACCACTACACACTGAACCATGTTACCCAAGACTCCATCTAACCTGGTCTTGAACACTGTCAGGGATGGAGCATTCACAACTTCCTTGGGCAACCAATTCCAGTGCCTCACCACCCTCGCAGTAAAGAACTTCTTCCTTATATCCAATCTAAACTTTCCCTGTTTAAGTCTGAACCCTACCGCTATAGTCCCTAATGAATAGTCCCTCCCCAGCATCCCTGTAGGCCCCCTTCAGATACTGGAAGGCTGCTATGAGGTCTCCACGCAGCCTTCTCTTCTCCAGGCTGAGCAGCTCCAACTTTCTCACCCTGTCTTCATAGGGGAGGTGCTCCAGTCCCCTGATCATCCTCGTGGCCCTCCTCTGGACTTGTTCCAACAGTTCCATGTCCTTTTTATGTTGAGGACACCAGAACTGCACACAATACTCCAAGTGAGGTCTCATGAGAGCAGAGCAGAGGGGCAGCATCACCTCCTTGGACCTGCTGGTCACGCTCCTTTTGATGCAGCCCAGAATACAGTTGGCTTTCTGGGCTGTAAACGCACACTGAAGCTGGCTCATGTTCATTTTCTCATCAACCAGCACCTCCAAGTCATTCTCCTCAGGGCTGCTCTGAATCTCTTCTCTGCCCAACCTGTAGCTGTGCCTGGGATTGCTCCCACCCAGGTGTAGGACCTTGCACTTGTCATGGTTAAACTTCATGAGGTTGGCATCAGCCCACCTCACAAGTGTGTCAAGGTCCCTCTGAATGGCATTCCTTTCCTCTAGCGTACCAACAGAACCACACAGCTTGGTGTCATCAGGAAACTTGCTGAGGGCTCACTCAATCCCACTGTCCATGTCAGCGACAAAGATATTAAACGAGACCGGTCCCAACACTGATCCCTGAGGGACACCACTTATTACTGATCTCCAACCGGGCATTGAACTGTTGACCACAACTCTTTGAGTGCGACCATCCAGCCAGTTCTTTATCCACTGAGTGGTCCACCTATCAAATTGATGACACTCCAATTTAGAGACAAGGATGTCATGTGGGACAGTGTCAAACGCTTTGCCTTTGTCCAGGCAGATGACATCAATTGCTCTACCCCTGTCCATCAGTTTCGTAGCCCCATCATAGAAGACCACCAAATTGGTCAGGCAGGATTTCCCCTCAGTGAAGCCATGCTGGCTGTCACCAAGCACCTTGTTGTTTTTCATGTGCCCTAGCATGCCTTCCAAGAGAATCTGCTCCAAGATTTTGCCAAGCACAGAGGTGAGACTGACTGGTCTGTAATTCCACGGGTCATCCATTTTCCCCTCCTTGAAAATGGGGGTTATATTTCCTTTTTTCCAGTGGTCTGGAACCTTACCTGACTGCTGCGATTTTTCAAATATGGTGTACAGTGGCTTAGCATCTTTTTGATCCAGGGAACTTGGAAAGAAACATTTGGCTACCTCTGGGTTTGTATCTTTTCTAGGAGAACAGTCCAACACCTCCCTTTACTGAATTGTCATTTCTTTTGGAATGGAATGGTGATGGTTTGCCAGTTATCCTTAAATCACTCCTACCACCAGACAGACTTGAAGATAAAGTAAGGAATGTATTTATACAGGATTCCAAAGATCAGCAGTAAAATATCCTTATTTAGAGGCAGCTGTGCAGAAATAAAAGAAAACTTACAGCTGCAGACAGATTATTCTAATGCTGTTCTCTGTTTTATCCAGTTAAAATGTTCTCAACATGCTTACATGCTGGAAACTTATCTTTAAGCAAGACTTTGTCCAGAGCATGGATTTTAACTAAAGGATATTTCTCAGGGATATGTGTGTCCTTGCATATCTACTTTCTCCCCTTGGATGTTTCAGGTGCCACTCACACCTCTCCCACTCATGCCATCACCTGACCTGAGTGTTGGTGCCTCCTGGATAGGTGGGCACTTACCTATTTTTTCCTCAGACAGGGAAAAGATATCACTATCCTGGTGCTTACTTTAATGCATGCTGACTGTGAAGGAAAGCTTCTTCTTGAAGGCTGAGCAGGATTTAAGCTTCCTTGCATTAATTCTTTATGCACTCAAAACACCAGCTCATATATATGCATAAGTTAACAATTATAGTAGATACAAACATATAAACAGTGATAATGTGTGTAGTTAGTTAGACCTTGGCTGTGTCAAGACAAGAATTAATGTTAGCAAAACTATTTCAGGCTGACAATAACATGAACGTGCTTGGCATGAACAACACCCCTGCAATATCCTGTGAGGGCATTTTCTTCCATTGGAAGTATGGATATACTGGATGAGAGTTTTTTGGAAAACATTAAAACCAGAAGTCGTTTATCATACTCCATATTCTATTAGCATAGTTTTATTTTCCATCTGTTCTCCCAGATCCACAAGCCATGTTAGCCAATGCTTTGCATCAAGAAATCTCTGTGTTTAGATCCCGTATGAGACATTAGTGCCCATCTTCATTTGCAAAGTTTCCAAAATGGCCACCAATAGCAAAAGTTTTTGCTTCTTTTGTTGGGACTGTAGACACACATGGCATTGCTACATTATCATTACGAATAATGATCTTGAGTTGTTTGACATTAACCTAATTCACCCCTGTGAAGAATGATTTTGATCTATGAGTTATTTTTCTTTGCACAAGCACTGCTGGCTGGCCATTATTATGCAGGAGAGTTGTTCTTGATCAGATCCTGGCATTCAAATATACCAAGCTAGCAAGAAAAAGCTGAGCAATTTAAGCTGCTAGCATGATTCCCTTTTTGAAAGGAGCAGAAATGCTCTGTTACAGTCACACTGAGAGATGATGCAAATAATTTTCCATCATAGCAGCAATAGGTCACACGTTTGAAAGGCTTCTCTATTCAGTCCTTTAGCACAACTGTGCCAGAAAGGTGACTTTAGGAGTTGTGTTTCAGGGATTCCCCATGCCTCCCTTACCACACCTTCTCTTCCTCTTCCCTTAAGCCACAGTGCCCTGCAGCATGTGTAACATCAGTGGTGTAACACTTTTCTATAGACAGGGAAGTGACTTCATATCATAGAATCATAGAATAGTTAGGGTTGAAAAGGACCTCAAGATCATCTAGTTCCAACCCCCCTGCCATGGGCAGGGACACCTCACACTAAACCATATCACCCAAGGCTCTGTCCAACCTGGTCTTGAGCACTGCCAGGGATGGAGCATTCACTACCTCCCTGGGCAACCCCTTCCAGCACCTCACCACCCTCACAGTAAAGAATTTCTTCCTTATATCCAGTCTAAACCTCTGCTGTTTCAGTTTGAACCCGTTACCCCTTGTCCTATCACTACAGTCCCTAATGAATAGTCCCTCCCCAGCATCCCTGTAGGCCCCCTTCAGATACTGGAAGGCTGCTATGAGGTCTCCACGCAGCCTTCTCTTCTCCAGGCTGAGCAGACCCAATTTTCTCAGCCTCTCTTCATACAGGAGGTGCTCCAGTCCCCTGATCATCCTCGTGGCCCTCCTCTGGACTTGTTCCAACAGTTCCATGTTTGATAGCAGACCGGTAACTCCTATTGGGCTGGGTACCCTGGGGTGAAGCTGCAGCAGAAGCTGGGGAGTGAGGGGTTTCTCCTGCTGGGACAGTGAGAGGCCTTGTGGGAAGGGTCCATCACAGAGCTCAGCTTTGGGTCCTGAAACATTCCATGGATGGGTTATGGGCCTGAATGCCATAAACCAGAGGAATGAAAAGTGGAGCTGAGCTGGTTAAGTGCCCAGGTGAGCTCTTATCAATGTTCCTCATGGCTCTGCACAAGCCAGCCTGGAAAAGTCCTGCAGCTTTGCAGAGGAGAAGACACCCTCTGTCTCGTTTTGATACCCAGCTGTAGAGTAAATGGAGATTCACACCTCTCCAGCAGCACACAGATTTTTCTTTTTTTAAGGTAAAACCTCCCCCAGCCTATTAGATTTTGTTGATGAAATTATTACATTTCTATACATCAGCATTTGCCTTCCTAAAAATTTGATCTGTAGAAGGAAAAGTCGTCTCTAGAGCCCTTCATGTACAGAAGGATAGATCAGGACCAAAGCAAGATCAGAGCCAGAGAGCCCACATGTCTGGGATCTGGTGTCATTTTAGGGTTTGTTGTGATGATGCACAGAGCTGAATCCCCTAAAAACATTTCAGCATGCAAGGCAGAGATAGCTTTTCCATTCGCACTTCCCTTTGTTCTGGTATTTTCAATGCCATGAGGCCTTTATTTTTATAAACCTCTAGGTTTGGCAGCTATTGGGCATTTGCAGGTCCAAGCTCAATTGCAAACCATGGACAATGCCCACGGCTCATGCAGGGACTCAGAAAAACTCCTTCTTCTTGATATGCTTTTGCAAAGGAGCACATTCTTCCTAAAAGTTAGAAAGAATCACTGCTGTCTGCTGAGCTGGAGCCAGGTTTAGTGCAATCACAGATCAAAGAGAGGTGTGAACCTCTCGTCTCCATCTTGGCAGGGTGCTTTCAGGAATAGTTAATGTTTGTGCCCCAAAATTAAATGGCAGATTTGTTTACAGAAGTGTTTTCCAAGAGAGGCTTGGGTTACACTCAGCAGCTGCCCCTATCGCTGGTGCTGGGCATACCTTGCGTGTCTGGGTGATTTATCCATTTGAACTGCTTTCCACAAGGCTCCTGCTTGGGAGGCAGGAGCGTGTTCCAGCATGGCGGAGGAGCTGTAAAATAACAGCTGCAACAGATGGCTTCAGCTCCTGTCTTGATTTGGTGTACCCTGCCAAAGTGGAGCCAGTCGCGCGCGCTTGTGCACGGCTTGATGGATGAGGGATAACACAAGAACATTTGTCGACTGTAAACAAAGAGGAATAATGGGGAGATAAACTGGGAGAACTGGGGAATGTGGTGAAGGGGGGAAACTGCAGATGTTTGGAGGAAACACCTGTTAATCCCAGAGGTGAAAGAAGTGGTTGCAAGGATGCTAAGGAGGCAGAGGTGGAGAGGATTAGCTTGTGGGTTTCATAGCTTGAATGGGGAGGGGCAGTTGGTAGAGCACACTGCTGACACCACAGGTGCTGGGGGCAGAAAGGAGGCAGGGGAGAGATGTGGTGTGCCAGCTGTAACAGCCAAGAGGAAAAGAGGTGATGGAACATGGAAAGAAATGCAAAGAAAATTATGGTAATGCTAAGGTGGGCTAGTATTACATTGGATGATAGTTTTATGCATGTATGTACATATGCAAATTCATGGTCAGGAGATGTGCAAAGGCAGAATGCAGATTTTGCATGATAAAGACTGATCTCACCATCCTTCACTATCTTGTGTAGAACAAGGCTCGATTTTGGTTTTGTCTATTTTCCCTCCAGTGAAAAACAGGTACATAGGTTCCTAGGTAAACTGTAGTCTGTTTACCATGACCATTCTCGATGCACAGAATCATACTTCTTATATTTTATAATTTGGTGCAAGAGTAAAACAGGAACAATATCGGTTATCTTGGTGTATCTTTTTTAAAGCATGAAAAATCACTGTGGTTTTGGGTTTTTTCACAGAAATCTAAAGATCAGAGAGCTCTTTGTGCATTTTGATCAGTGTGTTAACTGACACATGGCAAAGACATGCCACTTCCTGGTTCAGCATGTTTTCATTTTGGTTTCTGCCCTGCAATGACTTAATGGCTAAACATGTCTGTTAAGACTTTTAATGCATGGCTACAGAACTTATTATTTGTCTTAGAATCGTTTTGGAAAATTGTGAGCAGCTCTGATGATGATAGAAGTAGCTCCAACGTTTAGCTGAGGTACCACAAAAGCTGTTCTCCTGGTAAATGTCCTGTTCTCTGTCAAACTTGGCCATAAAATTAGGATGCCAGTTTTCACCCATATAGGTTTTTCAGGCACTAGCAAAATCACTGGGTGCTCTCACAAAAGACATCACTGAAACAGATAAAGTATTCATACAATCAGCTGAAGAATTTTCATGTAATGGAGGAGAAAAGAGGCAAATCAGTGACTCTACAAAGAGAGAAAACAAGTATTTGAGGCTCATCACAGTCATGTACAGGATCTGGGTAAAGGGAAACAGTAGGTGTCAGGTTTGACATTAATTTTGGCACTTGTCTAGTGGCTAATCTAGGCTCTAGAGTGAAACTTTTCTCACTGTGCTAAATGGCCTGAAAGGAATGTGATAACCCTGTGCTGCACTTCTATCAGCAATGCAACAAACCACTAGCAAAGATTGAGTTACCAGTAATGCAGCTGATGATGTCTCCAGGGGAAGGATATACACCGTAACGCCAACAGCTGCTCTTTATAAACATAGCTTTTTAATATTGCTGGGCTTGTTCTAAATTGCACACGATGGCTTTCAGCAGGATAACCTCAGCCACAAGGGCACCAGGGCAATGCCAAAAAGGGAGGACGCAGTCCTATTCCACAGTGTGCAGAGGTGATACAAGGCTCAAACATTTTGTGCACCATGTTAGATTTACCACCACTACCAACTGCATTAGCCTAGTTTCTATTCCTGAGCTGGTTTGGGAAGTGCCTTTGAAGGTAGTGTAATGTCATACTAGTCTGACAACTGAAGTCCTACTTAATATGTCCTAAGAACAGCCTATTGATTGTGATATAGTGTGTCCCACCAGACAATTTTGGGGTGCTTAAGCACCTGTGCTTGAGACCATGTGCTCGCCATCCAGCATGAACCTTGAGGTCAAAGATGTAGGGACAGGGTTATCACAGCCAGGCTTGGGGCTTCTTGCTGGGCAATGTGCTGCTTCCAGAGGGATCCTTCTAACGGCTGTGGAGGTCTGGGAAATGCTTAGTCTGCTGAGGGTTGGTGGGTTTTACGATCTTGGTGTGTTTTCCAGATCTTGTTTTCAGCAGTGCTCTCTCTCATAGTTTCCCCTGTAATGGGAAACCTGAGCCCCCAGGAGCTTAATTTGGGTTTTTTTAAGTGCCTGGCACTTACAGCTCCTCTGTCCTGCAGCGGGACTTGCACGCACTTGCCAGGTTTGATAAAGTGGATGTGAGTGTCATGTCCAAGGTCACACAATGAATTAATGCCACAGTTGGAATTATTATTACTTATTATGGGTGGGCTGGCAATTACACCTATGCTTAAGGCAATCTACAGCTTCTATTACAAAAGTCTGCTTTAGTCTCTCATGCATGCCAAAATAAAACTGTTTAGGTTGAAATTCCTTATCCACACAACCACCCTTGTACTTGGGAGCAGGGGAAACAGGCTGGGCTTTTGCTTGCTTAATTTTGCTTGTGGCTATTCCTGACTCTTGCTGCTGGGGTTGCAGCAGTGCATTTCTCTCAGATAACAGTTGTCTCATGAGAAAACACCTCGCTTCTAAAATGAGTCCTGAAAGTTTCTTTTGCACATGTACTCATACTCACTGGTGCAGTTAGGTACAGCGAGGTAAAGACATCAATTCAAACAAGCAGGTAAGTGTGCAAATGGGACAACAAAATTCAGTGCAACTGGGATTGCTTCTCTCATCTGCTTCGAATTCAGGCAATCACTTGCATCTCTTTGTCACTGCAACCCATAAATAGTTGTATTTCAGCCTGTTGTTAAGTGAAGCCTGCTTAGCTTTATCAGGATTTAGTATGCTGGATTATGAGGGTAGATTTAGTTTTGGATTGAAGAAGTCTCAGCATGATCCAAAAACAGCAGCTACAGTGGCGTGAGTGAGCATTTCAGCCAAAATGAGAAAGGGCAGAGGTGGGGCCATGAAACAGCTGCTAAGAGCAGTGGCCTTTTGTGAGCTGGAGCCTTTGCTGGGCAGATAAATGGAGGAGTGAATAAGAAATTATTTGTGCTTTTCCAAACTTGTTTGCACTCTGAAAACCCATCCAGAGCTCCCTATGGATAAAGAGGCACCATCCAGTCCTCTCTGTCCTCAGGGCATATGTCAGTGTGTGTCACTAAGACATGGGGCTGTTAAGTAGGGGCAGAAACACAGCGATGCAGAGTGTGAACTGGATTCGTCTCCCTCAGTGTGAGTGGGAGAGGGCAAGGAGAAGGGGGAGAAAGGGGACAGCTCCCCAGGATTGCCATGCAAATCCTGGCTTTAGAGGTTTGGGATACTTTGGTATCTGAATCTTCAGACTAAGGCTCATCTGCATCACTTACCTGAATGGGGTATTTGTGCTCCTCCCTGCACTCTAAGCATCTGTCAGCCTCTAGGCCTGGGAGCCTGGGGGGTACAAGACTGGGCGTGGGACAGAACAAACACCCAGATAACACCCAGATCTTTTGGGTTCAGAAATAAATGAGAAATTAATGGAAAGGCCAAAAAAAATAAAAGGGAAAAGTCTATCAAGGTCATTAAATTTAGTTTGCTCTATCTCAGAGTGTCCCCAAACCAAAACCTGTGGGAATTCAGGAAATTGTTCTGGGAAGTGTATATTCCCAAGCATGAACTACTGGCCATAGCTGAAGGCAAGAAAATGGGCTAGGCTAACCTATATCTGGTTTACACAGCACTTTTGTGGCCCATGACACACAGCAAGGGCATCTCACGCTGAGTGGGGCTCATTTCACACAACTTCAGTCACCAGAAGTTAGCTGCCTGGTGTGAGTCACCTTCTCTCCCCCTGTAGTCAGCAGTGGGAGACAGGCACGTTCACGCACCAAAGAAAGCCTGCAGATAACCAGCTTACTCTAGATGCCAGCTCTTGATGGCAAAAAGTAGGTGAGGTGAACTGCTGATGACAGTGCCCATGGAAAACACAAAGGTCACAGGGTTCTGAGTGTTTCAGCCTGTTCTCAAGCCCACATGTATCTGAAGTGATGACATCTTTTTGGCACTTTAGCTCAAAACACAGGGCAGGAGGGGAATCCAGGCAGAGATGAGGCCCTTGTGAATCACACACACACCTTACTGCTTCATATGAAAACACCTCCAAATTGCCTGAGCTCCAGAGCCTAGGCATGGTGATGGCAGTGAGAACAGCCAGGTACCAGGAGGGAGCTGGGGTTGGGATCCTTCAGAAGTTCCTCCATCCCCAGGATCCTAGAGGTCACAGGCATCCCTGGGGTTGCCAGTGCTGTACCCCAAATGCTGCCTGACACAAGCGTTTTTCACAGGCATGGGAAGGACTGAAGTTGTGCAATGCTCCTGGTGCCTCATGTGCCTTCTGGCAAAAGCTCTGTGCCTGCAGGTTTGCACAGGGGTCAGCATCCGTGCATGTGCTTCTTCCAAGTGCAGCATGGCTGGGTCTGAGGTTTTCATAGAATCATCATAGAATCATAGAATGGTTTGGTTTGAAAGGGACCATAAAGATTATCTAGTTCCAACCCCCTGTCATGGATTTTTACCATTGATCCCTCACAGTGGGGATTTGTCTTGCCATCCTTTGCAAGTCACAGAAGATGCCAAAGCATCTAAGAAGGATGTATATCTTCAGGATAGCTTTAACACACAAAAATCTCACCAGCTCACACCAATACTGCCTTTTCTAAAGGAAGAGCTCTACTAACAGATTTTCATTGGAATCTGACCTTGCTGTCCTGACATTTGTGCTCGTGGTAGGTAGCACAGTGATTAAAACCATAATGTTGTTGAGACTTTAATCTAATTTGGGGGATTTAGAGGTGGGTTCTCTACACACAATATTGACTGCCAGAGACAGCAGCAGACCCAGAGGGGAAGAGGGAGCCTGTGGAGATGTTTCTGGTAGTCAGTATTTTGCAAACACTTTACACTCAGGCCCTTGCAGTGAGGAAGATAGGATTAGTATTTGCTGTTATGAACTGGGGATTTGGCTGTGCTAACAAGCCATTAACTTGCCTGCCTCTTCTAGCCCTTTGCAGTCCCAGTTCGCATCAATACCTTTTAAATAAGACATTTGCACATAAAAAAAAAAGGACATGCAGTGACAGGCCAAGGGGAAACAGCTTCGAGCTGAAAGAAGGAAGATTTATATTAGATAGTAGGAAGAAGTTCTGTACTGTGAGGGTGGTTACATACTGGAACAGGTTGCTCAGAGCTGTGGCTGCCCCATCCCTGGCAGTGTTGGATGGGGCTTTGAGCAACCTGGTCTAGTGGAAGGTGTCCCTACCTGTGGCACGGGGCTTGGAACTAGATGAGCTCTAAGATCACTTCCAACTCAAACCAGCCTGTGATTCTGTGAAACACGGGACAGTGGGGGCAACCAGCTTTAGAGGACATTCTCTTTTTTTCAGAGAGAAAAGCATTAATGCTCATGATAACAGATCTGTAAACCACATTCTCTAATAGTTAGATGAAGTGTGCTGGGAGTCCACATCTACCCCACTGTTTACACTAGATCCAAATGTGCTCTGTAATTGGGTTGACACCTGAGGATTAAACATGTCATTAGCGCTCGGTACATCCTGGACTGGGGAAGGGGACAACAGTCTTTTATCCAGGTTGTTTCTACAACATCACCCAGACCTTGGAATCATGCAAACAAAAAAAATGTCTAACATGATAAAGTTGAGGCTTTCCAGAGCTGTCCAAACATATGTCCCAACTACCACATTTTTGCTGCTTATACAGCTCCTCGTAACTGTTTATTGTTCTGGGAAATGCAAAAGGGCTGTTTACACTGTAGCTGAAGGAACATGCAGAAAAAGGTCACTAGCTTTAAGATGAACAATGTTTTCATCAGGAATCATAGAATCTGTGTGAATCTCATCTCCCAAACCTCTCTAGGCCATGCTCCTCATCCACAGTGCTTGGAGGCTGGGCACTTCTGCATAGACAAAAGGAGATGTATGAAAGTCATTTGTTCCAAGAGACTTAACTCAGGCTGTCAAATCATGTTGCTTGGCAGAGGCTGAGGACATGCTGTTGTGAGCTTTTTTACTTTAGGATGAACCTTTCAGATGCCAGCTTCTCATTGGTTTGGAGTTAAAACCATAAAACCTGACTGGGCCCCATGTCAAGCCATAAATCAGTTTGTCATGTCAGAAAGCCTGGCACATGCTTTGTGTTAGTTTCCAGTCTGCACAGCTTGACCCGTGCTTTTAGCCAAGTCAACTGCTCAGAGACTAGCTGGGAGGTGTCACTATCTCCTAGAGACTATTGCTTAACCAACACTCTCAAGAGAGAGAAGAGGGAGATGAAGGGAATGGAGGGGTTCTTCAGGACTATGGAAGTAATAACTAAATCCAGCAAAGAAATTAAAGCCCCAGGGTGAGTAGTCCTGCTTCAGCCAGGAGGATGAACTACAGGCAATCTCAGTGCAACAGCACATGAAGTACTTCTTCAGAGGAGTATTCTGCTGTATAAAGGGGTGCCATTCGCCTGCTCATGGATACTGCCAGAAGCTATTTCTTCACCTCCCTGTCTTAAAGAGAGGTTTTCTTTTTCCTCCCCTTAATAAAATACCTTAAAATAGTTCAAATCATATCTAAGACTGTGTCTCTGCTGCAACATTCTCTGCAAAAGTACATAGAAATGCAGACATGGACCCAACATTGGCAAGTTGTATAGGCAGGTTGTAATCCCACCTCTGCACTGAGCTTTGCCTGGACAGATTTTCCTCCACAGCCAGCAAAACACTGTCTACACAATCTGCTGGAAGAGCTTTTTTCCACCTCTAATCTCTTTCTCCTTCCACGTATGACTGTCCCCTTCACCCAGAATCACACCTGCATTGCAGCAGGAAAGGAGTCCTGAGCAAGGAGCTCGCTCATGAGCTATAGTCCCACTGCCCATGCAGATTTATTTTGTGACCTCAGGCTAGTCTCTAAAGTTGCTATCTTTTCTGCTGGGAAACGGTAGCACTGGCACTATTGCTCCCCACATGAAGTGGTGATAGGCTAAAACAAGACAGGACAGGAGGCACAGGCACTCCTGCACCAAGGCTGCACACCTGGGGTGGACACGCTGACAGATGGACTAAGCAGAGCTGGAATATGTTACATCCACAGAGCAGTTGGCATTCCCTCGGGTGTTTTCTGTCAATCCCAGAGCCCTGGCAGATAATCTGATAGAGAAATGAGAGTTGCTCACAGCTCAGCCAAAATATCAAGCCCTGAAATATCACCACCTCCTTAGGGTCCCTCACAGGACCTCCATGTAGCAAGTGAGTGTATTTTAAGGTCAGGCTCTCAAATGGAGCAGAGTGAAGGGTTGGCACAGCTCAGAAGCATGGCAATCCCTTCCATTGGGTGCCCTGTGTTGCTCTCACTGTGATGCCTTAAAAGGCTGGTAGCACCGAGATGCTGTGGTCCTTATCTCCTGCTGATGGCTGGTACTTTGGAGATACTATATTTATAGCTCACCCGAGGCACAAATGCCTAACTGTCTAATTGCTGTACACATAGTCTGGGCAATCCAATAAAGCAGAAAGTCTGTCCCCATCCTCTCTCATTCACAGACTGACAAGCAGAGGCAGCATAGAGCTGCAGCAAGGTAAGGCAGTGCCTTGTTTTGGGTTTCACTGTCCTTTGGGCCCTTTCCTCCTTTTAGCCTTTCCCTTTGCAATGATTTCTCAGGGCTCTGTGTAGACACCATGAGGGGAGCACTGCTTTCTTAGGGGAAGAGTGGATTTTAAGCTGTTTGTTCCCTGGTTGATGCCAGGGCACACACAGAGTGCCTCTCTTTGTATTTCCAGTCTGCTTTTGGGAACCAGGTGCTAACTAACAGCTGCTCTTTAGTTTCTGCACTAATAATACTCTGCCAGGTTTTCATGTTCTCAAGGAGCACAGCTATGTCTAACTACAGAGACTTTCCTGGTTTGAATAGAAAACTGAATTACTTCAAGCAAAAAGCTTTTAATTAGGTTTGTTTGTGGGTTTTCTTCACTTTATAAGCATTTTCTTCTTTATGATGGCTATTTGGAAAATGAATAGATAATGATAAAAAAAAAGAGAACAGAAGGAACATTTTAGTGTTTTCCCTTCTTTCAGTCTATTTCGTAATGGCCATGAAAGAAAGAAAGGCAAATTACAGGAGATGCTTGCTGACTTCATGTTTCAAACAATTACTTGATATGGATTACAACAGCTGTGGGAAAATGGAAAAGAAAGAGAAGTTACTGAAACATAACTGTGTCTCAAACCAGGAATTCATCAGAAGTAGCCTGTCAAATAGCTTTAGGAATAACTGCCGAATGCCAATTATCAGGCTATTGTTACATTAAATGACTTTTAAACGCATCTTATGAGAGCATTAATTTTCAAATTAAGCCAATGAAAGAAGATCTCTTTGGAAAAATGAGATTGTTTGTGCATGTGTGTACATTTGTTTGGATGCATTTACACATGCATTTTCAATATAAACATTCTTATAGCAAAAGGCTTTTTAATCCAAAGATCACAAAGTATGACACAAAGATAAGCAATACAAATTTACTTTTAGCCCTAGAACTGAAGCTATCACATTTTGCATCAGTTTGTTTACTATTCCATTATTTAGGAAATTAAGTGGAAGAAGGCTGTTTTCCAAAATGCTGAGCAACTATTGCTCCGTGGGCTATGACAGGATCGTGGGCCCCTGGAACTGCTGAGGAGCAGGATTCCTTACTCCTGACCCAAAGTCAAAAGTAGTAGGAAATGTCACCCCACTTAAAGAGTTTGGGATTGGGCTCAGTCCCTATGTGAGGATTTCAAAGGCAAAAGGGTAGGTCCTTAGTTGATCTGAAGCTGATGGAGAGCCACCATCTTCTGCTGAGAAGTACATCAGCTCCTGTTCTGTTTGGTGGACGTGGAGCAATTGGGTCTGATCCCAGGGCTGTCTCTCTGGCTCTGTCATGGCAACACATGCAATACACCCAGCAATGTTCCTACAGCAGATGCAGCACTGGGGCTGTGTCCAGGTCATTAAACACTCTTGGCCTCTGAAATCAAGTGGCCACATCCAGAACATCTTGTAGGAACAGGATTTTCTCCCAAGCCATGCTTTGGAGGCAAAGCCATAGCCAGGTCTGGGCAGCTGACCAGCATGGTTGACTGAGTCTCAGTGCCTGGGAGCATCCGTGTTTGATTTATGAGCATAGACATGGCCACTGATGGTGCCCTCACATGTCCAATCTCAGCCACGATAGGGACTCATTTCTGTGGTGGGTGTCCTCAGTTAACATGTCTTTCTGGCTGAGCTCTCCAGGCTTATGCTGGTGGGGGCTGTGGAAGTCAGTGTAGATAGCACTGAGACAGCACACTTAGGAACAAGCTCACACCACCTTTCATATGAAGAACAGCATAAAACTTAACTGGAATAAAAAGGAATGTGAAATACCCAAATCATCTGCACATGCCTATCTTATCTTGGGGCTTACTGTCCCTGCATGGATGTCTTGGAAGGCTTAACGTCTTCAGACACCGCAGCCAGAGCCTCCACATGTCTCTCTGTTCTCCAGCAGTAACAGTCTCACCATTAGATTGTGGTCTGCTCTGTTCAGATCTACACAGAGCTCTGATCTCTTGCTCCCCAGCACTGGTGTGATGAGTTTTGTACATTGGCTGGAGCCCAAAGGTGGTGTGTCCCACCAGAGAGCACAGCATTGACTGTTCATGAGCCATCAGTGAGAGCTGGCAGCTACTTTAGCTGGACCTGCTGCTCCACTTGATCTGTTTCTTCCAAGGTCTTGCTATTAAGCTAAACTGATGTGCCTGCACAGTAAACTGTGCAATAAACAAATCATGTACCAAACCAATATCTTTTAATAGAGTAGTGTCACTTCTCCCATACTAGAACTTTTCTCATGTCCTCAAATTCTTTGTCTATCTTCCAAACCTCGGGCTAAAACAATAAAAATAACAAAATCATTCTGGTTGGGCACTTAAAGTATTGCCACTGGTGTATTAACAGTATTCCCTCTGAAAAACAAGAAGCAGACACAGCATCCCAATCATGTGCAGCAAAACATTAGGGTATTTTAAAAAAATTACATTGGCCAAACATCTTTAGCTTGAAAAAATACAGGAATATGCATAATAATGCAGTGTTTTTTTTCACTGGCTTTGAATTTAAAAGTGAAATAGAACAAAAAGACCCAAAGCCTCATTCCCAAAGTGAACCCATTTTAAAAGCAGTCTTTCCAACAATAATACTTTTTTCTTACCTACCATTTGAAATTATGATTAATGGATGAATAACTTTACTTTTTCCCTTCCAAACAGAAAGCCTTCAGAACCTTTGATTGCAGCTGGCAAGAGACTGGGAGGGGGCAGACTCATTCAAATGCTTCTTTAACACAGAAAATGTAAAAGGCCATTTTACAAGGAAGAAATCCAAAGGAGGAAGGGCATGTGAATACTGACTTGGGGGTGAAATCCTGTCCCCACTGAAATCAATAGGAGTTTTCTCAGAAATATCCACTGATTTCAGCAAAGCTCAGATCTCCTCCTTTTCCTTCTAATTTTGATAGTGGCAAACTTGTGTAAATTTGTACCACCAAAGTGCATTCTCACATTTCTTGCCAGTTTTCCTTTTTCATAGCTGTGTGCTGTCTAACCAGGGTACAGGCACTGACACAGTTGTTTTTCAGTGAGATGAATTATTACTGCCTGCAATACTGTATCTCAGGCTTTATATCACAGTGAGTACAGTTTCATGCTGATAAATCTGAGGCTGTTTCAACAGTGTTCATCATCTAATGCTGATTAGCTGTGAGAAGCATTGGGCATATTACACAGAGTCCTAGATTTTCTGAAAGCAGTTGGAGCAATCCTGCCTGGTTTTGCTCAGCTCATTCTGACACAAACGTGGAAGGAGCACTGCACACTTTAAAGGGATCCATCAGCTTCATAAATGTTTCTGCTGCAGGTTGATTTACTGGCTACAGTTAACACGTGCTACCAAGATGTAATGAAACTGAAAGAGCTACAAGGAAAAATATTTCCCCACAGTTCTATTTTGTATTGTCACTAGCATTCTGTGTGAAGCCAGTTGTGCAGCTTCTCTTTCCTAATAATATTTCCTGCTGCCTCTGTGAAACTTCCTTATTGCAACAAATGAGAGGAAAACTCTCCTTCAAAAAAGGAAGATGAGCACACTATCAAACCGCATTGTCATGGAAGGGGCACAGATGTGGGAACTGAAATTGTTTCATACACTTTATAAGACAAAGCCAGGGGGTTTCAGATCAGCAGATTCTCTGTCAAGCTTAATGGATTTTCACCAAAGTCTGATTAGAAATTTGCATGCTTTCTGTGGAGGGAAGTAGGTAACATTGGCTAGTGCTCCTTTTTGGCAGTCTGCAGCTAGGGGAGCAAAGCCCAGCATGCCTAGAGGTTACCATATAAAAACAGGAATACCTGCAGTCCACAGACACCACCACACAGAAGCCCATTATTCTGTTATTTACCCCCTTTTTAAAATGCTGACTATCCTAATTTCCTATGCATGAAGTCATCGACAGCAATACATCCCATAGCCTCCAGCACTGGATGCAGAAGGCGGCAGGACACTTAAAGGGTTAGGACAGCAAATGTAATACAGAGAGAGATATGTCAATGCTGTATAGCATGGTACTCCTGGTGCAGAACAATACAAGAGAAGAAGCTATCAGAATAAACTCTATTTGTTGTAGTTTTCAACTTTTGGGTGTAAGCCCCAGCTCAGGAATTCTCATGAGCACAGGTTAAACACTCTGTTACATACTCATATTGCCCTTATTTCATAGTGTAGAGTATTTCTTCTCTCAATATCCTTTTAGGGAAGAAAAGTAGCACTTTTGCCTAATTCAGAAAGGAGAAATAAGGGCCAGATCTGAAGGCACACACAAGTGCTGAAGTGTGGCGAGGATTGGCAGGCTGTGAGACCCAGCTCAAGGCTGCAGTGACCCAGGGCTCCAAGAAATATGGCTTGGAGACAGACTCATCCTCCTCTTCCTTTCATCTCCCTTAAAAATCCTTTAGCCAGCATGAGTGACATTGTGTCCAGTTCTGTTCAGTTAAGCAGGCGAGAATACAGTGTCTGAATTCAGTTGTGAATTCTGCCTGGACATAATCTGCAGTGCTTTAGCTATTCAAGGTTAAGTATCTGTGTGAACTAAACATCTGGATTCCCTCTAAATTCATTGTGGAATGAAAAGCACATCTATAGGGCAATTAATTTCATTCTCAATAGGTGTCTAACAAATCACTACTAACAGCCACCAATCTTTCCTCATCCACTACAGTGGGATCATGGGTGGGTTGTTTGGGTCAGCTCACATTTGGTCAGTTAAAATGAGGTAAGATGGATGTCACTATAGGTTTTTTGCAAAGATTACACAAAGCATTTTGTTGATCAAGGAACAGGCTTTGTTATCACAAGTCCCTGACTACTACCTGAAGGGTGCTTTAGTAATGCAGACTCTCTGTAATAAGAAGTAGGTTGTGGTTACTTCTCATCTTTCTCCTTGGTCATTTTTACTTCTTGTATTTGTCTTCCTGTATATTGCTGTGTTCTGGGGCATCCTCTGGACATTCATGACGTGGACCATCTGAGTGCTGTAGGAACTCTTGAAAGTCTGCTTCCAGGAGCAAAGTGGGATCAAGAGCACAGAAAGAGTAGATGAATGGGAAGTGCTTCTGGTGGAAACAAGACCCATGTGGAAGTGTTTTGTTAGGAATTTTTCCTGTCTTGGTAGGGCTGTAACAGAGAGCAATAGTCTAAAGAAGTTGTTTTGCCTCTCAAAACAAAAGGCTATGAAAGAGTTTGCTCAGGAATTAAGGATTATGAAAGAGCATAGAAACTTAGGATGAGACACTGAACTCTGGTGGTTTTGTCGACCATCCATTCTCATCTGCAGGGAGAAAAGAACACTTGTAACAGCAATAGCCTTTTCAGCCAACATGACCTGAAAACGTTTCCATCCAGTGCATCTTTTTGTGCAAAGCTGAAGGTCTCTGGCAAATTTGAGATTGCAATGGAAACATTAAGAGTCTTTTGCAGAAATCTTGAAAGAGGGGGCTTCACGTGGGATTGGTTTCCTAATCTGATGTTCTGAGTTAGACTTGTAGTTCAAATTATTTTCACTGCACGGCTTCAGCGTGACTATGGTACCAATGACAGTGAGGATGCCAGTGTCTCTCATTTTAGACTGACCATTTAAAATAACAAAAAGAGCAGAACTTGCACTACTAATGGAAGGTGCTGATATAAATTTGTTGGTTAGACAACCAACGGGAAAATACTCAATCACTATAAACAACCTATTATGACAGACAATTTGAACTTCTTATCAAGAGTGCCATTCATTTGTAAACTCTTTAACCCTCCATTTAATCAAATTCAGCAAGAGTTTTACTCTGAGGCCTCTGAGGTTGGCTGCATAAGCATTTCTGAGCTTCCTGGTAATAATATTCACATTTCTTTGTAAACCACAACCTTAAATAAAGCTGTGGTGCTATTTGTAGTGTCGTCTTACTTAAGTCCCGCAGTTCAATAACTTGCAGATTCATAACTTAAGGAGGATTTAGATTTATTAGTGCAATTAATGTCATAAGATACAATTATTTGTTGCTGTGGAATACTGGTGGCTAAGCAGAGGATGTAATTATGTGGACTTGATTACACAAACACAGTATATGATGTGCATAGCAAAAAGACATATTGTTCTCCTTAAGAATATCTTCAGGCAGACAGAAGTAAGGAAGACAGTGGTTGCAGATGTTGGAACCCCAGGACGCACTTGAAAAACAACCAGTAAAACTGTCTGTTGCAAGGATGCACTCTCCACCACGTCAAAAGACCAAGGGACCACAGAATTACAAGCAACAAAGTATTCAAGAAAGAGGGACCAGAGTGGGCCAAAAAGGCTTGATCCTGACCCTGAGGAATAAACAGTGCATGAGACAGAAAAACAGACTACATCAGGCAAACTACTGAAATCTCAGGAACAGCTTTTCTAAGGACATCCTTATGGAAAACAGCTAGATCTGTTTTACAGTCATGTTTCTCTGTAAAATACTTTTGTCTGAGTTAGAAACATTTTGGTTTATAAAGGAACTATTGGCCCTGAAGCCACCTGGCGTTCGCACAACTGATGTCCATACTGTCTTACCAGGCAAAATGAGATGGGCAAACCACCCTCCTTTGAGCAGACCAGCTTTTGGGCCTTACTAGAGACTCCTTGAGAGAGCAGTGGGGTCTTTGGGCTCAACCAGACCTGAGGCTGCACTTACAATTAGACAGTGTGGACCATCCTCTGTTGTGTTTGGACCATTGCTTCTGACTGGAGTCTGCCACTTCTCCCAGCTGACTGCTTTTGTTAATGTTTTCCTCATTTTTTGAATGAGAGCAGCTGAGTTAGCTGAGACCTAGCACATGAAAGGCATGGGCATACGCAGCTTATCGTGCCTGGAATGGGTTATGGTTTGATTATTCAAGCAGTTGTGCTGGCTGCTGGGAGAGAATTTGTGACCAGGCTCTCAGCCCTGACACCTACAGCTATGCCTCCTTTCTCCCTTTTCTCCTTGTGCTTACAAATGCAAATGTAGGGTGGATATGCAGCTTACTAAAGGAAACAGCAAACAGATCTGGGTCCAATGCATGCTCACATAGAAAGCCAGCAGGAGAAGCAGTGTGAGCATGGCTGTAGAAATGCTTTGGGCACCCAGCAGGGAAGCCTGCCTTCCTCCCAGGTCTTCCTCTGCCATCTCCTGCAAGGGAAGTTTCTGCTGCCTGCCATTGCTGTGTCTGATGCCAGACAAGCCAGTTCCTTCCCCACATTTTTTTTCTGAACATCCATATATTAGGAACTTTTCCTTATAAATAAAGAGTCTGGATTCTTGGAAATCCTTCCAGGTATAAAGAAGAGGCAGCAGCACTGTGGGCTGGGTCTTCAGGGAGCAGCCTGGCAGGAAGGCAGTGCCATTAGGAATAAAAAAAAGGATTAGTGCTGCTTCATAATGTGATTGCTGATTCCACTCTAATGATTCAAAACAATTACTTATCTTCCAGCATGAGACTCATTACCTTCAAGACACACCATTGTTACAAACCTTTATTTCATTTTGTTTGAATTTTATTCACATTAACACAGCACCTCCACTAGAGAGTCTTGTGAATATAAACTTGGCAGGGACAAACACAATCCATATGTCTATGAGGCTGACAATGGATGGTATATTTTTTCAGCTCTATGTGAAGTGCTAGACATGAAATTCACATCAGAAGCTAAATGATTATTTTAATCCTATTACTTAAAGGACCTGAGCACTTACAGAGCTCAAACTAAGCACAGGATCAACAGGACCCTACTTCAAAGTGCACAACCTAAACTCATATTTTCAGTTATAATATATGTCTGAACCTGTGACTCAGACCCTCTAGGCTTATCTGTAGTATATACTGAGTAGCTGAGCAGAAAAACTACTGTTGCCATACAGAAGGTTCTTTCTGCAAAACAGGACATCCCTAATTATATTCAGATTGGGGAAGGTGACTGCTTCTACTTGTACCAAAATATTAGGAGTCTGAAGTAATCTGGGAAGTGATTTGCAAATTCATACTACTTTGGAATACTGGGCAAGTTGAATGGTTTGGGAAGTTATAGGGCCAACAGATAACCATGGTACAGAAAGAGTCCTCGGGGAAGAGATGGTTGCAACAGGAAAAGCTAAATGATTTTTCTTTCTTTGCTCCTGTGTTCACTGTGAGGAACTTGGAGAGCTTCCCACAGCAGAACACTTCATTATGGGGATCAACAGAGGATCTATTTCAAGCTGAAGTGTGTGCAGAAGAGGTATGGAACAAATGAACAAATTTAATAGGAAGAAAACGTTAGAACTTGAGGATGTTAACCCAACAGATCTAAAGGGACTCAAACATGAATTAGCTGAAATAATAATAGTGCATGGACTCTTATTTAAAACAGGCTTAGAACTGATCATCTGAAAGTAGTTGATAAAGTGCCAGACCTTTTATATGTTTCCAAGAGAAACTGGGGAAATTGGACCCTGATAAGTTTGATAAATTACTAGAAATTACTATACAGGGTAGGAAGGAGAATAAATATGATACATTGGGAGAAATTCCATACATGATTTCTCTTTCCATACAGAAATTTCTCTTTGTAAAGAGAAATAATGCTTTACTAATCCATCAGGTTCCTGTAAGATGGTAGGAAGCATGAAGATACAGGATGTCTTTGGTTGATAACATCTGCTTATTTGTACTTTTCTGTGTATTCAACAAAGGCCCTCACCAAACACCCTTAAAACACATAAGCAGACATAGAGTAAGAAGTAAGATCTTTGCATGTATTATATAAATCAGTTGAAAGATAAACAGGCAGCTCTTACAGCAAAGGCAGATTAATAGGAGATTAGTTTTGGAAATTCTACTAAGACTGAGAAACAGAAGGGTTTTAGGCAACAACATGAGTGGGCACTGGAACAACACCTTGAATTGAATGTAAAGTGATGCACACAGGGAAAAATGTAGGAGGGAACTGTGCAAGTTCATGGAAGTAATATTCAGTACAGATACTGCCTCCAGGTTGAGAAGTCCCTGAGCCAAAAGATGTTGGAGGCTGGGAAAGTACTGTGACACACTGTTCCCACTTTCTTCCCAGGACACTTCTTAGTCCCCAAGAACAGGATAACGAGCTGCCAGAACCCTTCTGTTCAGTGATTCTCCTATTGCTATGGCATGGTCCAAATACCTACAAATTACAGGTTCTGCCTGACATTAGTAATATTCTAATTAGGCATGAATGTAGACAGAAAAGTCCAGTCTTTCTTTCTTCCTTCCTTCCTTCCTTCCTTCCTTCCTTCCTTCTTTTCCTTCCTTCCTTCCTTCCTTCCTTCCTTCCTTCCTTCCTTCCTTCTTTTCCTTCCTTCCTTCCTTCCTTCCTTCCTTCCTTCCTTCCTTCCTTCCTTCCTTCCTTCCCTCCTTCCCTCCTTCCTTCCTTCTTTCCTTCCTTCCTTCCTTCTTTCCTTCCTTCCTTCTTTCTTTCCTTCATTTTACATCTATGTTGGACTGACAAAACTTATGTTCTTTTGACTTTGGAGGGAGTGGTGTCTTAATATTAACCTTTAAGGACAAACTAGACTAAGATCTACCAGGAATGAGTTCCATGTTGTGAATTCTGCCTTGGGAATGAGTTAGGTAAGTTCTTGAGGTGTCTGCTAAAGGCTCAGTTTTACAAACCTCTCTTTGCTCAGAAGCTCCCAAGGCCTCTGGCTGCCTGATAGAGGGAAATGGCAGTTACAAATGTTGCTGTTGGCTGTTTCTGAAGGGTCATAAAAGATGTCAGGGATGCAGGCAGAAAAAGAGTTAAGGGAAGCAGAAAGAAATTATTCACAAACATAAATTTCTGGAGGAGAAGCCATGAGCAGTGGGAGGGGGAGGATTGTGGAAAGGAGACTGCCTAAAAACACTGGAGAGTGCTGGGAACGCTGTGGGGAATGTGAGCTATTTTGTATGGAATTGAATGTCTCTTGTACTATCAGAAGCACAGAGCAATTAGCTTTTTGGAACAATCACAGTGTGCTTGTTTCATGTGTCTGAAACAGGGAACAATAAATCATGATTATACTAAAATGAGCAAACCCTAAATTGAGGGGCAGTATTTGCCAGTTCAGAAGACCAGCAATTACTGCAAACTCTGTAGTAATCTGACATCCCAGGTTCCACATGCAGGGGTAGGAAACCCAAAAGCCTCTTCCCATCTGTCATACATGGGGTCCCACACTGCAAACAAGCTGAATGTAGAGGAAACGAAAGAAGCAACAGCTCCTCCACATACACCTCCACACTATCAGCATTTAGAGTCATCGTTTCTAAAGACCACTCACCTCTTGTCAGAGATAGTCTCTGGATCGCAAAGCACTTCCAAAGATGTGCTACCAAGCTCTCTATCCCTGGTTACAGAAGAACAAACGAGTCTTACAGAAAGACTCTTGAATGTGAGTCAGCTTCATATATCTTATTACATAGCAATATATTATCCTTCTGCAGATAACTTTTCCTGTGCAAACCAGAAGTACTTTGGTGCTACTGAGCCATGGCACCTTTTTCTAAATTCACTGAAGAATATTGTTTAAGACTGTATGTGAAAACTGTTCTAACACATTAAGAAAGCAAACATTCACACTGATTTTGGCTAAGCACCCTCCCAAAAGTAAGTCTTGCATCAACCCAGAGCTGACAGACTTTTACTTCATGTTAAGTTCCCTATCTGCCTTGGCTGAGGAGGTTTTAATGAGTTGTCCAAAGGTATATGTAATTCCTTCATCAGAATCTAAGAAGCTCTGTCATTTCTTACTTGCTGAGTGTTTCTGCCTGAGGATCTAGTCACCTAGGGGAAGAAAGAAAGATCGGAGTATTGCAAAAAGCTTTGTGACTGGGAGAGTGAATGGGGAAAGAAAATGCACACTAAGAAAAATCTGTTTACTCTTTGCATATTCCTCATATGCTTGGACAAAGCTACATATCTGAGAGCATTTTGTAAGAATGAAATTTCAAGAAGATTTAATATTGCCTATTATTTTAGGTTCAATGAACTAAAATGCAACATCTGCATGAGTCTGTAGTACTTCCGAAGCAGTAGTGCCAAAAATAGTAGTTCTCCTAAATGTACCTTCTCATATTCAGTGGAAGCTTGTGTTACACAGGTTCCAGTATCAGAAAAGGATTTGATGAATTCTGATAAAGCAACTTAAGTTTCCAGGATAAAATAGTGGTGGAAGGAATCAGCCAGTATCTTAGCCATTTTCAAACCAAAGAGTACATCTTTCCATGTCCCCTGCACCCTCTCAGGGACATTAAATTTCTCTGTAACTCAAACTGGGGGAAAGTGAAATATTCCACTTACAGCTCTTTCCACTATTTTTCTTTGTTCATTCTATTCATCCAGAAAAAGAGATAAGTACTGAAATGATAGTTATTCCAGTATCAACACAGTAGCTGAAGTGAGATTTCTGAAGGATTAGTAAAATAATTGAGAAGCCCTGCTATGAAAATGATACGTTTTCCATCTTGTTTCCCATATGTGAGGTATCACCCTCTCCACACAGAATTAAACCTGTTAAAGCACATGGGCCACTGAAGAGCAAAAAATATATGTTACGTAAATGCTACATATATGAGAATACATAAGCCATAGGATATGCTTCTAAGTCACAGGATGGCCTTGGACGGTACTTGTATTTTCAACCTTAAATTTCGGCACCCTGTTGGAAACATTGTCCCGTTTTCTTTGTGTTGTCTCCTCTGAACCCTGAAGAGGAGAACCAATAAAGTAGGAGGGTGTGGGGGGAAATGTGAGGCACTAACACATCAAATTTGCCAACAGTGAAAAAAGTCCCTGCCCTTTCTCTCCATCTCCCTGACAATTAAGGAAATAGAGTTTTCTCCCACCCACCTCCAGTGGGTTTGATGCTGGTGGAAAAGAGAGTATATGGGGATTTGCCAGTCACTGATGAATATTTACTTGCCAGATAAAAAGGTGAAGTAAGCAGGAGTGGATCTACTAAAGGGGGATAAGAGGTCAGAGGTTTCCCCTGCCTGCCTTAGTAGTGTTTGGTGGCGTGCATTCACCACATCATGGGACGAGGAAAGGAACTTGGTAACTCCCTCATCCTTTTCACAGCTCCATGCAGCCTTGATGTGGCTGCTGAGCACCAAGTCCCACAGTGAGCCCACAGATCATTGTGTTTTAAATTGTCAGAGGCTGTTCTGCCTTCAAGGAGTCAGAGATGTTAGATTAAATCAGAAAAATTATCTTATCTTCCCAAAGTAAACCCATGACCTGCCACAGTTAAACTAAACCATTTCAGCTGGAGCCAATACATATTTTAACTTGTAACTGCAGAAAACACTCATATTCCAGCAGGTCACATCAAAAAATCTCAGGTAGAGCTGCTGCAGTGGCTGTCACGGGACAGCTAGGGAAATAAAAAATATCATGGAAATTGAAAAAATCAAACAAGTTTGGAATAGTTAATTTTTTTTAGAATCGTTTGGAAATAAACTGACTCAATTAGCCCAAATCTAATCACCTTCAGGGCCTATTTTACTTCTTTGCATACACTTCCAAATCGGGTTTGAGCTAAGAACTGTAACTAAGATGGAAACTAATGATTACTGTTGTCACTGTGCAATAGTTTAAAAGAAAGAAACATTATTATTATTACATTCTAACTAGTCCTTTGTCAATTTGCTAACAACTTAAACAAAAGCTGGGCTGTCCTGAGCTCTATATTTACAGACAGTGAAACTAAAGAACAGAAAGATGTAATGTCTTGCCCAAGGGCATCCAGCAAGCCAGTGACAGGGCTGGAAACCCAAGCAACAGCTCTCCCAAGACATAAGTGCAGTTCCATGTACCTCAAGGACTCATTGAAAATTGCTTACTGGATGGCTTAACTCATCTTCCAGTGCCAGTAAAAATGTGAGGGAAGAGACAGGAACATGTGGCTAGCAAGTGCAGCAGCTTTGATTTAAATAAGCTTTAACTGCCATAGATTCATACTTCTTAATCCCACACGTCCATTGCTGTTCCTTCAGGGAACAATGCCTGCGTTTTGAAAACACAACTGCAAAAGGCTGCAGCAACAGACAGACCAACCCATGGGCATTGCTGTTTATCGAAATAACTCTCATTTAAAGATTAAAGGTTTTACTTATGATGGAAGAATTAGGACTAGCCTTTCCTGCCATTTCATTCTGTCTGCACTTTTGTAGATTTGGGGTAGCTCTTTGACTGACTAACACATTTCATCCCTATATCAAAACTGACTACCATTTGGCAGCACAGGAGGACAGTAAGTACAAGACAGTGTTCTGGGATAAGTTTGCTTTACAGAAGAAAGGCTCAGCTAACCCGTATGGACACCTGTACCACTGCCCAGACATGTGGCAGGACCCAGTGCCCAACACAAAAGGACACTGAACTGCCTTGCATCATCTGGATGCACAACAACAGCAACACTGTCAGGGGCCAATGGGCTTTGCATATTTATCCTACAGGTTTCTGTTAAGGTTGAAAGCATTCATATTAAAGCACCTCCCTTTGGCAAGAATGAGTAATCACTGAAATGTCTCCCCACTCTACCCCTCAAATGTCAGACAACAGCCATCTCCCATGTGCTTCTGATCCAAATTCTTCCCTCTGGGAGGTTTCCCAGGACCCTCACGGTTTTGATTAACAGTATGTGTTTCTGCTAGAGTGGATGATAGATGAAATTGGATTTTGTAGCAGAAAAATTAGTTCCTGGTTATAACACGATTAATGGTTGCCCCTTTCCTTTCCATGTGCCCACTGACAGGGCTCTCCGCTGGGTCCTGAGCATGTGCTGAGACAATCTGTTCCTTTGGCTTTCTCTTACACAAGGGTTTTTTTTGTTTCATTTATTTCCCCTGCTTCTTTTTCCTCCTCCCTATGGAGGAACTTGGAAAGAAAGAAGGGTGGGGAGAAACAAGAATGGTCTTTGAACACTCATAAAGAAACACCTGCACACTTGCTCCTCATCAAAATGTGCACCTCTCCACGAAGGGGAAGGGGGACAGCTTATTTCACTCTTCTCTGGGCAAGGTGCTAAGTTGTAACAGGCGAAACAGCCAAAGCAAATAAAGCTTCATACCAGTTTCAATCAAATACTTTATCCTTTCAGCCAGGTGAGGAGCCTTACAAATGTTTGGGTGTGAGTCGCTGTAAAACCTTCTGTAAAGCACAGTCCCTTGGATTTAGCCAAGCTATGTGATTAATAAGCATCAGGGGTTTAGAGAAACAAAGGCTGGCGGAAAGGAGGGAGGGGGAGCCTATTTTAGGATAGGGGCCAAGACAGACAAGATGTTTAGGAGGGGGAAGCATCGACACCCTTTGGAACAGAGAAAGTGTCGAATGCCAGCTGCAGAGCGCCTCAAAGAATGAGTGTCTCTGAGGCTTTTGTCTCCTTATATGGTAAAATGATAGAGAGGGGTTTTGCCGGGCAGGGAAAGGCAGCAGCCTCCTTCCACACAACGCCGGCTGCGGAGCGCTGGGATCGGAAGAGCATCGCTCTTGGCAGGCAGTGCAGAGCCCCGGCGAGCTGTACGGCTCTCCTCCTCGAGCAGGCCGGTGCGCTGCTCACACATCTGTTCATGGACGTGACCCCCTGTCCCCGGGCCAGGAGGTGACATTAGCTGCCCGCTACTGCTCTGTAAGTAAATAACCCTTTTCTTTCCTCTCCTTCCCTCCCTTCCTGCTCCCCACGGAATTTATCTGTGAAGGTGTTGCTTTAAACAAAGGGTGCAGAGAGGAGGAGAGGGTTGTTTAATGAATGCCCCAGTGGGTTGTCGGGTAAGGATGTGTGGAGAGAGATTGCCGGTCCCCTTTCTTCCTGAGCACACCCTGAGAACAGGGTGTGAAGAGGAGAAAAAGGCAAATTTCTTAACAGCACAATTACTGCTGCATGTCCATCCATAAAGTGACACATTAGCAAGCTGATGAGGCACTGGGTCATTTCATGTGCAACTATTTTTAATGACTGTATTGTGCTGCATGTGTAATCCACCGGGGAGGTGATGAAAAGTAGGAGCCAGGGTCTTAGATCCCTTACACCTACCTCTGTGCACACTCCTGCTGCCGAGCTCAACAAAGGAGCATTTTGCACTGTAGTGAGAGCAGATGCACATGAAACAAAGGTAGCTTTTCCTCTTTGCAGGCAAACACTGTGGACAGATTGTGTACGGAAAAAATGGGTAGGCATCAGCATTTTATTTCTTCTTTTTAAGTGGAAAGAATAAATTAGACTGCAATTCCCAATTAATAGCTCTGAATTCCTTCTTTTCAGGCTTCTCTCTGCATGCATGTATGTGCAGCCACATTAATCCAGGTCCTTAATGTATGCTGTTTAACGTCGATTTTTCTGTGTACATAATAAAGGAAATTCTAACTTTCTTTGTCTGCAGTAATGGCTGTTCTAAACTTTCTACTTCCCTAAATGCGTACAGCATCTATTTCGTTCACCTGCGTGTGTCATCTTTCCTGTGTACAGAGACACATACATAGTCACAAGAAAGCAAAGCTTATAAAATCTATATACAATCAGCAGTCAGTCTGTTATTGTTATGCCCCTGACTCCTATTTAGAGATATGTTAACTAAGATTGCTGATTGACATTGAGATTGCCATGGTCAGTAGCTCTAAGGTTTATTGTTGGCTATACATATTTGTTTGCTGTCTTACATAGGAATTGTCCTAGAAGGGACCACCAGAAGGGTGTGTGTTATTAGACACTCACACGCATTTGAGTGTGAAGGAATGCTATAACTGAGAACTATAATTCAGTTTCTGCTATATCAGTTCATAAACGTATAGGACTCCCTGGTTTTTGGCTAGAAACTTCTGTGCCTTTTATCAGCCAGATGGTAAACTGAAAATGATTGCTTCAGGCATCTGGATCTGGAAGGCAGGAAAAAAAAAAGTCTATTTTTTCAAATTTTATAAAAATTTCAGTCTGGTTTTTGCTCCTATACATATAACTGGGAAAAGATGCATTCTGAAGTCTGCTCCCTCAATAGAATCATCGAACCACAGAATCATAGAATAGTTAGGGTTGGAAAGGACCTTAAGATCATCTAGTTCCAAGCCCCCTGCCATGGGCACAGTATAATAGAGCACATGTATATTCTTGACCACATTAGGAGATAATATTTTAAAAAGGGATATGAGATACTATAATTATTGAAAACTCAGTTCCTAACACTACCATAAGGTCTCTTCTGTATCCAAAATCTGAGCAGAGCACCAATAAAACTATCTTTTACCCTAGCCATAACATAGGTGGTTAGCTTTGGCTAACCTGGTTGAGGTGAATTGCACAGCTGGAAGGACACAAACCACTATTGCTGAGAATTCATATTTGTGATACTTACCTGGGGTTCCCACCTGACATCTCTGTCTGAGTAGTAGAGGCTGGGGGAAGGACCAATTCTCACGCTGTTTTGAGAAAGCTTAGAAGATCCTAAGACTCTAGTGATGGGGTATAATATACCAATTTTTGGTTCTCACCATTCTGCTAAATGTGCTCCCATGGGAATCAGCAGCACCACACCTGCAAGCACTAAGTAGTCACTTCAGGTGGTTAGGATTTATAGTAAAATATTACTAATCTTTGTGAGATCACTGTTGTCACATAGCAGTGGCTATACTGTCAGGTACTGTTTGTATATGCAAAGCTCCAGCCATGAAGAGCATGTAATGGTGACTGCCAACTGAAGTACCCTGTTTCCTACCAATGATTATACATTAATTAATATGAGTATATGTCTCTTAAGGAAGTCTAGGGAAGCCCTTTCCCTGAAGTCACATCTTTCTTGTCCTTTGAGGCATCAGTACTCCCAGCTGCCACACTTTGCATTAGAGAAAAATCAGATAACTCCTTCAGTCACACAGAGCACAGTCCTCCAGGATCCCATCTTGCTTTAAACACCAGGAGCCAAAGAAACAAACAAAGTTGGTGACAAGATACAACTCCTGCAATTGTGAGGGCTGGTGATAGTCTTTTCTGCATTGCACTGCAGATTCAAGGTTTTGTTCCAAAAGAAAGGGATGTGGAGGGCCAAAAAGACCTATATTCACATAAATGACTCCTGGCTCAGTTCTCCAGGGCACTGAGCCCTGAGCCTGCAGGCTGTAGCTGCTGTCGTCCTCACCACCTTGCCTTGCCTCACAGAGGTCATTCAAGATTATGGGAGGATGACATACATGTTAACAATATCAGCCAGAAGAAATGGCTGCTTCTCCATGAAAGTCAGGCTGAAAACTGAAGTAATGCCTGTTGTGGATGGCCAGCATGCTGCCACTCTTGTGGGGTCCCCACAGAATAGTTACATGCAGGTCATGTTTCTCTGATGAATAAATGGGTCCTGAGCATCTTCAGAGAAGCTCTGGGTGGTGCAGCATTGTAGGCAGTCACCTTCCCCCACTTGGGAATTTCTGTTTCAGAGATTGGGGTTCTCATAATTTGCATTTTTAGACTGATTAATTCTAATTGTGTAATTTTAATTTTTCATTTACATATGCACAGTTATTTGTGATGCAGATTCACCCCAACTGAGGGTGTGGAATGACAGGGTAATGACAGGTTTCATGGAAATAAATCTTGGTTACATTGACAGCTGCTGAAGCATTAACATTCCAACAATACTAATTAGCTATATATATATAGAAAGAGTGTTTGATTAAAAAACACTGGAGGCTTTTTTTTGAAGACTGAACATCAAAATGCTCATGCCAGGTTAAAAGTTACAGTCCTAATTAGGTTTCTTTTCACACAACCTTCTGTATTATATAGAATAATGTTAACTAGGTTACTAAATGGCTACCTTACATACAATAATATATTGTAAGAGGAATGTAGGCATACATAACACTGACATAAGAATATTCACCTCTCCCTTTCACAGAAAATTTTCATCTTTAAAGTTGCAAGTATATCAACTGCAGCAGAGCAAGGCCTAAGGTTGCACTTTTGGTGGTGGGAGGTAGTTTTAGACCCTTGGCAGGAACAAAGGCTCGATACCCACCACTCTTTACTTCATCTTGTATAATAAAAGTAGCAAGTTGCATAAAACCACAAAATACCTGTAAGCCTTTAGCTAGCTCTATTTTGTCATTGCTCTAAAGCATTCTCGAGATTTAGTCCAAAAGTATCCTCAGAGATCAGGATCCCACCAATGATGAATTTGCTCCTCTGCCCATACTATGTTATTCATCTCTCCATGGTGGACCCAGCATCTTCCTTCTTTGGTTAGAGAGGATCTCACCCACAAGAGGCTTGTCTATGTTCATGTCCCCAGGCTCTCTGTGTGTTTCTGCACTTGCTCCTGCATCTCTCACGTACCACAGGTATTTGACTCAATGTTAACAGCTGATCTCTTTTCTCTTTGTGTCCACCCTCCAGCCCCAAACTCCAGCAAACAAATTGGATCAAATTAGTTTCACCCATCTGTACTCATTCCATTTTGCTAAGACGTGCACACTGAACAGGTATCTCTAAGTTTTACCCAGACTCCTATGCTGTGCTTTGGAAAGCAAATGGCACAGAAGCTGAGCAAAGAAGTATGGATACCTCACGGCCCTGAAGAGTTCACTGCTACAATAGTTTTCTAAGGTAGCTGAAAGACATACATTAACTGATCCCCCAAGTCACCACACATCAATTATCTTAGACAGAAGCGGGCTTTGTGGTCTTTCCTCTGTAAACGGAACCAGACAGAAAGACCCAGAGCTGTTAGGCTATAGGCCAGGACAAATAACAAAGGATTCTTCCTCAGTAAGGTCCTCCCAGTTTTGCTTCTATCATTTCTAGAAAGAAAGAAACAGAATATTTGTGACACTGCTCTGGTTTTGTGCCCGGGATAGTAATACGCAAGCTTTCAAAAATATAGGAAAAGACAGAAATGTCACTGCATGGCAACACATGGCCTCTGAGATTAACAGAGAAATTACACCCTAATTAGCAGAGAAATTCCCTGTCAATAAGAGAAAGCAATCCCTTTCCTGGAAAAAACAAATCTCCAATGGGGTTTAGTGTCTACAGTCATTTAGCTTATGCATGATTTCTGTAGGGTAGGGCCAGAGATAATGTTTTATTAATCTTATAATATTTTTCTCCTCTATCATTTTCTGTTACCTACTTAGATGCTTTTATTGGTACCTTCTATTCTGAAACACTATCAAGTATTTTAACTTCCTCTTTGAGTAAGCCCTTTCTTATTTTTCAAGGGAAAGAAGGAAGACAGCACTTTCAAAGGCTTTAAAATAGAAAATAAGAGCAAGCCTTTCCACTTGAACTGTGCTTTTTCTTGCTGTGGTAAAGAGTCATGCTCCATATTATTTCAATAGGATCCTTTGTAATTGAAATGAATGCAGGAATGTTGTTAAGACCATACATCCTCCATTCATTTCAGTATCAACCTCAGATAATCATAATGTAAACTGTGTGTGGTACACTTTCAAAGTGTCAGTGCTCAGTTCTTCTGTGGCATCTGTAGTTACTACCACTGGTGCTTGCTCCACCACTACTCTAAACTGAAACAGATCTCTATTGACTTCCAAACACAGCAAACCACACAGAAACCACAACCAGAGTGCTCCTTCTTCACTACTATCACTGGGACTACTTTGGGCGGACACATGAGGAACCTCACCACACAAGAAATATTTTCTGTTTGTCTTTCTATGTTAATAGTATGTTAAGGGAAACAAATAGCAGACTGTCCACTTGCCAATTTATGATAGGCTGGCTGTGCAAGCCAGACAGGAACCAGGTACACTTTGGTTATCTGCACATGTTGATGCAGTCCATCTGCTCAGAAAGTAGACCTTTTTAAGGACCTGCACAAAGATGCTGGTAGGAGCAAGTGATAGTAATAGGCTTCAGTGTCCCAGTAACCTTGCAAATGTATTCTCTTTTTCTTCTCTTTACTCAAGAAATGCAGCAGTACCACAGTAGCCACTGGCAGGGATATAGGGTCTATGGAAGGGAAGAATGGCTGGCTGGGGTTCCTGCAGCATGACCTGTGCATCGCTTGACACTCAGCACCTGATTAGCTTTCTGTAGCTTAAGGAAGTGAATGTCCTCCTCTGGCCCAGGGAGGGAGACTTGTCTGTTGTGTGTCAGCTCACTTTACTCCCCATGGCCAGGAGCCTGCTGCTGAAGGGTCAGGGATCCAAGGAAGTCAAAGAGGCAACACCTGCCCTACAGTCAGCAAGACCTCCAAGGATTAAGGTTCCCTCTCCCTCTGCTCTGTCATAACAGTATCTGTGGGTGCTCAACCCATGAAGAAGAGCATAAGCTACACCTAGCCAGCCAAAGAAAGAGGGATACCACCCCTTAATGTCTAAATCTAGATTTAAACACACAAGTCTGCTTGGGTGTCTATGGTGTGCACCTACACCAGATAATTTCCACACACTGAAGTTTGGGTGGATTCTGACTGTGTAGCTCTTTTTCACCTCTTTTTTGCCAGTGCTAGTGGAAAATGGTGATTCCTTCTTTTTCTACAGTAAATGAAAATTAAACAAAATTAGCTTTCCTCTCCATCCTCTTGCATGGAATTATAGCCTGGTTTGGAAAAATATTAACTGTTCTAAGAGTGGCTTGCAGTTGCTGCAATGAGATGATAGATAATGAATGTGTCAGTAGCTGCAAGAGTTACCGGAAAACAATCACCTCTTGCCAGAAAGACCAGCATAGTTTGAACTTCTAGTTCAGAGTTGCAAATAAATCTTTGCATTTTAGCCTTTGGAACATTGACATAAATTGTTTCCAAATGCTCTAGACCTGCATGGCTTATGTCACTGGAGTTGCCAGAGACAAGTCTTCCTTTCTCATGGAAAGGAAAGTAAACAGAGAGAAAATTCCCAATGTTCACAGTTCTTCTGGGAAAAGAGTCAGATGCAATAAATGTGTGTACATCTTGGAAGAAGAAGGGTGTCTCCAAAGACCTTCTATTTCCTGCACACATGGCTAACAGAACATCCTGCTCCAGGGGCACAGGTAGATCCACATCCCTATTTACCTAACCGAGGTCAATAACAAGTCCTCCTTTTGCATCTACCAGGGCTTAATTCCATGCCTCCAGATACTGTTACAACAAGAGATTAGATATAAATCAAACAAATCTGACATTATTTAGACAGTTTCTCTTGGTTTCTTTCTCCCTCGGCTTCTTTCCCTCTCTTGTGTGTGTGTGTCTGTACCTCTCAGTGTTCAACATCCCCTAAGAGGAGTTCAAGGGTGGACAGAACATCTTTTATTAGGCTTGCAGATATAGTTGAAAAAGCAGGCAAGGTCTGGTCCAGCTACTCCCCTTTTCCAGTCATCAATAGTTTCATGAGATGGCAGAACACTGGAGGATTTCTTAATGACATTACAATCCCTAATTTTTATGAGGTGATATGTTAACTGTAACAATTACTGCTAGTAAAGTGAAACTGAGCAAACGGGGAGAAGAGGAAAGAAGCATAATTTTTAAGTCAGCCTACTAACTTCTTGATAGTTTTCCTGCCAATTCTTACATCCTGGGAGACACAATGTGGGTAGTGTTAACAATTGGCATAAGCTATAACTTCTCTCCTAGGCTCTTTTCCTTTTGAAGATGCATTTATTATATCTAATGTTGTAGGAGGGAGACTGCATGGCAGAAAAATCTGTTTCTCCTTCATGAAGTCTGAAAAAAAAACACAAGTATAGAATGACTACTTTTGTTATGATTAAATCTAAAGACCTTGTACTGCAATGAGGTGTTATAAAGACAAGCCTCTGGCCCAGAAAGTTTTACAGTCAACAGGTATCAAATACATGAGGAAGAAATAGATCAATGTCAAGGAAGCTGAATTGCAATTTGTGTCCGTCCACAACTCTGCATGTCTTCTGTGTTTTTTTTCTTAAAGCCCAAAGCAGTGCATAAAGACTGAACTAAGCTAAGCATGACTTTTTTATATGACAGGAACCAACAGACATGTACAAATTGATGGACAAAAACATTGCTTAGGATGATTTCACATTTCTTGTTTGTAAGACAAAAGTGAACCAATTTGTTTGCCATTCCTGATGACTTTTCGGTAGATAGGCCCCATAATTACTTTACATTGAGTTCTTTCCAGAGGAAAAAAAAAATTCAAATGCCTCAAATTACCACATAGTAGATCACGAAATACAATCCAAGATCCAGATCTAAACAGCCTGGAATTTGAGATGCATCACCCTGAATTACAGCTTTCTGAATGAAACCACACGAACCTGAAATCCTAACTTGAAGAGTTATTGGATCTGAGACTGGTGCCAGATCCAGTAAAGGATTCATGCAATTAAAACCAAAATGCAGATCTCGGAAACTTTCTCTTCTTGTCTTTTGATTTCCCAGATCTCTGGATTTTTGCTTCCAACCCCATCCAGTGATGCCCCTTCACTGTCCTCATACAGCAGAGTTCACCTCTAAATCTGTTTGGGACACAGAAATCAGGCCCTCATATCCCTGCTTTGGATGAGGGGGATGATCCCCTGTGACAATCTTAGAGCACATTTAACAAAATGAGATCACTTTCATGATAGGGAGGCAAGTCCCCAGGCATTTTCTAGAATAAAGGCAGAGACTGTTAAATAATTATTGCATAAAATTTTTAATAATTAAATAAATTATTCAATAGATCTATTAAATAATGCTTTCTGCTCCTCTGAAAAGCACTCCGAAAATCATACAGCACTCACAAAGAAACCTCCTGTGACCAAGAGACAGGAACAGCCATCTCCAAGGGCATAGTCCCTCTTCCAGTCACATAGCACTTCTATATTTCAGGTTTAGGAGCTTTGGATGAAGGACAGAAATGGTATAAACCTGTAAAGGAATCACAGTGTATGATTTTGCTTTTGCACACTGTGACTGCAAGGAAATTTTTCACCCTTTGATATCACACATCTACTTTTAATTCAGGGATAGAAAGAACTAATCCTGAAAAAGGTGGAAAATGCAAGTTCATAAATGGTTCCTGCTCCACTTTAACTTAGTAATAATGTACATTAATTGTGTAACCAAACCCTATCATTTGGAAAAATTATCTAATAAAGTCTGATAAAAAGTACTGATTTGTCTTAAATACAGGCTATTTGGACAAAGCTATCACTCCTCTCAGACCCAGTTTATATTGGTCTAATTCCATTAATTTTGCTTAAATTACTCCTTGAAGGAAATTAGGTCCTTTCTAGCTCTTTCTTAGGAAAGTGCAAATGTGCTATGTAGGTCGGGCACATAAACTGACTCAAATCAGAGGGGAAAATAAATTCACCATCACCTTTTTAAATGTTGTGGCAAAGATGACATCTCTGCTTCAAGAGGAGACTAACTTACTGGAAGCAGTTATTAAGGAAAGATCACTCTGTACTGGCTCTGTTTTCCTCCCTTATATTTTCATTGCTAGCTGCTGCTGTGGAGACAGGCTACAATGGAACTTTGGGTAGGCATTGCACTTTTCTCTCCAGCATAAGTCTTCTTACTTTCTGTCTTTTTGTTATCACCCTCTATGATCCTCCCTACTCTTTAAGGACCAAAAGCACCTAACAGCCTCCTAGTTCCCCTTTGGGATAAGACAGATAATTAGTTCCCAGAGCATTTCTAGGGTCAAAGGAGCTGGACTGCTGCTCCTGGAGTGTCAGTGGCACAGATAACCAGCTGTCAGGATTTTTCTTCCAAGCACAATTTGGAGCTTAGTAGTTTCTTTCTCTTTCTTCATTAGTAGTTACATGGAGTTCAAAAGACTTCCCAGCAGCTGAGCCATCGCTTATCTACTTCTACCTGCTAAAAGCACTCACCCCTTAGTCTGTGCTAGTCGCTATACAAATCAACAGTTGAGCTTTCTAGCTTTCTAGCCATTAAAACAAACTTTGCCAGTTCAGACCACCCTAAAACCTTAATCAAACCCCAGAAATGAGGAATAAAAGATAATAATAAAAACTGAAATCCTGGAGGAGAACTCAGGATTTCAGAATTCCCTAAGGGTGATTTCTACTGGAGAAGGAGAGGACAAACTCCAGAACTGAGCAACCTGTGCCAAAAACACTAAGCAAGTAACAGCTTTCTGATTAAAACCAAGAGCTGAAGTTGGCAAAAGGACTGCAGCTGCTGTAAATGTCACTTGCACATGAAAGATAGACTCTTAAGCCATTAGTACCCAAAATATTTTAGGCTTTATAGATCAAATGGGGCTTAAGGAGGAGATGAGTCCTGGCAGGCGGTGAAGATCATGCAGTCCAGGTGGAATGTACTTTCCGCCTGGGACATTTCCCTGCCTAAGTGGACAGCTCCAGCTGTAACCTAACAGATTTCAGGTGCAACACATGCTACAAGCCTCAGGTTAAGAAAGAAGCTGATGGCTCCAATGAAACCCAAAATAACTTGTCCCTGGCAATAATGAGCATTCATGCAAGTAATCAAAAGCATTTGTGTCATCCTTGCTTGTGTGCACATCCAGAAAATGCTGGAGATATAACAAGTCCTGAGGAGCAAACAGCAGTTGTCCCTAATTCAGACAAGCTGATAAACCATTTGCAGGTTCTTCTGCTTGTCAACAGTCATTGTTTGACATTTGTCAGAACAAGGGCAGCTAGCTTGCATTTGTGTCCCAGTATGCCACATCTGTTGGATAACTCATTCAACTGCATCAGGGAGGAATCAGATGTACAATCACTGCCCCCACGTTTCCTGCTGTTAACAGTGCCCATAGTTCCATGCATGAGCAGAGCTGGAGGGTTGGTGTTTCACTGCAGGAATATGATTGCCAGGCATTGGCTCATTGAGAATGTAAAGAAGGAAGGGGCAGGAGCACCTAACAGTGGTGCCCAACAATCTGTGCATGACTAAAGTCTACCATCAGTGCAAACCTTTTTCTCGCCTTATGGAGGAGATGTTGCTCCTTCTGAAGACTAGCTGTCTCATCCTCTTAATGTACTTGGCTCCCTCCATCCCCTACAGAAGTAACTTATTGGTTTGGACCTATTGGTCAAATCTCATTCACAAATCCTTTGTGAATTCTTCAAACACAGGCTTTACTCCTCTCTCACCTCTAATACTAGCTCTGGTCAAAGATGAGTTCACTGAATGGCTAAAGTAGATTAGACTACTGTCATTAGCTAGCCCTGCAAAATTTATGGTCCAGTTTCTTCCTATTGTATTCATTTATATGACTGAAAGACTACTTAAAATTGAGGTAAAATGTGATAAAATAGAATTGATACCCCTTTATTGGGGGATTGGGTCAAAGGTTTCTCAGTCTGACCTGTGCATACTTCTGTCTTCGTGACAGGTTAGCTGGACTCCAGATACCAACATGACTGAACGCTTTGACTGCCACTACTGCAAAGAGTCATTGTTTGGTAAGAAGTACATCCTGAAGGAGGACAGCCCCTACTGTGTGAAATGCTACGAAAACCTTTATTCCAACACCTGTGACGAATGCAAAAAACCTATTGGTGCTGACTGCAAGGTATGCCAGACTTGTGTCTTGTTACAGAAACCCTGACAGAGTACCCTGGATACGTAGCTCTGAGTCATGGTGCTGGAAAAATCTAGCTTAACAGCTACCTTGGGGTTTCTTGTGGTGGGAAAGCGTGCTTTCTGAACCCTTGTATCTGCTTTTCACCACTTCACATGGCAAACCCTTCTTTAGCAGACATGTTAAGGAAAAAAGCACCTCTTTCTTCCTGTAATGTATAGGATGATCTGATGTTAGAAGTATCTCTAACTCATTAGCTGAGTCCAACTGTCCTTGGGGCCAGCTGGGATTTGGAAAGGTGGCAGAAACTGTTTTTGCCAAACTTTGGGTCAGAGCGAGCTCACTGCTGGCTTTGCAGTGACCACAGTTCAGTTGCCATCAACAGACAAGACACATTCATGAACATTTGCCAACTCATGGACCACAAAAATATGGCTAATGTTGACCCAAGCAGTAAGTCAGTACACAGAAAAATTATTCTTGTAAATGCAGTGGAGTATAACTAAAGATTGAAAAGGACAGAGAAAATGCCTCATTTGCCTGAGCTATGCACGGCTGCACCCCATGGAAACACCAACCTGGCATAAATAAGATGACAACACCTGCACTCTTTAAAATTAACCAAAACTATCAGAATTCATGACAGTTTTACCCTGACTGAATGAAGCAGGTGGTATTTGAGCCATCCAGTGGAGTGTCTGTCGGGCTGCTGCAGACAGACTTCATCCAGTATACATCCTCCTTGCACAAAACTGACCTGCTCAAAATTGGCTGAGAGTTTCACTGACAGAGTGAGTTTGCATTAGAACAGCAATTTGCAGTGCATGGCCATGGGATTCTTGAGTGGTATGAGGAGGTCTGACATTTGATTTCCTACATTGCTGATCCATATCTCTAGAAGCATCAATCAGTCCCTATTACTCAAACTACCACTCTCTATAGAAGTACATGCTTACTCAGACTGGGAAAAATAAATGTCTCATAGTTCCAAACTAATTTGTCCCACCCTACTGGCAAATCAGTAGGAAAGCCCCTTTCAGAAGCCTTAAAAAAGTTCACCATCATGACAGGACACTGGCAATAAATTGTAAGAGAGTATAAAACTGCCAGCTTTCCTACAGCTCATAAATATTCAGATTAGAGGAGAGATACAACTGGCCTGACCCAAAAAGCAAAATATTTCTGCCCCATTCCAGAAAGTGCTTTTGCTTTAAAGTCTCTTTCTAATCCCCTGAGAAGATATTTCCATGTGTCGATATGCAAGAATTTAAAAACTTGGACCAGCTTCAACAAATCTTGGACAAAGTGTCCAGGAATTAATCAGGCTGAACTTTTCAACCCAGATTTATGGATTTAGGGAGTGAAGGTGTTATCGGATATACTGCTCCTCTGTATTTTTAAGCAATACATACTATAACAGCAGATAGGGAAAAAAACCTCTAACTGTCTGCAATATAACAATAGCTTATATAGGTAAAGAATCAGATCAATATGTAGAAAACACACTGTAAAGGATTCTAAGAAATCTTTAGCACCCAGGATAAAGATTTCTTTAGAGAGCTATAAAGTGCACCAGAAACAAATGCATTCTTTTTGTTTCTGTGATTGCTGACATTTGTAGCTGTTCATGCTTTATGTTGCAGCTTTCGAACCTGTTGACCAATTTTAACCACATCTTGACAGATGAATAAAAGGTGCAAATTTAAATTCCTGAAAGCTTTCTGAAAAAAAAAAAAAAGTGTGTTTTGGTAGAAAAAGAGGTCAAAGTTCCCACTGAGAGGAAAACTAGAGTAGTTTTTTCAATGGAAGTAATAGATTCCAGCAAATATGTTTAAGAGAGCCGTTACAAGTACCTCTATATGATACTATATGACAGAGCATAATTCACCCATGAACAGAAAGGCACAAAAAACAACCATGTTTCTGCTCGTCATTAAACTGTATCTATACATAGGTATATAAATACAAGGGAAACATTCACAGACATTAAGGGAATAAAACCTGTATGTTTACTGCAAGTACAAGATAGACTCCGTATTTATTTGTATGTTCTGACATAGCCTTTATATGGCTGTGAAATCTTGAACAAAAACCTAATGGAGTGACAACATTGTCAGAAAGGGTCACATTCAGGTTTATGCATCTGGCAGGGGCACTCACCCTCACATCCACATGACAACCTGAAAAGTAGTACCTCAGATCCTCAGTCCCTTCTTGGCCACCACTGTTTCTCTATACTAAGATGTGAACTGAGAACCCAGCTACAGTTGAGATGCTCTTACTTTCCCTCCTACAAGCCTTCCCAATTAAAACTACCCTACAGCTGAAAGGGTTCAAAACCAGTGTTGACAAGAGGACAGCCGCTTCTTACACTACTGTAGTGTATCAGCGCTGGTGCGCAGCATCAGTTCACCTAAGCTGAGCTTAAGCTTGCTCAGTCACTGCTAATACTCCAACTTTGACAGCACTGGGCTCTGAGAGGATCAAACTGATGCCAGGTTTTCACCTTGTGTTTTAGCTATAGCACAGAGACAACTATTTGAGGAGAAGCTTTCTTTGAATTCAAATCAGGGGAGAATTTGCTTCACTATCTTTCTATGGTAATTTATGGGTAACTGAATGTAACTGAGTAATAACTACTTTGTTCCTTATTTTAAATCCTTTTCTTTTTCCCACCACAAAAACCTCCCAAACTTCAATATGTGTCTGAATGACAGACACCTTTGGACTAAAGGCATTTCATTAACTGTAAACAAGTCTAGCTCATGTTTATGAAACTTTCACAGGCAGATTAAAAGCTTCATATACTGAGTGGTAGGAGGCACTGGCAGGCAGTATGAAGACATGATATCATTTCTCTCGCAGCTATTACACATTAGCCATATGCAAACAGGTTCTGGTAGAAATTTACTCTTTCTGAAAGGAATTGGCCTTTCAATGCCTATGTCCCTGGTGAATGCTGACAACACTTATAGCTTCATACTTCTCTCTGGAAATCCATCCATTGTGTTCTCATTTGCTGAACTGCTGAAGTGTGACTTTTTGTTGATTTTGCCTTTTTTAATCGTTTCCTTGCAGGCCTTATGGTACAGAAACCATCACAAATACAAGCAATAGCTACAGTAATCCAGTGTTTAACGCAGTCCATAAATTGGCCTTGGCAGGCAGGAGGGGGTGAAAACCTCTGCAATATGTGAGAATGAAATTAAGAGTGAATTGTGAGATAAAGCTACTGTTTCAGCATGCAGGAGGCCAAAATTGGATCAAAAGGGTTGGTATTACACATAAACTAAACAAAAAATAAGGCCTTTAATAATGTGGATCAGGAAAGGGAGAAAATATTTGGTTTTCTAATTCTTAATGTTTAAACCCTGTCTTGAGTTACAACACTCTTGCAGTATATTACTGAATATCAGACTACTTATTATGAAGTGAAATATTAAAAGAGGGAGATACATTTATCTGTTCTTATACGCCTAAGGGGATGGGTCCAGCACAATGGCTACAAAAGATCTCCACTTGGCCCATTCTGTGATGTCTGTTTCAGAAACATCCATCATTAAGTTGTTTGTCACAGGGAATGCTGAGCTGAAATTCTCAGCTGAGGCTAAGCCTCAGATCAGGCTGAGAAAAGCACCCATTCAAATTCGAGTAGCTTCAGGGACTGCTAATTTGTTTATTCTCTATCTTCAAATGAAACCAGATAAGTGAAACATTATCTTCCATGTTCAGGAGAAATGCGACTGTTCTTCCTGCAAATTCTGCTGCAGGATTTATCCTACCTCTGCAGAGACAGGCACTGCCCTCCTCCCCTTCTCTTTTCACTAGTAGCACATCTGGAACTGATCTGGTGCTCTATGGACTTCGACTGCAAAACACTCGTAGAGGAAAGAGCACATCCATGAACATCTGTGTGCTCCATATAGGCACCATATATGCTCCTATATAGGCAGACACCTATATGGAGCACCAGGGACTCATTTCCCTGGAGCTGCATAAAGCAGCTGAGAAGTCATGTGTATCAATATTTTACAGATAAACTGAAGTAGATCAAACTATATTTTCAGTCACCTTGTAACACTGACCTGAGAACAATCATTAGACAAAATCAGACTTCCTTGTTTCATATGTGACGATTCAGAGAGAGAAAGCAATATCATAGTCATAGAATACCAGGTTGGAAGAGACCTCAAGGACCCTAATGGTCCAACCTTTCTAAGCAAAGCATGACCTAGACTACATGTCCCAGTACACTGCCCAGTGAATCTTAAAAGTGTCAGAGGCTGGGGAATCCAACACTTCCCTGGGGAGATTATACCAATGAGTGATCATTCTCATTGTGGAAAACTTTATTCTAGCGTCCAGTTGCAATCTCTCCAGGAGTAACTTGCAGCCATCGTCCCTCAACTTTTCCATGTGACTCCTAAAAAGGGTCTCCAATCTTTTGTAGCCACCTTTTAAATACTGGAACATGTTATAACGTCTCCCCTAAGCCTTCTTTTCTCAAGGCTGAACAGACCCACTTCTCTCAGCCTTTCCTCCTAGCATGCTTCCCAGTCCTTTGGTCATCTTTTTGGCCTTTCTCTGGACTCTCTCCAGCCTGTCCACATCTCTTTGTGTACAGCAGGGACCAACACTGAATGTTTGTATTCCAGGTGTGGCCTGGCAAATGCCAAGTGGGATAATGACTTCTTTATCTCTGCTGGTGATGTCCTTGCTGATGTCACCCAGCACCCTGTTGGCTTCCTTTGCCAAAGGAGCACACTGTTCACTCATACTGAGCTTGTTGTCCACCAGGACCCCCAGATCTCTTTCCACAGAGCTGCTTCCCAGCCACTTTATCACAGTGACATATCTGCTATTTTCACCTACCCAGCTACTGCCTGTACAGCAGGATAACTAACTCAGGATCAAGCTTTTCATCATTGACACCTAATCCTTGTCTTCATTACTCCCCTTCTAAAAGGCACTCGCCTTCCCCAGGGTATAATTTTATTGATAAAACAAGGAAGAACTGAAGCAGATATCAGCACATGAATTTTGCATATAAAAACAGCTTATAAAATATTACAGAAAGAGGAGAAAGGCAGCAGGTAAGGGGGGAGGTGGGAGGGAATAAACTGAATACACTGTTACAAGAGAAAAAAAAAAACAGATCTGTTGTCATTCTACTTTCTAGTTGGCAAATTTCACAGTTTGGAAAACTGCTGGCTCCAGGTTTTATTTTTCAGTTGAAAATATTATTCCCCTCTGAGATCAAATTGAGGGTATCCAACTTCATTTAAAAAAAAAAAAAAAGTAAATATATTCCAATGAAGATTTTTTAATTTTTCTCTTACAAAAGATTAAAATCTGGCAGCAGAAATTTGTGTTGTTTCAAAATGAGTTAGGTGAAAAGGATAGACAAGCTGAGCAAACAACTGCCTGAAAGCTTTAAAGAAGAAGCTTTAGATACTTTGAGTGCAAGCTCAGAGATGAGACACGTTGGGTACCGATTGTTACAGTGATTTAAGAGATGAGGTGAGTAGCACAGATGTCCAAACAAAAAAGCCTAATTGCATGGTCAAGTTGTGACTGAAGTTACTCTAGTTTAACAAGTTACCACATACCAGCTGAGCTAGGCAAAACTATTTCAGTGTTGCTTCCTGTTAGCTATTCATGAGAACAAGGCTCCTGCGGGCTGTTATTTTAGGTTAGCCTAATACACAGTATCTTCTGTTTGCTTTGGGCCAAGATTGAACATTTGGAGTTACCTGTGACTGTACTCCCTTAGAGCAGCTTAGGCCTAGTTATACTTGAACACTACGAGATGCTTCCATTTTCATAATTAAAAAATCTGATGATCCACAACTCATTCTTTTCCTTCAGTTAACCCAATTCAGCTCTTGAAATTAATACATAGTGATCTTGAGCTACAACCTGAGAAGCTATTTCTGCTATGCTTTTATACTGCCCATTCACAACAATACTAGCCCCTTGCACTCCCAACTCAAACCAAAGCCTGTATATTTTGGGGTAGACACCTTTTCTTGTAATGTTCTAAGCTCCTTTTTCTTTGAAGTCCAAAGACAGTGTTTGAGTGTTGCATTTAATTTAAATTTAAATTATTTTAACTTAAATTCATTAGATTTTAAAAGGCACAATTCATCCCTTCAGGTCACAATTTTTAGAAGGACTGGGGTTTTTTTAAATAATAAAAGTGCTACTGCAGAGAGTTTTATAAGTACTCAGATGCCCATGCTAATCCTTTGGCAAGAGTGTTCTGCATCATTGTCTGCAGGTACAATGTAGTCTATCATCTTTCAGTTTGATTCATACTTGAAACATATAGGTAAACCAAAACACGAGAGACAACAATTAGTCGTAGTGGAAAAAAAAAAGTAGCAGAGATCAAACGAATTCCATCATTTGTGGAATGCGTTGAACTGAGTAAATACCAGAAAGCAATTGGGAAAAGGATTTATGTCCAGTAGTGAAGAGCTAGAAGGAAATGACATAGACATCAGCAACAGCTAAGACAATCAGTGGAAGTCTATTATACCTATAAGGTTAACAACTTTAAATCTGACACAAAAGTGGAGCTTTATTTTCAAAGTAAATACCTAACTGAAACTAATTGTTCCTCTGCCAAACACAAATAATGAAGGTTGCCTTGAACTGAAAAAGGGTTAATAGTTGTCATGAGCTGTTCTTGGTTATCAGAGCAAAGTAAGCTCACCTTCATGAGAACATTTTGTTTTCTTGAGCTGTGTGAATTAGCCTCAGTTCCTGGCTGTGGTTTGGATTTGGATGTGTTTGTATTCCCTGATCTTCCAGTTGTGCAAACTATTCATTCCACTTACTTCATGGTTTTGGATTTCTACAGGATCTGTCTTATAAGGACCGCCACTGGCATGAAACCTGCTTCCACTGCTTCCAGTGCAAGAATTCATTGGTGGACAAACCTTTTGCTGCAAAAGAGGAACATCTACTTTGCACTGATTGCTACTCCAATGAATACTCTTCCAAATGTAATGAGTGCAAGAAGACTATTATGCCAGGTTAGGATGCTCACTTTTTGGATTAAGAAAAGATTAGACTAAATATCAAGCCCAAACTCAGCAACATTTATAACAAATGTTTATCCTTGACTCTGTCTCCTAAGTCACGGTGAACTTTGTAAAAGACAGTTGATACATTTCCTTGATCAGAACACAGAATTTTCATAATAGAACAAGATAGAATTGTTCTTCACATGAAGCAGATTACTCTCAATAATTAATATTTATTTAATTTAGTATTTTTATTAATAGGATTTATGATTGTCTATAGCAGTATTCATTACAAGGCTTTTGATAGTTGGACAATTAAAACTGATCTCCCTGTCCAATCCCAACTTTGTGTTCTGTCCCGATTGGCTTCCACTGCTTGAAGACCAAAAGCAGCTTGCAAATTTAATAGCTTGCTTAAGTCACAATTTAGCTTTCTATGTAATTACTCTAAGTTTAGCTTCTCCCATAAAAAATGAAAAATTGGTCAAAGTGCCTCTAATGTCTTTCTTGAGCACAAAGACATGAAGAAACAGGAAAGAGCTATTTTCTTTTTCAACATGAAACATGAGGTTATGGTGATAGATTGCTAAAACCTCATCTGCTCATGTCAATACAATGGCATTCTGTGATGATTTGAGGGCTTAAAGTGGAAGGAATATTGGTCCAGAAATAAAATATTAAAAGGCAATTTGAAAAATCCACTTAACATGTTCCGTAACAATTACTAGTTACTTTTTCCAGTAAATTTTTGTCTTGGCTGATTCTGACATTGGTCATCTTAGACAAAAGCTAAAACCCACAACATTGTGCATCTAAGGGCTTGATGATCAAATAGGACATATAAATGAAACAACAATGATATTTAAAAGCAGATGGCCCTTATCCATTCATGATTGAGTTTAGCATCTCCTTCTATTATTCCATGGGCACCTGGTTTTACTGATGCAGCACTAACACCTGACATGTTTGGAAGTAGCCAGTGCTAGTTTTAAAGCTGGAACTACGTATTTGCATATATTTTAAGATTGTTCATCAAATTCATCCCCATGATCAGTGAGCTTATCTACCAAATGAATTTCTTTTGCCTATTATGCAAGCTATAGGCTGATATGTAGTAATGGACTGATATACAAAGAGAACCCCTTCTTCTCTTGTAATCTGAAACAAAAGAAATCAATTTTTATGAAGCTTTGCAATCACCAACTGGTCTTTACCTGCTTACTCAAGGTAGCCGTGATGTCACCACATTCAGAGACCCATTTACCCAACTTGTATTTTCTGCTTACACAGCACACCATGTTAGTACAGAAGCTGCATCAGAGCACTGTGTCCACCAACTGAAGCATAATTCATTTTGAAAGAACCAGCAAGTGGTTGGATACCCTTTATGGAGACGGTTAATGCTACACTTGCCCTTTGCTTTGCTTCACTAAATGTACAATTTAGATTTAATAAAGCATTATCATGACATGCCCATTAAATACTAAAGTAATTACAAGCCTGATCTTTCTGTCCTTCTTCAAACTAAACTCCCACTGACTTCAGCAGCTAACAAACAGGGCTCCCCCGCCTTGAGTTTCAGTGGCAACACAATCCCAAAGAGAGAACAGCTAAAAATGTGAAAATGCTAGGTTATTTTAAAAAAGCAACACTACATCTCCTTTTTCAAGAACATTATTCCTTCAAGGACTGATTTATTTCACCTTTGTATGATATGGAAAGCTAGGAGCACAGAGAGGGCATAATTCTTAAAAAGGTGTGCATTAATAAAATGACACAGAAATATTCATGCATGTAAGCATCATGCAGAAAGATAATTAACAGTTCCCTTATGCAAGTCAGTTATTTACAAAAACTGAATTAAAAAATCCTGCAGTATGCTTCTGGGCAGAATTTAATAGGACAAAAGTAAATTAAAAGAAGAAAAATATGCAACTAGTAAACAAAGAGGAATTAATGCCTCAGAAGAGGAAAATGGTAAAACTTTACCCTGAAGTAATGGGGATGTGGAGAATTGGCATCAAAGGAGTTAGTCTGGTTCTTCATCATTAGCCAACATGATCAACTTGTCAGTCTCCCAAGCACCTGATATCATGTTTGCTGCTACAGGCTTCAATAGTAATGCAGAACTATAGCAGCATCATTTGTTTGCTTTCCCTTCTGGCCTGTATCAAATATTCAGACTTAAATGGTACATAAGAAATTACATGGTATGCAAAGAAATCTGTCCATATTATAGGGCATCTCCAATGCCCTGGAAGGGGTGAGTCCACCTGTCATACAGTGGGCTGAATCTGCAAAGCATAGTATCTGTACGCTGAAACTTCATTCTAGACAAGTTCATTCAGCTTCTGGCTACCATACCACTTTTCTGCTTTTCACAGAATCACAGAATGGTTTGAGTCAAAAGGGACCTTAAAGCTCATCCAGTTCCACCCCCCTGCCACAGGGAGGGACACCTTCCATTAGATCAAGTTGCTCAAAGCCCCATAGAACCTGGCCTTGAACACTACCAGGGATGGGGCAGCCACAGCTTCTCTGGGCAACCTGTGCCAATGCCTCACCTGAAAGTTTCAAGAGACAGAAAAGCACTTATGATAGGTGTTGCAAGCTGGAAACCATTGCAAATTTATAGTCTCAATGAGGGCAGGAACAAGGCCCTACAGCATATACGAAATAATCCTTTGTCTCAGTGACTATGCTTTAGTGGGAAGGGGAGGGAGGAAGGTTGCAAGGAATTAATCAGGTATCTTGCAGATTCTGAAAAAACAAAGAGAGACTTGAAATGAACAAAGTCACACTCTATGGAGGTATGGCCTTACCTTCACTCAGCACTAACAGCAACTTTTATTGCTGTCTTGCTAACTCCTCAGAACCTTCCTGTGCATTAGAATTTATTACCAACTCAAATAATACCACAAAAAGGTGTCCTAAGCCTTCATTATTAGCAGTAAATGTTTCTCTTCTTCACAAGAGAAGAACCACTCACTCTTCAAAAACCAAAATGGTACCAAATACCATGCAAAGCTGGTAGGAACATGAAATAGGCCCCTGTGTCACAGCTGCACTGCTTCTTAACTGGCAACCAGCTGCCAGGCAAACAGGAGGTGCAAACTGCATCTGTCTCAACCAGAAGTGGTTCAGTTGATGCTCTGGTCTCATTACAGGCACTCGGAAGATGGAGTACAAGGGCAACAGCTGGCACGAGACCTGCTTTATCTGCTACCGCTGCCAACAGCCTATTGGGACAAAGAGTTTCATCCCTAAGGACAATCAAAACTTTTGTGTACCCTGCTATGAAAAGCAGTTTGCCATGCAGTGCGTCCAATGCAAGAAGGTAGGGCTCTTATTTTACTTACCTAAAACCTAAGTGACTGAAGTCCATCCAATTTTACCTCCAAGCAGGTAGAATGCCTTTCTTCCATGTGTTAAAAGACTCAGAATCAACTGATTTTAAGAGATAATTTCAGTTCCCATTCTGCACCAAGTACAGCATTTAATACAGTGAGAATTCTCTCACTCAAAGACCCTTTATGTTGAAAGCATAAGAACACATTTAAAAAGAAAATAATTCTGCAGAAGAATAACTTCATTCAAGTATAACCCATCATACACCTAAACATTTCAACTGGAAGGAAAATAAGCTAGCACTTATAATGTGTTAATATTCTAATGAAGTTCAAGACAGAGATAAGCGTTACACAGAGCAAAAGCTGCTCCTGAAATGAACACTATAAGCTAAATATGCTCAGGAATATGACTTTCTAGGCTAAGGACCTTTTATTTGTGAGTTTCCTAAGTTCTATACACATGCACTGATAGGAATTTTAGAATCTTTTCCTAAAAGTATCATTAATTATGGAACTAACAAATCCCAGTTTCATATGGATATATGCCTAGGCAATAAAAATTATGGCTATACCCACAGTAAATTCCCTCTCCCACTGCCAGTGTTTCCTTTGTCTCGCTCTGTGTGCTTTCAGCACACCACCTGTGCCCAGCCTACCCAGACTTTCTTCCATGTGTGTTACCTGCTCATTTGCCCTCGCAGTCGAGCAAAGCTGAAGTTTGGTCGCATACCAGCTGGCCAGAAATAACTGCATCTTTGCTGCTGCACAGGCAAAACCAAGCAAGGAAAGGCAATTTTTCTTTCAGCCTTTGACCTACAGTATACCTAATTACCTCCTATCAATCCATTAATTTTCTGAATTGGAGTTTCATATCTTAAAACCTGTCTAGCATCCCATTTTAACCACATTTGAGAACAGGCTCAGAAATACTTGTGAAAGAGGTGAAACACAGGTGAATACAGATACTAGGTAGAGTGATCACACACAAACCTGATTCCTAGGGACTCTCCCTTTACAGAAGAAAGGAAGAAAACTTAAACTGCCCAATTTTACAGCTTGCTGAGGAATACTGAAACAGTCAAAAAAAGTTCCATTTGTCTAACATCAGGAGGGCTGGTTTCACAAATAACTTGTTCTAAGAGAAAAACTGCAGAAAAGCACAGGGTTCAGATAAAATTTGAAATGAAAGTCTTTGCCAAGAAAAGCAATGGGGAAGTTGAAACATATGAGGTAGTTCCTTCACCATGAAGAATATGACAGATAAAAGAACAGGGGTGAGATTAATCCCCTAGCACATGCGTATGGAAAGCAACAGATTAGCTTTAAACACAAAGAAATAGCTGAGAGTGAGATTATGCAATATATGGAGAAGAAAGTACTTTGAGTGTGGGACTTCTTTATATAAATTAGGAAATTATCATAAAACACTTGGGTGATTTTCTCAAGATCAGCTCCAGCCAAAATGATGACTTTGCTGCTGCTAAGTCTTCTTTCCCTTCTCCCACCCACAAAAATCCCATCACCTTTCCTCTCTCCCAAATCAAAGATCAAACTTGCCACCCTCAAGAAAACACTTCTTGTCTTACTTTCCATGAAACAGGCTATCACCACAGGAGGTGTCACTTACCGAGAGCAGCCATGGCACAAAGAGTGCTTCGTTTGTACTGGGTGCAAGAAGCAGTTGTCTGGACAACGCTTTACCTCCAGGGATGAGTTTGCATATTGCCTGAGCTGCTTCTGCAACCTCTACGCCAAAAAGTGTGCTGGATGCACAAACCCAATCAGTGGTAGGTCTCTTGTGGCCAGCGCCTTTAAACTTTGCTTGTTTGTTTGTTTTCTCCCAGTGAACTGCTTCTAATGTTAAAAACAGTTCAGTAGTTCATTATGAGTAACTTGGGAAACTCAAGACACTGTACAATCCACATGCAATATAACATGTGAAATTAAATACTTAAGATGCCTTTCAAATGCCTAACAAAAAGAAATGGAAGAGGTCCTTAAACTGAAGTTTCCCACTTACCACCCAATTTTCATGGAACATGGTGGACCCACGGCAGCACAGCTGTGCACGTAGTGGGATACACATGTTCTGCACATCATTCCACTTACGTTCATGAAAGGGATCACTGATCTCAGCAACAACAGTCCCTTTGCCAGCAGAAAGTGTCCAGCTGGCTTATATCTCATGCTGTATTTCTAGAAGATTTCTACCCTGACTTTTCAGGACAGCAACTGAGACATCACAAGACTTTTAGATACTGCTTTCCAGTATAAAAGCACTTAAAGGAGCAACTGCTTAGAGCTTTACTGCAAAGCACCTGGCATAAAAATATAACCTCATGTAAGAAGTAGTCAGCATTTAACAGTATGATGCATACAGGCTAAGACTGCAAACCTTTCTTATATGTGGACCATCTCACCATATTACTCTGCTCTTGTGCCTGTCCCTCACTAACATATGTTTGATCACATAGCTCCTAAAAAATCAGTGTGTAACACTACAGGTGTTGTTTCCTGTTTGTGTGAAAAGAGGCATACTGCAGTCCTTTCTATCACATGCTGTTTCTTTCAAAAAGTTGCTACTAAAGGTAAAACAAAAGCAAACCCCCTCTCATCAGGTAAGAGATATGCCCAACTAAGTCTTCTGATTGACTTCCAGCTAGTTCTTCTAAAGCATCATATAAAACATCGTATTAAAATTGTTTGCCCTTTCTGAAATTAAGCAAGAGATAATTACTACTAAGAGACATTTGTCCTTCTTTTTCCCCTGTACAATTTCAATACCCTTCATGATAACCTCCATAGCCTCACACTCGTCAGTGCTCTTTGCAGTTTGCTAACCTGCTTCTTTTCTTGAGGCACTCTTCTCTCACAGCTGTGGCTCAAGTCATGACACAACCTGTGAAGACTTTTTTTAATGATCTAAATACATTTTTAGGAAACACAATTAACTGAAGACATCATAAAACACTTATGAAAAAAGCTATCAGACTTCTGTTCAGGGCAGTCGCTTTCCTTTTCTGCTGTATACCATAGTGCCATAACTTGAAAGTCATACTTGGTACAGAATAAGGGTAACAAAACAGGCACGACAACAAACAGATTTGTCACAATGGCATTTTTTCACTGCTGTATGTCTCCCCCTTGATACAGGAGTGCTATCTGAAACAGCACCACTTGATTACTGATGTACTATTCTTTTCTTGTAACAGAATGCTTTTGGTTTTCAAACAGGACTTGGAGGAACCAAGTACATCTCCTTTGAAGAACGGCAGTGGCATAATGACTGCTTTAACTGTAAGAAGTGCTCTCTCTCATTAGTAGGCCGAGGCTTCCTCACAGAAAGGGATGACATCCTTTGCCCTGAGTGTGGGAAGGATATTTAAAGATCAAAACAAGAGGTGGGGAGAGGGGAGGAAAGCCATGCTTGCAATATATAGTCTGAAATACACAGATGTTCAGAACTAGCTTTGCCACTCTGACTTTCGCTGTACTATTAATATTACTTAACTTTTTTCTCCAATCTCTCCGAATCTGGAGGGAAAACAACTTCAAAATCCCTAGTAGCAGTGGTGGTATTCAAGATTGCTACAGCTAACCAAAACTAATGCAAAACCCAAGACATAACATCATTTGGGGGTTACTGACTTAACATACTCTTTTTGGTTTTGCTTTTTGTTTTTCCACTCCATATTCTGGTTACAAGCAAGTGGTGTAGTTCACGGATTACAATGGCCACATACAGTACATTCATAGATGGATATTCAGGGTGAAACTCTCAGCCCACTGAAATCAATGGCAAACCCCATTCAATTTCAATAAGGCTGTGATCTCGCCTCAGTGTTCTCGAGCTATGTGACTAGTGTGCGCTGTCAAGTGTGTAAAAAGACTGTGAATGTAGAGTGTTCAATGTACAAGGATTTGTGCCATGCAATGAAGAGATATAATGATAAAACAGTTGAAGTGGGAGTGCTTCGTAACAGGTACATATTTTATTGCATGACTAGCTGATCATTGTGTGAAGTACAAGTTCTGATTGACAGTGTCAGTATTACAGTTAGTCAACATTACACTGCACATTGTTTTTTTCAAAATAAAATCATTTAAAACAAAATAGTGATTGTGGTTTAATTGCATTTACATATTAGATATTTACAAATAAAATGTTTTCACAGTCTGAAGGAACACAATGCAAGAGCCACACAAACACAACCCTTTTTGCACTTTGTCATTAGGAACCTGTGGGGTTTAGGCAATCACCAGATGGACCCTGCTGATACAACAGTCTTCTACTAATTGGAATTAGTGGGAAAATTATCAGCAAAACTGCACAACTGTGTGAAAATACTGAATGGAATTCTGCTGATAAAAATGTGCTCGTAGGCTCAAAGCTAAAAACCAAAATACTGTTTTTCTCAGCAAGCAAGGAGGTCAAGACAGCTCAGAAGGCATTTATCTTTGCAAAAGTCAGAAGTTTAACTTCTATGCTAGGGCATGCTTTAATTTCGTTATGTGTTGCAATATGTAAATACCCTTTCCTCTTGCATCATTTCTGCTACATGTCTGCTGCAAAGGCAAAGTTCAGCCACAGCATGCGGCCAGGTCAATAAAATCAAGAAACAATCCAAAGGAAGATTAACTCTCTTCCCCAAACAAACCTCAAGAAATCTGGCCATGTTAGACAACGTATGATCCTGGTACACCATCTGGATGGAATTCATTTTCATCCAGCAAAAGGAGAAAAGTAATATGTCACACTTCCAACTGGAATCTTCAGATGTGCAAAGAAGGATCAGGCATATACTTTGTGTGTAACTGGGTAGGAAAAGTTTGCTGCTAGTTCCTGTCACCACTCTTGAATTTGCCTCTTTTTGTACCAAGTGTAACGTGCCCACAGGTCATTCCTCTCTCATTAATTCAACCAGGTAAATAGATGCATCAGGTAAGATTTGGTTAGGAAACCATCTGAAGAACTTTGCTGGCTGACATTTTTGAAGTGCACACTGTGCAAATTAGATCTCATTGAATTACTAAATTCTATTGTTTTATGACTTCATTCTATGATGAAGGCTGTGGTAAACAATGGCTATGAAAATCCCTCTTACAGAGGAGGGCAAGCAGCTCAGTTTCTCCCCTGGGAGCTGGCAATCCCCCAACACACTGCAGCTCTAATACTTTACTGAGAAAAGAAAGATTACTAAGGGGGTAGTGGAAGGGAGCAAAAGCAGCACAGCTTGTACCTCCAAGCACTACAACAGATGGCAAAATGGCCCCAGCTTTGAGGAAAGTGAGGTGAAACATGACAAGGCTGAAAAGCAAACTAGCCTGAAAACAAGACATCATGCTATTATTCCAGTACAGCTCTGCATACTACTCCTTAACACATAACAACACCCACGTGATCCTAGCAACTAGAATTATACAAAATATAGACTAAACTCTAAACCACTGCCAAGAAGCCACACAGAAAACAGAACTCCTACCAGGCTACTACTACACTAGTGCAAGGCCCAGCACTTCACACAACACTAACTGTTGCTAAACTCCAGAGTAGCTACAGTCTTTTACCCCATAAGCTCTTTCTTAAGTTCTAATCATTTCAAGTCCACTGAAAGATGTGTAAAATGAACAACTTTAATTACATCACAAAAACAAGTCAGCACTACTTTGTTTGCTTTTAATTGAATTTATTTAAATAGGGTAAGGTTACTTAAAAGACAACTCTTTACATACAAAATGTACATTACGGTAAAGTTTGCTGTACTCAAGTACAAAAACTGGACAAGAGTTTAGTAAAAGGAAAACAGCACACTATTTCAAAACACACATTCTTAACATTTTACAGCATTCAAGAAGTGCCTTTTATGTTGTAACAGTGAATGGAGAACTTCTGTCAGTAATTAATTAAGCTATGGGTTTTGGTTTCAACATTAACCAGTATTACAAATGTAAACTTCTTTCAGACCACTACTAAGAACTTCTCTTAGTGGGTTAACTAAGCGGATTCAGAAGTTGATTCTTTTTTTATTTTACTGAGTCCAGAAGTGTTGTTATTATTTACCATCCATATCTAAAATGGATCTAAATTGGCTTCACCCTGAGCCACTGAGTTTTAGTAATAACATTTCTATCAACTTAATGGGATTTCTGCCTTATAAGGCATTACGAACAATGCAGATGAACCACCAAGTTTCACAGAAAAACAACACCCATCTTCAATGATCCAAGGAAGGGAAAAGAGGTTACCAATTTTTATTTATTTACTTTTTAAGAATGTGACTACATACACTAATGCTCTCAAGGTATTACTTTGTCTTCTTATCTCTGTCCCTTTCCAACTGTTAGTAAGTTGAGAAAGCACTGGCCTGCATTCCACATGTTTTCCCCATATTTTAAAAGCATGACTGTAATCAGGAGAACAGCAAATTTGCTACATCGGCACATTTTTACACTTAAGCATGTATAAAATATGCCTGTGTATTCAAGAGAAAATGGCACTAATCCATTCACTACTTCCTCTCAAAGATCCATATCAAACAGCCTAATAGCATACTTCCATCCATGTATTTCTTATGTCAATAAGAGAAACTTCAATTTGAAGTAATGCTGTTAAAATAGTTCATCTCTTATTACCAATCTAACTTGCACTGTAAAGACTACACTCCTGTGCAACATAAAGGAAAACATTTTGTCTCAGACTATCTTACCAGCAGAACGGTCAGTTTCTCACCTAAACGAATTATCTTACTAGGGGAAAATCCTGCCTGACCAATTTGGTGGCCTTCTATGACGGGGCTACAAAAGTGATGGACAGGGGTGGAGCAGTTGACGTCATCTACCTGGACTTGTGCAAAGCGTTCGACACTGTCCCACATGACAACCTTGTCTCTAAATTGGACTGTCATCAATTTGATAGGTGGACCACTCGGGGGATAAAGAACTGGCTGGATGGTCGCACTCAAAGAGTTGTGGTCAACGGTTCAATGTCTGGCTGGAGACCAGTAATGAGTGGTGTCCCTCAGGGATCGGTGTTGGGACCAGTCTTGTTTAATATCTTTGTCGCTGACATGGACAGTGGGATTGAGTGTGCCCTCAGCAAGTTTGCCAATGACACCAAGCTGTGTGGTTCTGTTGATACGCTAGAGGGAAGGAATGCCATCCAGAGGAACCTTGACACACTTGTGAGGTGGGCTGATGCCAACCTCATGAAGTTTAACCATGACAAGTGCAAGGTCCTACACCTGGGTGGGAGCAATCCCAGGCACAGCTACAGGTTGGGCAAAAAGGAAATTCATGGTAGTCCTGCGGAGAAGGACTTGGGGGTGTTAGTCAATGAGAAAATGAACATAAGCCAGCTTCAGTGTGCGCACACAGCCCAGAAAGCCAACCGTATCCTGGGCTGCATCAAAAGGAGCGTGACCAGCAGGTCAAAGGAGGTGATCCTGCCCCTCTACTCTGCTCTTGTGAGGCCTCACTTGGAGTACTGTGTGCAGTTCTGGTGTCCTCAACATAAAAAGGACATGGAACTGTTGGAACAAGTCCAGAGGAGGGCCACGAGGATGATAAGGGGACTGGAGCACCTCCCATATGAAGACAGGCTGAGAAAGTTGGGGCTGTTCAGCCTGGAGAAGAGAAGGCTGCGTGGAGACCTCATAGCAGCCTTCCAGTATCTAAAGGGGGCCTACAGGGATGCTGGGGAGGGACTATTCATTAGGGATTGTAGTGACAGGACAAGGGGTAATGGGTTGAAACTTAAACAGCAGAGGTTTAGACTGGATATAAGGAAGAAATTCTTTACTGCAAGGGTGGTGAGGTACTTGAATGGGTTGCCCAGGGAGGTAGTGAATGCTCCATCCCTGGCGGTGTTCAAGACCAGGTTGGATGAAGCCTTGGGTGATATGGTTTAGTGTGGGGTGTCCCTGCCCCTGGCACAGGGGTTGGAACTAGATGATCTTGAGGTCCTTTCCAATCCTAACTATTCTATGATCTTTTTAATGTCAAGAAGGCTCTTGGGATGATTCTGAATTTCAATAGCTACTTTAGTTATTTGACCATAAGTGGAACAAAACTGAATTTTACTGAAACAAAGATAGTGTGAATCGGAATGACATGCTGGAGATGAACTACAATAATCTTCAACACTAAAAAAAAAGGGAGTGGGCTCGTAGTAGAACATTGTAATATTACCACCTTTTAAAGAAATACTGAGCTACTTGGTGTATATAAGTAGACACTTTTAAGGTGACTGGTGATAATGACTCCAGCGTTACAACAGGGAACTTTTAAAGTCGTTAAAACTTCACAGCAATCTGAATCCCTGTAAGGTTTAAAAAGAGTTGTACTTCAACTGTTTAAATACGACTTATCTGTTTGAAAATATGGAAGTAATACTTATGTTTCAAGCACCATTAGCTACTTCATGGCCATGTAACATGCTGGATTTTCTTCTTTGCTTCCGTAGGCTTTAGGTCATTCTGGAATATAAGAAAATATATAAGTATTCTTAGATATACTGTGCAAGTAGAAGTTAGAAATTAACCTGCTGTATTTAAATCTTACACTATGGCTGCAGTCATCTCTACGCTACTACAACAGCTTTCTACTGCCATCTTGTGGAGAACGCTAAGTATCACACAACTTCTTTAAAGAAGATACAAATAAAGCAAAATCAATTCAACTATCTGCAAATCACATATGTCATTTGATTTTTCTTAATCCCACAATTGGTTATCCAAAAGTATCTTTCAATTATGCATCTTAAAGACAGGCACATATTGGAGTTTCTAAACATACTTCTATATTTACATCAGATTGCCTTCTTAAAATATTTGTTGAAATGGGATTGTCTAAGAAAAAAATAAACATACAACTAGGAAACCCAATTTACTTCTGTCAAATAGTAAAAAGGTTAGAAAAAGAGAAGGAAAAGTTGCTTTTCCTCTGTAATGATCAGTATAAAAAGTTAAATAATTGCCAAAGCCTCAGATCAACTCATCTTTCAAGACCTACCCCAAGAAACCAGAAAAAAAAAGCAAGCAAGCCCAAAGTAAAACAAAGGGAGATTGAAATGGTGAAATAATTACCTTTCACCATATAACATAAGAAAAACACTTTGAGAAATTACAGATTTAACAGTTCACACAAGCAGAGTAAAGACAGGTATATGAGTTCTCAAGAACATCCTACTCCTCTCTCTGCTCTCATGAGACCTCACTTGGAGTATTGTGTGCAGTTCTGATGCACTCAACATAAAAAGGATATGGAACTGTTGGAACAAGTCCAGAGGAGGGCCACAAGGATGATCAGGGGACTGAAGACAGGCTGAGAAAGTTGGGGCTGTTAAGCCTGGAGAAGGCTGCATGGAGACCTCATAGCAGCCTTCCAGTATCTGAAGGGGGGCTATGAGGATGCTGGGGAGAGACTCTTCATCAGGGACTGTAGTGATAAGACAAAGGGTAATGGGTTCAAATTTAAACAGGAGAAGTTTAGGTTAGATATAAGGAAGAAGTTCTTTACTGCGAAGGTGGTGAGGCACTGGAACAGACTGCCCAAAAAAGTAAGGAATGTCCCACGCCTGGCAGTGTTCAAGGCTAGGTTGGATGAAGCCTTCGGTGACATGCTCTACACATGGCAGGAGGGTTGGAATTAGATGATCTTAAGGTCCCTTCCAATCCTAACCATCTATGATTCTGCAGAGCAGTGGTTTGGGGAGTACAATCAAGAAATCTCTCTTTCTGTTTAAGAGTTTAAATGTTTATTTACAGCAATGTTGTACAGTGCAACCACTGAACATTTTAAAAGAATTAAACCTTAAGGAGAGACAGGTCTGTGCTAGTCAGCACAAGACCTTCAGTTTATCTTGACAGTCAAAGAACAGTCACTTGCTTGAAAAAGCAATTGTCCTTACGGTCATATTAAAAAACGTATCAGGCTTTACACTTTTAAGCCAAGTACATTGACTCTTCCTGGATTCATTACTTATTATTCAACATTACACTAATTTCAGACAGTAAAGTAATATCCATACAATATACTTGCCTAACTTCAAACATATCTAACCAACACTAACCAAAGAACTTACCGGTATTAACCTGAACAACAAAAATTGGATAAGGTAGAAAGTAAAGTGCCAGAGGTCATACCTATTAAGTGTCAGATATATAGTCACTTAAATGTGCTTATCCCTGTGTCTACAAAACATTTAAAGGCAATGCAAAGCAGCTGGGAGGTGTACACTAAAGAAATTTCAAAAGCTCTATGGGCTCAGATCTGACCAAGAGTCCCAAGTATTAAAATAAGCTAGTAATACTGGTAAGTAGGAAACACACCAGCATAAATTTGACACAGGGCCGCAGCCATGATCCTTGTAAAAAGTTCTTCAGAACAGCCATGTGTTTAGGTGCTCATGTTTAACAGAAGTCTGAAGGAACCTACGAATCTACACAGCAAGGATATTACCTGCATTCTTTCATGAAAGCATTTTTTTTTGAGAGAGAAATTAACAGAAAGCATTTCATGACCCAATACTCAGAAAACACAAGTCTGGTGACCTGAGAAAATTTTAATCAATGTAATTCACACTGCACATCTAAAGCTCCCCCTGAAGTTCAACTGAGAACAGATAGAAATAGCTCCTCTGAAGCCCAGACTTACTCCAGATAGTCCCATACTCCAGTGGAAATGTGAAAATGCCTTCATTTGCATCATGAAGAAACAGAAGACAAATGCAAGACTTATCCCTGCCTTGCAGCATGTTTTAAAGAGGACATAGCCCATTGCTCCTTGCTCACTGACAAGCTCTTAAAAGACTAATTACACCTTTCTCAGAAACAACCACTGTTCTATCTTTCTCCCCAGCTGACAGCTACATTCAGCACAATTACCTACACTTTCAAAGATATGCCCTGCTGAATTCGTATTTCTGGCCTTAGCTCTCTTCTCATCACTTCAACTCACTGGCCTCCTTCTGCACCCAGCTGTAGTGTAGTTCTCTACAGAAAATTTGTTTGCAGCTGAATCTAACTTGCAGAAAAAAAAGGTAACTATTTACCTTCATGGTTAACAGCTCAGTCATCAGCCTTCTACTTGAGAACAGCACTGGTCTGTTCAAGACCTCAGCGTGTCTTTCATCATCTTACAGAAGCCCAGGTACCTGATTAAGACCACCATGACTGAAAATAAGAACTCAACATTCAGCCTCCCACTTCAGTTAGTATGGCTTGTTATGGCTCCTCATTCAGACCCACAGTCTAGGCAGCTCTCCAGATATTCATATCCAGTTCCTTTCTCTAGCTTGCCAATTCCTGTGTGGGATTTGAAACAGATGGCATTCTTCCTCTAAGGATATATTCTACAGCTCTCAGCATCCCACTTCAGATCCAGTAACATCTCTTCATTCACTTTGACAAATGAAAGCTTGTCCTACTCAACCATTCAAGTGTGATTGTTACAAATGTTATCATTGTTTTTTTTTCCCTACTACAAAAAACAGACCACTTGTCCTCCCTCTAAGGCTCTTAAGGTTGTTCTGTAATACCTGTTCTCTCTCTCTCAGACCTGCCAGTAGGATTATTTTGTGTTTTATTTAACTGCTGCCAGCACCACCTTAAGTACTACCTACCAGCTCATTTTAAAGTTACCTACATTTTAAAGTTTTCTACAAAACTGCTCCTCTCACACAGAAGTTTCCTATGTACAAGTACAAAATACTTAATTTCTTTCATTCTAATCTTTCCCAGACCAGCTACTCTTTTGCCTGTTTCTAAACAAAACTCTGCTATTACTCCAAAATAAAATAATCCTGAAAACTCTTACAAGGGTCTACATTTGGCTCCTGCAAGTTGCTATTAAATAAAAAGCTGCAAAACAAGATACTGAATGTACATACCGGCAAATCAGATTCTTCTTTTGGAACAGCTCTCTTTAACTTCACAACAGTAGTTCCTGATACCGGAGACAACGGGTACACCTTCAGACTAGCCAACATACTGCTGTTAGTCTTTGAAATAGTGTTCTGCTTAGTCTCATTATTCCTCATTCCCAGCTTAGCGTCCTCTGATAAACTGGAGGCTGAAATGTACGTTGAGGCATTCGGAGGAATAGATAACCTTCTAACAGTGTTGGTGGTGCTTCCAGCTGGAGGAGGCTTTAGGCGATCAGCAGCTCCATTTTCTGTCTTTTTCACCTTTATGCTTGTACTTGTTGAACTGCCATCAAATACAATTAATGGCCGTTTCCTTAAACCTTCTACCGTTGTAACACTGAAAATACAAATTGTAAAGTTCTCAGAAACACAAGCTACATGATCCAGAAACAGTATACCCAAGACACATGTAGTGAAATATGAATTTAATCTTGCCTAAAGTAAAAATATCCCAAAATATTAACCTTAAACTCTTAGGTACTCTAAATTTAGGCAACAGAAATTGCTTTCAAAATATAAAGGGGGAGGGAGGGAAGCAGGAGACTGTGTGAGGAAGTATTCCTTAGCAAAGAGAGTTCTGTAGGAACTTTCTAGACAGGCAATTATAGTTGTATGACCAAAGACTATGCTTATCCTACTGTAGCTATTTCAGAATAACTAAAGAGATAATAGCTGTTAAGTATTTCAAAAGGTATTTGAGAAAGTATATGCCACCTTACCTACAAGAACGGCTCACAGAGCAAGAGAAAGTTCAGCTCTTATTCAAATTTGCTTCTACATTACTATCTGTTCACAACATTGTATGTCATATAATCCTCCTCTTTTTCTATTCATCCATTTCTGGGAACTGATAGAGACAAAGACAGACCTTCAATTCATTTGGAATTTGTTTGTTGAAAGATGAGACACAACTTTTTGGCTTATGTCTACAGTAAATGCAGTTTCAAAAGGCTGCTGGGGAAATGTGGCCTTGTCAGAACCAGGAGTGTTCAGCCAGGCAAGCTGTGTTCACTAAGGTTACTGAAACAGCCCTATTTAACAGATACATTAAGTTACCAGTATATTTTCACTTGAAAAGCCTAAAAAGTGACATACACTTCAAAAGTAAAACATGATACATTTTGGTCACTTTGGGTTTGTCTAAGAACTTACTCAACACTCCTGACAAGGACACATTTCCCCCGCAGCTTTTTGGAACTAGCTTTTCATGTGAAAGAGATTTAATGCATTTTTTCAGTTACCTTCCTTAACAAAAGTCTAACAAAAGTCTGCTTTTCCTATGGAGGTTTTTTGTGATTTTGTTTCTGTTTGTTGGTGATGGTGTATTTTTTTTTGTTTGGTTTTTAATTCAGCTTGCTGAAGACCAACAAGCCAGGAACTAACTGCAGTTCTGGGAGGATCATTATCTATTCTGAACTGAATTTTAGAATTGCAGCACTTGTATAAATGACCACATGCTACAATACAGATAATATTCCCAGAGAAATACTTTGGGAAAGTTCCAAAAGAAATCTGGATGCTGTACCATCAAGAACTGTCACATCTCATTTTTAGATGCATGGTTCACAGAAGAACATGGAACCTTGGTTGTGACATTCCCTTTCTCTATATAAAGTACAAGCAGCTTAAAAGCTTCAGAGCAGGACTCATGTTAGCCAGCACTTGTCTGAGAGAGGACACTGCTGCTAGCTAACAGCTGAAAAGAACATTCTGGGATCCTATTTTCTGTGGCAGGACACTCCCTGTGAAACCTAAATTTCAACACGCATCTTCTACATCCGAGAGAAATGTTGTAGCCACACTCTGAGCCAGTCTGGACATAGAACACACTCTGAGATTCATACTAGCCTCTTTCTTCCAGCACACAAGATGATACTATAGGTCTTCCAAATTATCTGTCCCTGAACATGAATACTTTGTAAAATGTTTGAAGTTGGAGAGACTGCATTTGGTTTTATTTGGTATGATTGTCTGCAAGCTCAAATATTCAGTAATAAGATGTATAAACCACCATCTGTGACCTCAGATATTTGATAGTATTATTGAGGTATAACTGCAGCTCAGCTGATATACAGCAAGTCTTTTAGGATGTGCCATCAATCACCAGAAGTAAAATTAAACAATATGCAACACTGACTTTCAATTTTCAATCTGTTTTTACCTCTTATCTGTGGCTACTAAAAGCATGCAAACACACACTGAACTGTGCTGATCAAGCCACTATGCCTCATATTAATTACAGTGCATGCTGTAAAGCTGTGGTTTCCACAGAGGAACTCATCAGAAGGCTTCCATTGTTCTTGAGATCAGTTCACCTTACTTCTAAATTGAATTAACAGCACTTAGTTCCTACCTCTGAATTGCATATAACTTAGAGCATCAGAATACCTAGGAATTTTGTTCTCTTTTTAAAAACAAAAATGTCAAGTTCTCCTTCCTCCTCTGCACAAACGGCAGTTCTGCTTCAATGGTGCACATAACTGTGAGGAGAACTGTAATATTTTAATATCCAAAAAGATGACTGAACTTCCTTAATTCTTTGTCAATATACTAAAACTGAAGTTTTGTTAGTGCAACTTTTACTTACTGAAAGTCTATTTCTCCCATTTCTCTCAAGTCAGTATTACTAGCAGTAAAAGCTTAACTTTTCTAGACAGTATTTTGCCAACATGTTAAGTATAAAATATACAACCATAGCAGGAATATTGACTGCTGGAAAATCTCAAAACTACCTAACAACAGAGCAAAAGACTAAGCCTAGTATGCTAGATATTAAGTGCTAAGAGCAATTGGTACAGAAAAGCAGACTGGTAGATCAAACATACCTCCTTTTACTTACTACTTTCCCAGAAAATACTGTATAGGTAACCATTATTGAATTTTACTGTACTAAAATAAAAGCCCCTAAACTTATTCTTCATATAAACACTGGATGAAGACATTCTCCCATCTGCACATTAACATTGCTTCATCCTCTCAAAAACATCCAGCCTATCTTCCATTTGTGATTAAAAAAAAAGTCTTTTGCACCTGTTTCGGCACACCAACAGCTCTTTTCATTATTCAAACACTGAACTCACACTTTTACCCTCAAGTTGCAAGTTGAGGTACTATATAACTTTCATGCACATGAAAAAGAAAAACAAAAACAAAACCAAAAACAGCATAACAAGACAACTCAGCGTGCCAGTCACTGCTGACATTAAAAAAAAACACCAAAACACCTAACAACAAGCAAGTCAATCACTTGACAATTTGCTTAGCTCTTCACAGTTAGAAACCTCAGTAAAGCTAAAACACACCCATGAAATCAACAAGCTGTAATACTGCAAAACTATGAGAATTTCTATCCACTTTTACTTCGGATGTACTACTGAAGCTAAACCAGAACTCCACCCATGTGCATCACACATCAAAGTCCTGGGCTGGGGGAAGACTGGGAAGAAAAGTTTTAGTAGAATAAATTTTTAAGGAAGATTTTGCCTTCTGATTAAATACAAACACAAAGATTTCAAAAATAAAGCAGAATGTTCTTCAGAAGGCGGATTTTAGTTTTGAATTGGACACAAAACTGCTGCAACATATAGCCCAGACTCTAGACCATCCCTGTCCAAAGAACAAGCATAATTAAACATGCTTTTGGCCCCTTACTTAAGCACTATAAAAACAGGATTATTATTTAACAATTATATAGTGAAACAACAAAATACCTTCTTTTTCTTTTCTTCATTATAAGGAACCTTGAAGTGTACCAATAACCCCGTATCAACACAAGCTGGGGGATGAAGGGATTTGAGAGCAGCACTGTGAAGAAGGACTTGGGGCTGATGGGTGATGAAAAGCTCAACATGACCCAGCAATGTGTGCTCCCTGCCCAGAAACCAACCACACGCTGGGCTGCATCAAGAAGAGTGTAACCAGCAGGTCAAGGGAGGAGATTCTGCCCCTCAACTCCGCTCTTTTGAGGTTCCACCTGGAGCTGTGTGTCCAGCTCTGGGGCCCCCAACATAAGAGGAAAATGGACCTATTGGAGCGAGTCTAGAAGGAGGGTTGATCAGGGGTTGGAGCACCTCTGCTATGAAGACAGGCTGAGAGGGCTGGTTTTGTTCAGCCTGGAGAAGAGCAGGCTTTGGGAAGACCTCACGGCAGCTTTTTCAGTACTTCAAGGGGACTTAGAAACATGGGGACAGACTTTTTAGTGGGGCCTGCTGCAACAGGACAAAGGGTAAAGATTCTAAATTAAAAGGTAGATTTAAACTGGATATAAGGAAGAAATGTTTTACAATGAGGCTGGTGAAACACTGGAACAGGGTGCCCAGAGAGGTGGTAGATGCCCATACTTGGAAGTGTTCACCATCAGGCTGGACAGGGCTCTGAGCACCCTGATCTAGTTGAAGATGGCCCTGTTCATGGCAGAGAGGTTGGACTAGGCGAACTTTAAAGGTCCCTTCCAACCCAAACTATTCTATGATTATATGAAAAGCACTATAATCCAGCTACCATTGATAACATTTAGATGACAAAAAAGATCACCTTCCCCTTTTTTCCTGTTAGGGCAGTAGTAGAATCTAACTCTTCTGACCCAGAAGACCTGAGACAGCAATCTCTATAAACTGTAACAACATCCAAAAGCTGTACAAGTTTCATTAATCAGACAAACAAAGAGCAGACTAATTACATTGTCCTAAATTCTGCAAGTGTAGCCCAATAAAAGCTAAATTACCTTTTATTCTCACTTTTAGACTCATTTTGCTGTCTTTTCTTCTCCATCATTTTTCCCCATCTACTTTTTGGCAAGTCACGCTGAGGCAGAGGAATGGCATGTTGAATATAGAGATCAGTGAGACCATCTTTATCCATCTTTACATCATTTTCAACTAGTATATTTTTCTGTGGGGAACAACCAAAAAAAAATGTTGTCATTATTAAGACAAATTCAAGGCACAAACATCTTAGTGGCATCACTTCTGTTTTGAAAAGCCGCTTTAGTGTAGCAAGTACAAATGCCAGGGTTTCAGAAGTGACAGGACTGCAGAGGTGACCAGTGTGGAGAGGCCATGAACAGTCCTGTGCCAACAACAGCCTGGTCTGCTGCCTTCCTTCGTACTGTCACCTTCCTTTGTTTTCGTGTGGATTACACTTGGTCCTTCCTTCACTGAGTCAATGGGAAATGAAAGGTATTTCGGTCAGCACATAGTGGTTTCTTTTTCCACCATCTGCAAGCACAGGTGATGGGCTGTTTCCATCAGTGTCAGAGACAGCTAGATCCACCTACAACCAGTACTGGGCAGTACACTGCCTTTGCCCACACAGCTGAACTGTGTAGCCCCTCCCTATCCAAAACCCTGCAATATTTCCCAATAAAAATAGGGGCTAGAAAAAAAAAAGAAGAAAAAGAATAAGGGAAAAAAGTTATGCTGGACATCCTGTTGATGACTGATGTTTTCATGCACTCTTTAACACACTTCCCTGAATCCAATTTCCCTAAATCCAACTACAATACTGCTCTTCACTCTTCTAAAAACCAAACTAGTAAAACATACTGCATTTCAAAAAACACATTACAAGTGTAGAGAGATGCTTCCTCCCCTAGTTCCCAAAGGGGGATTTCTAGCAACTGTCAGTCACAACAGAGAACCAATTTTCTTTCTAACCATGTATACAGTTGTGAAAACAAAATTTCTTGCTACCTTCTTTCACATTTATTGAAAGAGGAAAAATCCCAGTAACTTTCTACAAACTAGTAGTCACTGAAAGCAGCGATGTCTCTGCCATTACTGGTTTTGACAACACTTTGTGGCTTCTCATGTCAACCTAAAACCTGTACGTTCTCGTCCACATAAATTATATGACAAAAATTCAGTGAGCTCTTACAAAAAAAAAAAATTAAGACTTTGATTACTACTGTTTCTTGCACCTACTTTTCAGGCACGGAAGTAGCAAGTATTCCAGATCACATCAACTGAAGCTTCCTATGGTTCAGAACTGTTTATAACTCACTTCTAAACTTTTTTTTTTTTTCAGTTATGCATACTTAAGTAGGAGCTTGACTGACTTTGTAAAACGCATTTCCTTAATTCACTGGGTATTAATCACCCTTCCACGGATAATCTTACTGTATGCAAATACTGTTTCACATTGAGAGATAAGAGAGTTATTCTTTATCAGCTGCAATGTTCAAACACAGCCTCTCTGCAAATACGGAGACACCTCTCACACCACGGGCCTCCCCTAATGAAGTACCTAGCCTATACAACCAACTTGTGTAATACCAGCTTAGGTTTTGCTTGTTTATTCCCTGAACTCTTCTTGCGCGCCTATTTGTGACGGAAAGAGAAACACACACCGCAGGTGTGACACGGCGGAAGGGGGGGGGTCAGGACAACAAGCAAGACCGCAGGGCAGCGAGGACTTCCCTCCCCGCCTCAGGACCCGCTGCTAAGAACCTGCCTTCCTCCCCGACGGCGCCCGAGCGCACCTGCTCCAGGGTGAGCAGCAGGAACTCCTCCGAGAGCAGCTCCGGGTGCAGCAGCAGCTCCGACTCCGGGCGCCCCGACCCCCGTTCCACCTTTCCGTCAATGCCATCACCGCCTCCACCTCCGACCCGACCCCTTCCCCGCGCCGCCATCTTCTTCCCCCGACGACCCCTTTCCGGCTTCCCACAATGCCGCGCGGGGCGGGGGCTGGCGCAGGAAGTGGCGCGGCGGGGTGACGTCAGGGTTCGCCGCTGGGTTAAACGTGTCTGTGACAGGGGCAGCGATGTGATACATTGCTTGCTATGTTGTTACACAGCTTGGGCCTGGGATGGAGTGACCTCGAAACAACAAGGATCTTATGGGCACAACTAAGTCCTGGTCGTGTTTGACGGTTCAAAGGAGAACATTCAGGACTGGTAGTACTAAAGGATGAGTTATTTGACAGCTTGGCAAAGTGAGCATTCAGTTACCTAACTTGGCAATGAAACCAACTTTTGAGGTGTCCTGAAGTGAACTGCCTTCATTATTATACTGAAAAATCACACCCCCAGGTCAGAAAGGTGACCCCCAGGTGAAGGCCTCTCACCTGAGCATGCAGAGTGACTAGAATGAGCGACACAGCAAATGTTATATATAGATTACAACCAACCATTGCAACGAGGAGTGTACCATCTTGTAAGTGTTGTGTATAAATGTAAGAAGAAAGCCAGCACTGGTGTGTTTGATCTGTGGAACAGTGCACCCAGGCATGAATAAACACAGTATCTCTCCTGAGCCTGTGGAGCTGGTTTACTGCATGCCAGGCACAAACCTGCTTTCAAATCCACTTTTTGGACAACAGCAACTAACAATTAACACTTCCTGAGATGCAATGAATAAAGTTGCTTTGCAGTTCCAAAGTAAAGTAGCTGCCAGCATGTCTGAGTTGGCAATCTGCCTATGTACTTAAAGTGGAAGGGTGAATTAACAAACGATTACATTAGTAAATTAACCACGCTGTCGTTACAATATGAAATAGCAACGTAACTCAAAGTACTTGATGCACTTCACAGCAGTAAGGATGAGCAATTCTGAGTAACATACAAACACACACATGGAACACACTGCATATACATATAACCCTGTGTGTAACATCATTGCTATATACAGCACTTCCAAGAATATGAATACGAGTTCTGAATACCTAAAACTCATTTGAGAGTACAAACAAACGGTAATAACACGTTATTTCACGTGGTGCCCCTCAGGCTGCCCTCTGGCAGTGTGTACCGCCCGTCTCCTTGCACTCTCCCCCTCCCAAACCACCCACAACCACTGTTACATTCCGATTTCTCTCGGAAGAGCTGGTTTTCTCCTGTGTTAGGAGGACCTGCCCTGTGACCACAACCCGTAGCGCTCCTACAGCGAAACAAACAGCCACCCCGGGCCGGCCCCAGTCCGAACATCGTGCGCACCGCAGGGGGTCCCTCCAGCCGTCCTTCCACAGTGCGAATGCACCACCCGGCTGCGAGCCCTAGGCCGCCTGCAGCCCGGCGGCTTAGAGAAGGAGCTCCCCGTCACAGGGGCAGCGCAAGGCTGCGGTTGCCCGCCCTCGCCCCGCCATGAAACCGATGCTCGAGGGGAAGACTCCTACACCGAGCTCCATCCCGCAGGCTGCGTAACGTCATCACCGTACGCCGGCCACGCCTCCGATGGGCGGGGTTTCGTTCAGGATCCAACCCACTAGTTGGAGGGCAGACGGCCTGTGGCTCTCCCATGCACATACACACACGTGACCGGAAGGGCCCGGTCCGGTGCGGTTGCCTTTCTCTCTCTCCGGGAAGCGGCGACGCTGGCGCAGGGCGGGGTTTGTGCGACACCGGAAGCGGCGCTCCCGCTGGCGATCCCAGCGCGCCGACAGCGCGGCTTGAGGCGCCGCCCGCCCGGCCGGCCGCTGGCTCCGGACCTCACCGCTTCAAACGGCGGGCCCGGCTCCCGGTGTTGTGGCGGCGGCCGGCGCTGGCAGGTGCTACGGGAGGGAGAGCGGGAGGAGGGACTCTGTCATTTGCTGGGGTGGAGGCAGGCTTACTGGGGGCCGCGGGACGCCGGGCCTGGCTTGCGGCCCCAGGTCAGGCTGCGGGTGTGTGAGGGGACGGAGTGAAGCGCAGCACCGTTCTCCCGGGGATAGCGTGGCCCAGCGTCTCGGGTCTGCGGAGCCATGTTCGTGGGTTAATTAGCGCTTGCTAACTACATAGGGTGTAGGAGTACGTGTGCGTAAGGGAGCGATGCAGAGGTAAAGGAGGCAGTGTGCTAGTTTGCAAGGCAGCAGCAAGCAGAACTGACTGCAAAGCAAGACTTTAGCTAATGCAAGTGGGGGAGAGTTGTTTTCTGCTTTTTATCAGGAAAGAGTGTGTGCAGGTTTACTGGTGCACTTAAGAAAACAATATCTAGGAGTCTAGTAATCTGCTTGGCTGTTGATTAGCTTTTGATAATAAACAACCCATGATCTTGTTTATGCAGTTCGAAAGTGGCATAGTGACTTCCATTTGTAACTGTGGGGTAGGCTTTTGCACTTTCAAGAAACGGAGTGTTCTGCAGAACCTGTCTCTTTGCATGTGTGCAGGGCCTGTGTTCTTATAAATGACAACAAAACCAGTAAAAAAACTCACATACAGATTATGTGTATTGACATTGGTGATTCTTAAAAGCCTTTTTGACAGCTTTTTTCTAGCATGAATGTTTTAGTTTCTTTGCTACAGACTTATGTAGTACTATGGGTTTTTTTTTTTGTTCTTTCTGCTCATGAATTGCATGTCTATTTTGGTTTCTTTTATCCTCTTTTCATCGTTCTTCGGTATGCTTTTGGGAGGTTTTTAATGCATTTTGGTCAAGAGCAGAATTCTGTAGTTCTCCCAATGGCATACATTAACATTTTTACCTTGGGCTACAGGAATGTTAGTTGTTGACAGCTTTAGGTATGAAAGCTGCCTAACCTCTCTAGACTATAGTTTATCACTTCAGGCTACACAGAAGGTCTTAGAAATGGTTGGGGGTTTTTTGGCAGTCAACTATTGGGCAGCACTTTTTAACTTAATACACTGTGTTTCTTTTGATAATGTTGGAGCATATCAGGGCTGTGTTCCCAGGGATTTGCGTTATCGTTTTACCTTAGGCTATTTCTCTAGTACTTCCTAGATTTGGGTTTTTTTTTCTGTCGAAGGTCAGAACACTAGTATACACTCCAGATGTGGATGTGGTTTGAAAATATTGTGGAAGACTGAAATAAAATCTTTTAATTCGTGAAAAATGGGAAGCTCTTGGCATAAAAGATTGCTACTACCTCTTGATAACATGGTTCGCTTCTGGCTCTATTCCTAGTTTGATTTAATCTTACTTAGTAGCTTCGTGTGAGTTGTATACCTTACCTTTTCTCACTCAGTCCTAGAATATTTTGCCATGGATTCCAATGTTCTTTTGCAAAGGCAAAGGGAGTTTTCAGATATAATAATTTGAAACTAAATTAATTTTAACTATATTTGGTTTCAGGATGTTCATAAAAGCATTTTGTTGATGTTGGTATCTCTTTTGGTCCACAAAAATTTTGCTTGATGTTCTATATCTCCATCTTACTTGTGGACTGAAAGTAATTGTATATGTTTTTTCTTAAATCCATTCAAGATGTTTAGTATTGTGTTTTCCCCAGGGTTGGATAAGTGGTTGTTTCAGACCAGTCATGACAAATTAAAAGGTGATTAAACAAGGCCAGCAATTTCTCATATGCTCTTCTTTGGAGTGTTGAGCACAGCTGTTTGCTGATTTCTTATAAAAATAACACAAGTCTGGAGTACAGTAAAATTACACTGGCGGGTTTTAAAACACTATTAATTGCTTCATAAATTGCATCTGTCCCTTGGCAAAAGATTGATTGCAAAAGAATGGGTATAGTTTGTAAAATGAATATTAGAAGCGCTGCTTAGCACTTAAAAGCAGACTTCTGGAATTGTTGTGATAGTAGAGAACAGAGCAACTCTTAATTTCTGTAACATTGAATCCCAAGCTTAATGAATGCTTTATGGACCATGCGTCCAAATTTGTTGTGTGAATGTGCTTTATAATTGTTGCTTGTAAAGCACATTTAGGTTTATAAAGTCTGATAGTGAGAATATGTTAAGTGGCAGACACTTCACAGCTATTATAAAAAAAAAACAACAACTCGAACCAATAAATTCTAATACTCTTCAAATGGCTTGGAAGTTACATATTTCTGATTGCTGGAGAGTAAGGTATGTAAACTATATGTGCTAAAATGTCTATGATATATTTGCTAAGAGACTAGGTCCTAATGGGCCTAAATTGAGGCCTAACATGAGATGTTAACTCATCGCACTGAATTCCTTGTGGCTTCTCTAGAAATCTGAGAGCTGAAGCTTGTATATTTTCATGTACAAGTGGTAGAAAACTGCATGACAGGTTTATAAATCGTTTAAGTACTGACAGGAACCACTTGTAGTGTCAAAGAGAGACAATAATATACTGGTTACATGTGGAGAAAGCATCACTTCAGAATATCTGGGTGCTGTTGTGAACCTGTCTCAGGATAGACTTGAAGTGGAACAATACAATTTGATTAATTTCCGTTATTAATGTGCTCATTCTGGCTTGTGTAATCAGGTTGGAAATAGAATACAGACTACTGAAAATTGCAACAGTGAAGTTTTTGTATTGGTGTTTAAATTGCTGCCTCTGATCTTTGATGTGTGTGGAGATAAATAGTGGGTATTTTTTCTCTTTAACCAGATCACCCAGAAGACACAATGAGTGTTAAAGCTTTCAAGCTCGTTTCTGCTGTTGAGCGGGAGATGTTAATGGGAGACAAAAATTACATCAACATCGAATGCATTGAGTGTTGTGGAAAGAACCTCTACATTGGAACCAATGACTGCTTTATCTATCGCTTTCTGTTGGATGAAAAGACATCAACAGCTGGAAAAATAACTTTTGCTGCCACCAAGCAGCTACATAAATACCTGGGCTTGAAGAAGCCTGTGAGTGAGTTGAAAGCAGCCTCTGCCCTCACCAGGCTTCTTGTGCTTTGCGACAACACAATAACACTAGTTAACATGATGAACCTGGAACCTGTCCCCACGGGCGCTCGAATCAAAGGAGCTGTGACATTCACATTAAATGAAAACCCTGTGAGTGGGGATCCTTTCTGTGTCGAAGTCTGCATTATCTCAGTCAAGCGACGGACCATCCAAATGTTCATGGTGTTTGAAGACAGAGTCCAGATAGTGAAGGAAGTGTTTACTCCAGAGCAACCCTGTGCTGTGGCCGTAGATGGTTATTACTTGTGTCTAGCACTTACTACACAGTATATAATTTTGAATTATAATACTGGAGTCTCCCAGGATCTGTTTCCTTATTGCAGTGATGAGAAACGGCCAATTGTGAAAAGGATAGGCAGACAAGAGTTTCTGTTGGCTGGCCCCGGAGGCCTAGGTGAGACTAAGGATTGTCACTTTTTTCCCAATTTTTTGACTTTTCTCTCTTAGTTTCTCTCAATTTGCAAAGCAAAGCTTTACTAATTGTGTTGTTCATGATAATGATGATTTTTTTTTTCACAGGTCTGTACTGGAACATTAAGATCAGTAGGTAGATAGTAAATCTTGGGTACTAAGTATTATTATTACTCTCCTGCTTTTTTAAGGCACAAAAATCTGATTACTTGTATTTTATTTGTGTCTGTAGAAAGCTTCATTTCTACATAGATGACTAATAGTGGTAGTATCTTGCAGCCCAATGTAAAAAAATTGATTTGTACCAAGTGACACTTCAGAGCCTGATAGCCTTTCTCCAGTGACTAGCTACACTGGGTTTGAGGAGCCTCATGTTGCTATAAAATCATTAAATTAGTGTAGATGAATTTTTTCTTTAGTTGCTATTCAGAGGAGTTCATAGGACGTCCATTTAATAGATTGTAGCAGTTTTCCAAATAGATATGTCATGCTACAGTGCTAGTAGAAATGTCAGTGGAAGTAAACTGTATCCTAACTCCTTAGAGCTAAACTCTGTCCTAACTGCAGATTTTGGCAGATACTACAGGTTTTATGCTCCCATCTGCTTAATTTTTTTATAGTACTTGTCAGCTATGTACTACAGAAAGTGATAGTTTAATATTGTAAAATGCAGGATAGTGCTGTTCTCTAATAGACAAATGATTGTAAGGACTACTGCTGCTGTGATCTGTCTGAATAAGCAATATGCTGTGAGGTCAGTAATCTTGAGCTTCTTTGGGAAAAGCTGTAATACGCCAGAGCTGACAGACCACAGGCAGAATGCTTTCATGCTGTTTGCCATATGACTATCCAGATAGGAGATGCAGTTTATGCGTCTTCCCTGATACATTAGGAATAGTATGTGGCACAGCTATTTAAGCCCTTAATTTGGGGATCTGCATGGGTTTATGCTTTTTGATATAAATTCCAAAGTACAAGTGTAATCACTTGTTTATGTTGGAGTTTTGTTTGTGTCCAGAATGTGACATGTACATCAACTCACCAATGTGTGTTTTTCTCAAAAGAAGACTTATTAGAGCATCAGTTTATGCAAATTAAAGATATTCCAAGATTAACTTGAGGGTTTTTTTCAGATGTGGGTCTTTTCTAAGTCATCTCAGCTACCCTCCTCTTATTAAAACAGTTGCTTTAAATGTGGACATGTATTTGTGGAAATTATTTTAGTAGTGCTATGGAAGTTACAATCTGAATTGACTGTCTAAAAGTACTCTTTTGTGACATGCTTCTAAGGAGATCCCATTCCTACTTCCATCTTTATCTTTTTAGGAATGTCAAAGCAGATTCTGGTCAAGTGGTTAGTTTGTTTTTTGATTTAAGAAGAACAGGTATGCTTTCAAAAGCACAAATGTGTTTAGTCAGAAAGCAAAATTTTATTTAGTCTGACTTTTACTATTATCTGGTGTCCTGGAAGAGGGCTGTACATTAAGACCTCTAGTCTCAAAATCTAACATGCCTGTGTAAGTAGATTGTCCTGGGGTTAGAATATTCAGGTGTGTGATATCTTAAACAAATGCACTTCTGCAGCTCTAAACAGGCTATAAATTTTCCCTTTTCTCTAGCTCAGAAACCTTACAAAGACTTCTTGCAACGGATTGTATGTTTTTTTTCCTTGCCTAATTTGGCTTGTGGGTTTGTGGTTTTGGTTGTTGTTTTTTTTTTTTTTTTAATCAGCTGTTCTTTATTCCCTCCCCATCTTTCAGTTTTTCCTCAGTAAAATTCTTAGTGTCTTTAACACTTCCCTCTTTGAAGTTGTGAAGATGGTTGAGTATCTTTATAGTATATAAGCATTTTGTGTCTTGGCATTTGAGGTAGGGCTCTGCTGTAAGGTGAATTTGCTTGAAAACGCTTGATGTTAATCTTTGATTCTAATTTGTTTTGCTTTTGTACATCTTGTTGCTTAAGGCATATTTATTTGGCACTTGGTAGAACACCTATGCTAAATTCAACCTCTTTTACTGAGGTGGACGTATTCTGCATTAATATATTTGCTTTTGTAGTGTTTGAAGTGGGATTTATTTACATTAATCTGCTTTTGAGTTAAGACTGGAATTTAGAATGCAGAAAGCAATGACTTAAAAAGGTAATTGTAAAGTAAAACATCTTTAAGTTTCTTGGGTATGTAACCTTTTTCCTTACCTTGACTGCATTTAAAATCTGATGATTACAATTGTTCATAGCTGATCTATAGGCTTAGCCTTTTGGTACTTGGTTGTCTTGCCTTGAAAATAGTATATAGTTCAGTCTTTCAAAGAGATGAGGAGCTTAATTTTTGATGCATCTTCATTCAGTCCTGTAACTCATTGAGACTTGAAAATGAGTTCTTTCTGGTGATGTATGAAACCATGCTTCCCAAAATTCAGTTTTTCATTTTATGAAGCTTTTGTTGCATGTTTCTGATCAGATTTCTTGCCATGTCGAGGCTTCAAGTTTTTAACAGCAGGGGAGCATTTTTCAAATTTGAAGCAGTTCTTGCATGTTGGCAAAGGGCACACTTCCTAGCACCAGCTGGAGCAACTGCCCTAAAATGTCAGAGGCCTCAACTCAGACCAATCTCCCACAGGAGGGTGCAGCACTTCACAGCTTGAACTGAAGGGAGCACTTGGTGCCTCTTGCTGAGACTCTAACACAGGAAATTTTGCCTCTGTCTGCAGATGTGTGCTTGGTTAAGGATTTCTGTTGCCAAGTAAAAGAGATGCAGGAGGAAGTCAGCAGAGTACATGACACCAGGGATGACAAAAAGGAAACATAATCTTCTCTGAGACCCAGACATGAGCCTGAACCCCCAGCTATACTGAGGGAAGGACAGGCTTTTGTTTCTGTATGTTGCATGGTGGCAAAGGTTAGAAACTTGTGAATTCCCATTAAGGGAAGAACTCTCCTCCTCTGCCCGTAGATCTGCATCTATAAAATATGTTCAGTGCTCAGAAGCAGATGGGAAGCAGGAAGCTCTGTCCAACAAATCCTCTGAGCCTGTACAATGCAGTAGCAACAGGAGGAATTAGCAAGTAATAGTGGGAGACTCCCTGATACTGGAGATAAGGTTTTTCTCATCAGGCCTGCTGGAGAGGAAGAACAGCTTGAGGAGGAGTGTGTGGACTGTACAGGTCATTGAATGATTGCACAATTAGTGGTGATGAGGGATTTGACTTTTGTAGCTATGGATTTAAGGAAGAGTCAGGATCTACCAGACAAGTGAGGCAGAAGCGTTTTTGCCAACAGGCTGATCAACCTGGTGAGAAGGAGTTAAACTAGGAAATGGTGGTAGGCCAAGTTGGCAGAGAGCAGGATGATGTGAATGAGAGTCATTGTAATCAAGAGAGAGGTCTGAAGAGGCCCTGCTTCAGGCATATTCACATTAAGTCTACAAAACAGTGCAATGGTGAAAGCTGTCTTATATTTTTGGGGAAATCATCACATCTGTATGCTAACAGCTGAGGTGAGGGGTTACTCTTTACGTGACAGCAGCAGGAGAGTGTGGTGGCGTGCCTTGGGTCAGAGGAGGAGGCAGCTGAGAGTTCATGCAGTACAGCTAGAAGGCAGACATGGTGATGTTGTGGTGTCTGCTACAGACCACTTTGTCATGAAGAAGATGTAGGTAAGGCCTTCTTCAGATAGCAGGAAGAAACCCGCATTTGTAGGCCTTAGTTCTTAGGGGGCACTTGAACCGTTCCAGTACCTGATAAAGGGACAGCACAGCAGGCCACAGGCAGTCTGGGAGATTTCTGGAGTATGTTAATGGTGATTGAGGAGCTGATGAGGGCATTTGCTGTGTTGAGCCTAGCTGGAAATGTGAAGGTCAGGGGAGCAGCCTTGCTGCAGTGTCCATGAGATGGTGAAATTCAGGATCCTGAGAGAAGGGAAAAAGACCACAAGCCTGGAGTGCAGAAAAGCAGACTTTGGTTTGTTCAGGCACCTGCTTTAAAGAATTCCATGTGATATGGTCCTGGAGAGAAGGACTACCTCCTCCAAGTTCAAGAATGATCCATCCCAATAAGCAGGAAAACAAGCAAAAGTTGCAGTAAGTCTGCATTAATGAACAAGCAGCTCTTGCCCAAAATCAAATATAACAAAATAAGCAAGTGAAAGCAGGGCCCAGGTTATCTGGGAGCAACACAGATGCTGTCCAAGTATGTGAGGATAGGGTTGAGGAGACCAATGTCCATCTGGCATTAACTTTAGCACCTTGAAGTGCAGCAAAAAGCTTCCACAAGCATATCAGCAGCAAAGGAAGGTCACTGATACCCACTGCTGAATGGGGCGGGAGACCTGGTGCCAAAAGACATGGAAAAGGCTGAGGTGCTTAGTGCCACCTTTATCTCAGTGATTATTGGTATGGCCTTCCTTCAGGAATCCTCAGCCAGCCCCTAGGACCAGGGGGAAAACATGCAGCAAGAGAAACCTGTCCCCAGTAGAGAAGGATTGGGTTATGGATCATTTAAATAAAGTGGACAGTCAAATCCAAGGGACCTGATGGGATGCACCAATGAATGCTCAGAGTTTGTGGTCACTGTCACTGTGAGGCCACTCTCTATCTTTGAAAGGTCATGATGATCAGGGAACATTCTTTAGGACTGGAAGAAAACAAATGTACTCCGTCCTGTCTTAAATGAGCAAAAGAAAGGATCCATGTATGGAGGAGAGAGGGGGTGTAAAGAAGACAGATCTAGAGTCTGGTTAGTGGTATTGTGGTATCTCATCAGTGAAAGGATGTGAAGTAGTCTGTACAAATTGAAATACAGGAAATTCTACATAAACACAAGAAAACAAATTTCTCATTGTGATGATGGTCAAACCAGGAAATGGGTCTCAGAAAGGATGTGCAGTCTCTGTACTTGGAGATAGTCAAAAGCTGACTGGGCAAGTTCTTCAACAACCTGTCCTTGTTAACCCTGCTTTTAGGGAAGTTGGGCTAGACAGTCTCCACAGGTCCCTTCCTGCTTCAACTATTCCTTAACTTTAATAAGTAAAAAAAAAATACAATTTTAAATTACTTATTTTAGTTTATTCCTTCTGCTTTTCCAGAATAAACTCCTCAGTGGTGCATGGTTTGAGCAGTTGTATAGTGATTGAGTAGCCTACAAATGGAGTTGGAGAACTGAGCTTTATAGCTTAGGACAAGCACACAGATACTAAGGAGAGTGTTTCATAGATGGTTAGGCAGTGCCTTTCTTGTAGCTGATGACACTGCATAAAGCAACAATAGGGTAGTCAACAATAAGCAGCATGTTCCCTTCTTGTTTTCAGCCACTGGTAGTGTTCCTTATGCTGTCAACATTTATGATAACTGAAAGCTTTCATATTCCTTTTTAAGCAAGTAATAAACATGTGTTATTTCATTTTTACAGATATTTAAATGAAGACTCTTTCTATTTTAAAGCAAGCAAATAAATAAAATCTACAGTCTATTGCACGAAGTCCAGAGTAACCTGATAAAAGTTGGCCCTGCTTTAAGGGAGAGGATAGGACTGGACTGAATGTCTTTCAGAAACCTCTTTCTGACTTAAATTCTTCTATGATTCTATACATTTGTAGATATCTTGATGCTGAAAATAATGTAGCTGTGTTTTGGATAACTCTTGTAACCTTTAGATAGCATATGTATTTTTAATACAGAAACGATTACTGGCTTGATCTGTTTAATCAAATGCATTCTTGTACTGTAAAAAGGCCATTGCTTCTGACTGTATTTGTCAAGTATATTGTTATCCTTAGGTGAGAACTGGGTGAAAAGAGAAAGTGCATCATTCTGTGACAGAAACACTAGTTATTGAGGGCAGAGGAATGTAGAGCGATTTTGACTTGGAAAAATACTGTGCCTTGCTCTGCATATCCTTTCACTTCTGTAAAGGATTTTTTCATGTTACCTGAAAAAAAGTTCTGTCATTTAAAAAAAAGAAAAAGGTGGTGTTAAAATCAGGATTTTATAATTTTTTTGAGAATGTCATAGAAATAGAAAATTCTAAGAATTAATATTTCAAATATAATTAACCTTGAGTTTACTGCTGGTTAGTTTGTGTTTAACTCAAATTTTCTTCCACTTTTTGAAACGAAATTATAGCACAGAGTAACAACTGGAAAGCATTAAAAATGAACAGTGCAGTCTGTCTGGCATAAAATTCCATTTCTGATCCATAAGAATATCGAGATCTATCGAGTAAATTGGGAATTATATATTATGGCCAAACAAAAGTATTTTCTCTAAGGTGCTTTGAATGAAAAGCTGATCATTATAGTGAGAAAGCAAATAGCATTACTTGTTAATAGTCAGATGTGAAATTCTATTTATGTATTACACCCTTAGTCAAGGGAAAGGGCTGATGATTTCAACGCTGCTATAAAGGATCCAGAAGCTTAGCCTCTATACTGTAGTTCTGTAAAAATCTACAACCTTGTTTTCTTTTTTTGGGGGTTTTAATTCCAAGATGGTCCTCTTGCCTAGCTACCCATGCCTCATTATCCTCTGTTTGGAAGAGATTTTGCAAATTCAATAACATAATCTTTTAATCTCCTCTGCCCTTTAGAGCTCAGGCTTATTCTACCAGCTGTCAAGTGGCTCATTCCTGCCAGAGAAGAATTTTCATGGCATGTCTTTTTAATGGCATAAAAATACTGATTTTAAGGAATATGTATTCCATGTTTAGAACAGAAGTTTACATCATGCATCAGTGTGGCTCAGCTGGCAAAGGGTTACTGAACTAGGCCCAAAAACTTTGACTGGAGTTTTTCTTTAATTAGTGCCTTGGAAAGAGCTGGAGAATAGGACCAGTGGCACATTGTCCAAAAGCAAGTCAAACTCTTATTAAGCCAGGAGAAGGAAGGAGGTCAGAATAGACAGGAGTAAAGATAGTGGCAAAAAACCCCCACAAATTAACTGAAGATTTAATATGGTTATTTTGAAGGCCACATAGGAGGTATCATTGGGATATTAAGTCTTTAATTTGCACTTGGCTTTTGGGACAAACCTTTATATGCAGCCTCTGTATTCTTTTCAAATGATTGAAAACACAGATGCCTTGCAGGAAGTGACTCAGAATTGACAAGTAAATGGTTGGCTGTCAGCTAAAATGCTCTTTAGATATTTGACTCTACAAGGAACAAATATGCCTGTATTGCCAGATAGGTCAGGCAGTGCAGTTCTGAAGCTCTCACTAAGGCAGTATTGTTTGAATATTGTTTGAATGCTGGGTTTGACTAAATACCAATGTTTTGAAATTAATTCAAGCTACATGGCATAATTCTTATTTAAAAATCTTGGAACTTAATAAACTTGAAAATTCTTGCTAGTTCTTTCAGTAATCATCTCTTCAGTTCTTGGTGTTGTCTGTTTCTGTGGTGAAGGAAAAATTGAACTGAACTAACCAACAGGTCTGTGTGGTCCAAGAAGGTGCGATGTGCTGTCATCATGCCACCTGACACTGCATTTGTTCTTCTGAGACTATTTCCGTACCTTGGTACTCATGCTTCATATTGGAAAGGCAACAGTCTTCAACCAGCACAATACTCAGGCTTTGTTTTTCCCTTTTTCTAGGCATGTTTGCAACTGTAGATGGCATTTCACAGCGTGCCCCTGTGCACTGGTCAGAGAACGTGATTGGAGCAGCTTTGTGCTTTCCTTATGTAGTTGCTCTTGATGATGAGTTCATTACAGTGCACAGCATGCTGGACCAGCAGCAAAAGCAAACCCTGCCTTTTAAAGAAGGTCACATTCTACAGGACTTTGAAGGTATTAAAAATGACTGGTCTTTGAATCAATAATTCTGGAACAACCACTGCTGTGAGCATGGTCACTTAGCTTGTGTTTTGAACACAGTATCTAGTACGCACCTGTTAAAAATTACTTGTTCAAACTTCTATAGCAAATGCTTTCCTGATTAGATTCCTGCAGATTATTATAGGAAAACTTTAGTCATCCAAAATTCCATGCTTCTAACAAAATGTATGCTCATTAAACGTGCTCTAATTGTCAAGTTAATTGTTGGGTAGGAGTCTGTGGGGTTAGAGCTTCTTCATGTAACTTGATTATCTTTTTCCAAGGAGCAATGTTAATTCATGAGTCAACAATTGTGAGCTACAGGTATCTGTCCATTGGCTGTCCTGACAAAGGTCTAACCTAACTCCTAAAGGAGTTCTTTTGTACTCCTTTCTAAAGTATCTGTGTAAGAGGCTTAAAATGGGACATTTCATAAAAAATTGTTAAAGAAAAACCACAAACATTTCTTTTGATCTGTTCTTCAGTTAAGAACTCTTAATACATTCTGTTCCTAGGAGAGCTACAAGCTCTAGCACTATGAAATGTATGTTACTTGCTACCTTCAACATACAGCTTACAATTTTACAATGTAAGCCTGTGGAATATCTGGCAGTTAAAAGTCTCTGTGCTGTGGAATCTGGGCAGTAGGTTCAGTGGTGGTTTTTACAGCTTAGATCATCATGATATATTATAGCCACTTTCATTTACTCAGAGTGGAATATCATCTGTAAATAAATATATTTACCATTATCTCTGTATTTCTGAGGTGCAGTTTACAGGTAAACTATACTATCTGGTAAATACGGTAGCAAGAGATGAGCTTTTGGAACTTTAACACAATTCAGGTTTTTTGTATCTTGGTAAATCTTAAAGTCTATTTCTGAAAACAGGAACAGGGAAGGGGGTTCTATCAAGAATGTAAACTGAATATGTCCATTTTCTCTGCCCAGGAAAGGTGATTGTTGCTACTAATAAGGGAGTGTATATCTTGGTGCCATTACCTTTGGAAAAACAGATTCAGGATCTTCTAGCCAGCCACAGAGTGGAAGAAGCCCTTGTTCTAGCAAAAGGAGCTCGAAGGAATATTCCAAAAGAGAAATTTCAGGTCTGTCCTTCCTTTAATTTTCATGAAAACATAATTCTCATAGTGGGACCATGTATATGATGGTCAAGTGACCAGAGAAGGTGGAGGAGGAATTTACATAGAAAAGAAATCTAATACCTTTTATGGTTTCAGGCTGAGGAAGTAGACATGCTGCTGAATTGGGTAGTGCTTGTAAAGGCTGTGACATTGGCAGGGTTGAATGCTGTTCTGCTGGTGTTGGTTTTTTTTTTCATGTGTATAACTTGAAAACAATTTAAAACAAAACTGAAAAACTAGCAATAAAAAAATCCCATGTGATGCTTCCCTCGCACTAAGTTCAGTTGTTGGAGCATTTTGTTACCATTGAAATAGTATCTGTAGCATTGCTTTCAGTTTGTTTAGGAAGATGTAAAGTTAGGAACATAACTGCAGTGATTGCAGAACTGCAGTGGTTCAAAATGATTCTGTCTGTAAGGATATTTTTATTTTTAATGTCAAGAAGTTTCTAATTCCTTGTCATTTAAATTCTGGTCAAGCCCTTGAAAAGTAGTTATTAAATTAAATTTTTGTCAGCTTTCATTTTTATCCTTAACTCATTTGGTGAATGAACAGCTGGGTAGGCTGCTGGAAGTAAAACGTTTGGTGAGAAAGGTGTTCCCATCTTTTTACAAAGATGCAATTACCCAGAAGTACTGGAAGGGTTAGGCAAATGCAGAATTCAGTTTCCAGCATGTTTTGGTTTGCATCTTCACTTCCAACTTTTCATTTACAATCTGTTTAAAGAAGTAAACTTAAATCTTGCTGTGAGGACAGAATGCATGTTCTAATCAATATCTTCAATGTATGATGACCTGTAATTCTCACATTATTTTTCCAGTTTATGTAGATTTAGTGTGGGAGATGTCTTTTTGTTTTACCACAGGTTGAACTGCAGCTCATTATCTAAAATATGTGATGTAAAATCTCATTCCTCCAAAGTTTGCTTGTATTTAGGATTTTTCTGTCTGATAATTTGCTTTCTGTTCATTCGTGACTTATGTGCACATCATCTGTCTACTTTAAATTACTGTTTCCAAGATTATTAAATGTCTTTGCTAACTTAATATGCTTTTAAGGGTGTTCAGTTGCTTTGAATCAGTGCTACAGCTGAAAAACAGAAAACATAGTACTTGCAAGCAAAATAGTAGCCTATTCTAGTCTGTATTTGTAAACTGAGATTAGCCATCTTAAATTGGAGTCTTCCACTGACTCATATTAAAATGACTCAACTTGGCTTAGTTGTTGAGATATTAGTCCAGTTTTTCAGAGTTTATCTAGTTGAAAGTGGCATGTTGAGCTTGCCTCTGATACGTAGTGCTGTCATTACAGGTTAGTTGAAAGCACATCAGACTTTTTTTTACTGTAGTCTCACATAATATAAATCTGATGGAGTTCAACCCAATTACATGCCATACATGTCTTTTGCTACATTTCTTTGGCATACTTTCACTGATCACATAGTCACTTCTTTCTAACTCCTGTCTAAGAGAGATCCTCAGATAATAGATTATAGCAGATTGAAAATAGGTATCTTCAAATCGACATCTTCAGATACGTATTTTGTAAGCTTTACTGATTCCTTAGTAATTGAAACTTTCAATGCTTTATTTTGCTATTTTATATGAGCAGTGGGAAGGCATGCATAGGATTTGGTAGTAAGGCACTTGATCTAGCCACTATAATTTAGCCATACAGAAAAGTGATAGGAAGTGTCTGGTACATGTAGTATAGTGCCCCCTTTTCCAGATGCTGTTTTAATTTCTGCAGTTTGCAATGGCTGTTGCCATCTTGTGACTTGAGCTCAGTCATCACATTGTTGGACTGTTCTTGACTTTGGAACAACCTGTGTTTTCTTTTCTTGCAGTTCAGTACTGCATTATCATTGCATGCATACACAGGGGCTTGCTCCTTCTCTTTATATCAGCATAAATATATAATATATAGATATATTTGGTGGTAATGCAGAATGATAGTGGGACTGAAACAGTAAAGTATCGTATTCTCAGAATTGTTTGTACAGCCAACATTTAGTTACTGGAAAGAAGCAGATTGTGCGTTAGTAACTCTAGTCTGTTATTTAACCAGTGGTACCTGCAGACTTCAAATTTGTTTCAGCAGTATTAAATGAAAATTACTTTGTCTTTGAGCATCAGGAGTTACTGCTAGGTAAAAAAAAGGGTAAGCAAAAGTGTTGCAAGGAGATGGCTTTGCTGGATATAATTTTTTGGTAGAAGAATACAAAGGCTTTTCTACCATGCTACCATGAACTGACTGAATACTGCTTATTAATTTTTCAGGACAGCTGAAGTTTGCAGAAATCATGGTTGATGGTAGTGAAGACCTTGGTTAGATTGACACACATCTTGCATAGGTATCTATTTTTTTCCCTTATTTCTTTTTAGTTTCAACAAACATTAACAGCACCCAAAAATGACCAAAAGACCAAGTGTCTTTCTAGAACTTTTTTTTTGGCAATCTAGTTGATAATTCTGACCATTTTAGGGTTTTTTTCTAGCAGTTGAAAGGCTAGAAAGGCTTTGCTATAGCTATCACAGCTTCAGTAGTCATCTTCCTGTTCTCTAGTGCTTTTTCAGATACAAATTAATATAAATCTTATTTCCTGGTTTTGTAGCTATTTTTTTAATGTAAATTCAGTCAACAATATAGATTTTTCCTAAAGCACTTCAAGTCCTTTGATGGTTCTTCAAAACTATTAGGGAAATAAACATTAGGTTGAATTTTGACTGGGTGTAACTTAGTAGTTCTAAAAAATAAGCCTATTGAGCTATTCTGGCAAGCAAGTCTGGAATAACTCAGGATGTTTTTTTTTCTGTCGTGAACAAAAGTTAACTGTGTGTGGTTGGCATATAGGTTTAGCCCATTTTTAAAAACCTCTGAGAGAGAGAATATTGACTTTTTCACAGACAGTCTGGTCTGTTACTTCCACAGTCTTTACCACAGGACATCTTATTGTCTAGTGTTTATCTTGGCTAAAATGAACCTGTTTATTCCCTATCCCATCAGTGCATCTTTAAAATGTTGGAAAAGTGTCTGTGAACATTATAGTGGCTTTTTTGTTGTTGTATGGCTTTAAGGGATTCATGAAGTTATGGCAACATTTAAATGCAAATGAATGCCACTTAATCAGTTCAAATTTAAAACAGATTCATTGGGCTTATACTTACAGTATCAACAAGCTCTTTTTATCTTCTAGTTGCTGTACAAACTAAGCTCTACAATTAAAGCATTATTTACAGTGTGTTAGATCAATTCAAACTTCATTCCAATGTCGTAATTTACTAAATTTTGTAAATATTAGTGATCCTAATTGCAGAGTTAAAAACTGAAATAAAATTTCTACTTTGGTACTGGTTAGCAAGGTGAGAAATATTTGTATTTCAACTCTCCCTGGGTTGAAAGGGAAAATCGAGGCCAGGTTTTGAAGTTCTTTTGGTGCCGTAAGATGCAGATAGTTGCAGACTGAAATCCTTTACCATCATCCTTAAGAATGTGACCAGACAGGTGTTCATCCATTCACAGACTACTATTTGCTGTTGTAATAACACAATTGTATAGCCAAAGTGTTTTGGATACTTTGTTAATTAATCACCTGAGGTAGTTTTACTTTATAACTGGAATTAATTTTCCTTTCAGCTTTAGTATACTTGGATGTAAAGGATAGTAACATTAATATAAAGATGTCATAAGTATTGTTAATTTTTTTTTATATTATGTTTGTCTGAAAAGGTGTGCCAGGTAGCTTTTCTCAATTTCGCCTTCATTCCGCCACACTGGGGGACAAGAAAAGTCCCACAGCCCTACAAATCAGTAGGTTTTAATGGCTTGCTAATGGTCAAGATTAAATATTTCCTTAAGATAAACTGCTAGTAAAGGGAATAAAACATGCACAAACTAAGTGGATTTAAGGCAAGCTTTTTCTTTTGGTAAATCCACAGTCTTTAATCAAGGTGAAAAATTGCCAATTAGAATATCAGTCTACCCTACCTGAGGCCTGACACCGTTCAGCAATGCCCGCCTGGAATACATTGCTAATTTATTGTAGCTCTCTGGGTATTTGAAAAAAGGGTCTGTTTTTAGTAACAGAATTAATGTATGCTGTTAAACATTAAAAAGCTGTATATTCATAACATAGTTGAAGGGGAAAACTGAAGCATGTGAAGGTAGCTATCTGTATTTGCAAAGTACAAGTGTTGTCATAAACAGTGGATACTTTGCAGAGCTCACTTTGGATTCCTTACTTTTAGTAGTTATACTTTGCCATTGGAAATATTCTGGGTATGAGGGTTTCATTTAACTAATGGACCATTCAGACTAAATAAATACCTAGCATTTAAAGTAGTTTTGTGAACTGGCAAACTTTTTTCTGTTTAGGCATGACCTTAACAGTAAAACTTCATAAGACAGTTTTTTGTATGTTTTACTTGAGCTCCTCTTTTTAACCATATTTTTGTGTACATTGCATAACATACTGCGCATTGGATAAGTTAAACTTACCTGGAAATATTTTTACTTAAAAAAAAAAAAGAGAAAAAAAAAAGAAAGTCAGAAATATGGTGATCAGCTGGGGATGAGACTATGAGAATCACTAGCAAGGCTGCTGCTGAAATGGGATGAGATGGGAAGGAAGTTGGCTCTGTGTGGTCAAGAGGGACCATCCTTCAGTTAAGTCTTTTCTTTGTGCCTGCTGAATCATGGGGAACTTAAGGATGACTATTGGCTTCAGTGTTTGCAAATATAACAAGCCAAAACTTGAGGCAAGTCAGGCTGGTGTCAGATAGTGATTATTTGAATAAGAAAACTTGAACTTTTAATTTGTTGACTTTGCTTTTAGCAAGAACTCAGTATCAGTGTTGTGTTCACACTTGTGAATGAAATTGAGTCTGGGCAGCAGATTCAGCATGTTCAGGTGCATGCAATTTAAAATGTAGAGGATCAAGATTTTATTTTACATGTAACTTGACAGGTGTGGTTGAGGATTGTATTGTTCAGTGGTTTGGGCAGGTAGTTTTTGAAGTAGTGACTAGCACTACATAAATAACTCATTACAAAAATATTAAACCTTTTCCCCCTCCCTTCTTTTTCATAGGTAATGTACAAACGAATCCTGCAGCAAGCAGGTTTTATACAGTTTGCACAGCTTCAGTTCCTTGAAGCAAAAGAACTCTTCAGGTAATTTTGTGACAAGAAATTTATTTCTCTTCTTTAAATGAGGAGTTAATGTTCTTAGGTTTAAAAATTCAGTTGCTTTAATGTTTTATGATGTAGTGATGAGTTCACTGTGATAAAATGGCTTTCTTGGGGGTAAGAACAGAGTAACATTGAGTTAATTTTGTAACTGAAGAGTTAATGCAACTTGTATTTTGGGGGGGGTGGGTATACTAGCATACAGTAGCAAAGTTTTTACTTTATGTCCATGAAGTTCAAGGCTTTATTATTGAGCCTCTGCTGTGATTTACAGCATGAACATTGATTGGTTCTTTTTTTTTTTCCCTTAGTAAAAGAAATCTAACAAAGTTGTGATTTAAATATTAGCTATAATTTAAATATTATTGACACAGTTACTTTTTTTTTTTTTGAGGATGCTGATACTAAATTTAATACTTGTTCTGCTAGGCCTTTTCCAGAAGACAGATCATTTGCTCTTGAAGTGTGTACTAACCTTCCTGATTTAGCTGTTTCAGCAGTCATTTGTTTACAAACGAACCTTGGTTCTCCACTTTCATTCAAAAAATGCTGCTCAATTATCTTTATTTTACCTGATAATTTTGTTTTTGCTAGCTGCGCCCCATTCTTTGATGGGGTGCTGTCCAGAGTTAGTGTAATTCATGCTGACCACATGAAATAACTCTCCTTGTTATCTGCTGAAATTCATAGAATCATAGAATAGTTAGGGTTGGAAAGGACCTTAAGATCATCTAGTTCCAACACCCATTCCATGGGCAGGGACACCTCACACTAAACCATATCACCCAAGGCTTCATCCAACCTGGCCTTGAACACAGCCAGGGATGGAGCATTCACAACTTCCCTGGGCAACCCATTCCAGTACCTCACCACCCTAACAGTAAAGAATTTCTTCCTTATATCCGGTCTAAACCTCTGCTGCTTAAGTTTCAACCTGGTACCCCTTGTCCTATCAATTAATTTTAAATCAGTTTAGTCTATGGAATAGGATTAAGGCTAGACTATTTGCTGTACATTTTAAGTCAGTACAGTCTAGGAAAAAGGTTGTCCTTGAGTTTACAGAAATGTATCTGGGAAATGAAAGGTTTTGAGAAATGTTACTATTGATGAGGCACTTTGCCTCCTGCTCATCAGGATAATTGGAGACACTGGGACTGAACCGGCAGTGTACACCGAGTGAAGATTAGGGAGTGACAGGAAGGGCATGAGCAGCATTTATTAGCAATCTGTTTTGGCCACAACCACTTTCTGTATCACCTTGTAATTTTTGGCATTAGTGAGCAATTTTCCATCTTCCTCCTCTTTGTAATCTTCCAAACACTAGACTTAATCGCTGCTGTGTTGTATATCTGAACTACAAGCTGAACACTGTTGGGAATCCTTTACAGCATTGCCATAAAGCCTTTCCATAGGGATTTCCAATTCACTTTTATTCATTTTTCTCAGTGTGGCCAGCTTTGGTAAAATAGCTTGCCAAGATTGTACTGGCTATACTGTGTCTTATACTGTGTCTTATACTGTAGGTGGCTAAACTCATTTTGCTCCGCAGCTATCTTGACTATGGCTAACAGACTTTTTTCCTATCACTTTATTCCACCCTGATTGGCAATAATTCCCTGTGGGGTCTAATCTGGGGGGCCCCGTCTTGCTGGTAGCAGTTGAGGATCTTTTAAAAGCACTGAAAGGGGGAAATGTATCCTGCATGAAGCTCTAGCACCTTGTAGAAGGAGCCAAGATCAGTTATGCAGCCTCCATCCAACTAGCAGTCCATCTGACAAATGACCTTCATGGAACAGGATTGTGAGAGCTCCTCTACAGAAAGAAACATACTTCACAAGAAAACATTCTGGCCAAGCATGAATTTTGAAGCTGAGTCAGCATTCCAGAATGTTCTTTTCCTCTAATAGCTGCAATTGCAAAGCAGAACAGCTGTTCATGAATTGCTGAAGTCTTCTAGGAGGGAGAAAGCAAATATAAGTTTTCTGTGCTTTTCTTCTGGCCAGCCATACATAAACTATTCAAAGTATTTTGGTGACTTTGAAAAATTCTTTATGGAATCCAAGTTCCCTGATATTCAGCCCTGGTGGATGCAGCCAGTTCAAGTAATACCTTGTTTGTTCTAGACTTACTGATGCTCAGACAAAAAATGGGAAAGATAATGGCAGTCTGTGCAAACACTTCTGCTCATCTGCTGGCATATTTATAGCATTTCTTCCTCTGTCTCCATGGTCAAATTCTCTATCAGAAGCTTAGACCATCTCCAAATACTAGACATCATAGCCAGTAAGGGAATTATTGTTTGTACTTGAATTTCTGTGGATTTATCAAGTTTCCTTGCTTCTGCATTAATTTTGAGTAACCTGTTGATGTTCAGTGAAGAACCTTGGAGGGAGGGAAAAAATAATCTTTCTTTAGGATTGATTTTCTACTGTAATGTCTCTCATTAACATATTTTATCTGGTGGTCCTCAGGCCTTAACCTTTCACAAGTAGTTGAACTAGCCAAAGCTGTAGATAGGTTACTGTAATGAGTTCATATCAAAACCCCAAATGCTCTTTGAACCACCAGGTCATGCCACTAACAGAACTTGCTACTTCTTGGTTATTCTTCCTCCTAAAACAAAACAAAAAAAGTCCTCGTCTGCTTTTGCATTCCATCATAAGTAGACATGAACACTCTACTCTTGGTTAGAGGGTGGCCTTTCTAGTGTAGAGGTGGGTTTTAGGCAGTAGGAGCTCTTTGTAGGAATCAGAAAAGCTTACTATTTAAACCTCTTCTTACAGGAAGGCTTCCCGCATTCAGAAATTTTCTGTTGTGGTCCTCTATTGCCTGTGTTGCTGTCCCCATGCTTTGCAGTCCCTAGGTGCTGGAACGGGATACTTGCTGCTTTAAAACTTGCTGCTGCTGTCTTCCAGAATTTAATTCTCTTGGTATAGATTTTTGTAGCCAAAGAACAGTATTTATTTACTTTTTTTTAAACTTGTAAGTAAGTGTTGCCATTGCTGTGCTTCCTACTAGTTGATATTTCCTGGGTGGTGTTGGAACTGTGTCTGGCAAGAAGTGCCAGCTCCGGGCATGTCCCACTGCTTTAGTTAGTTTACAACAGCAGAGAAGGGATGAGTCTACATGTGAAGATCATTCACACTTTATTGCCTGCAGAAATCTGCTTCATCTGCTTCCGTGGCTATAATTGGGGATTTTTTAAAATTTTTTCCAATTAAGGTTTTGAAGGGAAAATCATTTTGAGTTTGTTGATCACGGGATAGATTCAAACTATTTTTTAAAAGTTATATTTGCAACAAGATACTAACTAACCAGAAAACTGCCAGTTCATTTTTATTTTTTTCACAACACTGTCTCCTGCATTTCAGGAATGCTCATCTTTAAAGATGAATTCTGAATAATGACTGTGACGGTGAAATAAAATACAAATCCTGATTTCTTGCTGTTCTTCTAAAGCAAGGCCTGGGAAGAGGAGTCATTCTAGCTGTGAAAATTAGGCAGTTTTACCATGTGTGGAAAAAATCTTATTTTACTCTTCTGTCACAGCATGCATTCTCCAAATGCTTGAGAAATTTCTTTTATCTAGGCTGAAAGAAGAATGTTTCATGTAGCATATCTGTTGTGGTTTTCTCCTGAATAAAGTGTAGAACCCCTTCACATCTGACGTGGAAAAGCTACTCTATAGTGTTTGACATAGATGGACACCCAAGACCTATGCCTGTACAGTAGGCTACTACTTACTGGTTAGATGGATGCATAATAAGTATCCATGGTTCATTTTCAGAACCTCCTTAAGAAGTGAGAGAGAAGAATTTGGTACATTTCAGGGTTGGGGAAAAGGTTTTCATCATGCAAAAAGGTGTTCTGAAAGCTTTAGTTTTCTACGGAAAGCTGCTATTCTCTACAGAATTACACTTGCACAGTCTTTGTGGCTTCCCTGAAAGGGTTCATTCTGCATCTTTTTTTCTTGCCTCCGTCAGAAGACTAGCTCCCATAGTGTATGGATGAAGTCTAGGACATTCCTAGGAACTGCACTAAGGCTATTCAGCCATTTTTTTGTTAATGCCACAGAACAGCTGTGGGATCTCAAAAGCAAAACACTGGCCCATCTCCTAATTCTCAGAGCTTTCAATGTCTAGTGGAGGAGAAACAATAATAAACAAGTTTGTATAGAAATAGAAAAAAAAAATCCAGATTTGGTCTGAATAGATTTTCTCTAGCGTAGAAGGCACTAACTTTAGAAACTAGACAGCCTGTTAGTGTCCTGACTCTAAGCATATGTGAGCACATATTCCCAGTATGTTATTTTTTTGTGCCTATGTATACTTTTTCTTTCTTTTTGCTTCATCTAGTTTGACACTGTAATTGCAGAAGCGGCCAGCTTGATGTCCGGGAGCTGATCTCTCTCTACCCCTTCCTGTTGCCTACTTCCTCTTCATTTATACGGTCTCATCCCCCTCTGCATGAGTATGCGGACCTAAACCAGCTGACACAAGGGGACCAGGAGAAGATGACAAAATGCAAACGGTTCCTCATGAGTTATTTGAATGAAGTCCGCAGCACTGAGGTGGCAAATGGCTACAAGGAAGATATTGACACAGCTTTACTCAAGCTATATGCAGAGGCAAATCATGAGAGCCTGCTGGATCTGCTAGTTTCGGAGAACTTTTGTCTTTTAACAGATAGTGCTGCCTGGCTGGAAAAACACAAAAAGTGAGTGGAATTTTTTGAGTACTGTACCTTTGACACGAGAGGGAGTATTGTCTTAAATGCTATTGGCTTGTAGAGCTGTGTGTTCAGATCCTTGTAATTTCTGTGCTTTCAGGTCCAAAAGATCAACTTGGTCTGACTTACCGGCATTTAAAAAGCTGGTGAAAAGGTATAAATTGACAGTGTGAGGTAAAGGAAATGCATTCTGTCTTATGCTGGTAAATTCAGAGTTCACCCTGAAAGTTTCTGTGTCCAGCACAAACATAAAGGACTGTTACAAATTTTGGGGGGAAAAAGATATTTGTTTGCCCTTGTGATGATATAAGAGTTGAATTGATGTGGTAGTGGTACTCAGACAGAATGAAATGATGCCTTAAAGCATGCATTACCTTAAGTGGAAGCTGTTAACCAGCTAGCAGCTTTAAAATTGTAGTTGCTTATTCAGAGAAGATCTTTGAATTGCTTACTTTCTCTGTTCCCATCGCTTCACCAAAAGGAAGTTGCTTAAGATGACTGCACATGACTTCAAATTGGAAATGCCAGCAGGTGGAGAATTGACTGTCATTAAGCAGGAAAGACTAGATAGTAAATGTGTGAAATACAAGCTCAGTTATAGGTAGTTTCTTTAATTAAATTAAAGTTTCTTTAATCTTTTTGAACTGTGGTGCAGTAGTAGCAACTACAGTGGTGAGGCAGAGACTGTAATTGTGGTTAGATTTAAGGTAGTTTTGTTTATTTCAGATGTTTCGTTAAATTCTCTTAGTACCTTTGGCTTGCATGGCAAACTTCTGGAAATGTAAAGGGTACATTGTTCCATGAGAACAGCTGTTACAGATCTTCACCTGTTTTTTTATTACAGTACACAAAACCTCTCTGTAATGGCACTGTACAAAGCTCTTCTTGCCTTGATTTCATGCAGCAGTAAAGAAACAATGTTTCTGTTAGGAAAACTGTTTTAAGTAAAAGCATCACAAAAATGTGATTTAATGACACCTTATGAATTATTGGAGAAATATTTATTATTTGGAACTGTGTGTTAAATTTGTGTATAAAATTCAAAATTTGATACATTTTTTTAAGTTGGAACTATTAACTAGAAAATACCTTAGAGACAGGAGAAGACATGGCCACATTTCCAGGACAGAACTTTTCTCCTTTGATTCTGAAACAGCCTACAGACACTTGCTGCAGTGTAGACATGGCTGTGTATATGTCACTGCAAGCAATTATTTGTTGTATTCTGTGCTACTCAAGCCATAATGAAGTTGGTAGGAAAGATCTAGTGCTTTTAATATTATTTTTTTTCTTTATATGCAGGTATTTTGCACTTGGTCTCCTGTATCACTACAATGGTCAGGATGCTACAGCACTTCAGGTTAGAATAAAGCTTTTAGTGTCATCTGTGAAACATTCCAAAATGCCTGTTTACCTCTGAGGTGATAAAAATCTGAGGTGCTAATTTATCTGTTTGAAAGGTAGTGATGTGTATATATGAGAAATTTATGCTAAGACTTCCTTGAATAATTTAGTACGCTAGATGTGAAAAACCTGAAGGTCTTAATGAAGATTACAGGTATTTAGATGCTTGTATGCTTTTGTTAAAGAAAGACTGTGCATACCACAACGTATGTCTGTACTCTTAAAAGACTGACAGAAGTGCTAAAATAATCAAAAGATCATGTAAAAAGGTGTTTGAGGGACTTGAGCAATATATCCTGTGCTGATTAGTCTGTATGCACACAGCAAAGCAGTATTGTAATCTCATGGCAAACACTGGCAGCAGAGTTTCCGTATTTGATGATGGACAGTGAACACATTCTGAAAGATCTGTGGGTTTCAGGAGGGTTATAATCCCTTTCAGGACACCCCCTTCTGATGTCACTGAGACTAGCAGTGGTCTGTAAGCTACAGACTAAACATTTTTGTTATTCCTGTATGGAAAACTTAATCCAAAAAAATTTATGTATTCTTGATCAATAAATAGCATGAATGTATTGAACCATATCCAGTACCTTAAGTAGTTTGCCTTACTGTGTGGCTTTTTGAATACATTAAGCACAGTAACGCTGTCAAATGCATTCAAGTCAGTTATGTAAATAGTAATTTCCTGAGCAGAAAACTAGTAAGGATCTTCATGATGTGCAAGACATTTTTCTTTGTTTCAAGGAACAAGGTTTATAGCAGAACTGGTTTACTAGATGTGGCACCTTTTAATTCCAATTACAATGTATATGAAAACAGTCTCACAGGGTAGTTAACATTCTTGAGTCAAAATGAAAGGAGAGTATAATGTCAGGTTTTCTTCTAAATTGTTTATGTCATTTTTGTGCACAGAATGCATGAGAAGTATACCACTGGAGAAAATAACTTTTACCAAAAGATTTCTTTGTGGTTAGCGTACCTTCACAAAGTATTTGGTCAGTCATTTAGAATGAGAACGTACATGATACAGGGTCTGAATTAGTTGAATATGGCAGGTGCAAAAGAAGCCTGTGATGGCATAAATTTAGTGACCAGTGAGGGCCCTTACAATTGGTGTTCCTAGGAGCTCTAATTTCACAGGTACCAGTAGATAATACTAAGTCTTGTAGTAGCTTACTGAACTTTTGAGTTGGAAGAACTTGTACATGTTTTAATCACTTTAATCTGTGTGTGTTTTTGTTGCAGTTATGGGTGAAAATAGTTGATGGAGACATTGAAGACTCTACACGTTCAGATCTGTATGAATATATAGTAGACTTCCTTACATTCTGTTCAGACCAAGATCTGGTGTGGAAGTACTCTGAGTGGGTTTTACAGAAAAATGAAGAGGTTTGTAATTCGTGTACTTCTCACAGAATATCAGTATTTCTCTGCAGTGCTGTTTGAGTGTTCAGTAACATTGTTCCATCTTGATAGCTATTTGGACATTTTTGTGGACTATTTAATGCCAGTTAAATAGTGATCAATAGAAGAAAACTTCCAGGATTTTCAGTTCTTTTAAGTCCCTCTCTTAACAACTGCTAGTGATAATAGCCTTTTTTTTTTATTGAACACAAAGTTTAGGTAATTCTGTATAATGAAATTTAACAGCATGCCTCTACCCTGCTCTCGTGAGACCTCACTTGGAGTATTGTGTACAGTTCTGGTGTCCTCAACATAAAAAGGACATGGAACTGTTGCAACAAGTCCATAGGAGGGCCACGAGGATGACCAGGGGACTGGAGCACCTTCTTTCTATATGAAGACAGGCTGAGAAAGTTGGGGCTGTTCAGTCTGGAGAAGAGAAGGCTGTGTGGAGACCTCATAGCAGCCTTCCAGTATCTGAAGGGGGCCTACAGGGATGCTGGTGAGGGACTATTCATTAGGGACTGTAGTGACAGGACAAGGGGTAACGGGTTGAAACTTAAACATCAGAGGTTTAGACTGGATAAAAGGAAGAAATTCTTTACTGTGAGGGTGGTGAGGTATTGGAATGGGTTGCCCAAGGAAGCTGTGAATGCTCCATCCCTGGCAGTGTTCAAGGCCAGGTTGGGCAGACCCTTGGATGACATGGTTTAGTGCGAGGCGTCCTTGTCCATGCCAGGGGGGTCAGGACTAGATGATCTTAAGGTCCTTTCCAATCCTAACTGTTATATGATTCTATGCTTCATTTTTTTCATATTAGGCAAAATAATTCTCAGATCTTCAAAAAAAAAAAAAGATTATGGGGGGTGGGGAAAGAAAATCACTTCATAGGTTAACTGTTGCTGCTGTTTCTATTTTTTTTTTTAAAGGATTCCAGGGACAGGTCATGTCTGTGTACACTGGGATGTGGAGTAAATAGCCTTCATTCAACATGAATGAGACCTCATTGCTACAAGAGTTAATTTAATCCCCTAGAATTAAAAAAAGTTACTTTATAGCATCCATTAGTGTGGTATGCTGTTAAATGGGATGTCCAACCTGTGCAGCTTGAACTCATTGCAACCTGATCTGTTTTGATTTAAAGCTCAGTTATTCCATGCAATTACAAGTTTCTGAACTTTTGGTCATAATAGAAGTGTCCTGCTCTGTGTATATCATCACATTTAATCAGGTTGTAAGCATTCTGGTGTCTGACTTGGACTTTCTTGCTGCAAAGGCTGAAGTCTCTCTTTCTGCTGTTGTGCAGATCTGTTCAGTACTTTTTGTGCCCAACACAAGGTTCATAGGCTGGATAATGTGTAGACTATGAATTGAGGTGGTAGAGATAGGAGTGAGTAAGATCATGATAAGCTCCTATTGTAATCTTGGTGGTATTGTGTTGGGCAGGGGTTTGTGGTGTTTATCTTCCTGAATAATGTGCTAACTGATCTGTTAGTGCAATTAAATTAGTATTTTTAAAAAAAAAGTAACAAAATGGTTGCTACTAAATGCAATTTTTTCTAGGTTGGTGTGCAGATTTTCACTAAAAGGCCTTTGGAAGAACAGGAGAAGAACAACATTAATCCAGATGATATCATCAGTTGCCTTAACAAATACCCTAAAGCACGTGTTAAATATCTAGAATATCTGGTAGTGGAAAGGAAAATAGAGGTGAGTCCTACAAGAATACTTAAAGTAGGCATAAAGTTTTGAATGCAGGCTGTGATGAGCAATTCTGAAAAAAAGACATAGTCTAGAAGCAATAGGCATAATTTGAAGGGTTTGGGATGTACTCAGAGTAGGGTAGGATTGGGTTTAAGTTAGAAGCAGAGGTGAAGCAGATATCTGCATTATTTTTCATTTTTCATCTCTCATGATGGCAATACAGTTGTTTACTTCTCCTCAGAGGTTTGGATTTGGGTTTTATTTTTTAATATCTGATTATTGCATACTTTTCTGTTTCACCAATGAGGCTCAAACCTCGATCTGGTAAGACCATGGAAAGCTGGTTGAGCAACTGCTAATCCTATTGCACTATGGCAGCAATACACTAAACTTGCTAATTCAGTCATTTACTGCTACGTATGTTTTATGTTGTCCTTCTGGAGAAGTTTGAGCAATTAGTGATAGAATTAAACCATACACCTCTCATTGTAGAATTCCAAACCACTCTAGATTTTGAATGTCAAAAGATGTGTTAACAAGCCCTAAGTGACCATACATACCATACAGAAGCAGCCAAGCATTTTGGTGCTTGCCCATGGGACATTTTAAATACTGGGGAAGTTATTGCAAATAAAACAAGGAAATTAACATTAAAAGAACTCAGCAGAACTGATGACCAGTTCACTAATCTACATTTTTTAAATACACATGTTAGCTCAATGGTTCCCTCCTGTTGCTATTGCAAATACATCAAGGTTTGTGACATGGTGGATGAACATACTAGTTTCCCATGTCATGAATATGTTTAATCAAACTTTTTGAGTCAAGCATATGCAGTTTCTTTTAGAATATTTGTTATAAAAATAATTTATAATTAAATTTGCCTGCTAGTAAAGGCTGGGTTATAAATTGATTTGGTCTTTAGAAAGTCCTAGTTTTATTATGAGCGCTTTAGTGAGAATGTTTTGGACAGTCAAATCATAACTTTTGATGAATATTGGGAAGTGAATAACACAAAAGGCACTGTACCTTCAGAGTGCTTGTCTGCCTCTGCTGGCTTTCTCAGTTATTGTGACAGAAATTGAAAAGGGCAAAGAGCATATCTGAATATGAGGAAGAATTAATTAGATCAAAGTTACTCATTTCACAAGGGAAACAAAAGGACAAGACAGTCGAGGTCATACTTGTATTCAGAGGAGAGAGATCTGCTTTACTGTATTTACTTTCATTAGGTGAACTTTTGAAAGGAAATAATTTGGGGACAAGAAAAGCTACTTTTAGAGCTTGTTTCTTGAAGGTGAAGAGGGAGTTAGGAGTAAGATATTTTATACCTACATTTTGAAAATAGCTGTATTAGTGAAATAGAGAATCCCATACTATAGGTATAGTGTATCTAGTGAAGCTGGGCTGAGTAAGTTGTCTGTCTGCATGAACAAAAGACTTTGAGTAACTCTAAATAATTTTAAATATTTTTTCTATGTAATTATGTAAATATTCATTGCTGTTACTGGTGGAGAGAAGGGATTGTCTTTTTTAAACTAAGCTAACAGTTCTTTTCATCTGCAGAAGGAAAAGTACCATACTCATCTAGCTGTCTTGTACTTGGAGGCAATACTTCAGCTAAAATCTGTGACCACAGATAATTGTACAGAGGCAACTGAACTGCTGCTTAAACTACGCAGTCTTCTTCAGAAATCTGATCTTTATAGAATTCACTTCATTTTGGGTAAGAGGCATGTTGTCCACTGTAAACACTCTGTGTCAGTTCTAGCAGGAAACAAAATTAAGTCCTCCTAAGGGTAGAAAAGTAAAAGATCTGGGGTATCTAGGTGTACTAGGTTTACAGGCTTACCAGCTCTATTTCTAACAGACACAAGCTAATTCAGAAAGTGTATCTGTTAGTGTTCTTTGGTCTCCTGCAGTTCATGAGGTATAATGGTATGTTTGTCACTGTACCAAAGACAGAATACCATAACTAGCTAGAAAAAGTATCTTCATACAATTTTCTTAATTTATAGACAGTTTCTTTTCCATGATGAGTATGTAACTTGTGACAGTCTTTTGCAAATGGAGGACTTACAGATTTAGTCAAATGGCCTGTCTCAGTGAACTGAAACACAGCTTTGATGAATCTGATTACCAGGAATTTGTTTGTTGTCCATAACCCACTCTCACCCCAGAAGGTGGAGTTCATGCCAAACAAAAACATGAGCATCTTCTTGAGTCAAAAATGCAACATATGCTTTACTGTTGGTATAAGGCCAGAAACAATTGAGCATTTTTTTTTCCTTGGCCAGTGCTTATAATGCCTAATTTTTAAGGTTTTATCCACTACACCAGCAGATGAAAGAGAGATGACTTGTTATTGTAGTGAAAGTTCTGAAATGTTTCTCCAAAATTTCATGGAAAAATCCAGTGGATGTAGAAATAGCTGAGTAACAAATGAAATAATTTACCAATGTTTAATGTCACTCTGCCTTTCCAGTCAGCAAAACGTTGTGACAGATAATGTGCCAGTATAACAGCATCATTGAAAATCATGCTCTTTTTCATCTTTTAATTTTTAACCACATTTTTAGGGGCAGTAGTTACAACATGGATTATACTCTTGAAATCCATGTACTTCAAAACACAGGATTTCTTACATGACAATTCTTATCTTACACGAAGGTGAGGTCAGTGCACACTACTTTGTTCCTTCTTGATAACCAAAACATTTTGGGGAGAAAAACATTTTATTTCCATACTTTTTATAGAGGCCTATGCCAAATCTTTATCACCTTTACTGTAAGTAGAGGATTTTCTAATTTATCTTGAAATGCCAGGTGAACTTGCCATTCCGCCTGCCTGTTGCTGACACTTCACCTTTGAACTGTCAGACTGGATTAAGGGTTTGTTGTGTGCTTTTCTTAAAGCAAGGTACTATTTGACCTTTGTCTTCTGTGGACTTCAGACTACTTTGTTATTTTCTATAATGTGCAAAGCAGAGGTTAAAAAGTTTGGGGCTTCATCTTAGGTTATCATATATGGTAGCAGTGTGTGCAAAAATGTGCAAGACTGACATGGTAGAATTTAAAAGGTATGAGTTGCACTGATTTTACAGCTGTTACTAATCTCTTTTTCCCATATTTTTGTGCTGCTCTTTTGTGTGGGATGTTTCCATACATCTAGGCATTCTTGTGCTTATAAAAATCTATTCTCTTTATAGCTGCCAGCACCCCTGCAAAAATAGGAGTTTTGTCTGTGGGCTTGTTTGCATTGACTGTGAGAGGGAGTAGTTGTCTACTTCACTGAGTAAATATTGCCTTGTTTCTCATTTAACAGACAAAATCCAGGGCACAGACCTTCATATGGAAAGTGCAATTTTATATGGAAAACTAGAAGAACACGAGAAGGCTTTGCATATCCTTGTCCATGAGTTAAAGGACTATCATGCTGCTGAAGAATACTGTATATGGAACTCTGAGAACAGAGACATGCAGTACAGACGGAGGCTTTTCCATATGTTGTTGTCAGTGTATCTAAATCCAAGCACTTCAGATTGTGCACTAGTCATGGCTGCTGTGGACCTCTTGAATAACCACGCTGCTGAATTTGATGCGAGTCTAGTTTTGCAGGTGGTGCCTGACAGCTGGTCAGTGCAGCTCCTCTCCCCATTCCTGGCTGGAGCAGTGAGGCAAAGCATTCATACAAGAAGAATGACTCAGGCTGCGCTTGGATTAGCACAAGCTGAAAACTTAATCTACAAATACGAGAAGGTAGGTTGCTTAGAAGCTTTATAGTTAAGTCTTTTGATATGTGATAATGAGAAAAGAAGTTTGAAGAATTTGAGGTGGTGGTTGGTCTCTCCTCCCAAGTAACAAGTGGCAGTACAAGAGGTAATGGTCTCAAGCTGCACCAGGAGACGTTCAGATTGGATATTAGGAAAAACTTCTTCATCGAGGTGGTTATCAGGCGCTGGAACAGGCTATCTAGGGAAATGATGAAATCGCCATCCCTGTGAGCGTTCAGAAAACATGAAGATGAGGTCCTCAGTGACATGGTTTAGTGGTGGACTTGGCAGTCCTGGGGTAATGGTTGGACTTGATCTTAAAGGTCTTTTCCAACCTAGTTGATTCTGTGATTCTGTGAATTAGGTCAAAGCTGTCTTCATGTCCTTGGCAAATATACTTACTGCATTTATTAGCTTTTTTTACCATGACTACTACATTCAGATTTAATTTTATGCTTTCTCTGTAAAACAAAATGGAAGGTGGGGCCTTGAAATAGGAAGAGCTGTGGTGAAATTTTGGGCTAAATGAAAGTGAATCTGGGATTTATAGATTAACAAAGTTCTTGCAGAAACTTTAACAAACATGAGTTAATATTTTTTTGCTAGGATTGGGACTTGTAAGAACTTAGAACAACGTTTACTCAGCTACTTGTTGGTAGCTTTTGTTAGTGATGAATTCACTTAGGAAACTTTCTTCTATTCCTAGCTAGAACTGTGTTGTTTAAAGCTCCCAGCAAATTCTTAAATCTGTTTAGTTTTAACAATGATATATCCAGCAGAATCTGTCTGGAATAAAAGTGCATCAGTGCTGAGTTTGTGTGGAGCTGTTCTGTGACCTTGTTTAGGAAGCTACCTCAGGTTTGCAGTTGCATTAAATGTGAGAGTGCTTTATTAAACAAAGAAGAAAAATAAGGGAAAAATTAAAAAAATCAGTACATAAGAGGAAGCATGAAAATGAATTAATATGAATGTGGAAACTGAATTCAGGTTAAATAGTTTGAGCTGTCTTTTCCTACTAGCTTTATCGTTGACCGTGTTTGACCATTTGATACAGATGAAATTACATACCTTTATAATTTCCCTTCCTTTCCTGTTAGACTCATGTTTGGATGTTTTTTTCCCTCTTTTTAGGTTAAACAAAGAGGAACTCCAATTCTTCTTTCGGACAAAAAGGTCTGTCAGGTGTGCCAAAATACCTTCTGTGAGCCTGCCTTTGTAAGATACCCTAATGGGGGTATGGTGCACACACACTGTGCTGCAAACAGACATCTGAATTCAAATGTAACTCATCACTCTCCCAGCTCCAGCAATCAGACTTGAAATATGTTCTGGTCCCAGTGGTTCCCAGGACTTACACCCCATTGAAAATGGGTTGGAAAAAAGAACAAAGTGCAGCTACTTTAAGTATAAATCAAGATGAACACAGAGTCTTTGGGTTAATGGGAAAACTTCCAGTAAATATGAAATATCACCACTTATCTTTTTAATTTCTAATGAATGTAGATAGAAGAAAATTCACTACCAGAAATGGAGAAGTGCATATATAGGCTCTTCTGTATATAGTAATAAACAGTTAAAGAAAATGAGCCTTCTCTTCACAGTAAGGGTGAATGTTACGGAGACAAGGCAAACAGTTATTTTAAGAAATGTCACTTTGCACTGAACGTGGTGTTGGTAAATTTGTAGAGGTGGAGATGGCATCTGTTGGAGTTGGGACTCTTGGAACATTATGTGACAAGACTGGCATCATGCAGCTTACTATCAAGACAAAAATGTGCATTGGTTTATACCATTTGCTGCAGCATGTCCTCTTTTGGGCTGGATTCTCTTCCCCGGGATCACATTATGAACTTGATTTTTGCTCTACAAATCTTTGGGTTTTGATGCACTTTTCAGTACTTCCCCTCTCTCTTCTGCTATATAGGATTTAAATGTAAGCACTGGTCCATTAGGTTTCTACTCCTACAGTTACTGTAAAAAAAAAAAAACCTAAGTGGAAACTAATAGCCTCAATCACACAGCTGTGCTTGGAAGATAAAAAGAGGTCAGATTATCTGGTCAGATTGTAGTCACTTTTATATGGGGGAAGAGACCTTAACTTTAATATTGATTTATTTATTAATATGCAAATATACTGTACATACAGTTGAATAAATTGATCTTATATCATTCTAGAGTTTCTTTTGAGGCTAAAGATGTGCCTGATAGATAAGTGTACAGGTTATGTGCTAAATGTTTGCTATAACATAACTTAGGCAGATGGGAACTCCATAAGAACAGGTTTTTGTAACTTGTGGATGACTTTGGAATCAGAATCAGGGAAAGAAAGTATAATTGGGAAGAAATCTACAAAGGTGTATTACAGAGGTACTGGATTTGTTATATTCTGCAAAACATCCTGTAAACAGAAGTTTTTCAAATAACAACAGAACCACTTTAACTTCCCTGTTAAGCATTGACATTGCTATTCAACCATTTTAAAGCAATCAGTTTAAAAGAAGCAGCTTCCCACAAGAGAGGTTAAAAAATTGTGACTTTAAAGTATTTCAAAGTCAAAGCATTTATTTTAATCCTGCAAAGCTCTAACAAATACCAAGCTTACTGACTAGCATGCAGTTGACTTAGTACAGTTGCTTCCTCTTTTCAGCTTTCCAAATCAGTATGGAGACTTTCAGCAAAATGAGGCGTCTTTTAGATGCAGTTTTGGAAGAGGTCTCCTGTTACAGAAAGGTTGGCTTATGAAGCAGCTTTGTAAGCATAGTGCTGCCTCCAGGAAGAGGTAACCAGACTACATCCAGGGGGAAAAAAAACTATCCACTTCTCTATTGAAGGAGAAGATCTTTGGATTGTTCTCTTTACTGAGTTTGAAATCAGAAAACTGTAGTTGTTGTGTTGGGTTTTAAAAAATTACATAAGATCCAAGTAAGGAATATTAGTGCTTTCTACTAAGACATGTAAGAAATGTTTAGTGAAATGCGCCTTCAAAAAGACAAATTCTCCTGTGGCACTGGTATGAGCAAATTCTTCTGTATCTTGTATTCATGGTTTTCAAACATCGTGTATACAGTGGGCAATGATGACAGAAAAATCTGTAGTCCCCAGTCCTCAAAATCCTGATAGAAAGGAGGTGATTTTACAAAGATATGATAAGCCTTTTGTGTGCAATAGCATACAGTAGAAATGCTTTCTTTTGCTGCATGCATCCTTCGTCTGCTCTTCTCCTGTCTAATGAGGAGGTACTAAGCCAAAGACCACCCTTCATGATTAAGACTAATTCTAGCCACTAGGTAGTGATGAACTTAGTCTTGTCAACTAGTATTGCAATGGAATAGAGATCATACCATTCCAGGCCACATCATAACATTGTAATTGTTGTTGCATGAAAAAGTATGTCTGTAAAAGGTTAGACAGTTCTTTATTAATATTCAGCACTTTTCAGATTTGTACTTTGGCTAAAATCCTGCAGTAACAATAATTGTACATACAAAACATACAGAAATCACAGTAATGCAAGGCAGCATACTTGCAATCATAGATGACCAAAAGGGTGATAAATATCAAAGTTGGAGGATTTAATTCTTTTAACCCACCAAAAATGTGGACTGGAAAAACATTGACATTTGATGCATGCATTGTTACACATTTCTTGTTTACATTTCATACTAGAACTCATTTGGATGAATTAATATGGAAGTCCTATGTTAACAAAAAGATAAAACCCACATGTGAGCCTGAGGTAGAGCAAAGAGCTCAGCAGGATGGTGGCAGATGGAAGATGCTCTTCCAAGTGTGCATATAGCACTTAAGCAATTGGGATGATACTCAACCAGAAGAGATATCAGCCTTCATCAGAGTGGCACATGGTATGCTGCACTTTATCACCAGGAAATTTATGGAAGGTCTGCATTCAAATTTCCTTAGGCATTCCTCCTTTCAAATTTCCTGCGTTCATTCCTCCTTTCGTTTAGGCACTATCAGTTTGTTCTTTCTCATTGTATGTACCTGAAGTCCTGGGACAGCATTGCTACTGTGGTAAGTTCTTTGTATGGCTGCAGCAGCAAGGAAGGAGTGAGTGGTAATCCAGTTATTAATTGCTGACTGTATGCATAGAGGAGGAGAGTCAGGAAAGAGGAATCTTTCTTTCATCATCCTTCTAGTTTGGAAATGAAATGGGTTCTGGGAGTTCCAACGTGATGCAGTCTTTTTCTCTCCATTTAAGAAATGTGGTGTCTTGAACCTGCCTTTAGAGAGAGGAGATTCTGACAGACTTTCTTCTTAATTTAGCTCTTGCTAAATTATTTGTGTTTGTCATTCATCTCTCACATTTATTTTTTTTTTCTCCCCAGAAGAGGTTCCTCCAACTTCAAAAGTGTGAAAAACAAAACAGCAGTGCAGATTTTTTTTGTTTTAATGTGATAGTGTCTGTGATTCAGGACATGATAAATGAGATTAGTCTCACACAGATGCTTTCGCAGGTATTAAGGAATGTTTGCTTAACATGTAACCTCTAATTACAGAAATACTGCAGCTCTGACTTTTTTAGCATTCTCTGTTACAGTTGCTGCTACATACAAAAAGCACTTGTTAAATCCTTTTCGTATCTCCATGTTTCCTTACATAAAGATTACCTGTGCTGTGTATATGTCATCGTTTGCAGTTTTACCACTCTAAGTCAAAAAAAAGAAAATTACTAATTAGAAAAAATTGCCCAGAACACTCAAAGTGTGGAGAAAATAAGCAATTGGGTTTTGTTACACAGAGAGCATCACAGCAGCCTCTGAACTGACTTCTTCAGGCAGCCCTTACTGTGGTGGCTCAGGTCTGCACTGGAGTCTGGGTTACAATGAGAGCCTCTCTCTTGATTCCCCCTGCTTCCAGTTTCCAAAAACTTCCCAACCTTTGTTACCTAATAAATGTCACACTTAAGTGACATGGGTTTAAATCTTCTGGGTGAACTCCTGAGTACATCTGTTTTCAGTAAAATGTCGCTTTATTACATCAACTATATGAAACCCTACCAATGTCAACTGTGCAAAGGTGGTGGTAAGGATGGAGTATACATATGTTCTTCCAGACCTTCATTATGTGTTTAAACACACAGGCATTATCCCGACTGCTGAATCTTTATAATGTTGCCTGTGCTTTGCAGGACTCTTACCCTGAATGATATTAAAAAAAAACTTTATACTATTGTATCAAGAAGTAACCTTTTATTCTATTGTTCTTCCCTATTTGCTGCAGTCTCTATTCAGCTCTGAGTGTTTTATTAACATCCTGCTGTTTATAATAGGCAGCAGTGAACACATTTCCATTGTGAGCTCGTCTCCTCTTGCCTGTATTTACTAATTAATTTTTCTCTTGCTGTAAAACACTTTGGGCTTATGCCTTGTGAACACTGATAATTAAATATGCTGCTACTTTTAAAGGGAAAAGAAGTTAATGACATTCTGTAATGTCTGATTGATTACAAAACTGAAGTTCCCCTGCAGTAAATTTGTTCAGATGGAAATTTTTACTGTTAATGCTTTCTGACTTGATGGTTATGTTGGTGAACATATGCAGCAGTATGTGGAATGTACAAATGTATAAATATGTTGATTTTTAATAAAAAAATCTTTTAATTATGTTTCTGTCATTCATTCCTAGATGTATAAACCCTGGGATGTGCATGGCCAAGTGAAGGAGAAAGATTCTTCAGTGGTAATTAGAGGATTCCTTTGGGTAACTGACAGAGGTGGTCAGATGGAAAGGCTGAATTAAGCAAGTGCAGGATGTTAATGCAGATACACAGGTGTGCTTAAAGAGCTAAGGAATTTTACTTTAGGGAAGAAGTCTTACTTTGTTTTACCTCTTCCTGATCGAATCTGGGGTTTTACAGATTTACAATGGCTGTTACAGATTTGAAAGGTCTTGCTCTGCCTCTGTTACAGCTGAAGCAATCATCTCTGATTAAAGCAGACAGTTACATGAGAGGTCTAATTGGGGATGTGTGCGTGGACATCCTGGAGCAATGCGAACAGAAGTACTCAGACACTTTGAGGGGAAGACTGCGAAACAGGGCTGGTGTTGACCTGGGAGCATGGGCTGGTACTTGAGAAAAGTAAAAGGATCATAAGTGTTATCAATGCTGTGGTCATCTCCTGGATACCAACGGCAGGTTGTGCGCTGCATACCTGGGGAGCTGGCAGGATAAAAATCTGACAGAGTAGGAGCTATAGTGAAGAGCTCTTGTTTGAAGTTCAGGTCTATGTTCACTTGGCAAGGTTTCTACAGCCCTACCAGGTCAAGTTTGTTTCTTTGGCTGAAGAAAAGGCTGTGGGCACATTTGGGGGGTGCTCAGGACACTCCTACAAAGCAAAGCTTGGAGTGCAGCATGATGCTAAGAAGAATGAAAAGTGTTACTGCAACAAGCATTACTTCCTTAGCTCAGCCAGCAGGACATGAAGCCTTGGAGAGCCCTGGTTTGCATTTCTCCAACCATCCATGAAGTCGGTGGAGGAAAGGCAGCACAAAGTATTGAGAAGGAAGGAAAAAAAAGCAACAGTTGTGGCTTTGGCACTGTGGGATTTCAGTTAGTTTTGCCTCTAAACAGTGGTTAGAAAATGGTCCATGCTAATCATTCAGATGGCAGCTCCTTCCAAGACAAATAATCAATAAGACATAGCTGAGTTTTGGCAGGAATGAGCCCTGAAGGTCCATTTCATTACAGCAGCCGTAGCTGCAGGACAGCACAGGGTCAAAGAGGCCAGGGTTGCCAACAGAAAGCCAATAGCTGAGCACAGTTGGTTTTCAGTAGGTAACAAGGCTGATACTAATAGTGCCTAAAAATCCAATAGCTGTCATGAACATTACCATTGCCTGTAATTGCCAATAACCCTCTGAAGATACTGCCTTTGTCAGTGTGGTACTTGCATTGAGTAGGACATGACCATCCCAATGTGTGTTAAAATCCTTCTTTAGAAGAACTTAGGCTGGCTGGGTTCTCCAGAGACAGCATTGTCCAAGCCCACCTTGAAGCAGGGTCAGCCTGTGTCAGGCTAGTTGTCTTGTTTTGGACAGTGCTGACAAGCTTGAAATCAGATTGGGAATGTCTTCAGGTCATCTCTTTGCCACAGGAATGTACTGCTTAAGCATCTACAAGACTGGGCAAAAAAGGTGCATCTGTCTTGGAAAAATTGTTCATGTTTTTTTCTCAGCTGTAACAGAAGGACTGAATAAACAGGGAATTTCTGTAAAGTAACAACCTACTGATGACAGCTTCAAGAGTGTCTGTTTGGTGCTTCTCTGACTTGGTAATTGTATTAAAATAAATGCAAGTTCTTTATATCTGTCTGGAAGTCTCACACTGCATGCAAAGATGATTCAGGCCCTTTAGTCCCTGTAATATACAAGGTTACTCTGCAGACTCATAACAGAAAGCTGCCAGAGTTTGACAGAAGTATGAATTTTTCTACTTGAACCACAAGCAGTTGGAGACGGGGAGGGAGGAGCACAGGATGGATTTGAATCTGCTTTTTTAAATAACATTATGCACTGGGGATTTATATTTGCAAAGCAGAAAGAAGGTTTTCATTTCTGTGCTCATTTCATTCATCTTTAGGTTTTAACTTGTCATGTCTTACTTCAAAGGGTCCCTATGGCCTGTTGTGACACACTGATTTGTCAAGCAGGTTTAGTGTTCCTCCTTCAGAACCTTCCTCAAAGCTCTTGTTCTGAGTAGCAGCTTCTCAGTACATCCACCCTAGATACTCCAGTCAGCATGCCAGGAGTGTTTCTGTCAGCAGTTGTTCATTCTGTAATACTGAAGGGGCACAGAAACGTGATGGTCAAAACTAAAAACTACAGACTAAAGAAATCTCAATCCGAGAGGAAGAAAGAAGTCTCTTATTAAGCTGCTATTCATGAGTGATACCTCCATACCCTATGCTTTGGGTTTTCCCATCTGCCTGATACCAAGTCACAAGTGTGTGTAGTGTTTTGTACATATAATCACTTGTGCTGATAACCTTCCTCTCAGTGGAAAGATTTTCTTGATTGAAGTAATGCCATGACAGAATTCAAAGGCAGCCAAAAAGATCTGCCAAGGCCTTTTTCAAAGCAAATACTCTGAAAAGCATCAAGAGGGTTCTGAATGCAAAAATTGGGCTTCAGGAAATAAGGGGCTAGAACAATTTTAAAATGGAAAACGCTGAGGACTTGGGCTGGAAGAGTGCTTTAAAGGTTTGCAAGCAGTTGAGGACTGACAGTGCTTACTTGCTGAGCTAATTTTGCAGGAATAATATTTGGGAGATATCTTCATTTTCATTCTTCCTCATCTCCAATACCCCAAACCAGAGCACAGTAGATGTTTGGCAACTGTGTGGAGAGCTGGGCCATTCCTCATTTCTGATGTCCAAGCCCCTCTGGATCTAGTCTAAAACCCTGTCAGATTCTGGCAGACAGAATAGCTAGTAATGTTCAGTAATAGAGGTGACAACTAAAGGTGAACTTTCCCGTTCCTTTCATATCGCCAACCTAACAGCAAAACACTAAAGCTGCCCAACCTGTTTGGGCAGTTCTTTTCATTTCATGGCATTGTCCTGAAGAAGAAAACCTTTATTTTGTTGTATGTTTTTTTTAACCTAGTATTCTGGGGGTGAAGTTCAGGCCAGTTTTGGGCAACAAATTTTGCAGGCTACAAGTTGCTCAGTTTCGTCAGACTGACTTTCATCTGTGGTGGAGGTAAGATGTGGGAGCTGGAGGAAAAGATCAGCATTATCTATGTTTTTTCATGTCTTACCTGGATATTTTAAGTCTGGTGTAACATGGTACCCAAGCATTGTGTGCTCCCTGCAGTGGGGTCAGATCCATCATAGAAAACTTATAAAATGTCTTTTCCAGGTAGTCCTAGCAATGGAAATCATAAAAAAAAAAAAACCAGACAACCTAGCAACTTGGATAGGCTCATTTTATGCATCATTACCTGCTGTGGGAACACTGGGAATGCTCTTTTGCTGTTCCTTGTAATATTTGAAGGAAGAGGACCTCATTTCTCCTTGAATACTGTAATGATTTACCAGTGAAACAATGGTGGAGGTGCTCTTGCTGACAACTCAGTACCACCACTCAGCTACTCGCTCACTGCCCACCAACCCCAGGTGGGATGGGGAGGAGGATCAGAATAGAAAGGTAAAAAAACTTTGGGTTGAGATAAGACCAGTTTAATAACCTAAATAAAATATAATATCATAATGATTCAAATGAAAACAGAGACAACAAAAAGAAATAAAACCTAAGAGTCCCAAGTGATGCACAATACAATTGCTCACCACCCACCGACCAACATCCAGCCTGACCTGAGCAGTGATTTGCCCTTCTGGGTGATTCTGCCCAGTTTATATAGTGGGCATGACGTGCTGTGGTATGGAATACCTCTTTAGCTAGTTTGGGTCAGGTGTACTGTCTATACTTTCTCTTGGCTTCTCATGCCCCTCCTCACTGACAGAGCATGAGACTGAAAAGTTCTTGATCATGTTAAGCACTACTTAGCAACAACTAAAACATGGGTGTGTTTTCAGCGCTGTTCCTGCACTAAATCCACATTGTTTGCACTCTAAATCAAAAACACAGCACTGTCAGCTACTAGGAAGAAAACTATATCCCAGCCAAACCCAGGACAGTATCCACTAGAAACCTAAGGAAGGCATCAGCACAATGTGCTTTAGCAGGCAAATTACAGAAATGGCGTAAAAGAATCCAGAGACAATGCTGGAGAGGGCTGGCAGAATGGAGAAAGGAACGAAAGCCAAGGTGAAAGAAGAGGAAAGCCGGGGGTGGGGTGGGGGGGGGGGGGGGGGGGAAAGGTGGTGCAAGTATCCCTCAGTGCCCACCCAGTTCTTAGAACCTTTCTGGCTGAAGGTGCTCTCACATCCCTATAAGAGTCAAAATCACTGTCCTGCTGCTCTCCTCCTCACCTCCTCTCTTCAGCTTATTCCACCTGCAAGTCTTATTCTGCACTCTCAAATGCAGCGGATCTCTTTTCCCTCCAGCCTCTCTCAGGTGGTTGCTGGAAAGGGTCAGGGACTAAACCCAGCTCCAGACATTTCTTTGTGCAACCATAGCATCACTCTCAGTGACATGTTGAAGTCTTATTAGGCAGATTCATTAGAGGGGTAACTTATTCACAACTTCAAATATATACAAAAAGGACAATAACAAGCCTACTTAATGATCGTGAAACAGACTTAATGCCATTTAATTACTGCACCTGTACCAAAAGGCAGAAGGAAAAATATAATTAAACTCTAGAATTAGAAAGGGGGAAAAACAGGCTAATAATAGCAGCTTCACCAATAAACATAAAGGTTATATGTGGAATCCCCAGAATTTCAAAGTCAAAATAAATTTGTAAAAGTGAAAAGGTTAGATGCAGAAAAGATAATAATCAGACAGCAAAAGGTAAATAATCCATTAATCATGCACATCTGCTGAAGCTAGTGAGGAAGCAGGGTGCTAGTCTGCAGCACAGCAGCAAAGGCAATACCTGGTATCTGCCAGCCGAGCTAGCCCTGCTCTTTGAGCACCAGGTAGCTCCATTGCCTACAGGAGCCCAGTCCATTGCTGCTATCAGAAAAGAGCACTGAAGCAGAGTGATTAGAAACAGGCACTAGGCACAGATCCTATATGAAATGCTGTGCTTAAAAGGAAGAAGCATATGGTAAGAGACAAAACTTGGTGGGTTACAGCTAGACATGTGTCTGTGGAAAACTAAGCATGATTGCAGTGTTGAAAATGGTAGGCAAAGGAGTGCTAGCCAGCCTTGTGAGCACTGACATGATAGCTTCACTTTGTCACTGACCTTTTTCAGTTTCCTTCTTGCAAAACAATTGGTAGAGTCATGATGAGCATGAAAATAAGGATATGGGATGGGGCTTTGAATAACCTGGTAATAGAAGGTGTCCCTGCCCATAGCAGGGGCGTTGGAACTAGATGAGCTTTGTGTGTCTCTTCCAACCCAAACCATTCTATGTTGTCTTTATGCTGAGGTTAGCAGTTTAAGGCAGCTTGCTGGATTTACGTTGGATAAGTTTGGGATTTAGGCCTGTACAGCCAATTACTGACCAAAATGCTTTAACTTCTCCAGAACGTGACTGAGACTTGACCTGCTGTGGGGATGCAGTGTTAGCCAGCCAGTGTATCACCCCGACTCTCTGAGAGATGATGGGGGTCACTGGGCTTTGTGAGAGGCTGTTAGGCAGCTAGTGCTGTGTTTGTTCTGGAGAATGGGGTGGAGATGCTGGCAGTTCTTATGAGCTTCTACACAGGCAAGGACAAGGATTTTTGTATTCACAATACCTTACGAGCCGAACATATGCCACAGCAAAACAAAACTGGGGTGGAAAAGTCATTATAGGATAGCTTTAACACCTTGAAAATGCCTGGCAGCTGCCACATATAATGGCTATTGCACCTCTGCAGTCATTGAAGCTGAGAAAGAAAGCGTAAGTGGACCTGGAGCTGTAGCCCTTTGCTGGCAGAAGAGTTGAGAACCTGCAATTTTAGCACCGGAGAAGCCAAATCCATCCCAGGCTACCAATGAAGCCTACATAGATTCACATAGAAGGTATGTTTCACAGCACTGTCTTGAGACCCCTTTTCCCCTGATAATAACTCACATTAGGACACTTTCCCTGCTGTTCTTTGGCAGTTACTTATAAGTTGAAGGCTCTCTTGAGGAGCAAGTTTTGTCTGTCTTGAACAGACAAGCTGTGTCTGTGCTGGCCTTTCACACCTTTCACACTCTTACTTAGAAACCTCTGTTGTCACAAGTGTTCAGCAGAAGTAGTCCATTTGGTTTAGTTTTGAAAGTGAATTGCACTGGCACATCAGGCATTTAACGTTCTTTTTCAGGTTTTGAGTTTTTTTATCAACATCCTAGCTGTGGAAGCAGCCAAACTTCACAGATTTAGCAAATTCCAGGTACACCCAGAAGTGACAGAAAACAAACAGAGCAAGACAGAAGTAGGGAACTTTCAAAACAGACTCTGGGAGGAGCATTCCATTTATTCAGATCCCAGAGATTTATGGAAATAGATTACAGTAACTACACATAGTGATTCAGCACTGCAAAATTCCCTATTTACAGTGAGTGTAAGGTTAGAGTGCATCACATTGCAAAGCTCAGAGTCTACTTTCACACAAGGGGAGTGTTAGTGGCTTCCAAGGGTTCCTTCAACTCTGGGGGCTTTAAAAGACATTTAGATGAAAGAAACTTGTCCAGTTTAAAGAGTGGATACAGGAACTGTAATAATGAACTAGTTGAAAGCAAAGCCTCTCTGATTGCTTTTTCTGTTGGTATTAGCATTGCTGTACTAAGCTGGATCTCTCTTCCAGAGAGATGAAGCTATAGGGGGTTATCATTAATCGAAAGCAGAAAAGATATTGAATTGGAGATTCAGAGCAAAAAGTATCCAAATCTATTCAAAACGCAACCGGAGCACACAGACCTGAGAAGCAGTTGTGCTAAAACTGCAAGTGCTATAGAGCCACTGGTTAACATTTAGCATTGCACTCTGCCATAGGGTGGCAAAGTCATACAGTGGCAACGCAGAAAAAGAAATTTGATTAATTGCAGCAGCCGTGTTTTATCTGCAAGGTTCAGAAGCCAACTTCACAAACTGCTCCCATCCTGGAAAGCAGCAAAGCCAGATGGGGTGGGTTCCCCTTCCCTACAAACTAAACTGAAAAAGATGTGAAGTAGTTTATTAGAAATCTGCTTTTCACTGACAAAACTTGTTAAAAGAAGAGAGTTCAGCATAACCAAAGTATTGTGGAGGGGTTTTTGTCTCAGAAAGATATATTTTTCCATTTTTATGAACACACATCACAAGCAGTTTATACCATTAATGTCAGTGTAGCACAAAATTGATTCCATGGTGCTATACACCACTGCAATTTTATATGTAGTAAGTCCTAAGCCTACTCCTCTACCTGGGTGAATGCATAGCAAATCTCTTCTGGTAGCTCTGGTAAACTTTCCTAGCTCCATTTGCTTTGTCTGCTTTTCTGTCACTGCCTACCGCCAATCCCTTTCCCTCTGATGCAAATAATTCCCAGCAGAAAAAGGCCTATGCTCAAAACCATCTTTTCACCCCTAATAAGGGTCCATGCAAACTAAATGCTCAGCCAAGTAAAATCCAGCTTGCTAAATATCAGTGAATTTATGTCATGGAAACAGAGTCCCATAACCTGCCTTTGCTTTTACCCACCACTTGTCAGACATGATCATAACAATAGCAAATTAACTTTAGGGGGGAAAAAGCCAACCCTGACATGGCAAAGATACTTGGGCAATATTCAAATGAACCACTTAACCTTTTGGTACTAAAAGCTTCCTGCAATAATGAAACATTAGTCATTAACTCAGTGTGCTTTGTTAAATATTAGACAAGAGCTCACATTCAATTTAGCACTCACATATAGTTAGTGACAAAGAGCCATCTGTGTCGACTACAATCTTCACAATGGGAAGGGTGCTGTGAATGGCACTCTAGTGTAGTAAAGCTCTGGTGGTGAGGGAAAAATGCATAACAGCCAGTACGTCATGGGAAAAGGTGATCCAGAAAGGAGAATAATCCTGTTTATGAGGCTATTTGTCTTCCTCAGCTCTACCCAGCCTGTGCAAGCGCAAAGGTATTCCTATTCCTTGAAATAAAAGATCTACACCTATCTAATGGGTATGCAAGGAAAACTCTGCCCAAAGTAGGGTACTGGCCATGCTGTTTGCATGGTTTTGTGAACAGGTTACAGCATCTCACTCTTTAAACTAGGAGTTAGAATGCACTAAGTCACTGGATGGCACAAGCATTGTGACAGAAGCAGTGCTTGCATAAGCCCCTGAAGCACTGACTCAGGGGCTCTGAGGAGAAGAAGGTGAAGAGAGCAATGACTAAAATATTTGCCCAATTAAACATTTGGACACAAAGGCTGCATGAGTGGGACCTACATCTAAAACACGCCAAGTTCCTTCACGAGCAAAGAAAAAAAGGAAGAAATTTATTGCCTAACAAAAATTCATTTCTGTCTTCTTGTGTTCAGTCCAGAAACTGCTGTGTAATCCCCTTCCCCACTGGCCTTTCCTAGCCCTTATAGGCTCTCTGTTCACTCTGATTGAAGTGCAGTCGCTAGTTGGTAGCTAATGCCAGTAGGGCTGTGTCCGCTCTCCAACATTTGACATGAGGGATAAAACATCCTGACATACCTTTGCTGTCCATCTGATAAAACACAGATGTTAGCCCAGAGCATGTTAGTGGATCCTCAAGCAAAGGCTCTTCAAAATATCTGAGTTTCATTTACTGTATGATTAAAAGTTTCAAGATGAGCTTCTAAGCCGTAAACCACTCAATTTCTTCATTTTAAACATATGTATTAATATACCCATGAATTCATGTTAAAATGAGAAATGTTATTTGGCTGTCATTGCATGTATTTCAGTTGCCTGTAATTTCTTTTCTTGTTCCACAAGAACTCAGAAAGTGCTTTAGACAGCTCCTGACCAAGACACAGTACAAGTGTTGTCTTGTTTAACTTTAATGATATTGCTCTGGGCAAGGTCAGCTATTTCATATTGTTCTGTCAAGAAAAGAAAACGTATAAGCAATAAGATCTGAAAGGTTTCAGGCCTTTTGGGAATGCTTCCTGTAAGGATCACTACAGCAGAAAGTCTCAACTGGAACGACAACGAAAATATGTGGCAAGAGAAACAAGCTTCTATAGCAAAAAAAAAAATGATATTTTGAATTATTTCCAAGTCCTTTAGCCACAGATAAATGCTTTTACAATTTCTGCTGAGCCCTATAGAAGACTTCAGATCAGCACTTGAAAATTCAGGGTATTCTTTACTTGTACAAGTTCCTTATTTGTGACATATATCCAAGCCCATAGCAAAGTAGTTCCTATTCGGACACCACCACAATTAAGTTCCTGGAAGCAAACAACCAAAATCCCTCTGAGCCATAATTTCTCTATATTTGGGGTTTCTGTGCGAGTTGGTTGGTCCCTACTTTCAGGGACAGACGTGATCTCTACTTAACCTTGGAACACCTATGGAAACTTTAAAGTTGTGAATCACAGGAGTCTTCAGCTGATGCCTGTTGCTTCTGTTGGAAGATGACAGATAGAAGCACACACAGGTTAAAAACAACTGTAAAACAATTGTAAAACATCAAGAGAAGATTTGCTACAATTTGTCCTGGATCTCTTACTACAGATTTTTTTCCAGCTACTTCTCTACGATGAAAGTCACCCTTTCCAGACACAATGAAGAGCTGAGAATATATTAAGTGCCAAAACATAAAGCTGAACAGTTCTTGTCACAGTACGTTATGATATGATGATAGTGCTTTGTCTGAATTGTTCCATTAAAAAAGCTATTCTAAGGGGAAAAAACATGGTTAGCAGTCAAAATATTAGGAAGAATTCTTAGTAAATGCCGCCTTTAAAGTCTACTAGAATAGCTGTGGAGATTACACATGTGGAATGAAAAAACCCAAACAGCTTTATTCTAATATCTATCTTTAACTAGGTTTAACTGAAAGATTCAACCTACATTAGGGCAACAGAGCAAAGGGGGAAAGATGCTTTTTTTTTGGAGTATTCATTTTTTTGGCCCTTAATAATTAATTGCATTAAAGATAACTAGCAAAATGAATTTGTAACTGAGGAGACCTTCTTCTACTGGGAAATATGACCAGGCACGTTATAACAACCTTCCAGTACCTAAAGGGGCCTACAAGAAATGCGGAGAGGGACTTTTTGCAAGGGCATGTAATGACAGGACAAGGGGGATGGCTTTAAACTGGCAGAGGGGAGATTTAGATTAGATATAAGGAAGAAGTTCTGTACTGTGAGGATGGTGAGGCACTGGCACAGGGTGCCCAGAGAAGCTGTGGCTGCCCCATCCCTGGCAGTGTTCAAGGCCAGGTTGGATGTGGCTTTGAGCAACCTGGTCTAGTGGAAGGTGTCCCTGCCCATGGCAGGGGGTTGGAACTGGATGAGCTTGAAGGTCCCTTCCAACCCAAACCTTTCTGTGATTCTAAGATTCTATAAACTCAGAAGGCCAGAGGGGGATTTCAGGTGAGGTTCTGGTATGAGTTCATGGCTCATTTCTGAGCTGCTCAGAAGCTGTAATCAGCCCCATCTGCCCCAGTGGGGACCTCCTGCCTCCCCTCCCTGCACCAGCACCTCCAGAAGACCTGTCTGGCGGCAGACTCCAGGGAGCACTGGTGGCCTGCTCTGTGGCCGTGGGGTTTGGTGGGGAACTTCCACAAGGGTCAGCTAGAGGCAGGCAGGCTTGTCTATGTACATACATCCGTGTACCTGCATGGGGCTTTTCAGAGGGATTTTGCACCTAACTTGGGATGTTATGAACTGTTTAAAAGAAGGTGTTCAACTCCTTCATAAAGGTGGGTTTCAAGTTTGGCTTGAATACACACTATGCGTTTTGTCTATGCATATTCAACACATACATAGGATTTTGTATTTGTATTTATATCTATACACATATATATTTACATATGCACCTATATATAACTATGCAATTGTCATTCTTAACGACTGGTTTCTACAGAGCAGCGAAATAGGCATCATGTGGTTGTCTCATATCATTATGACAAAGTTCGCCCAGAGTTGAAGGGGAGAAGGAGGGGAGGAGAGGGAAGGAAGAGAGAAACTGCGTATGAACATTTTTGTTTGGGGGGATTGAAGGCATTTAAGGGACCTTTACAAAACCCACATTTAAGAGACCTCTCGTTCATCTCGCGAATGGTACAACAACAGCTTGCAGGAAATGATAATTATCTCCTACTACCACTTATGGTACCCTATAAAATATTCTTTTAAAATAGCTAATGCGTTGAGGTGTGTCAAGTAGCTTTTTCACCACATGATGTGTGATAAACAGGATATCTCTCATAATCAGAAATCTACAGCACGCGGAATGTAAAGATTAAAAGAGCAGTGTTTTTCTTTAAATGAATGTAATCAATGTGCTTATTAGTTTGCTGCAGCAGAAGGAGGGAGTGGGTGGGTGTTTCAGAGCTGGCACATGTCTATTTGGCAACAGTGAATAGCCTGAGTGTTTATAGAGAGAGCTCTGTGGAATCCCTAGATTCTGCAGATTTCCTTACCAATTTTGTCTCGGATAATTAAGGATTTTAAATAATAAAAGGAAAAGTTAAAGAGGAAGTACAAGCTCCAGCTGGATCAAATAAAAAATTAAAAAAAAAAAAGAAGAGTTTTTAAATTCTCAATATTGCCTTAAAACTAAAAATCAGCACTAAAGCACAATTTGGCTCTTAAAAGTAACTATGGGAAACTGGCACCTGCTTCCTCAACAGATCTACTCCCTAGATGTATCCAGAGATATATCTTCTTAAACTAGTGATTACAAAAAGTTTCTACAGCTGTTGGACCTGCGAGACACAGCCCACAAATGGGACAGGATTGAGCTGGAGTCTTTCTGGTCTGTACCTAGCCAAACTGCACCACTGCACTTACCTGAGACCCCAGCCACAGGTTCAGTATAAAGCTGTTGTCAGTCACGGTGATACGCAAGCAACAGTCCCAAGGTCTTCAAATCCCACTGTGTTCTAGAGGAAGGCTAAGGTGCCAGCAATCCTCCTCAGCTAAAATGGAGATGGATGTCAGTTTGCACAACACAGCCCAGTCAGTCATGCCTGGGAATAATGGTGGCAGCCCTCCAGATGGGACAAAGCCTCCCTCTTCGGTGAGCAGGAGCACTTAGGCTTAGGCACAGAGCGTGCATCACCCATGGGAGAAAACTCAGTGCAACAAGCTGGACAGAGCATTACTACACCTCTTTCATGCATATGAGACTCCTGGAGAGCCAGTGTGGCTGTGCTGCTGTTATTGCTGCCCTCAAGGAGGAGGTGAAGACACAGAGAAAGAATATCACTCATTTTTGAGGAAGAACTGGCACCAGTTTTGCTAATAGCAGCAAAAACAAAAGGTCTGCTCTGCTCTCCAGACCCACCTTTTTCTCCTTTCTATAGCTCAGCCAAGCCGCACAATTCTACAATTACAAAAAGACATTTTGGGCAAGTTTTGACCACCACCTGAAAGTTTTATAGCCATATGATGCCATATCAAAAGCCTGCTTAACAGAGCCCTTGGAGGGCTGGTGACCAGCTTGGAGCAGATATGGAGGCAGCACTGTTCTCTGAGAGCAGCATCTCTGGTGCTGTCAGACATGAGAACTTGGCTCAGGACCCAGTATGAAGGCAGCAGCATGAGCATCAGCCTGCCTGCAAGCAGCAATAAGGATGGACAGACAAGGTCAGGGTGCCAGGCGCTAGCACTCCTTTATCTGGATTCTCAACTGAAAGCTTGGACATGGTCAGGAAGACCAAGAGTTAATAGGCACCCAGTGTTACCAAATTCCTGCAGCTCATGGTCATGGTTAGCAATTTCTCTGCAGTCACATACAAGCTCTGGAAAGAAGCAGGAGCTGAACTATTTCCCGTGTCCTACCCCAGCACCATAACAACTTCTCAATTGCGATATCCTTCTGAATTGCTCCAGTCTTTATAGCTGTATGACTTCCCTAAGTCACACCTATAGCCCAGCTATCAAAATAGCTCAAGATACACGCTTTTTCCTATTTTTTTTAATCAGAAAAAAATAAACTATCTTTTCCTTTGTTCTAATACATATAATGTATATGTATAAAACCTAGATGCTGTCATGGGTTCAGCAGTAGCAGTCATTTTTCTCCTTGGTAGCTGGTGCAGTGCTGTGTTTTAACTTTTGGGCTGGGAACGGTTGCTGATAGCAAGTATGTTTGCTCAAATGTTTGGTTTGTCCAAGGCCTTTTCTGAGCCTCATGCTCTGCCAGGGAGGAGGGAGGCTGGGAGGAAGGAGAGACAGGACACCTGACCCAGGCTAGCCAAAGAGGTATTCCATACCATAGCACGTCATACCCAGGATGTAACTGGGAGAGACCCGGAAGGGCTGGAGCTCTGGGGGATGGAGGAGGTATCGGTTGGTGCTCGGTCGGGCAGGGTGGGGTGAGTTATGGGTCGGTGGCTGGTGAGGTGTTGTATTCTCTTCACTTGTTATTGGCTTTATCATTATTGTTTGTAGTAGTAATGGCAGTAGCGATTTGTGTTGTGCCTTAGCTATTAAACTGTGCTTATCTCAACCCGTGGGGGCTACATTCTTTGGATTCTCCTTCCTAACTCTCCAGGAGTTGGGGGAGCGAGGGGGGGAGTGAGTGAACGAGCTGTGTGTGGACTTGGTTTAAACCACGACAGATGCATATGTGTGTGTATATATATATGTGTGTGTATACATATATAGGCATATAACACACTGATCAAATACTACTTTATTATGAAGTGGTAATGTCTGGTTGACCTGAATCTGTTTTCTACTTTCACCATGACTAAAAAAGACTGACACTCTCAGGCAACATATTATTTTGCCAGTTATAGGAAATTAAAAGCTAAGTAAAACCAGCAGTGATTCAGAATGGGGTAAAATCTCTGTATAGTAGAGATGTTATATCTGGTTTTGTCCAATCAGTGGCTAAAGGAATAGATAAAATAGTGTTCAGGATTATCTGAGTTTTCAACGCATACCGACTAGACGCACTTTGTCCTTTTTTCCTTTTTAAAATGTAATACTCAGGAAGCTACACTGGGCCCCCAAGCCATAGAACATCACCATGGTCTGTAGTAAGAATTCCCATACCGCAGCTCTGCCAGGCTCCCACTGAGGAGACTCCTTCTTTGCTGTGAAGCCAGCTCCTCCTCAGACCCTGGCACCCTCCTCCTGCCCCCCAACAAAAGACAAGAGTACGTGCTCTGATACTCTCTCCAAGAGCCACTTCCATACTGCTGAGGTGAGCAGCTCGCCGACGCCTCCATCCCCTGAGCGGGGGGAAGCTCAGTGTCCAGAAGCCTCACCTCAGAGCACCGAGAGCCACCGAGGGAGCCCCAGGTCCTCGACAGCCCCCGAGGGAGCCCCCGGTCCTCGACAGCCCCCGCCCGGGAGCCGGCAGCGCCGCTGACGCGAGCAGGGACTCACCGGGGGCGGAGCCAGGAGGAGCGGCCCCAGCCCCGGCTGGTTAAACACCTGCCCAGGGAGAGCGGCGAACAGGGCGGGTTTGAGGCAGTTTCCGCGGGGCGATGAGCGCCCGCCCGCCTATGACTGGGGTCCGGACTGGGAGCTCTGCTCCGGCTGCCCCGGCGGTGGCAGCGTAGGCACCGGACAGAGCCGAGGAGAGGGGAGGCTGCGGTGCAGAGCTCGGAGTGCGGAGGGTGCCTGCACTGGTCTGGTGAGGGAAAGGTGCACAATGGGCAGGGCTGCACTCGGTGCTCCCTGGTGGAGGTCCCGCTGCAGCAGGGGCTGAGCTGCGGGACGCTGTCAATAGGCTGCAAGATGTCAGGGAAGCTGAGAGGAAGCAGGACTGCTTGTTCCAGGCACAAACTGTGCAGGGGCCTCAAGCGTCCCCTCTAGCTCATGGAGGAAAGGAGGAGGCTGTTAACCCGGGAAGATGGAAATAGTAACAAAAAAAGAAAAACAAAACAAAAAAAAAACCCAACAAAAATAGGAGGAAGAGGACAAATAAAAGCAAGGGGCTTCCTTGACATACATGTGAGGTGGGCTGATGCCAGCCTCATGAAGTTTAACCATGCCAAGTGCAAGATCCTACACCTGGGTGGGAGCAATCCCAGGCACAGCTACAGGTTGGGCAGAGAAGAGATTCAGAGCAGCCCTGTGGAGAAGGACTTGGGGGTGTTGGTCGATGACCATGTCCCAGCTTCAGCGTGCGCTTGCAGACCAGAAAGCCAACTGTATTCTGGGCTGCATCAAAAGGAGCGTGACCAGCAGGTCAAAGGAGGTGATCCTGCCCCTCTGCTCTGCTCTCATGAGACCTCACTTGGAGTATTGTGTGCAGTTCTGGTGTCCTCAACATAAAAAGGACATGGAACTGTTAGAACAAGTCCAGAGGAGGGCCACGAGGATGATCAGGGGACTGGAGCACCTCCCGTATGAAGACAGGCTGAGAAAGTCGGGTCTGTTCAGCCTGGAGAAGAGAAGGCTGCGTGGAGACCTCATAGCAGCCTTCCAGTATCTGAAGGGGGCCTACAGGGATGCTGGGGAGGGACTATTCATTAGGGACTGTAGTGATAGGACAAGGGGTAATGGGTTGAAACTTAAACAGCAGAGGTTTAGACTGGATATAAGGAAGAAATTCTTTCCTGTGAGGGTGGTGAGGCATTGGAATGGGAGGTAGTGAATGCTCCATCCCTGGCAGTGTTCAAGGCCAGGTTGGACAGAGCCTTGGGTGATATGGTTTAGTGTGAGGTGTCCCTGCCTCACAGGGAGGGGGGTTGGAACTTTATGATCTTAAGGTCCTTTGCAATCCTAACTGTTCTATGACTCTATATGCTTATATAGGACCCATTGTCCAACATTAGTATAAAGCAATCTTTGCTTTAAGGCCATTGAACTACAGCCTTTCCCCATTTGGAGGCATTCTGTGACCTGCAGGAAAAACATCAGGCACCCAACAAGGATCCCCCAAAGGGCATGGCAGGGCTTGCAGCTCTTTCAAGGCACTCAGTGTTTAATGCCAAGCTGAAAGGAGTAGTTGCAGCTCCAGAGGCTTTGCCAGCTTCAGGAACCTCACTGACCTTTCTGGTCACAAGCTGTAGAGGGTGGAGAGGCCTCTTGACTCAGGACACTTCTGTCTGGTGGGAAGGAGAGGGAGAAGGGATGATCCTCCCCCCTGTTCACTCTCTGGACTGGTGGATCTGAAGAAGCCATGGGAGGAGTGCAAACTCATAAACCACACTGTCCCATAGGCACTGATGGAATTCCACAGAGGATAAAGGTCAGATCTTAAATCCTTAAAACCATAAGGGCCTAATGTAAAAGGCCTTGAAGTCCATATGATTTCCATATGATTTCCACTGACTTTAAATCAGGTCCTGAGAGTACCACACAGTGGGATACTATCCTTAGGCAAGACCAGAACAAATGTCATCCAGAAGAGGCGGGCTGAGAAAACAGGCATTTGCTCGTTCTGAGCTGTGAGGTACAGTTGCGGCTCCGTGCTGCATCTGTTCTCAGTACACATAGCATCTGGATAGAACATTTTAAATCGCATCCTTCAAAGCACTTCCCAACTATTCAGCTTTGGCAGTGACCATTTTCTCATGTGATGTTGATTACCCCTACCATTTCCATGACCATCTATTATAAATAATGGCCATGCACAGAACTGTGTAGGTGAAGCACATTAATGTGCTTATACCACTCTGCAATGGGGGCATGCTAAGCTGCTTCTATGGGAAGGTTCCTCCCCCCTCCTATTTTGATTTTTCTGCTGCTATACTTGATGACTAGCAATAAAAATGGGTAAACAGAGATCCAAGGGAAATGAAACTACATCTGCGGAACATTCAGAGCCAAAATACACAAGGTGGATAATTTGCATGCTGCATGTAAAGAGTAGTTACGCAGCTTTCTTCCTACTCTTTACATCTCCATAAAACATAATAATGGATTTCTAATTATACATCCAAATAATAGGCAAGCTGCAAGATGCTGGGAGAAATTGGAAAGGAGGAAAGAAACTAACCAAAGGTACAGATGTAACGAGGCTAGTGACATTTCTATAAAGATGCTTTAATGGTTGTTAAGTAGTCATTTTGAAACAGAAAATTTTAAGTGTCCTAATAGGAGTTTTCATTTTCAGACAATTTGCTACGCAGTTAAGTGATGTCAGACTACAAGCTGTAATCTACTACAATGACCGAAGAGGAGCTGTTTTCACGCCCACTACAATATATAATTGATTCCTAAACTGGCATTCTACAAAAGAAACCAATCAGATTGATGCCAAATTCAGACAGTGGATGAAGTCTTGACTTTTGATGTTAAACATCTGATAAAACTTTATGCTAAAGTAAAGCGTTCTATTTGTGAATGCTAAGCTCCTTAAGGTAGAAACAGACTCACAGTGGGTTATGAAACACAGCCAGCGTCCCCTTTTCATTGGCAAATGACAGAATTTGGATTGGATGCATTGGTGTAGGGAAAGGGCACATCCTCTGCCCGTGCAAGGTGTGAGAGCTCTGGCCCATGGTTTCTCCTTCCCTTTCCCACCATTGTCCTACCTAGCTGAGGCCAGCCCAGCTGCCTGTCTCCTATTGCTGGCCAGTGTGTGGTGGGGGAGATCCAGGACCCCAGCCCTCCTGAATGAAGGGTGACATCCCAAAGGGCTGAAGTGATAGACACCATCACTGCATCGGTTGGTGCCGCACCATCCACACTGAGCAGCAATTAAGTGCCTGAGCTGGCTTCTCTACCAGAACCTCCCCAGCCTCCAGCAGCCACCAGGGTTGACCTGATGCTCTAACATGCTCAGTTGCCCTTGACCCTCTGCTGCTGCTCTGAACTGTTCTGTCTCCTGCCTAGTTTTTGTTTGTACCTTGGGATAACCTTATGGGACAGCCATTTTGCACATTCCTGATCTGAGGCATCTTCCAGAGGGTAAATGCATATGTTTTGCAGGTTCAGCCCGTCAATATCGGCTCCATCAGCATAGTATCTGATGCAATCAGCTCTCCCCAGTGTGTTAAGGCAGAGATTACCCAGTAATCGTGCTGTTACAGAAACAAAGCAGCAAATGTTTTTCTAATGAAATTTTCTAAATATCGTTTTCCTTTCTCATTTTGCCTTAGTCAAATAAAATCATTAAGTGTTCTTCACAGCCTGAGTACAAATGAGTCCTTCACCTTGGAAGCAGGCAATGAGAGGAGGAAATAATCTGCCTGTTTGCTTAACAAATTGCTTTGAAATTAAATGGAGTTCAGAGGTAATGTTAGGGGGAGATTTAGACAGGTCTCAAAGTGACTTTTTCACAGGGAAAGAAACACTTTGAGGGAAGCTGACTGTTAAACCTGAATGTCTCATCAGCTCTCCTAGCAGAAGCGGTAACTACCAGAGAGTTTCTTAGGTGAAAGATACAGGAAGGACCCCTGTGGCCTTGGCTCAGAAATACTCAAGAGATGTCAATGCTCTTGTCAACATCTTCTCAATGTCTCACTAAAGAACAAGTCTTCAATTCCTAGGAATTTAACTGCAGCTGAGTGAGGAGGAAACAGAATTCTGCTCCACCGTGCAGTGGGAACACCTGCAAGGCCCAGGATAGCTTTCTGGGCAGTGATGTGGGGCACAGCATATTCCCAGCCATCCGGTGGTTGCCTTCACCATGGTAAGCACGTGGCGCTTGCCTTGGCGGGTTGGTGGGAGTGTGATATAGTCAATCTGCCAGGCCTCCCCATATTTGTACTTCAGCCATCGTCCTCCATACCAAAGAGGCTTTAACTGGATTGTCTAATTGCAGCACGTTTCACACTCATGAATAACCTGGGCAATATTGTCCATTGTTGAGTCCACCCCTCAATCACGAGCCCATCTGCATGTTGCATCTCTGCCATGATGGCCTGAAGTGTCATGGACCCACCGGGCCAAAAATAATTCACCTTTATGTTGCCAATCTAAGTCCGTCTGAGCCACTTCAATCTTAGCAGCTTTATCCACTTGTTGGTTGTTCCGGTGTTCCTCAGTGGCCTAACTCTTGGGTACATGACCATCTACTTGGCATACCTTCACCACCAGGTTTTGCACCTGGGTAGTGATATCTTGCCACAGTGCAGCAGCCCAGATGGGTTTACCTCTGGGTAAATATCTGTCGCTTTGCCATCAGATCCAGAGACATTTTTTCCCCTTTGAAGGTGCTGGATAGTGTTGACCAAGGCCCTGTAAGCATAGGCCAAGCCCCAGCACATCACCATGATTTGTCCCTCTCTGGTATGACCGGGATGACAACACACCTCATTTAAGTGTTTTACTAATTTTTCTGGATTTTGCACTTGTTCAGTGGTGAAGTTCTAAAGCACTGGAGGGGATCACTGACCTAGAAATTTGCCCATACTGTCCCATACACCCTGCCACTCATGACTGTCCAGCCTTGGGGAAAATCTCTTGGTCCTCCTATATCGTCGTCTAACCCTAGACAATATCCAAACATGACTCTGCTTAACTTTAGAGATCAGGTGAAATGGTCGTGGGTAAAAAACACTCTGTATGTGTGCCAACATGGTGATCCCATCACAATCAGCAGGCAAGTCTCAAGGGTATCCAAAGGCCATTCAAAACCTTCAGAACTCTTAAATGATGCTGTAAACAGTCGGGGGGGGGGGGGGGGGGGGGGGGCTGGGAAGGTGAGGGTATGGCTCCTTCACAAGTTGACTACCAAAGGAGGTGAAAAGAGATGGGTAATTGCTAAACACTTCTATTACATACCTCCCAAAGTATAGAGGTGGTGACCACACTGGGAACACAAGCCAGATGAGTTTCATGATCAATGACTCTATTGTATTACAAGTCATTACCGTAAGGTACAACGAAACAAGAACGTTAGCCCAAGCCCCCCCCCCCCCCCCAGCTGATAAACACTAACACAGCAAACACTGGCTGTAAGTAAGGTACAACATGCTGAAACTGTGAGATCAAGAGCAACAACTTCAAGAGCCAATAAATCAGCATTGTGACAACTGACTGTTAATCTGAAACAATGAATTCTTATCACAAATATGATCAGACACACTCTGGTCAGATCTGTTGTTATCTCAACCCTTCGAGCCCTACATCCGTGCCAAAATGAACTGTTGTGGTTTAAGCCCAGCTGGCAACCCAGAACCACACAGCCTCTTGCACACTGTCTCCCCTTCCTCCCCCTGTTCCTGGAAGGATGGGGACGAGAATCAAAAGAATGTAACTCCCATGGGTTGAGATACAAGCAGTCCAGTAACTAAGATATAACACATACCACCAATAATAATAATGATAAGGGAAATAACAAGGGAAGAGAATACAACTCCTTATAACCTGCCGACCAATACCGAACCCGACTGAGCAGCGATCTAGCCCTTCTGGGTAACTGCCCCCAGTTTATACACTGGGCATGACATGCTGTGGTATGGAATACCTCTTTGGCTAGTTTGGGTCAGGTGTCCTGCCTCTGCTCCCTCCCGACTTCCCCTCCTCCCTGGCAGAGCATGAGACTCAGAAAGTCCTTGGTCAGACTAAACATTGCTGAGCAATAACTAAAAACATCGGTGTTACCAGTGCTGTTCCCAGGCCAAAACCCAAAAACACAGCACTGCATCAGCTGCTAAGAAGGAGAAAAATGCTACTGCTGAACCCAGGAAAATGATATAATGGATTAACTTTTACTAAATAACAGATCCTAGATATATTACATCTACATGAGTAGGGGCAGCCCTTGCTTTAGTGATGCTGGGCTCCAACCCCACCACAACTTGACAGTCTCAGTGAGACCCTTCCAAGCCTCACACCCCTTTTGCAGTACACACAGACAGCAAACATGCCAGCACCAAGCAGCTGCTCGTGGGGGTTCCTTAGCTATCTGCAAAGTTGTTTACAAAGATGGGAATGTCCAGCTCTGGCTGAGCATGAAAGGTGGCTTGCAGAAGAAAACTGGCAGATCACAGAATGGTTTGAGTTGGAAGGGACTTCTAAAGACCATCCAGTTCCAACCCTCTGCCATGGGCAGGGACACCTTCCACTAGACTAGGTTGCCCAAAGCCCTGTCCAACCTGGCCTTGAACACTGCCAGGGATGGGACAGCCACAGCTTCTCTGGGCACCCTGTGTCAGGGCCTCATCACCATCATAGTAAAAAATTTTCTTCATAATACCTAATATAAATCTCGCCTCTTTCAGCTTAAAGCCAACCCCCCTTGTCCCATCTCTATATGCCTTTGCAAAAAGTCCCATCTCAGCCTTTCTACCTTCAGGTACTGGAACACTGCTCTAAGGTCTCCCCTGAGCCTCCTCCCGGCTGAACAAGCCCAGCTCTCTCAGCATGTCTTTACAGGAGAGGTGCTCCAGCCCTTGAAGTGTTGCAGCCTTCCTCTGGACTTGCCCAAGCAGTGGTTCCAAAGAATGTTTACTAATACCATGATAGGCACTTTATATATATAAATATGAATATATTTATACAAAATATAGATGTATTTCTTATGTTGGGGCCCAGAGCTGAATGAGTTCAACAAAAAGCAAACTCTCCCTGGTTTCAGGACTGGTCCTTCTGTTCCTCCTTGCCTGGTTATACTTTCTATTAGTAACTGCTCTTTCTCAAAAAACACAATGATGCCAAGATAAAGGTGATTGCCCCAGTGGGACCAGGGTAGAAATTACTCAAAAATCTCCACTGTGTCTAGGTACAGTCCTTATCTCAAGTCCCAGAGCAGCCCTATGAGATGGAGGTTGGTGGTGTTTTGACCTTAAATACCTTGTACCTTGAGTGATAGATCACATGTAGGCAGTGGCAGCTATAAAGTTTTTAGCTGGTGGAGATATTACCAGAATTTCTTTTTTTTTTGTTTGTTTAAACTTGTGTTCATGTAAAGTAAAAGAGGAAAATACTATGCATAGCAAAAGTGGTATATTCATTGTCAACAATAAAATTATATTTATATTGTTATAGTGCATAACAGAGGAAAAAGAGGTCACTGCTTTGTAAAGGACCTTGTGGCTATCTTACTGCTTCTCATGCTTGGCTGGGCACCACGTACTTGTCTCTGCAAGTGTGAGGTTAGCCAGCAAAATCTCCACTGAGAGCTCCTGTGCAGGGACACCAGTGCCTAGCAAAGCTATGCGCACGCTGAAAATACTGTGTGAGACAACCCATCTGCTTCGTCCAACTTTCATGCAAAAAGGAGAATGCAAGCACATGGTTACATGATATCCTCCCCCCACCTCAGCTCACATACAAAACCACACGGCAGCTGGGTTCTCAGGATCTTCGTCAGGGCCTGTAGCAATAGGACAAGGGGTAATGGGTTCAAACTTAAACAGCAGAGATTTAGGTTGGATATAAGGAAGAAATTCTTTACTGTGAGGGTGATGAGGCACTGGCACAGGTTGTCCAGAGAAGCTGCAGCTGCCCCACCCCTGGCAGCGTTCAAGGCCAGGTTAGATAGGGCTTTGAGTCACCTGATCCTTTTAAGTTTAAACCGTTAAGGCCCCTTCCAACCCAAGCCATCCTATGATTTTAACTTTATGATGACTGGCACAATGTTACTGTACCATTTCTAAGCTTCACACATCTGCAGCTAGCATTTTCAGTGTATACACTGAAATAAGATTGCTGAAAACTAGAATTAACTGATATTTATTATTTCTCACTGAAATCTCTTTCCAAAAGGAAAAAAAAAATACAGGAAAGATAATCTGAATCTACCCTTTGGAAACCTAAAACATTTACTTTCATATTAATCTGCTGCTATAAAATCATTATAAGGAAGATTCATCATAATTTCTTTCTCAAGTTACATATCACTTCTGAAAATAGCTCGTTTCATTAGATTGCAAACTGCTCCATCTTGTGGTAACATAGCAGCATTAATGCAAAACAGCAACATCCCTACAGCTTTACCTTCTTTCTGGTTATATTCCATTTGTCTTCGAAACAATTTGGTATCTTAACTCAAAGCCAAACATCTGTGTGCTGAAGGTAAAAAAGAGGAGCCTGGATGAATCACAACACACATCAACTAAAACCACAGACAGCCTTTTCCTTTTCGAACCATGTTCAGAATATACTGATATGATTAAAGTACACCAGTCACGTTCAGGACACCTTTCCGAAATGTTGTTGGCAAGATGAATTGGACCACACAAAGTGGTTCAAAACAGAGGCCTGAGAAGCCTGTCTTAGGCACAGTTAGTAGGCTGATGTTCAGGACTGCTTCTTTCAGGAACTTTGGGAATGCAGGGGAATGAGAGGAACAGCAAGTTAAAACAGATTACTCAAACTGGTAAACAAATTCTACTACTGTGCTGCTGTCACAACCCAAAACTAACAACCCCAATGAAATTTCCATATTTGGTTCTCCCGTAAGATACTTCTGGTCTGATAAATCTGTAACAATGACTGAAAAAATGGTAGTTTCACCTATTGATCAGCTTTAACACTACAGGATCAGTCCTTCTTAACCCAATCATTTCAGCTCCTAACTCCTAAGCTGACATGTATTGCAAATAACTGAGACAGATTTCATACAAGTGAAAAATTCAGAATTAGTTGGAAGCCTGAGCAAGCAGCTATAAGAGCAAGCAAGCTGGTACATTAATAGTGTTCCTAAGGACTTCCCTAGAAATTTGTAGTAAGTTCTACAGCTTTACCCTATCTGAAAATTTTAATGGATTGAAGCAGCAAAGGACCTACAAGTACATTTCTGGACAGTAAAACATCAAGAAATCCTTTAAAGCATGATAAAAAAATCCTGTATGTTGTAAGTACTGTTACGCTGTTGCACTCTTCCACCTTTATTACCCAATACTGAGGCAGGAAGAAAAAATATGGTCAAACGGATCCATTTTCATTTGTCTTAAGATAAAAACTCTACTATTAGATTTTATTAATCTTCTTCAGCTAGCACCTTCATTTAAGTCTGTATGTTGTTACGTAAGCATGTCAAAAGAATCCTAAGGTACCTGTCCCAACATGGATATCTACTGAATGATTTTATCACAAGCCACAGCTTTTACTGAAACCTGATCTAGTATTATTTTGCTACACACAAACAATTAAGAGTAGAATTAGCAGAAATGCTAATTAAGCCACCTTGTATTTGCCTTGGTGTAAAACATGTCTCATGTAACCTGTTTGTTTTTCAAAGTGAGATGAATTGCATCAGCTGTTGAACTCGACTTAAGTCATAGCATCATAGAATTATTCAGATTGGAAAAGACCTTCAAGATCACGGAGTCCAACCATTAACCTAACACTGCCAAGTCCACGACTAAACCATGTCCCTAAGCACCACATCTACATGTCTTTTAAATACCATTTAGATACCTCATGGGATGGTGACCACCGCTTCCCTGGGCCACCTGCTCCAGTGCTTGACAACTCTTCTGGTGAAGGAAATTTTTCCTAATATGCAGTCTAAACTTTCCATGGCACAACTTGAAGCCATTTTCTCTCAACTTACTGCTTGTTTCTTGGGAAAAGAAAAAAAGAGACCAACACTCACCTTGCTACAAGCTCCTTTCAGATAGCTGCAGACACATTTTGAGTAAGACAAACTACCTTGGTTTACTGAGTATTCTCATGAAACAAGAGTTAAAAAGCTGAGTGGTTCTGGGGAGTAAGGAATCAGAAATACATCAGTCAAGGATGCATACCCAGTTTATGAACTTCCCTGTTTTACTCAGTTCAAGAGGGCTATTTACTCACTGACCTCTTCTTGAATATTGCTCGGGAAAATAATGACCCATACTGATCACTCATGCCTGTTTATGACCTGCAATTGCCCTGCCCGCACTTTTTGTTACCTCTGAGGTGTAATAGCTTTGGTATAATCTACAGCAAATAAGAAGTGGGGCAGACATTTTAGTGATTAGAAAATCTGCCTGGGAAGGAAGAAGTCCAAGTACTGTAGGCTTCTAAATTAAAAAAGTTGGAAGGTGCTCTGTTGTTAAAAACTACTGAGTTGAAAAGTTTTTCTCTGCTTTCTTTTGGTGTGATGAACCTTATACTCTTTTTTGCTGTAGTTTAGTTCCTATGGGCTATGCTCTTCCTTGGAAGCTCTATGTATCTGACCTCTGTTCCAGGGCTGGCAGTAAACCAAAACCTTGCACTTCTGGGTGAATGCTGTTAACCACTGTTCTATTTTGGAAGGATACAATTATAGACACTAGGTGGGCAGCACTGTCATCACCTCCTGCTTCTGATTTAAAAAAAGAAAAGTTAGACTGCTTTTGGCAACGAGTCCGATGCTATCTTTGTGCATTAGCCATATTCGGAACATGCCTCCTTGTTCAAGCCCCTTGAGATTTAAGGGGTGGGGGAGAGTATTCTAAAAGATTAACTTTAGTCTAATCCCTTCAAGCTCTTTCTGCATTTGGGGAAAGAAGAGAAAAACTGACTCCTCCAGAAGGTGATTCAGAGCACCTAAATTTAGGTATTGCTCTGAATCACTCTCTACTTAACCTGGGAAGGCATCCTGAAGACAACTGATTCCACAGGCAAAGGTTATGCTCCGTGACTGTTCCTCTCTCAACATCCCCTCAATTGTCAGTACCATTCTCACTGGTTTCTTGACTCCAGCACATCTTAGGTGGGAAGTTGTCACTTATCCTCAGATACGTAAGAGGCAGAAAGGGAGGCAAGTCAAAGTTGTCCGAATACCTGGTTGCGAGCTGCCTAATTCTAGAAATTAAATAGCCAAGTCATTAAACAAATAGATTGATTTTTAGAAGTTACAATCTACCAACAGTTTCATTACTGACCTCAGTGGAGCTAAGATGCAAAGCTGGCACTCACACTACTATTTTAGATGTAGCATTTTGGTAAATCACACCACTGTTTTCTGTAATTCTAAGTAAATTTAAAGAAAGTTGCTTGTTTTTTTGGAAACAAAGAGAAGGTGGTCGTTATAATGGAAAAAAAATCTTTATTACTAAATATATTTATACAACAGTTTTAAATCATAAATCAGTATGTTCTAGAATTCTGGTAGCACTCTGATGTTCTTTAAATACTCAGACTTATCGCTTTTTCCAGGTGAATTTCCGTCTGGCTCCCTCCTGACCAGGCTTTTTTCGTTCCCTCACACGTGGGTCATATGTTAGTAGTCCAGCTACAAAACACAGAGAAGCACCCATTTGTTTACTGTTACTAGTTAATATTAGATATACTACATGTGGGGGATCCAAGGAAGCCAATAGCTTCACATATGAATTGGAACATCTAGAAGGATAAGGATTCAATATAAAACACAGGGAAATTAATTTCACCAGATCCTCTAACATTTTCACTTTTCTTCAGTAACTGAAATTTCTTCACATTTTACTTTACAAACCAGTACAATCCCACACTCTCTTATATCTATACTGCTTAAGGCTTTACAGCACTGGTGTCCAAACTTTCTCGGCATGCACCCCCAATGTATGTGTATTTATTACTTTATAAATTATACAGACTACCAAAATCCTAATATTTTCTTCCTGTACTCCCATGGTGCATCTTGTACACCACCAGGATGCACAAAACCCACTTCGGAGACCACTGCTTTAAAGTGCACTTAGTGTTTCCAAAGTATATTTGGCAGTGTCCAAAACATGTTCAGAATTATGCTGATGTCGTTACAGATACCCAATTCAATTCAATGTCAGTTTACAGGAATATTCCTAGCAAGTCATACTTGTCAGGATGTCTTGTTTCAAAGATACTAGCGTGAAGATAGCTTTACTTCCATGGATGGCAACAGAGTGAAAAAAAAATCACAGCTGTTCTGCCAGTAATGCACACTGGTATGTCTCCCTGCCAGCCCAGAAAGAGCATAGTTAAAAGCTAAATGATGAGAATTCTTTATTTGCTGAAACAGTATGGCATCTAATCACTGAGAAGCACCAAATACTGCAACTACTCAAATGATCTCTGTCTTATCCCAGGTAGCTTGTAACCTCTAAATAAAGCAACAGAGGAAAGAAGCTCTTTCAGTCTGGTTAGTTGCGTGTAGTAAGTTTATGCTCATTACTATCCCTTCAAAGCTAACCCTCTAGAATAAAACTTTTTAAACATCAGTAAGATGCAACTAATCAAGTAAAACAAAATACAATCTTGATACCTTATAGCTCAATAATGCCTGATCAAGATTTGTTATAGCAAGTACACATTCATCAGTTGTAATTCTATGTTTTGGCAATATAAGATGGTTAACAGACAACAGAGGTCATGGACAGATGGAAGGAATGCTCAAGAAGTCATCCAAAATGTACACAAAGGCTGCTATGAAACAAGCAAAAACAATTTAGAAGTAAATGAAGATCCCTTCATAAAATATACAAGGTTTCACTGGGATTATTTACTCAAATCTGCACTATCTGATCCATAATGATCCTCATATTAATTCCATTAATTACCAGAGCATATTAAGAAATAACTGAGGTAATTTCAGTCCTACCTTGCCTCATGAATTCCACCTCCTTTTCTGTCACAAAGCTCCTTAAGGCTTTTGCAGAGGCTAAACGTATTGCTCCAGCCTGTGCTGATCTTCCTCCACCAGAGACTGTGCAAACCATATCATGTTTTCCAACTCTGTCAAGAAACTGGAAAGGGAACAACAACTGTTCTCTAAAAACAAAAATAAAAAGTAATAATAAAATATATACATGTATATAAAGTTTCACGCTATGTACATTTCTTATCATAATATATACAAAAACATAGTTAAATTTCAGGCAGAGAGCCAGAAAGACATTTGTATCTCTAATTTCCTACTGATATCAACTAAATCAATGGGAAATAAGCAGCTAGAAATTGACAACAGTAAGTATTTTAAGCTCAATTTTACAACTAATTAGTGAAACAAAAGTATCTGGAAATGCCAAGATCCTTCAGCTCTGGATATTAAAACTGAGCAATCTCTCGCTCTATTCTTGAGCTCAGAAACCACAATATAAAATAAAAATCACAAGAGGGATAGAAACCTCATGTGAGCCTTATGAGAAGTCTTCTCTATATTTAACTGTGCTCATCCTCCAAAATCTGAAGCTTTACATGAAGTGTCTCACCTTGTTTGCTTCCACTATGTTACTGTATGCCACGTACAATCTGCAAATCTCTCAGGAAACACTTAAAAGACATCGTGTATTATTTACTTATTTTTAAATTAAACTGCAAGTGGGGAACAAAATTTGAGGTACCCAAATACCTGTGCTCTTGGTTTTTGCATCCCTTCAGAAAGGGAGAGACAAGAAACACAGAGCAAGGCTTACCTATCAGTTCTTATGCTACTGTCTCCTGAAAACTAGGAGGAAAAGCAAGACAAAACCAAGAACAAAGCATCAACTCTGTGGTGGAACAGAGCATCAAAAATATAACTGCATGGCATGACTTTTGCTGGAATAACTTAAGTGCAGTAAGAATACAGCATTCCATAGTGCTCTCACCTGTCCTGCAGGACTGGGAAGTAATGTAAAATGTCTATTCCATTCACTGTAACTTTTCCACTCCCATTGTCATACACTATTGCAGTAGCTCTTGCAGTTTTTCTTGCACCTTAAAGGAATTAAACCAAATCTGTTATGAGGCTTCAATATTCCACAGAACTTCAAGTGCCCAGGAAGTTAAGCAAATCTCAACACTTTCATACTGTACCAGCTGTTTCTTTTTCAATGCTGAGGTAACAAAAACAACAACAATTAAGTAGAGGAAATAAATACAAGCAATACACAACTAGCTTGCAATATCTGTTCTCAATGTCTACCAAAGAGGTGGGGAGTGTGTGTTGGGAGGAGGTAAAAATAAAACTCTGCCTCCCATAACTTCAGTAGGTCAGGACATTTTCTTGACCTGGTGATGTCATGTATATGAAAATAAACAGCTAGTTGAACTCCCATGTTTACTGTAAGTACATTTTCTAGTAATATTAAAATACTTTATAAAATCATAGGAAGGTACAGAAGTTTGAGCATATTCACATGGGAGTGGTTAACATTTTAATTATACTCGTATAAGCAATGCCTATGCTTCAGTTGGCATAGCTTCCTCAGAAATTACTACTTACAGGTAGCTCTCTAAGTGCATTAGCTTTAAGTTAAAGCACAATAAACTCTCTGTTCTACAGCCTAAGACCAGTTTTCTTAAGCACAAAAGAAGGGATCGTTCTGATATAGGAATTATAAAAAAAAAAATTAGACGTTTTTCTCAATTTAGGAGGGTGATGGGACACAAGACTGTTCCTGAACTGAAATTCTTACGGCTTTTCTTAAATAAGATGGGTTGTATACTTATCAAACTTCAACAACTACTGTTCTGAAGGGACTATTGAAAACCAGTGTGGATTGAACCCCAGATTTGTGCTCTAGTCTCTCCTTGTCACATCAACTTGAAGCCAACCCAGCTCGAACAGAGCTCTCTAGCAATTTTGCCCTCAAATTCTCTGCAACCTTTTTTTCCTCTTATTCTCATCTGCTGTGTGCTGCTTAAGAATACGCATCACCTCTAAGGCTCCTCACGAACATACAGCATAAAATGTGTGTGTACACACATGCTTTGTCCATCAAGTCAGACTTTCCTACACATGTTGTCGCTACATTACTTTTTCTAAACAATCACTCATATAATATACCATTCTTCCCTCCACTAAAAACATAAGGAACCTGTGTTGAGAAGATAAAAACCTTCATGGCCTTTCTCTAACATCACCTCTGCCTTGGTGATGACAATGACTAATTCCTGTCTCCATCCCCTAGCTAGCTAGCTCTGGTCATCCAACTTGTTAAAAAAATTCAGGAATTCCTTTTTTGCATCTTCATAGGCTGTTTGTAAATATCCAGATGCCTCCTTGGCACCTTCAAAGTTTTCCTTGCGGGACTGCATACAAAAGTCATGATACAGGTTACTTACAGGCCTACGCATGCTACTTCTATACCACTGTTACATCGAGGTAATATATAGCAACAGTATAAAAACACTGTTACTTCCATTGAATTCTCCCTATGTGTTTGGACTCTCCCAGTCCCTTGCCCTTTATATTCAAGTCAACTCTTGCCAGAAATTAAAGTCCTTTTGTATCCTACAACATGTAGCACAACAGGGTCCTCTCTAGAGATGCACTGCTGCACAGAAATACAGATAAAACTAACAGTTGATAGACCCTGCTAAAAATGTCCCAGACCATGTCATAACTTAGTATGTTTAGTATAATAAACAATTATACATACAATACACACATAAGCATATAAAATGAAGTAGAGACACCTTCAGCAGCATTATACATATTATAAAGAAAGCAGTGTGAAGGGGATAAAAGTTCTTCATCATTACCAACCAACTTGAAATTATTACCTTCGCCAGTGCTGAAGGCCACTCCTCGCTCATCATACTTCAAGGGCTCAGTAACTACTTTTTGTAACTGCACAGGAACTTCTTTGGTAAACTTCTGTATATACTTCTCTTCGATGTCACCACATGGCAACGTCATCAATTTTTGCAAGAGCTGAATAAACCTTGAATACTGAGGACAACAAGGCTTCATTAAAGGATGCGAGTGTAATTGCATTTGCTAAAACTTTCTATTTTTATATAATTGATCTTTCCTACTTCACTTTTATTGATGATTTCTGACAAGATGACACTTTTGCACCTACATGCTGATTTAAGAACAGCATGCATCATTTTCTGTGTGACTAAAGATACCTACTTCTTTCTTCAGGCAACAATGAAACTTTAATTCAAAGCATAACCAACCCCTTTGTGATACAGGATTATTGTATTAGAATGAAGCTCGTGTCACTTTTGAAAAGAAAACATTGAGGGGGTCTTCATTCTTTTATTATTGTTTCATTAAAATGGCAAAAGGAAAAGATTTTCACCTCCTTTTCAGCAAGTTAGCACGTTCATTGATTTGGAAATAATTTTATTGCACTAAACTGAACCTCTTAAATGATTATATTTCATAATATATACAGGAAATACCTATCTATCTATCTTTGGCTGTTCAAGCTGAGTTACTTTAATGTTTATGATTTCCTTTAAAACCGAACAATCAAGCTATTTAAAAATTCAAGAGATACTTGACTTAAAGGGCAACCTCTTGAAATAAATTATCCTTTGCTACTGTGTGGTTCTCCTTCCCCCTTACACCCCCGCCAAAGTTCTTCAACATGTGATTAAAAGAGTAAACACCACTGTGTTAACCCATTTGTGCTAAAAGCTGGGATGTCCTGTTACGAAGTGTTACTGCAGGAGCACCGGACAGCTGCTCACTGGATATAAAGGTATGCTATAATCTAAAATGGACTTCTCATATAGATATCATAACCTTATTCTTGAAGTTGCCTTTACTTACAAGCTGCTATTAAAAGTGTTTTTTCTTCTCTCCATTACCAGAGCCTTCTGCACAAAATTAATACTTTTCTTGTAACTGAGCAATAGTCCCTAAACTCTGACATCACTTAGAAAGTTGCTTCTAATGATATGACACAGACGTGGTAAAGCCTTTGAAGAACAGAAATACAAAAATATAAACATTTAAAAATTGTAGAGGCTACAGATGCAGAAAGCTTCCAACAGTTCACTTGCAGAGCACAAAGGGGAAAAAATATAAACAGCTCTGATTTTGTTTAATCATGCAAACACCACAGAAATTTTTTTGCAATGGCAAAATATGAGAACTTGAGCAGGTAAGATCGGTAGCTCATATGGAGACATTTCAAATACATGTTTTTTTCTACAGGCTGAGGCTTTGTGGTTTTACATGTGAGAGACCAGTTTAAAAGCTCTGGGTTTGTTTTGGGAGGTTTCTGTTTGGTTTTTGTTGGTTTGATTTTGGGGGGGAGGGGGTGTTGGGGTTTGGGGTTTTTTGTTTGTTGGGGGTTTTCTGGTTTTTTGTTTTTGTTTTTTCAGTTTAGTGCAGTCTGCTTTTACAGCTGTAGAATGTACAAAAACCAAGCAGTGAAGAACTCTAAACTGGTTGTAAAACTAGATCAGTTCCTGGCACTCTAAGGGGAGAAACAGCTATTCCGAATGGAGGAGCTACTGAAAACACTGAAGTGGCTCACAGAAGAAGCAGTTACAAGACAGAGGAAGTCTCCTGGCTATCCCAGGATGGAGAATTTACAATGATGTCTAACTAATGCTTATGGAACACAATCTACTTGAGACTTTTTCACATTGCCCATAGACAAGGAAGCTATCACATGTTACTGCTCTGGATGACAAGTGAGCAAAGGGCATGTTTGCTGCTATTATGCTATTTTTGCAATGATGCTGTCCACAGGACAGAAGATACTGAATAACACTGTTTCTAGGTGAGAAAATACTTGAGATGTTCAGCCAAATAGTGTTATATTCTCTGGTACCATCATATTCAAGCTTAAAATTCCAAAAGCAAACTGAAGCTTGCCCCATAGACCGAACTTGCTGTTAAAAAATTTAATGCTATTTAGGGGACTGTAGGAAAAAGCTCTGAGTGAGAAAAAGTGTACAACTATCAGGATGTATACAGTCTTATTCCCAGAGATATATGTAAAGAAGGACTACAAATCTAGACAATGACAGAGGCTGCAGACCCTGGGAAGCTGCACAACCCTCCTCCCTCCCACCATATATTCATGTAAAGGAGAATATAATCAGATTACTGTATCATACCACAGATCTGTTTAGCTCTGTTTTTTTTTTTTTTGTATTTGATTCTGTAGCCAATCAGTAAGAAAAAGGACCCCTCATTTCTGTGCAGGTTTACCATTAGAGAAAACCACCATGTTTCCCATCTTGAACATTTACCCCTCCTCTACAATAAGCAACAGGGGTTTTAGCTCTGTCTTTCATCTGTAACTAGAATAAATGATTATTTATGTCTATTATAAAGTGTTACCATACTCCTGACTACATAATTAGATGACAAGGAAAAGTGCCCTAGGCCTCACAATGCTACCAGGAGAAAATGTGAACTATGTTAGTTAGCAATGGAAAATCCTTAATAGTTATGTGCTGTGCTAGATAAAAAAGCAACACAGCTCACTTTTCTTGAAAACACAAATGTGACAGTGCTGTGAGCATATACAGATTTTATGAGAAAAAAGAATTCTTTTGAAGAGCACCTGCTTCTGTTCTGCACAGTACCTTTTCAGCATCCAAAAACATACCCAGAGTTTATATTTTTAAGACACAAACCTCCTTAAGATTAGAAAGATTAATTACTTACATCATTATCTGACAGTTTTTCTAACAACATTTCTTCCAATTCAATCTTAGTCAGCCATCTGCTGCCAGCCAGGTTTCTGTTTAAAATATCACATATATTCTCCCTTTAATTAACCATGCAATTAGAGTTACATCACAAAGGACCACATATAAGTCAGTCTTCCTTCAGAAATACATTTTCCAGTATAAATGAATACTGATCACATTCCTATAGTAAACATCAGAAAGCCTACAGTGATTTTAAAAGATCTGTCTTTTGACAAGGAAATAACTTCATGTATTGAATTAACCACATGAAAATTAAGAGTATCAGTTATGCATTATTCATATTATTGAAGTCCAAGATTGAGCTAGAGTAATACTGTAATAGTGAACAATCTTCCCCACAACTTAAGAGTTCGTTTTAAAGGGCTGCTGCTAGGAAAACTTTGGCTTACAAGCAGCAAAGAACAAAATCAAAGGCAGAATGTTAAAAATCAGATTCTAAATTAACAGAATTTTGCCTCTGGTCTTTACTCTTCCGATCAATACAGAAAACTCCACTAGCACTAAGCATAGTCAAAGGACTACCGCAGCAGTGACACACTGTATGCTGTCTCCTGTGTAACCTTGACCTGCTCAGAAACTGCACTGATGATAGCAAAAGCAGAAATTTCTAAGAATATAGCCTCATATGGAGGTGCTAACACAAAGAAAAAACACTGCTTGACATACATCTTTATGAAATACCTGTGATACAAAGTGACCAACTGAACAGAACGCCACCATAAATATATATGCCAAGATTATCAGCTAAATCTAAGGCAAAGTTGCAAATAGTTTCTTTCCTCTCCATGTTTTTTAGAAACAATCTTAATGAATGTTTTCAGCAGCATTAAGGAAGCTGTGATTCAGAAGGCACTCCTTCTGAAGGTTGATTTTAAGTAGTACTTCTTCTTAAGTATATATTTTAATGCTTTTCTGAGTCAGGGTACAATAAACGTTTATTTAGAAATGATGCTGGGTTTAACAATAATTTTAAAAAGCTTCCAATCCTGAGAGACTCAAGTATATACTTACATTTACATATCACTACTTCCAGTGAAGTCAGTGAAATTTTTTACATGTGAAAAGCTGTAAATTTAAAGTACTTCAAGATCAGGTCCTAACCCTACAGTTAGTCTTGTAGAATGGACCCACAATAGGTCATTTTCTGGGGAAAAACAAAATAGCCCTTCCCACCAAGCCTTTACCTATACTTCAGAGATGAATTATCCAAACTAATCTCAGAGGAAGTACCATATCCAGTGTGGAAAATAAGGCTCAAAAAACCTTTAAATTCTCTGAGCTTTTACAAACCTAACAGGAAAAAACCCTTTCATCTCTGACTGGCTTTAGGTCATTTTTCACATCAGTAAATCCACTGGCTGGGCTCTGTAAGGAGTCAGGTTATTTTTCAGCAGCATACACCAAGAAACTAAATTCATTTCTTTGTCTGCTCAGAAGCTAACACAAATCTATGATAAAACGTTATGTGGGTCATAGGACACTATTTATATCATGAAGAAACATGAACTTCTGTTACTTAAGAAATTGAAATAATCTCAGCAAATTAATCCTTTCTAACATAAATAACAAATGGCTGAAATTAACAAAAGATAAGCCAACATGATGTGCAACTGGAACTGCACATAAATCCGGCTAGAAATCACACAGCAAGAACAAAGATAAGACCAACTTGAACAGTGAAAAACTAACTACACAGAAAAGCAATAAATGCCAAAATCAAAACTTTCTAGCTGTATCCATTTCTTTTAAAGACTTCCTTATTATAATACTCTAATGTCTTGCAAAATCCTTGCAAAACCCCTCAAAATAGAAAATGAAGAATATAGCCTAAGAGAAGCAAACAGTTCTTAAAGCATATGCCCAGCTCAAAGACAATGCTGACTGTATGGACTAAGAAACAATCAACTGCAGCATCTCCCATAGCTTCTTCTGGTTGACATGTATTTTTTCTGTCCATTGGCTAACTATCTAAAAAGAGTTCCTTGTGCATACCACGGAAGTTAAAGAGGAAAAAGAAGATAAACTAAATTCAATTACTAATAATGGGGGTATTTAAACAACCCCAACCAAATAAACTTTCCTAAAATTACTATAGTTTTTGATGTTTTACCTGTTCAAAGCCATTAGAAGAAAAATAGTGAGATTAAGTATTTTGATACTCTTCAAGTTAAATATTGGTAAGTAAAAACATTCAAGAGCTGTTATTAATGAAAGAGCCATAGGCCTTAGGATTTTTCCAACAGATAAACAACTTCTTAGGCATTTTTAAAGGCCTTATTTTATTACAAAGAAATTACCCCCTTTTTCAAAAAATCTTTAATAAAGAAATAATTAGAAAACATCTACTAAAAAAACCCCAGAATTCTGGATACACTAATTTTCAAATCAAACTTTTACACAGGAAAGAATATAGAAAAGAGCAGGAAGCTATTAAAGAGCAAGAGAAATGGAGGGGGGGGTGAGGGATGTGCCTATTCAAACAGTGAGAAGAAAGCACTGCACACATACATACTACAGGTAAGGCTTTTCAACCTGAAATTACCATGCAAATGTTAGGCAAGGAATAGAGAAGAAGTCTGAAAACATTCTTATGGAATAAAAGGCAGGTAGCGTGATTACCCACAAGAAGTGCCAAAACAACATATTGAAGCATTTTAACCAATATTCAGTCTAACTGAAAACTTACTTTTTTTCCTTCTGAGGAGGAAGGTCTTCAGCTGTCAGTTCATCTTCGTACTTCTGAACGTTCAGCAATTTTTCATATGTGTCCTAAAATGCATGGAAAAAGAACTTAAATGCATTTTTCCATTTACTATTTAATTTTTGTTATTTAAAACACACACTTATGTGGTTTTACTCTCCAAAGACTTAAAAATGCAGGGGTCAGAAAACAAGCAGAGCTCTTGACAAAAAAAGAATACAGCAAGTTAAAACTCAACTAATAAAAATTTACACAGTGTATATATAATATTTTCATAGGCAGGTCAAAATAATTTTTAATTCAGCTATTTTTCAACAAATGATCATATGCTTCATTAAAAAATTCTCAAGTGTATACAGACTAGATTCATATAATGGATAAACTGCACAATAATTTCATCAGTGCATCTACAGTTCAGTTTGACTTCCTTAAAATACTGACAAGGTTTAATTTAGTTAGAGTTCTGTACATTTATATACTGTGAGCTTTATTGGTGGTCTGTATCAGTCAAAACTCCCCTCTTCCCCAGGCGCGTCTACAGGGACATACAAAGTCATATATTTACCATAATCAGAATTTCTGTTCTTTCAAATATTACAGATATATTTATTTTTTTTTATATTTTGATATACTGAATTTTTACTACTTGTTTCCCCTCAAAATTCTTATCTATGCTATTTTCAAACAATGCTGTGACAGCCATTTACCACTTCAGAAAAACAAATGGAAAAAAATACTCCAGAAATTCACACTGAAAATACCACAGAAGAAACACGGTTTTAATAAGTATTTCAGAGGCTTTTCCCAGTTAAGAAACTTTCAGAGACTACCTGCTTCTGAAATACATCTAATACTCTGAACTACAACACTGATTCAAATCACAAGTTTAAAAGGAGTATTTGGAGAAATAATTTTAAGTGATATTGAAACAAAACAGGATTGCTGTACTACGAAGCACTTTTTTGACAAATAGAGGAGTTTATTATCACTACCATATACCTTATTAATATAATGATTAATAAGCAAATACTAGATAAGAACTATGGTGCAAGAATTACAAAGCACAAGAAACAACTGTTAGGGTGGGGTTTTTTTTCTTTGTATTACTTACAAAAAGCAGTTAAAGAAGAAACATTAGCTCAGAAGTTAATCAATGAAATATTAGTACTTAATATAATACTGGGATGTGCAACAGGATGTAATGAAATTCCTGCATCAGTTCGCATTTAAAAAGAAAAAGCCAAGACAAAACCCCCTTGGTAGTTATAAACACCTACTGTTCAAGCTGATTTATCCACTAATATAATAATACACCCGCACATAGACTAAAAATATTTGTACTGTAAGTGTATGAACTGAGAACAGATTGGTATCTGAGCGGCACACAAGGCATTTAAATAAGGACAACTTACTGAAGTATTTGATGCTGGTCATTGGTGACATTTTTAACAGCACAGTGGAACAAAAGCACTTTTAGAATAACTACAGTATAAAATCCTGAAGCACAAAACTGTCTACTTTTGAGACAGCCTCTCATCATAGCAGCATGCCTTTCAGAAATCTTTTATTTTTTACACAGATACCTGTATCAGATAGAAACTCCATAAATTTTTCAACTTAAAAAAAGTCCCTCTTCAAACACAGGAAACATATAAAAGAGTACAAGAAATCGTATTTTCAAATACTTCCAAAACTCATAAATAATCTGTAGATCTCTAAGATAACAAGATACTGCAGCATTACTGTGGGCAAGACGCACATCACATAACTAATAATCTTAACGTTTCCATTTGGAGCTGCAAAAATTACTGCCTATACATTAAAAGCACAAACATGATTTGGGTTAGAGGACATGAGATGTGCCTTACATCAGGCAATTTTTAGACATCTGTAGTTAGATATGAGAAAGAATCAGTATGGAAGGTTCTGCTTGGGACTGTAGAGGGAGGGAAGGGGAAAGAGTGCTGCGGCTGTCCTTCAGCTACTTGGAACAGGCTTAGATTCCTCCAAGCTCCATGAGTTTCTGCATTTGGGAGCAGTCAAACCATGCATGAAGACAACATTCTGCTGTTAAATGATCAGAAGAGGTACTGGGTTGCTAGGTCTTATGGATAAAGAAGTTTTTCACTTTGGTGCTAGTCTCCCAGCTTACCTCTTACCTTTGTAAGGCACTGAGTGTCACCTTCCTAACTGGCAAAAGCAGTCTGCCCCCTCAAATAGCCACCACAGTCACTGCACTCCAGCATATACATTTATGTACTGGAATGGTCAGCAGAAAAATACATGAACCAGGAGCTCAATAAAAACACAGCTGTTCTTTAAAAAAGAGCAGGCAGAAGGAATCAAAACTGTTAGATTGGATCAGACTGACTACAGTCAGAATTGCTTCTGAACAGCAAGTGAAGGATTTTCAGGTAAGGATTTTGTCATCATACTCAGAAACTAACAATAAACACAGGCAAATAAAATGAGATATGGGGTGCCATCCACTAGTTTTTAGTCTGAGAAATTTGTTGTTAAAATGAAAAAGCTTTACAACAGCTGGAACAAGATTTTCCTGAAGATCCTCCCTGGGTATTCCCAAAGAACACCAACACTCCACAGTCCATTTAAGTTCCAAGAATGTGCACTTCTAAGAATTACAATGATCTCTTTCAACGGTCCTTGTTAAATTACAGTAATTATGTCCATTCCTACAAAAAAACCTTTTACACAGGAAATTAAGTCAAATGACACTAAAAAGTAATATTTTAAAATACTTCCAAGTGTAAGAAAACCACTAAATATAATTTCCTGCATATTCCTGGCACTTCTGATAGTGGACTTGCATCACTTATGAAACAGAATTTTGGCCTGAAGTATTAAAACAAAATTAATGCATGTATTTAATCTCTGTATAAAGATGAAGTCAACAGACTAAAAAGGACCACTCACGTGTGAAGTAAAGTATGTTGGATGAGCCTTTGCAAAATCAGGAATCACATGTAATGCCTAATAATTTATCTGACAAATCTTCATTCCCCAATGGCTAAAGAAAGCTTCTGAAGACACACTTGCTTTTTCAAAGCTGACAGGTGAAGATTTTACTAATCACTTCAGAATTCAATAGTCCAATTCATGAATGTACACATCTGTGTGCCTTGTAAACTCAGCCATTACACAATCAAAATAGCTGATTTTACAAGATTGTCTATATACTGAAATGCTTCCATTTATAATAGAGATCAAATTTCACATACCTAGAAGGATGCTTTCTCAAAATAAAATCTTATTTTACTGTGCATAAAAAAGATTGTGAAGAAATTAGCAAATGAAACCTTAGAAGGATAGATTTTTATTATAAAAAGATAACATTTTGGTTAAAATATGCTGCAGATGATATTTTACATCAATTTGCCTTTTTCTTTTCTTACATCATTTTAACTTCAGCATATACTTTGGGGGGGTTCAGTTTTGGTGGGGTTTTTTTTGTGGGGTTGCTTGCTGGGGTTTTTTTTTAAGACTTTAAATGCTCTGCTGTTAGAGCATTTGCCTCTGATGAACCTTTGATATTTCCAAAAAAGTACAAGAAACACTGTTACATAAAATTACTACTTTGTTAGACAAAAATGGTATTAAGAAACCATTTTGCCTTGTTCTGCACATTAGAAATATATTACTCTGGAAAACTCTTAAGTGATAATCAAATACAGTATCAAACATTTGTGAAATGGTGTTTCATGCAATAAATATTATTTTGTGTATCAAAAAAAAAAAATTGTTCTTTTCCCTGCAGCTAAACTTTATTCAACAGGCAGAACAAAGACAACAATGGAGTATAAAGTAAATATTCTTTATGAAAATTCACTTAATAGTCAAGGCATAACAACACGTATCGGTGGATATAATACATGCAAATATACACAGTGTATTTTTAGTAAGTGTATAATATTATTTATTAGCATTAATTAAACAAATAATGCCGTGATCAGTTATATTACTAGCAATTCATAAAATTCAAGTTCCACATGAGTCTGTGCAGTAATTAATGGCATAAAAGTTTAAGCTAAATATTATATTTATCCGACTTATTAGGCTTAATATAGCAATTTAAAAGACATCCTCAAATGGGATTGATTACTTACACTAGACTGTATTAACATACATCCCCTTTTTTTCCTTAGCCAAATTAATTAGCTTTGAGACTTAAAAATACATTTTGTTAAATACACATTAGTCTAATAAGAGGTTAAAACAATGTTGGGCATTTCATGCAGATTTCAGCTTTCATTTGGCTGACTAAAAAAAAAACCCTGTTAGACCTCACTTAACGGGTTTAGATTTATAAAAGCCTATTTAATGAAAAGATTCAAGAAGAGTAGAACACACAAGTATCCTATACTAATGAAAAATGCATTTGTCAAACCCATTTGTTTGAAGGTGGTTGCCATACTGCTATGAACAAGATGCACACTATTTCCAAGGCAAGCTTGCATACCCTTTCTAACTGCTAGGAAGAGCTAAAAATAAACTCGTGCTCCTTGTAAAATTTGTAATTTCTTCATTATGATGGAATGCAACAAAACATCTTGCCCTTGGGTTGCTCTGTTTCAGCCAAAACAAATGCAAATGGCTTGTCAGATGACAGCTGTTTGATAAGGCTCCTCTACAAGACCTGCATGCTTTACTTTTTTTCCGTGAAACTTGGGATGAAAGGCAGAAGGCAGGAAGAGAATTAATGTAGCATACAGTCTAAAGGCAATGCTACAACCGTGATTAAGTAGAAAAGTTAAAAGGCACAGATTTTCCACAGCCTTGCTGCGTGCAACCCATCCGTGTAACAAGTTGACAGGCCTAGCGCGTCAGCTCCATCATCCTCTCCGACAGCTAAAACGCAGCATTGCATCCCTTTTCAGAGAAAATTTGCGTCTGCACCATGAAGCGTTGTACATTATTTCTTAGCACTGCAGGGGGCTCAAGTCCATATGGAACCTTCACAAATATTACCACAGATCAAACCAGCGGCGTTTCGAGGCAGATTTGACATACCTATTTAAATGAACAGCAGGGGTCCTCGGGCTGCCTCAGGCTGTGCAGGAGAAAACCTCTGTGGAAAGCCTATGCTGCAGCTCCATTACTCAGCAAAGACACACTCTACATTTATCATTCATTTCATTTCTGCCAGGGCAAGAAGCTCATTTGCCCAAGGTCAACAACAAAAAAAAAAAGGGGGGGGGGGGCAGTTGAGGGACTTGGGGGTGGGTTTTATTCTCCCAAAGAAATAAATGTACCTGACAAGTGGGGATTTTGTCCTTTGGGTAGGCAGAATGCAAATAAATATCAGATAATTCCAGTAAAAACACTACACTCAGTAAAGCTGTGTACTGAATTTGAGAACATGAAGCTTGTATTTTTGATAACAGACTCACCACAGAACTAACTTTCTAAGACTATCTAACGAGGAAACAAAATCTGACATGACTGTCCAATTAAATCTTTCTGCATACATTATAAATTCTTTTGTCTTCTCTACATACATGAAAGAAACATGCACATCTTTTTATAAACTCTTCAAAGAGAAAGAAAATGCTGGCATCATTGATGGCCACAGATATGAAATCTCTGTTCATCATCCACATTAAGACTCGGGGTCTAGTAATGTTCTATTAGTTACAGCTTTTTTCATATAGGTAAACAGATGCAGATCCTTTACTCCTGGAACCATACTAATCAGAAAAAGCCTTAAGTTTGCATGAATGGAAGAGTCTTAGAAAAATCAATTAAGCAGTTTAAATGCAAATTTTCTTCACATTGAATGTCAGCACAAATAGCATTTCCTACAGCTTTGCCCTTCAAGGGGAAAAAAAAAAAACACAAAAACAAACCCACAAACTAAACCAAACTATTTTCTATTCTATGCTGAATTTTCCTAAAACTAGGCATTTTTGTTGTCTATGCGTTCACCCATGTTAACCAGATACCGCCTACAAGAAAGCATGTGGACTATTCAAAACTAGTCCAAGCTAGAACTGTAAAATAAACCAAAACTTAATAGTGAGAAGTATTATGTAGTCTGCTCTCTTAAATGTGATATAAAAACACCACTAATAATGGATATTATGACATAAAAATATACATTTCATTTAGCTTAAGTGATGATATTAAGGCCTACTGTGAAAACACAAGTAAACTCAGGAGCACCTGATATGCATCTCTAGAATAACACATATTTGACTGGGATCTAACATTACTTATTACAGATTACAACATACTTACATGCATTAATGAATAATATGACTGCTTGCCAGTATAAAAGAGAAAGTGAAATGGTCGTCCATCTTCTCCCCACTGGATTTCTAATGAAAAGCAAGATTAGACAAGAAAGCAATACACACTCACTAAATAAAATCTTCTGTATTTAATTGCAGTTATAAACCTCTTTCATAATACGTATTACCTTTTTAAATACCAGAGAACAAAGACATTTTATGGGTGTTCAACCTGTCTGGAAATCTAATAATTTAGACTAGCTTGCTAAAAACCAATCTCCACCTGTAATTATAACCAAATATTTAATATAATGTTTCTAAATATGGTTTAACACAAGAGAATCCCTCATGTACATCCTAAATAAACTTGCAAAAACTGCATAGCTGGTATTATAGATAGAATTATCCATTTTAGGATAGGAAGAAATACAAATTAAGAGATGACTGAAATCTACATAATGACGGAAAAATTATCAGTTCTAGAAAATGGTGTTTTAAACCCAGAGCAAATTTCTTTTTAGTATAAAACTTCTAAACTAAACCAAGTATTCATACAATTGTCTTTTGCGGGTAACACAACTGTATCAGAACTGGGTGATTTTAGGACTTGTTCATGTTGATACACTTGGAATATGTAAATATGAAGACCAATCCTATAGTTTGTATAATTCATTCAGCATGAAAAAGTACATTGCATATAATTCAGCACATCCAGTTTATTTTGTTAATTTAAAAAAAAATGTTATTTAAGGAAAAAAATCAACTTGCAAGAAAAAAAAAACAAACATTAAAAGACATTTTCCTGGTAAAGTGACAAAAATAATCTGAGAGCTCTTTACAAATTGAAATGTAGAGAAAATCCAAGCCACTTGATCCACTGAAGTTCAAATGAAGCTATCTATAAGGTATAGACAAAGATAAGACCCCAAGAACCATGATATGCATTGCATTAAAATGTTAAAACATAATATGGTAGAAGCTGAATGCAAAGATGCAAACTTACTAGAATAGGAAGACTACAAGAGGCTTTTATCCACACATATTAGTAGTGGAATATGTGAATTTCCATGTATGCAGCAAAACAGACTTCCCATGAAAGTCTATTTCATTGAAATTACTGTTCAGGTAACATTCTGAAGTATAAATTTACATTTTTGTATTTTAAAGTTATCAAAGATGTAATGCATAAACAAGACAAAGCTGCCTTAAAATAAATACTTCATTGCAAGTGTTACTTTGAGATATAAATATAAATACACACATTAATACTAATTAGTCCTTACACCACTCAGGACACAGCTAGTATTTCAAAGAATTCTTTAGTCCTAAAAACATAGAGAATAGTAGTTTAGTTCTGCTGTAAAACAGCCCTCGGATTTTTGAAACTGCATAATGACTAACTCCCTCCTACCTTTTTGCTTCCTACTTTTCACTTCATAATACTATGAAATTATAAAATAATGCATGACACCATTTGAAATCTGAAATTCAAAAATTTCAGATAATTTCGCTTTCTAAAAGACAAACAAAGCCTCAAAAATGTCAAGTATCAATTAACTCCACAAACAGGAAAAGGATAGAGAATGCTAAGATATCCACTATAGATTATCCACTGATAATCAGATGTGTCCATTTTGGACTTGTAGTGAATGCAGGATTCAGTGAATGTAGAGTTTCATTTGATGAAATGAACTACGTTTCATGTAGTTCAGTGAATGTAGAATTTCACACCCATGCTACTAGTTCATACTAAAAATGAGTAGAAAGTGGCCAACAGGTTTTGACACCGCTCTACGTCAAATTAATTTGGCAGTTTCGGTGAAATTCTCACTGACCAACACACTGGCATATCACTGACAACTGGGACTTCACATGGCATGTAAGGAGCAAGATCAAAGACAGCACAGACTTCAGTTCAGAGTTAAAACTTCCAGGTCAAAACTGAGGCAAACTCTCCCTATTCTCTCAATTGGCAATTTCAAAGCTGTAATTTCTAAGCTTTTAGAGCAATGAAGTTATCAGGAAAACTTTGGTTTAAAATAGTATTAATGAATATTTTATGCCTGTGATAGACAGCTCTGACAAAAAGCTACTGAATTCAACAAAAGGTTTTCCCATGACTTCAACAAATTCTGCACTTCATCCTACCTATTGTTTATTTTTAAACAACAAAAAACATTTATCCATAGTCAAGTTAACAAGATGCCTGAAAAGAACACTACTATTCCAGAATCTAGCAGTACTTTTTATCCTGAAAACTGGAATATCAGATCAGGCTTTTGCTGCTTGTGTCCCAACAGTTATTAGGAACATTGGAAAAAAAAGTAAATCTGTGAAAATAAAAAATCATACACATGCAAAAATTCTAAATAACAATAATATCAATAACAATAAAAATAATAAAACAACAAACTATGAACACTTACTCCTCTGCTCTGGAAAAATTTCAGTAGGATGCTGTGAACAAACAAACAAACATCAGCAAAAGGGAAAAGCTACTTAAAATCATGCTACAGGTATTTAGAAATGTAACTGGAAAAATCCTACCTTCATCATGGGCCTGGCATGTTTGTCAAATAAGCCAGAAGGAAAGAGATAGGCAATAGCTCTCTAAAACAAAAAAGAGAGATCATGTATGTAATTTTTTTCCACAAAAAGCATCATGGAAATACTTCTTAGGTACCTTGCCATAGGGAAAAACCAGCATAACTTTTTTAGAGTAGGCAACAAAACCAGTAAGAAAGAACGGCATACATGTGCTGTGCTGAAAAGCACATCATTTCCATAAGAATCCTCAGGAAAAGTCAAACCTCATACTGAAGTCTGCACTCTGCCGTATGAGAATAAGTAAATTTTCTCTTTCAGTTTAGTTTTTATGGTATGCATTTATCATAACTTACCAGAACTACTCTAGTGCAAAGACCACCTTTATATACACAGTGATTTTCCCCAAAATTTCACGTGCTGCGACTTCTAGAGGAAATCACAACATTTATCTTTCTGAAAATATGTTAACAGACCAAGCATGGAAATTTTACTGTAAGCAGCCGGACAAAGCAAAGTTTTATACACTCAGAATCTCAGTTTCTACATAGTTTTCTCTAGAAGTCTAAAAGCAGTGGTTGTAGTGGCAGTCAAAGACATTTTACATATCCTAAATAACCATTTTATTAACTACTGAATTTGGAAACTGCTGTGCATCACTACAATCTTTGTTGAACTTCCACTTCTCAGACGACAGACTTACAGGACACCTTTCTTCTTAAACACCTAAGGGTTTGCCAAAACAATTCAGAAAAACATATGACATTCATTACACACTTGTTGTTTACCACTGTTTTCACAAATTATATCATTTGCTTTTACTTAACCAGTACCTACCACTATTCATGTGATGTATAAAGTTAATAGTATTTGCCTCCAACAAATAAAATAGGTATACCAATATTCCACATCCATTTCTTTTCAACATCAACTTACTCACCCTCTGCAGCATAACTAAAACATGATTTTAAAAAAGCAAAAGTATGCATTTATGAGAGATGTTTATTTCCATTTGTTTTTAAAAACAGAACAGAAAAAGCTAGCCATCAAAAAACCCCACAGGCAAGGGTCTGGCAAGAGTAGCCAGCTTCAGACAGTGAGCAGTAGTGCTTAAGATAGAAATCTTGTGCTTGTACAGTAACAGCAACTAAGTGAATAAAACCCTCTGGCAGTGCTCTTGTTTATATTTCCATTAGACAGTACAGAAAAGTAGAATTACAATAAAATCAGAGTTTAAAATCTTAAAAAGAATGGCTCTTTGTTGGTTAGGTTACCTTAGGGCTGTTGCTTGCTGATATTTTTTTCCATGGGCATGGAGTGGTTTGTCAGTGCTTCAACTGATTTAATATGCATGAAGTGTAAAAAGACCTAACCTATTACTTTCATTAATCCCCTACTGGCAATCCAAACAGAAATTTTGAGAATTCCGAAGCAAACAAAAGGCTTAACTTGATTTTATGAAATGGTAATTTTGTTTCTCTTAGTGACTGCTGTATTCCCATTTGTTAGTCAATGGGCATTTTATGCATACACACAGTAGGTGAACACCTATTTATGAACAAATGGGGATTAATTATGATGACAATAGAGAAATCAGCTGTGAGCCAAATGATGTTAAACAAACACCTTATATAATACATTAACAGAATTTATTACAGGATACTGAGACTGACTGTGTGTGTACTTAAGACATAGTCTTTATATAAGCATTTCCAGAATCTCAGTCAACCCAGCTACTGTAACTGTGACACCTTAATAAATGCCAAATATAACAATTTAAGATTTATAATGAATAGAGTGGCTGCCACTGGAGACCTTCTACTTCTAGAAAGTGTATTTTATATTGCCTGAGTGCATACTGGCGTCTTTCACACCAAAGCATAAACAAACCCTGCATCAAGAAATCTTACCATCTACTTTCCGCTCTCCAAACAACTAGCCAAAGAATAGTTCACTTTGTAAGTTCACTTTTTTGTTGTTCTGAAATAAAAAGAAAGAAAAGTCCTCCTGCCTTCTCCCTTTTTATGGGACTGTAATCAAGGATGGGGTATTTGCCTTTACCTCCCATTAGGAACTATGCTGGAACGCAACAGAACAGCTTTCTACAGAAGTTTCTCCTTAATTTTAAATAACTGTGTCCTCAGGCTGTACTTTTAGGAAATACATAGCATACCAGTCAGCCTCTCGGAAATTTCATGTATAGAAGCTGATTTTTGTCCATGCAAATGTTTGTTTTGTAGAAAAGAAGCATTTTGGAAAAACCTGTAATTCTCAACACTCATGTGTACTAGCAATAAAATAAGATGGTGAAACAATCTTAGGAATGGCATCAGAATTAGTCTCTCCAAACTGCAGCTGGAGCACATAAATAACCATGAACTATTTTCCTGAAATCTTTTGACAATGTCTTCAGATTTGGAACACAGGCTTCCTTTCAGGAATCTCCACGTCTGAAGTCAAAATTCTGCATAGAATTAACCGCACATTCTGCATTTTCTGAACACACAAGAAGCAGGTGAATGACCCCCTATATAATCAAGGTTTTAAATGGTAGCAGTAAAGTTCCCAAGAAGTCTTTAGGTTTAGCTGCATTCTTCCATTCCAGGAGTGGTTTTCAGCTTAAGGGTCATGGCCCATATCCTCCTTTTACTGCTTAATTTGACTTGAACTCTCGATAAGAACGGAAATGTCATGCTGAATATGACCAAGAACTATGTTCTTCATTTCAGCCATGCAAGGTTCATTCACCCTACTCTAGCCTCCACAGGTTCAGGACTGCTATTTCACAATTCCATTTGTTAAATCACACTGTTACCATTGTCTTTGGAAATAAAACATAACCTTTAAAAAAAGAAACATCCATAATTATTTTCAGTAGAAACCCAATTAAAAATACTAATACCTAGTGCTAAAATAGCATTGCCAAAAATCATTACACAAACTACTGGAAGAAGGTGCAAAAGGTACAGCCTGCTTCTGCAATGAGTTACTAAGAAAAAAAAATAGCCGTTTCCTTTCGGGATTTAAAAGTGTGTGTTTTTAAAACTCTAATAGTAATCTACATGAGGGGAAGGGGGACCGGAAATTCAGTCACACCTTTAAAAATAGCAGATAGTAATGAATACATGTTAGTAACAATATGGTTTACTTCAGACATTTCTTAAACTGTGCTGGTGAACTTAACGTTCCTGTAACAAACTGAAAGGAATCCTATCACATCCTCACTTGTTGAGGGATGGACTGAGTCTATATACTGCCCAGAGGACCACAATGTCTTTCACCTGCAGCTTTAGAGTTTGAATTCAAGCCAGTCTGAATAATGAGAACATGCTTCCATCCCTATTAAATAAATACATATCTGGCAGCCCTTCAAACATGCAAAGCAATTCATTAAATAATCTTTCCAGCACTGCATGTTGCACATTCTGACTTCTGATCCTCCTTCCATTCCTACCTATCTGCAAGCCAAGAAGTTTTGTTCATTCACTTCTTCAAACTGAATCAAATAAGCTCAGCTGGGTCAATAAGGGTTACTTTTATTTTTTCCTTAAGTCTTGAGAAATGAAGAATACTTTAATTCAAATAGAGTTGACTGAGTCATACTGGGATAGGGGAAGGAGACTGAAACAGTTCAGTCCTTAAATAACCTGTCATAAAGAGGAGAGGTTTGGCAAGGCAAATCAATCTTGCCCAAGTGTCTTCCCATACCTTTGTTGAATCTACAGCTCAAAACATTCCACTGATTTTCACTGCCTGAATCCTGTGCGAAGACACTTATCTAAGTAACATCCAGTGAGAACAGGTATTTTGTAGAGAACAAGGAAAGAAAGAAAAAGAAAAAAACAAAATCAAACCTCTACCCTGGGGTTCCCTTGCAAAAGCATCCTTTTTGGAAGGGGACTTAAGAATCCAGCTCATTCTTTTTTAAATATACACGAAACTTTAATCATCAAAACACTGAAGCGAGAAGTGACACTTTACACCATCAGGCTTAATGAAACACCTGAGCAATAGCTGTTTCAGCTTCTTCTACTCCTCAACTTGATCACACAAGAGCCACTTTTCTTCCTAAACCTTGCCTCTTGAATCACGTTATTTAGCCTCTGTACTTCAGCATTTCTCAGACTGAGATGTTTGCTGGAACAGCTGTTTTCCTTTCTAACCACACTAGCAGTATACTTTAAAACTTTTCAGCATCCAAAATCCAGAATATTTGAGGCAGAAACAGGAGTGAATGAAAGAATGAGACATGAAATGTTAACTCTGAAATGGTTTTATTTATTTAACAAAGGTTAAAAAAAAACACAACTCTTCTCTAACAGTTAACTACTAACAGTTACTGAAACCACCCAATTATTCATCACTTTATCTGAGTTCTGGTTTGGACAGAAAGAATTTCTGACTTCACAGTGATATATCATTTTAAACCCATCACTTGAGGAAATAAGAAATGCCAGCATTACGTGAAAAAAAACCCCACCTTTTTATTACACTATTTTTATACTATTAATTCCAAAACAAAAATTAACACCTTGTTCTGAGCTTGCAGAACACAAAAATACCAAAAACCTGTTGAAAGAAAGTCATTATTCCCATCATCATTTCAACTTTTCAAAACCCTGGTCAATATAGAAAAGGAGCTAAAAGAAAAGAATACAGCAGTCATCAATTCAGGTGGACTTTGAAACAGAAGCAAGAAAATACTAATGCAGAGTTTGGCTCCACTGGGAATCAAAAATGTTGAAAAGAGCATTCTAGCTTCAACGATTTGAAATAACCCAGCATTCCATGTAAGGACAATGCTGGACAAAATACTTCTTGCAGGCATGCATTTGCATTTTGTCCTGAATAATGTTTCTGACATTTCACATACTCCAATATTCATTCATTTCTAACACTGTGTTGCTAAAATTTGAATGTTATTTAGAAATCAGATGTGTTGAACCACTTTTAAAAGCAACTGAATACAACTTATTTTTTATTAAAATCTTCATTCATTAAACAAAACTATACCCTATGAGGAATGAAGTTTTTCCACATTTAAATTTCATAGTTACTACCCTTACTGATAGTTTTGCAACAATATATATGCTAGTGAAGATAAACACGTATTTTAGATTCAAATTGTTGTTAAGCAGATGGAATAATCTATTAGGTCACAGGGCAGGCAACAAGAGAAAATGAACACAAATCTCTCGCTTTTGAGTTTTACTAACTCTTATGTGGAAAGAGTATTGCTTTATGATGAGCTCACGTCTGGGAAAGCATTTAGTGACTGCATAAACATGAATAATAAAAATACTGGGATATAAATAGGTCATGAAGATTAAGATGCTTTTTGTGTATTAATCTTACTTCGATTTCTGGGCTTTAAAGTAGAACAGAACTGACAGTGGAAAATGAAGGTGGGCTATTTACTATAACCATAAGTTAAAGTTAAATCACAAAATAAAAGGATTACAGACTCAACCGGGGAAAAGCACCAGGTCAGGACTGTAATCTCTATTAATTAGTTATCCCAGCTGGGCAGTGGGTATGCAGCTGTTAACTTGATCAATGACTTACCTAAATGTCATCTCTACTGATTCGCTTATAAATTACCAGCAAGTGAGACTAATGTACAGGTGCTAATTTATTTAAACTGTTCTCTGCAGTTCTACATAGCTTTATAAACTGCATCTGGCACCTAATGTTAGCTGTCAGTTGTACTTAGACATGCCTGTCCTAACGACTCTGTTCATTAGAAATGAGCACAAATTATGAAATATTGTGAAAAATTATACATCAAATGGAATGGGCAAAGCAAATCAATTAGAAAAACTTCATAGCACATATTCACACATAGGAGAATAAAACATTCTAGCTTCGGAGTGAGGTCTATAATACCAATTAAAAAGCAATTGGTAGACTTCTGCAGAGTTATATATCAATTTGCTGGATTTTTTTTTCTCCTCCAGAAATATAGTTGTAATGCACAGCTTAACTTTTCATTCCTAAATAAAAGCATCTGTATGAGGTGATTCTGCTTCCACAACATCCAGAAGGATTAGCAAGTAAGTCAACTTATTTTCCTGCTTAAAACTTCACAAGGCTTAGCTTTTACTAAGCTATACCTAAAACTCCAGTGAAGAACAGAATCCTGTGATGTCTACTTTAGAAATACACTGCACAGGCTGATTAACAGTAGAAGACATGGAGGTATGTAAGCACTCATCAGAAAGAATTATTACTATAAAATGTAAAGCTTGATAATTCTCCTGCCAGTGCTTAAGCAGCTTTTATATTTTTGTAACAGAAATTTAATTATGCATAGCAGACACTATTACACACACTAATTATTTTCCAACACCTGATAGAACACGAAGAAATTAAATACCTACTACAGATACTTGGTAACACCAAACAAAACATTACTCTTTTTACTCCAATTCTCTATCTTTTCAGAAATAGAGTGCAAAGCAGTCCCATATGTGTCACCTGCACTGCATTTGTAAAAACTTGTTTCTAGAATGTATCTGCTTTTACTAATGATGAAGCTCAAGTTAATTTTTTGCAAACTAACAGTGTTGTGGATTCATAAAGAAGAAAACACTACTTAGATCAGGTCATTTTCAATTTCTTGCAGTCTTGTAAGCCATCTGTAAGCCTTCCCCCTAGACCCTATCAAGGAAGGAAGCCAGACTGCAGACTGATGCATTCTCCAGTAGGAGCTTTCAGGCAAGCAAACAGAACAACTAGCAGCAGCATTGTACTGTACTAACATGGGAGGTATTCTGGTGGCAGCTCTGTGCATGAATATGAGAAAGTAACTAAAAAAGATAAATATCATTAAAGGTAAGAGAAGAACATCTGAAAAATACAGGAAAAGAAACTTCTATTGGCTGCACAGAAATAAAAAAGCCAATGTAAATAAACAGGCTGCTATTACTGCTGACCCAGATGCCTCGATGAATACTTTCACTGCTGACAGGACCTTATCAACTCTACACCAAGATTGTAATAGTCTCTGCATTGGCACTTCTCTGTAGAAGAGCAAAGTAACATCCACAATTCTGAATGAAAGTAGTCACAGTATTACAGCAAAGCTTTGTACTCATAAACATGATTTCCTATGGATTTGTGACTTGAAGTCAAGCTTCCCTTACGGATTTTCTGGTATCTTATAAAACTCAAGTGTCATTTCAGCCTTTCTCAGCAGGCCAGTAACTGTGTGTCTCTACTGTGTATTTTTGGAGAAGTTTTCAAAACTTAGTTTTGACACCTGTCAAATGTATTTGAAATCAGCCTGTATCACCACCTACAGACTTAGTTCTTTCTTGGCACAAACATGCCGTCAAGACCTTTTGTGTGGACACAGCTATGCTGACAGAATCTTGTGACTGAGAGAGGCAAGAAACTCCTCACCCTGAAAAAGCTAAACCACACACACCTCTCATTTTGCACATACCACATTACTATGTCTACCCCCACGGTCCCTGCTGATATACTGTGCTGCCATGGCTATAGTAACAGTGCTGCTGCTGTACAGAGAAAGCTTCAGCCATGAGACTTCACACTGCTTCACCTAAGAGCGAATGTCACCAAATGGCATTTCTCCTCCGCATCTCTGATGTGTGATAAAACAAGACAGAAGTGAAGACCAGGTGGGACATAAAAAATTTAAAATGATCTGTGCAACAAAACATTTTTCTAAGTGAAAGGGAGCATATCTATACATGAGCCTAAATGACACAGAGAAAGAGGAGGCCACCCATCCATCAGTTGTCAGAGGGAATGGCAGTAAAATAGTATGTTTGGAACTACTGATACGAGTTTAAATTCATGTCTGTATTAAAACCTCTAAGCTAAACCAGAGTGTTAGCTGTAAAACATCCTATAAAATTTAATTTGCATTACCACAACTACAGTATCATACAAGAAAACCCAACCTAAATATACACAGCAGGTCAAACTGTGAGTAAATGTTTCAAAGTGCTACGTAAACCTTTACAGGGCCTCTTATAACCTCAGATCAAGGGTATTATCCATTAGTACTTTCAAAAAGAACCTACTGTGCTTTAGCAAGATATGGTATACAGCTCTATACTATGATGCCTGACGTTACATGGTAGCAGGGGTAGAATCTCTATTCACAGTCACAGTGTTTGCAATGTATAGTAGCATTCTTTCTTATTCTGACAGTTTGATTAAAATTCACAGAGAGCTGAGGGGCTCATGCTGAAGTAAAGTGCTTTCAATATCTGAAACTCTACAGTAAATTACTTCTCCAACAGAGCAACTGTACTTACATCAATATCCTCTTGGGTAAAAGTTTCTGGATCTTCTCCCATCATGTTGGCTAAATGTCTCTTTCCTAGGTTGAACTCTTCAATCTGTTTTTTAATAAATTCCTCTGTGTACTTTTCAGGTCCTGAGGCTCCTACATTTTTTCTTTGCACTGCTTTAGTGGTATAGATTAACCTTAACACCTAACACACAAAAAAAAAGAGATTTATTTTATATTTTTGGCACAGTGAGCTCTAAGTAACATGAACAGTATAACAAGCCATTCATACCTATAACAAGATTCAACACACTGTTGTAATAAGTTAGATAAAGCAGTGTTACTCATGAAACTATTTTCTTCCAATTGTTTAATACCCGTAAACAGATAAACACATTCTAAAAGTTCACATTTAGACACATTACAATTAATTCTGAAGATTTTTCTGATGGAAAGAAATGTATCATATGTCAGGAACATCCAGCAGAAGCAAAACACAGCACTGATCAAGAGATGCAGTCTTCAGATAAAAATCCATCAGTAAATACACAGGTTTTGCCTTCACCTATAGGCATCCCATAACAAAGTATGAAAATAATCTGTGGGGCAGCTCTCTAGTGGCTTTCAGAAGTGCATGGCTGTACAAATGGTGCTAAAGGCTCTGGAAAGGTTACGGAGTGCTCCTTCCTTGTTCACAGTGCCAGCATAGTTCTTAAGCTATTTTACCGTCTCGAGCAGAACAATCAAAAAACTAGTAGGTCTCACCACAGATACTACTGAGCATCACTCCAGCTCAGAAGTCATTTGATCTTTGTGGGATACAGGTTTGGCTTTTCTTCTTTCAAGACAATCAGTAGTTAAGATGACTGATTTCTATCAAGCACTCTGCCAGACAAACAGGAGCTTCACTGACACAGCTATCTATAATGTCCCAGTTCTGGCCTATTGCCAATATTATGCGCTATTTTGTCTCTCCAACATTAGTATTAAAGTCCTCTGCAGCTTAATTATTCCACAAACTGAATGAGAACTGATTATTTGTGTGGTCTTCTGTGGGCGGGAGGAGGGAAGGAATTGCAAGTGAAAAAGCTGTGTGGGACAGAAAAGCAATGACAGGAAAAGAATCACTTCTGAATCGGAAAAATGCCCAGTTGTGTTAACATAGTACTCTGAAACACCTCTCCAGCTCCCTCAACATGACACAGCCTGGCTTTGTGAGCAGGCACTGCCATTTCACAAGGCAGAGCGAGCCCACCCTATAGTCTGCCCTTACCAGCATTCTTTCCTCCATTCCCTTCACTTGCCCTGCACCATTTCTGGCACTCACTCTTTTGTAAGGCAGCTCAGGTCCCTACATGTGGCAGAATTTCTGCTCCCTCCCAGTGAGTGGCCAGTCCTCAGCTGAGCTGGTTAAGTCCAAGCAATTCAAAGAAGGCTCTGAGAAGAGACAAAGTTGACATGAGGTGACTGAATCACACACAACTCGGAGCAAGGAAGTAGAGGAGAAGTCCTCCCTTTACCTTCATTTCCATTCAGCAAATTACTAAACTGCTTCTGTGTTCCTGAAGCTGCACCCCCAGTCTGCATTTAACCAAACATGAAAACCCAAACACACACAACAAAGCAAACTAGTTAGGGTCCTCATGAGGCACAGAATAAAGCTAGTATTGGAAACAACTCAATGTTCTCCAGGTCCCAAGAATCATCTTCTCCAGGTCACAATTTAGACATGCTGACCATTTTGATGGATTTTTTCCCATTCCAAGTTGAGCTAATATGAGCAGCATAAAATACTTGCTATCTTCCTATAACTAATACAACGTAATCTTCAAACCCAGCTATAACCAAAATTATACATGTCTCATTAAAACAGGATTAGATGGATATTCTTGCAAGACAAACAAAAGTGGATCAAACTTCCACCTTCTATTAGTAATATAAGTTACCTTGCATGAACTTCTCCTGTGACTAGAAGCTTTGGGTGCCCTCTATTACCGAGTCAAGACCTACATGAGCAGGAAACGAAACAAAGCTATTCTTGTACTTTCACAGAGCCTGACTGGTATTCTGGACATCTTGCAGCCCAAGACGGACTGATCAAACACACATCTGTAAAGCTATTACAGACAAAATTACCTGTCCAGGAGTGTCTCCAGCTTTGATACACAAAAATCTAACAACCCTACTTAAAACTTCAGTTTGGAATAAAGACTACAATATCTTGCCCTAAATCTAGGTATAGTACATGCCTGTGCTGCAGGATCAGTCCTATGAATTCAATAAGGTTTGACACAGCTGGCAAAGTAATCTTGGAATAACAAGGTCATATGATATGAAAAGAACTGACCTTCTATGCTTTTACAACCTGACATAGATAAAGATATTCCCCCCAGGGTATGTTCCTCACAAAAGTAACCAATACCTCTGCCATAAAACATGTAAAAACAGCTCCAAGGCAGAATTTGGTGCTGAAGAGCCTGCTGTTGATTTGTTTCTCCACAGCTTATATGTATCATATGCAATGCCAGTCCTGGTTTGCCCCCCCCCCCCCCTTTTTTTAAGTCATGTTTTTTGTGAAGTTACGTTAACATACACAGAACTAAAATAAAAACAATCAAAATTTAAAATGTACACTTTTTTCACAGGCAAGGCTCTGGTGATTTCTTTGGAAAACAGAGGTATGCCTGCACATTCCCTATTCTTCTCTCCTAGTCACTCCTCAGGAAAGAATTCAATTCATCTTCTGTCTTACTTGTCTTAATAGTAACTAATTATTTGTAATTCTTTTTAATGAACTTATGATTCCTTATTATGTGGCCCAAAATTGCTTTCTCTCTGCTATGCTTTAAATGGAATACTTAAAAAAAGGCTGCTTTCATCTTATTCCTGTCAATTTCTATTGTAATTTTCTCATTTTTGTCCTCCTTCCCTCAAGCTATTCATACTCTTCCCTAGTTTCAATTCATCACTAATCAAAAGTCCCTGGACACACAAACTGTTCATAATTAGAAAACAGCCTCTTATGCAAATTAATATCTACTGCATTGGGTACCTCTTCTGGGATATGAGTACTATTTCATGGGTGGTACAGGCAAGAACTGCAAAGCGCAGCTAAATGCTTCTGGCATTTCAGTCAAACAAGAAAGTGTCTCCTCTGCTTTCTAGAAGCTTGTATTCAATTCTTACATGTTTCATAAAGCATTAGTGGAAATAGCAGCCTCGCAATTTTTTAAATAATAATAGTATTAACAGTAGCCCTGAAATAATAGACTCTGCCAGCAAAGGGGAGAAGGGAAAGCCTTTACTTCTGGATGCAACTCCATGGTACTAACCCTCCCAACTCCTTCCCAAGCAACCTAGCATTAAAACAGCTTGGCAAATCCTGATTTTCAAGGGAGACTATAAATATATGAAAAATCAGCTTATATAAAATTTGCCTTAGGAAAAAGAAAAGGCATTTTCTGACAACTTCAACTTCTTGAACCTATTTTTTTCCAAGAAGATAAGTAACTAGAACCTTTTACTTGTCCTGTTGATTTTGCTTCACTAGAGTTATATAGATACAACATCAACACATATCACTAACAGAGGAATCAAGCTTCCTATATTTTTGGAATGAAAGGAAAGGGGAATCAGAGACAGGAGACTTTAAGTCAAGAGAAACATAATCCATTTGACAACAACAGATAGTTAGACAAAAGATGACACTAAATGACATGGCACACATGCAGTTGCACCATTTTCATGCTGCTTCTATGCTCTAAGCTGGCACATATCAACCATAGCCTTTTCCAAAATCACAGAGTACATAAATTTGTACCAAAAAGTTATCCTTGGGAGAGAACTTCTGTAAGAGATGTGGAACTAGAGCAACAGAACCACATCAGCATGTAGGACAAAAGCTGCCCTGTGTCTACTGCTCCAATTACTGGCACAGGTAGTACTGCTGAACCCAGCAGACAAGATACTAACAGTGGTCTTCTAGTCACTTGTTGCACAAGAAAAAACATGTATTAAGTAGCAATCATACAGAATGTAAATACTCAGACTCATCCCAAGTTTCTAAAGAATTACATTTCATTCAATAGGTGACTTTCTGCTTTCTAGTGTGCTATTTTACAAAAATATGTTTTAATTTATTTATTTAAACAGTATTTACATAATCTCAGATTTCAGTCAGCCTGTGAAATAATTAGGTGAATCAGAATCAGGGTTACGTTTTAAGGAGCATTCTGAAAAACACTTCAGAAAGTATCACAAGGTGTCAGCAAATATGCATAAACAATTCTATATTACTTTTTATACCCAGTTTCACAAAGTTTTTAATCAGAAGAAACTTCCTCTCAAAGCCTCTTAACAGGTAACTGTAAAACTGCATATTAAGGTTTGCTTATACTATATACTATGGAAATAAATGACAGCTCTAAATGTATGGATACATGGCAAGTGGTCAGATGTGCATAACTGGCAACAGAATTTAGATATGGCCGTTTTGAGGCACAAGTTATTAAACACCAACAGGCTCTTCAACTCTAGCTTAGTTAACAACTGCAGAAAAAGCTACTTCATTCCAAGTACGTAGTTCTGAAAGACAGCCACCAAAGTGCTTCCATCTCTTTCTGGTAACAGTACATATACCATCTACAGAGATTTAGATAAGGTACCTGAACCAAATTAAGTAGCACATATGGTACTCTGAAACCTTCTGAGAACAGCTATTCAATCACACCAGAAGTGACTAACAGCAACTACGCTAGATTTTTCTTTTTTTCTCTTTAGAAATTGTGTTAAATCTCTGCAATTTGATTATTAGAAGAACAAGAGACTATACCTGTTGTTCAGACAGGGCTGTCTTGTCCGCTTAGGGACTTGAATTACAAAGTTTCTCTCCCACCTTCTGTAAGTGAGACACTTTCAAATAAAAAAAAAAAAAAAAACAACAAAAAATCCCCATGAAATTGAACTGTTTCCCCTAAGATAGACAGGAAGTAATGAACTAAACTCCAGCAAGAGATTTTTTAGGATCACCATCATAAAAAAGGTCCCCAACAGTAAGGGCAGGTAAGTGGTTAGTGTGAGAAATGGTTATTGCAGGTGAGAACAAGAGTACATCAACTTATTGCCCTGTACTAAACAGCAACCTGTATCAAAGGCAGAACAAGAGGACAAACAAGTACTGACCATTTTCCCAGGACTCTTCCCCATTTTCCAGCAATCTGCAGTTCAAGGACATTCTGATATCTGTTTTTTAACAGTTCTCAGTGGAATTTTCTTCCAAGTTTTCTCAAGTGTTTTTTTTGTATGCATATAAATGCTTAGTTTCCTCAACATCTTCAAAAGAGTTCCACAGGTTAACTACACCAAATGGAAGGAAGAGTTCCTACAGTCTCCTGGGCCCTGCCTCCCATTAGATCCCTTAATATTACAGAATCTTGGGTTGGACCTTAAAGACCATACAGTTCCAACTCCCCTGACATGACAAGGATACCTTCCACTAGACCAGGTTGCTCAAACCCCCTCCCCTTCCAACCTCCCTTGAACACTTGCAGGGATAGGGCAGCCACAACTTCTCTGGGCCACCTATTCAGTGCCTGCCTCACCCTCCTCACAGTGAAGAGCCTCCTCCTTACACCTAAAAAGCCATTCCCCCTCGTCCTACCACTACTTGTTCTTAGGAAAAAGTCTCTCTCTAGCTTTCTTGCTTCCTTTCATTTACAGTTAGATGATCTGCATACAACTACAGACTTAGGTACTGATACCACCCCCACCTGGGGGGTGGGGGGGAGATGAGAGAAGTAGACAAATGATCTCTCAAGGCCCCTTTGAGCCCTGCCTTCTACAGTGACTCCTCCTTTGAGATCATTTCCTTATTTACAATACAAATCCTTTTCAAACTCAAGCAGGTGCCTGCCAGGAAAACTAAGTTATTGTCATAATCATACCTTTGATACAGGATAACCAAAACAACACAAACTATTCCAACTGAGAATGGAATCAAATGTTAGAATATTTTCAGACTTATTCTGTTTCGCACTCCCTGCACAACTTAAGCACATGTATTTCTGCTGTATAAAGAGCTACCCAGATGGGCACCAGGTCTTTATCCCTAATGGATAAAGTTAATCTAGAAGTAACCAATATAAACAGGTCAAATTGCTCCCTTCAGTATTACCTTTCATTTCCTTACTGCATCTATCTTCTGTTACCCCACAGCTTGGTTCAGTTCTTTCACTGAACAGTTCTTTAGCCCTTATTATCCTAAATTACTCTGTAATTTGAAAGTGTTACCAGCATGCCTTTTCACTCACTTGCTGATGACTGGTTAAATATACATACAGGTGTATCAAATACCACTGCACAAACACAGTGGCTGTCCTCAATACTGACTGCAACCAAGCTTTTTAATTAAACATCAATCAGCTGAACACCAGTATCTCTAAAAACAAAGAGGTAACACCGTCTAATCATAAGTTAATATACTTGTGGAGTACATTCCTCTCCCTGTCACAGGAACTGAAGAGGTTCATTTCCTACTTACATGCTGAACGAACACAATTCAAGATGATAAACCTGAAGTATTATTATCTAGTCTAGTGGAAGGTGTCCCTGCCCATGGCAGGGGGCTTGGAACGAGATGTTTTAAGGTCCCTTCCAACCCCCAAACCATTCTCTGATATTTCAACTTTGTGCTGGCTTTAGTCTATGCACTGTCCTGTTAGTTCTAGATAATAAATCAGGTCTTAACCACGCTTTCCATCAAGAAAGATAAGCTCGACTCACGGCAGGGCCGACCTGAAACGCGGCGCCGGCTCTCGCCCTCCCCAGCTCCGCCGGCGCCCGCTAGGCCGCAGCCCCGCCGGCCCGGGGGCAGGGCCCGGGCCAGAGCAACACCACGTCCCGGCCCGACCGGCTCCTCCCCTCCCGCACCACCTTCCAGCCCATGAGAAGGGCCCGGGCCAGCTCTCACCTGGGCTCGCGGCCCGCCAGGCGCCGCCGCGCTCCAGCGGCCTCCCAGCCGCAGTACGCGACCAACGGCGGCCGCCATACCCACGGCTCCCCGTCCCGGCCGCCGCGGCAAGGTACGGCAGGGCGCGGGACGGAAGCTCCCCGCCGCAGGCCCCGGCGCCACCGATTGGCTAGCGGGGGTAAAGGGGCGGGGCTACGCCTGCGCGCTGGTCTCACCATCTCATCGTTGTGCCCGGCCGTTCGGCCGCCTAGCTTCAGAAGCGGGGGAGCTTCTGCCGTATGGGTGGGTTGAGAGAGGGTGGTGGACTGTATTTGAACGGTAAAACGCTTCAGCGTTATTAAAGTTAAGGCTGATGTTTAAAAGGACGGTTTATAAGTTGCATTAGTTTGGGACGAGGTCAGCAGTAGGTCCCCGCCGTGTGGCTGTCACCTAAGGTGGGCCCTGCCCCGGTGAACGTTAACACTGAAGGAAGAGACTATAATGAAGACTCCTCTTTAGCGCTGGAAATTACCGCGTGTCCCTGCAACACGGCCGCTCTAGAGTTGTAGCTAAAAGTGTATTTCACTCTAGCACTGAGGCTTTTTTTGTGGAAAAATGCCATTTTTCTAGGTATGCAGCAGTTGTCTCTTGCTGAGTAGGGGTTGGTATCAATACTGTCACCTCCCAAGGTGATGTTAATCTGGATGCTGAATTGTGAGAGCTGGAGAGTTTTTATCGAGTGTGACCAGCAGGTTGAAGGAGGTGATCCTGCCCCTCTACTCTGCTTTCGTAAGACCCCTTTGGAGTATTGTGTGCAGTTCTGGTGTCCTCAACATAAAAAGGACATGGAACTGTTAGAACAAGTCCAGAGGAGGGCCACGAGGATGATCAGGGGACTGGAGCACCTCCCATATGAAGACAGGCTGAGAAAGTTGGGGCTGTTCAGCCTGGAGAAGAGAAGGCTGTGTGGAGACCTCATAGCAGCCTTCCAGTATCTGAAGGGGGCCTACAGGGATGCTGGAAAGGGGCTCTTCATCAGGGTCTGTAGCAATAGGACAAGGGGTAAACAGGGAAATTTAGGTTAGATATAAGAAATTCTTTACTGTGAGGGTGGTGAGGTACTGGAATGGGTTGCCCAGGGAAGTTGTGAATGCTCCATCCCTGGCAGTGTTCAAGGCTGGGTTGTACACAGCCTTGGGTGATATGGTTTAGTGTGAGGTGTCCCTGCCCATGGCAGGGGGGTTGGAACTAGATGATCTTAAGGTCCTTTCCAACCCAAACTGTTCTATGATTCCACAAATTACATAGTATATACCCTTAGAGGTGATTGGATTTTGGCAGTAGTTTTTTCTACCACAGGAAAGGTGGAAAATAATTAAAAATTTAATTTAAGGTAGTTCTGCTTTAGACTTATGGGGACCTTCTCTCTAAGAGCAGTTATTGAAATGAATCTCAGCTTTTCCAGGTTTGTTTTTCTTTTCACATTCTCACAAGTGACACTTTCTTTGCCCCATGCAGACATAAGGATGATTTTCTCTCTGGGATGTAAAAGAGGGTATAAGAAAACTGTCTGTGGGTAAGGGTAGTCATCCATGTGGAGAGGTCAAGGAGAAGCTGCCTGGAAAGGTGCATTTATTCTTATGCTTACCAGCTGTGAAAATGAAAACATCAGTAGTTTTATTGACATGGATACATGTGAACACAATGAATGCTGCACTGAAGAGCAGTGGAGTGTCTCTCTCCTGTGCACACCTGGCCAAGCACTGGGAACTGCAGCTGTGCTTTCATTCATGGGATGCATAGGGATGGCATTTGGTTGCCAGCTGTTTTTCCAAAGGAGAAAAAAGGGGTCAGGTTAGGGTCACAGTCCCACTGACCCATCTCCCGCAGCAGCCACTGGAGCTGAAGGGCTGGAGAAAGCCAGAGATGGCATGGCCTCTCCAAGGTCCATGGTGAATCTCATCTGCCATCTGTCACCCCACAGCTTGGCTTTGTTCAGTGGTAGAGGAGCTCCTCAGTCCTCACAGCACTGAGCAATTGTTACCTCTCACCCCTGTCAGCTCTACAGAAACAAAGCACTGCTGGAGTGAACAATTCTTACTCGCCATATATGATTAATTGCCAGTTAAACTCCAGGAGAAGGTCCACCTATAAAATTCTATACACTTGGGAACTCGTTGATGTAAATGCAACTCCCTTGACTCCCTAAATCTATCTACTCCTATGCCCACTGTGAAATAAACCTGGATGATTTTACAGTTGGGAGAATGTTTTCAATGATGTGAGAGTTCATACAGCCTGTGGTTTCAGTCTGAGGTTACAAAGTTGTTCTCACAAATTGCTGAATGGAGACCATGGTACATATGGAGTCCAGCATTTAATTACAAGGACCATGCTGTATCCCTCTCAGATCTTTAGAGGGGTCATCCTTTTAAAGTTAATGGCTGCCCCTTAAATGGGGGGCCAAATTGTTTTGCACAGATTCCAGGTATATTTCCCAACCATCCTGCTGCTGCCCAGGAGTTTACCTGGCTTACTTCTCCCTGGAAGACACTACAGAGATGCCTGGATGACTGTTTTCTAGACTAATTATACAGCTAAATGTGGTAGTAGGTAGTTATTACTTGGGATGCTTTGAAGAAAACGTACTTTTGTGGTGGGCATGGTTAATGTGTCCCAGAAAGATTCCTTCCTGTGGGAGGACTGTCACTTCTGCTTGAACATCAGCAGTCTGGGTTTGCCACTTCAAAATCAGTTTTTAACACAAGTCAAGATAAGATAAAAATGAGCAGAAGTTATTTACAGGCTCAGCCAACCTGCATCCCCATCCCTCTGTCAAGTTCATTAAGATTTTTAAGAGCTAGAGGGAAATGCAGGGAAACCATGTTTAATCTGCTTATCCAAGATTAACTCCAAGGGGCTTCTCTTTCTATCTCTGCATTTAGTTGACAAACTGTAGATGCTTACCTAATCCATGCAAACTACCCTGATGCTTCACTAAGCCCTCTGAAGATCTTTAGTCTCTTGTGGCAGGAATGTCCTTTTTGAGCACAGCTGGGCAATGTTCAGCTCCAGGGACTTGTTCAAATTGTGAACCTGATTACCCATATACTCATGTAACTTGCCAATCATGCTCTGTGTAATCAGAACTGGGGACTGTTGCCTGCAGCATGTTACCTGCTTTGTTTTGAGATTTAGGTAATAAGGGTAAGCATATAATTTGGGATGATGGAAGCTTTGGAGTACTAACACGAAGATAATGGTGGAGCTTGTAGTTTCTGAATTTAAAAATCACTGAATGCAAGATAAGGAAACTGGACTGAGCCTGCTATGTGCATGGGTCAGGGGACAGCCTGAGGGGCACATCTGTAGTAGAGGCAAATTCTTTAGCACAAACCTAAGGCTGAGCTTCAGTCCAAATTTTTTGATTGCTTACACTACCAACCGAAATGCATACAGTTTTGCAGTGAAATTTGAGAGTTCCCTTTGTAATTAGAGTTGGGATTTGTAGATAGCATGAGGTAAGGTTACTGGTATGGATAATATGAAAAACAGTTGCTTGAGGAACAGGTATCCCAGTGACAGTGATAGAGATGTATGGATCCATCTCCAGCTGACTGCGTCGTAGTTGCAGATAAAAAGATGGCAAGGATGGCAGTACTGCATCAGACCAAAGGTACACTGGGCACAATGGCTTCACTCTTAACAGTGGCCAATTATAGATGCTTACAGAAGAGTGGAAATATACAGATATACTTCTCTAATAAAGTCTCCTGACCTGCAATGAGCTGAAGGCTGTATCTTAGACATACTCAGAAACTCATGCAGGGAAGAGGACAGGACTTAATGGAGAATGTAGCAGGCTCTGCTGCTGTGCAACAGAACAAGCTAATCTGCAGTAGAGGGGGTGCAAGAAAAGGGGTCTTCATGAAACAGAATGCAAAATAAGTAATTGTAAGAGAGTTAAAACTTTGCAGGATGCCATAATCTAAATCCACTGCTGAAGATATGCCTAAGTGTTTTTATGTTTTCCCTAAACAGAAATAAAATAGTAGAATTGCTTTTGCATTCTGAACTGAAGATATTATTTTTATAAACTATTTTCTGTTCTCTTTACCCTGTGCCTGTCTTGCTTAGGCTGTAAGTATTTTGGCTGAAGTTCTGGGACACCAATGTCAAAAGGGACAGCAGTCACCAGAGCTCATCCAGGGATCAAGTGGCTAGGTGGCAAAGTCTGAGGATGCTAGACAAAGCATCTGCATGCCGAGAACATTCCTCAGAGCCTAACCAAGTGCACTTTCTGGAGTCTCTTTAGACCCAGGGAAATTTAGAAACACCCAGGTCCGGTGTTCAACAAAAACCTTTTGAGTTTTTGGCTAGGGAGAGCTCCAGGGAAGAGTGGCTTGACAGTAAGCTTCGGGTTTCAGAAGCTTATCAGTATGTGTTTGAAAAAAAACCCAGAATGCATGTTAAAAATGCAGAGAATTCAGCAGTATTTTAGCTCTGTTCCAGTTAAGTAATTTCTAGATATTTTAGGGCATGTGTGTGCTTTTTGACATAGAAATTGGTTTGCATTGATCTTTTCCCTCACTGATAGATCAAGAAGTCATGCTTTCTTAAATGCAAACACATAAATTTTCTTTTTAAAAAGCTGGTAATAAGAACAACTATTTCATTGCACCTACTTCTCTTCAAATGTGGAGTGAGCACACTCCATTTCGTAGACTGCATACACTAGCTACCTAAGGGTTGTCAATTACGTTACGCTATAAAAGGCACAGCGCTTAGGGGGCTGTCAATCAAATCTGTTGTGAGAGAGATCTCAAGAATCATTATTCCAACAGTATTTATCAAATATAAAAATAAAACAAATTTACATGACAACACCAAATACAGAGGTACTGTATTTCATTTTATAGTGAAAGTGGTTTGGGTTGAACACAGAATCAGTAAAGGGAAATCAAAAATAGCCAGAGATCTTTGCTTGCAAAGCAGTGGCCCATGTTTGGTTCATTCCTACAGCTTTCTGTCTCCATGAAAGAAGGTGTTACCCAGATCTTCACTGCACTTTGGATCACAGCCCTGCATCTGTTTCATTTTTACTTCACAGTCTGATGGTTGTTGGTTGAGGGTTTTTTTTCCACAGCTTATGGGTATTGTTGAGCACTGCAAGACATTTTGGGGAACATTCTTTTCTGCAGTATTATGTTCCAGCTCTGCCATAATTTATGTGCTTGAGTAGCCCCCATTGATTTTACAAACAGTTCTCGAAAAAAAGAGAATTTGTATGGATGTAATTTGGAGGCATCTGAAGATAGTTTTATTCCACATGGATGCCAGAGTCAGCCCAAAGAGATCCAAATGCAGTGTCTCTGCCTATTTTTAGTTGGCAAGTGCTTTTAGACTATGTAATGTGTCTTTGTCATTTGTCTACCATACGCTTTGCCTCCATATGTTTATCACTGTTGCTATTGCTGATTCAGTATTTCAATAATAGAATCATTTGGAGCTGTTCTTTAGATTACGGTTTGCATCAGACTTTTTTGTCTCTATATAATTAGACTAATGTTATTACTGATCCCAGCAACAACTTTGTGTCAGAGCTGACATTATGTTCAGAAGCTGTGCCTATAGTGCTAAATGAAAGAGGCCAAAAGACTGGCCTAAAGAACTGACCTTGATTGAGTCACACCAGGACTGATTAGGGACACCTTTCCTGTACAGCAGAGCTGCTTTGAACAGTCCCAAACAGAACCAGAAATACAAATAATCTGCTCCATCCATAGACATGAACAGTAATAGTTTTACCTCTTCATCACACAGAAGGAAATTTATTGCTATTCCCATTAATGAACCTGTTCAGATTTATAAACTTTTCATTATTGATTTTTCTAAGTACCAGAGACATACATATATTCAGAATAAATAGAAGAAAACAGTAGTTTTTCAAATTATATATGCTTCCCAAGATTCATTTGTAGATAGAGAGTAGACACTCTTAAGTCCTGCCTACTTCACCAAATAACCAGAAAATACATCTCAGAGCATGCCCTCCTGGGACAAAGTGAGGGATTTGCCAATATACAGTTTATGGATGCTGCTGAAGGTTGTGAACTCCATCTGTATCTCTGTCAGACTACAAGCTCCATTCTGGTTTTAAGGCCAGGATGTGCCTTCCAGTGGCCTCACATCTTTCCTGCTGGATTAAAATTCATGCAGGGCACATGATGGTCAGTGACCAAGTACCATTCCATGGGATGCTGTAGTCCCAGATACAAGTTATTCCTGCTGAGGAGACCAGGTTGTTGAGGACACGGTCACCTTGACCACAAACTACTCTGGCAGAAGGCCACATTTACCTGCCGTAAGATGAATGAGAGTGGAGAAGTTATAGAATAAAAGTGATCCTCTTGGTATCTTTGGAGCTTGGGAAGTGGCAGATCCAGCACCTAACATTTCCATGCTTCTTGGAAATGCTCTGAAGGGCAAAGTGGTTATTCAGAATTACATTGCTTCTCCCCTCAAAATAAAAAATTATGACCAAAATACCAAGTGATTCAGAGCTGAAAAGGAACTTTTAACTTTATTTTAACAGGCCTTGGACCAGTCTCTGAAGTAATGAAGCACCAGAAAATATGTCTTAAAAGATTTCAGGTTTTAAAACAGATGTAGCAGCAGCAGCTTCTGAGTCATCAGGCTTCCACAGAAAGTTGAAAGGAATACATACGATGCATCTTTCACAGAAATAACAACACAAGGGAATGAAAAACTGGGTTTGGATTAAGGAAAAAGCACCAAGTACTGCTGTTACTTTCTGATCATTCAAATAGTAAAGAAAATAAAGTGTGATTTTCTGCGTAGAACTCTTTACAGAAACAAGCAATTCATGTGCCTGTATTGAATCTATGTCAGGGCTATAAACTGTCCAGCAAAACCAGGTATGTAACATAATACAGATGTCTTCCCCAAGTGTTCTGAGAAAAGACCTGATTGTTCTTTTTGGCTTCTCTCATGCTGCAGCAATGAGGTTTACCTATGGTTTACCCTGTGGGTGCCAGTATCTGAAAACCCAGTTAGTGTGGCAACTAAAAAATGTCCCTTCCTGTCATTCTGCTGCACAAGTAGAAGAATTTAGTCCACACTAATCCTGTTTGGGTATGGCTGCAGGGGGAGGTAAGCACGGGAAGCTTCTTTAGCATTTGAACATCAGTGCAAGATCTAACCCGAATGCAGCAATAGTTCTCTGCTCTCCAAGAGCTAGGCTGGTGCCTGGAAAATAGTTTTGACTCCAGATGTTTTATGCTACCCTGGAGAACCTGTCAGCCATTGCCCACTTTGGGTAAGTTCTGACTGCAGGAAATAATCCTGAGGAGAAGAGTAGGAAGCGCTATTGAATGCTTTCTGTGCTCAACCTTCTGACCTCCACATTGAAAAGCACTCTCTGTTTTGACATCTCTTGCTCTGCTGTCTTCAGCCATCAAAGAAAGCACTTAAGAGGGCAAATGATGCAGTCTGGAACTAACTCATGAAATAGCACACATAATTAAGATTATTATCCGTACCAGTAGAAACTGCCTGAATCATCACCTCCTTACATGTGAGAATCTAATACTGCATGTCAGCCTAAATCTGAACATCTGCAGCACACATCTGTATTTCTCAGATTATGATAGTTCTGTTTCAAAATGGGAGGTAAAACAGGGGAGAGAAAGTTTTCAGATTTGGAGCAGGGGAAGAGAAGAAATCTCCAACTTCTGAAAGCTTAGTCATAAACTGACTGATTTACTTACTTATTGATGGCACAAGTCATGTGTCATTTACAATGTGCTGCCAGAATCCAGCTGGACATGGTTGGCTGACAGCAAATTATCCTTAACCTTGCAGAAGTAAGTAGGCTGCAGCTTATTTTAAGGGATGCCAGACATTTTGTCTCTTTGGCCAAGCCTTCTCAGTCATTTATAAAGCTATATGGAAAGGTCAATCTGTACTTAGATATACAATATGATTAAAATAGATTACGTTAAATTATTTCATTTTACTAAATATATATATCAAAATATAAAAGCAAAGCAAAATGAAAAAGCTTGTTAAATATCTCATGGGAGAGGACTTCACTGTCCCCTGGGATACAGTAACTAGTTTTTCACTCTTCTGGATACATTAAAAAAAGAAAATCAATCAATCAAGAGTTTCAGTAAGAGTTTCTGTTGGAATCTAGAGGTTCTGAGCAAATATGGAAAGAAATATAATATTTCTCTTCTGCAAGGAACCTTCAGACTGGAGTTGTGAGGGAAAATGTGATACTATTCAAAATAAAACTCTACGGTTTCAAGCACTAAAAATAAAAGGGGGGAGGAGTCAACAACATGCAACTGTTCTGTGGGATCAATAGGATAGGTATTTTTTCTCTTTGCCTCTCCTGTGTTTCTCTGTGACCCTCCTCTCAGCACTCTTTTCTCTACCATCCAATAAATCTACCACTGAACCAGAAGGCAAGAACTTGAAGGCAAGTCTTACTTGTCCACAATAGATGACATCATTTGCTATTTTGCTCTTTCATGTACTTCAGCAACAGCTCCATACCTTACCGGTCCTGCCTATATAGACTTGACTTTACTGATCTGGTTTGCCTGAGTCTATGGAGGGTAGGACACTGATCTTGTGGCTGCTGGATCAGATCCTCTCTAGACAGCTTTTTATATGTGCTCATTTTCCCGGGATTTTTATTCTGCTAAAATAGGAGAAGAAAAGATGACCATGTGTTTAGTGGTCCTGGGACTAGAAACTGTTAAGAGCAGGACTTCAATCTCACTACAGGCAAATGTCATTGTGTTTGTGAGGACTAAACAGTAGAATTGTTAAGGTTACTTTGGTTTTTAAAAGTGCTTTCCTGAGAAACTGCCAGCATTCTTGCTCTTCATGGGTGTTTTCCATAACTAACGGAATGGTATCTGCATATTTTTTCAAAAGCTAGGAAGGCAGGGAGGGGTGGTTAATGACATTGTATTGGATAATGTGGGGCCTGAGCATCGTGTAAATGGTATGGAATAAGTGTTGAAGAATGTGCTGGTTTTGGATGGAATAAAGTTAATTTTCTTCATATTAACTGTTCTGGGGCTTGGTTTTAGACTTATTCTGGAGACAGTGTTGGTAACACAAGGAAGTTTAAATTGTTGCTGATCAGTGCTTACAGAGTCGAGGCCTCTTCTGTCTCTCACCCCAGCCCACCAGTGAGCAGGCTGGAGGTGCATAAGGAGCTGGGAGGGGAGACAGCCAGGACAGCTGACCCCAACTGAACAGAGGGACGTTGCATAACGTATGGTGTCATGCTCAGCATATACAGCTGGAGGAAGAAGAAAAAAGATGGGAGACGCTCAGGGGGATGAAGTTTATCTTCCCAAGTAACCATTATGTGTGATGAAGCCCTGCTGTCCTGGAGATGGCTGCCCACCTGCCTGCTAATGGGAAGCAGTGAGAGAATGCCTTGTTTTCCTTTGCACACACAGCTTTTGCTTTACCTCTTACACTATCTTTATCCCAACCCATGAGTTTTCTCATTTTCACTTTTTGGATCTATCCCCCATCCTGTGGGGGAAGGTGAGCAAGCAGCTGCATGGGGCTTAGTTGCTAGCTGGGGTTAAACCATGACAAGGGGGAAAATGTTGCTTTTAGATAAATTTGTCATAAAAGTTCTGATTCTGAACAAACTCAAACAAATTAGTAACTTTACTCCTGTGAAGAATATTTAAAGAGTTAGACATCTGGCTATTGTTCCTGTATTAGAAGTACTTTCTCTTGACATCTGAGTAAGTAAAGGATTAAGAGATACAGCTGGCAGAGATATTTGTTACACACCTGGATCTATCCTTTAGCCACCATTTTTCTCAATAGGGCTATTATTCTTGTCTTGATATGGATAGTTTCCCTCCTATCTTGTCAAGGATATTCCTTTATCTGACCTGATAATGATATCTCTTACTCAAGCTGATGGAGTGTTTTAAGAAATACAGATGTGGATTTCTCTTAAAAAAAAAAGAAACCTTTCTGGTGAGGGGATTGTCTTTGTGCCATTTTATCTAATGGCCAATACACTGAACATGAAATTAAATGAGAAACTGGTTTGTAAGGTAGCCTCAGTGCTCAAGTCACTAAATACTGTATTAGTGCCCGCAAACAGCTGTCCTCACAATACGGACCAGACTTCGGGAAGCAAATTTTGTTGTGCTTTTTCTGTTTTGAATTCTCTGCAAATATGTAGTTTAATTGATACTTTGAATGGTTTATTTAGGTTTATTGAAAGAGGTTTTTACACCCTGCCAGCATATGATGGTCAAGCACCTTCTAATTATTTTGACAATGTTCACAAACATGCATTGGTCTTCAGGGTTTTTTCTCAGAATATTTGATGTAAAAATTTGTAATTGTTGGAAATTCTTAACAGAAAGCAAATTTCATCTTCTGGTATTCATGTTGGAATTAGATGATAAATATTTTGCTTCTTCACACTAGCAGTAGAACAAATCTAGCAAAATGAATCAACATATCTTAGTGAGGCTTCTCTTTTCACATATTAGAGGACCATCACAAGTTTTCAAACCTTCTTCACAGTATTTGGTAAGCATCTCAGTTAGGGCTTAGTTCTAAGTGATGGTAATGTGTGTGGTTTAGCTGTTTGAATACATAGAACAGCTTGTCACTATCACTGAGTAATGGCACACTTTTACTGGTAGTGAATATGGTATTCAGAAAAATGTAAAATGTAGGAGTCTTCAGAAGTTATGTTTAAAGTCAATGAAGCAAATTAATGGAAATGTAGAGTGGAAGATCGTAACAAAATTAAACTTAAATAGCCCTGCTCTTTTTGGACCTGAAGCATCTGAATTGAGAACAGAAACTGAAGAACAGTTATCTCCTCTGGGAAAACAGATACTGTCAATGAAGGTGGATAATAGTTGAGTGAACATATTTGCAAAACTGGGGGGATTCCGTTCTCTTGAATTCCCTTTTCCTGAACCAAGGCCAGGATTCTGCTGCCATATTTCATTTAAGAGCTTCATATCTGGTGAACAAAGCTGTTACCATTAATGGCATACTATTCAATGCCATTCACCCCAAGGAGGGATTTTAAAAACAGGTTCTAAGTATTTCCAGGATCAACTAATGGATTTTTTTGAGGCCAAGGACTTTCAGCTTGCAGAAGGTGGCATCTGTGCCACATTTGAGGGACCATCCTGAGAAGCCCTGGAGATCAGCCTTTCTCCCCACAGCTGATGACTTCCTGGACAGCAGAGAGTCAACAGGTGCCTTGTTAGGGTGGTGAGAACACTAATGCTGGGATATTATGTCCTAGCCACCTTTTGTGGGTGCTGTCCAGTAAACAGTTGTTTTATGCTTCGAAGTTGCGCATACGCAGCTTGAAGCCTCTTTAACCGTACTAAAGATATAAGGATGCCTATAGGGATGCTGGGGAGGGACTGTTCATAAAGGACTGTAGTGGTAGGAGAAGAGGTAAGAGGTTCAAACTTAAACAGGGGAAGTTTAGGTTGGATATAAGTTCTTTACTGTAAGGGTGGTGAGGTACTGGGATGGGTTGCCCAGGAAAGTTGTGAATGCTCCATCCCTGGCAGTGTTCAAGGCCAGGTTGGACAGAGCCTTGGGTGATACGGTTTAGTGTGAGGTGTCCCTGCCCATGGCAGGGGGGTTGGAACTAGATGATCTTACAGTCCTTTCCAACCCTAACTATTCTATGAGTCTATGATTCTGTGAAAGATGTCTGAACGAGCTGACCCAAAAGAGGAGCTGTAAAAGGGTGTGGGCAGGGAAGTATCTTCTTTCTATTTAAAAATATGCTCATTACACTAACATATATAGTGTTTGTTTATGCTAACACAAGTAAGATTATATCCATAAATCAAACACAAGAATAAAATGAGTAATTAATATTCTCTCTTTTGTACCTATTTTGTGCTTGCTTTATAATTTGTAGCAGATGGAAGCCAAATGTTTTCAAAGAATCAAAACCAATTTTATAAGAAGATGGTTCATCTTCTCTAAATAACTTCTCCTTAGACTGCCAGTTATACTTATGATTTTAATCTGTAAAAACATTACTGTTGGTATATGATAATATTTTGAGTAGTTCCAAATGAATCTGTATTCTTGAACCTCCCTTCATATATCATGTCTCAAGATTTTTCCTTTTAATACCACTGTCTCATTATTTTACTTGTCTTTGGAAAAATCTAGAAACCTTTGTGCCACAGCAATATTCTCACTCTCTGGTAACAAGCTGTTAGGACCTATTTGTGGTAGATTTTCCTGATTTAGATCAAAATCTGTTTTTTAAATTTATTTTACTGCAATGGCATATATAGTACGTTATGAGTAATTCTAACACAAACCAGTAAAGATGCCTGCCTTTTTTCTTAGTTAAGACTTAAAGAATTTCTAAGTCAATATTTAAAGAAATGAAGGTGAAGATATGAAAATAAAAGAAGCAGAGCTGAGTGAAGTAAACAGCCAAGGATGTTGACAAAATAGGCTTTCTCTTAAGTGACAATTCCAACTACCCACTTAGGAGTAAAATTAAACAGATGATGATGGTGGGACAGAAGCTTATGGCAGAAAGGAAGGTATAGTGCATGTCCAAAACACCCAAATAAACAAGACTGAGAATAACAGCTCTTATTCTTATGAGGTTTTGCGTAATTCCCTGTCAGAAGTACAAAAAGAGTGCAAAGCTAGGGAGTAGATTAAGTTGTGTTAGAAGGCACATCACGTGTATTTTGAACTTCACATTTTGTGATGCCAGAAGTTAAATGCATGGTATAAAAATTGCAGAAGCTAAACTATGTGATAATTATGATAATTGGGGATATTCCTCTGCAGGGAGTGAGGTTCTAATAGTTAAGGAGTTAGGAAGTGAACTCTTAATAGTTAAGGAGTGACTTGATGTTAAAATAAAAATCTTCCTATGCATTGATTAATTAAATAAAAGGACTCTACTATAGCATAATAGTAAGGCACATGATTTGTACTTTCTATGGGCCACAGTACGCAACTGTATCTGTGTTTACTGGAAGTTAAGACTGCAGCAGGACATACCCTCTCATCAGCAAATTGCAGCTATGGCAAACACATGAGTGGGTACATGTATAATCCTTTTCATTTTCATATTGACTATACAGAAGCAGTCCCATGTTCTGTGGTACTTCCATATCTGTTTCTGGAAGCTACCAAATGCAATACTTACCTCACTTTCATTAACAAATGTAACTCAGGCCAACAGCAGCACATGCAGAGGAGGTACTGCTCTCCAGAGGCATGTCAGAGAGTGCCCTGGAGTTCTGAGGGCAAGTGAAGTGGGTGTCATCTTCCACCCTCTCAGTGTCTCCAGACCTTTTGGGAGCAATATATCACATCTGGTCCTAAATTTCTGCAGAGGTTGAGTATGTCTTCAGTTGGCAGGCACTTAGGTTATGTTTGGTGGTAGGCAAAGCATCCTGGGGCCCTGTTCTGTCACTGAGGCCAACTGAGGCTTGCAACTGCAGTAATAAAGTTCTTACCCTTCAGCAGAGAGCACCTACATCCAAACCACCTGCTGGAAGTGGTGCCAGGGCTGTACTAATTCTTGAACTATGCTTAGCCAGTTGTGTTTGGCACAGACCAAAGCTGTGCCTGGAACTATTCTAACAGTGTAATTTTACAGTGTATCTGATGGACTTCCTCTGCCCAGGAAATTTCCCTGACACTATTTAATTTATTAGTATATAAATTGAAAGACTGGCTCACTAACAGAGTCCCAAGAATCACTTGCACCACTGAAGCCAGTAGCAGCTTTCAGAACAGCTTGGCAGGTTTGGGGTGAACCCTTCTGTCAGAACGGCATGCAGTATAACAAAGCACCATGGCGTAATTTGACATTGCTTCAACCTAGGATGCAGCCAAAGGTGCCTACTGCTCTGCTAGAGGGTGAGTACTGGCAGAACCAAGCCCACCAAGTTCTGGTCCTGTGTCCTGCATGGCAAAGAGCCATGCTTCCTTCTCAAGTTCCCTCAGGCCTCTCTTCTCCAGCCCACCCTAGATCTTCCTTGACTTCTATTTGCTTCTCTCCTGCTCTCTGATGAAGTAGATGTAGGCCAAGGAGTGTGATTTTCTGTGCCCTGGCTTCAGGCATATTTAGGAGAAAACCTCTACTGGCTTTAAGATTCCCTTTCATAATGACACTGAGGTCCCTGTGACAGGTATTGCCTCTGCTAGGAGATGTTCTGCTAGCCACCAAAATTTTGCCCATACTAGTCTGGGCTTAGAAGTGGATGACAGTCTCCCTTGAGGTGTGGAGGTGCTTAACACTAGGTGAGGTGACATTTGCCCTTATCCGTTGGGAGCCAGGTGGCAGCACAGGCTTACAGAATTCATCCTATTCAGATGGGATCTGAGGTGTTTTCTCAGGCTACAGCTGCTGGACACTTTGGCTTTTGGGGTCAATACTTTTATCAGTGTATTTAAGTAGAATACTATAGATTTAGAATTAGATGTATTAAGCTGTTTCTTCTCAGGTACTGATGGTGTTTTGACTAGTGCTGAGCCACCACTGGTAGCAGGTCAGAGTGGCTTCCTCATGACCTTTGAACTGAGGACATTGCTAGAGTTTTTATGCTGTGGATGTAGTAGGTGTTTTTTAGAGTTTTTTAGAAAGGGTCTTTTTCAGATTCTGTTGGCCCTGGTAGAACACCCAGCTTCTGAAATCTGTGAGGGCAGACCCAAAACAAAAACAGCCTGGTCAATTGACTGGTACAGAAAACACTTTCCAGACACAGTGAAACTCCTCCAAAATTCACTCCCGGCTCATTTTAAAAGACTCCTCATTTTAAAAGCCTTTAAAACTTCTAGCACCAGTCCCTCTGCTTATTTCAGTTGATGCAGTGTGACACGAGGCAAGCAGTTTAAAGGCTTAGGCAGTTCATCCCATGTTCATAGACTGACACTGAAAAAGAAGACCCAAGTGTTTTTATTCTGAAATCATGTTCCTAATTGACTTATCAAAGTTATTTTCATTATATTAGGTTAGAGAAATATGATGATGGCATAATGATAAAGACTGTTTCTCCTAGGCAGTCTACCTGGGATACTTGTTTGTTGTCTTGTAAGTACATTCTATTAATAGCATATATTTTTACTATGTAGATGATGCAATGTTAGAAGCCACTTTCCACACGGTTTATTCTGAGATTGTATGCCATAACATTGCTTATACAGACATGAATATTATTTGAGCTTACAGTGGCAGAGAGTTAGCTATCTCACCAGGATAGTAAAACAGCTGATTACTTCCTGAAGCACCTCTTTAAATCAGGAATCCTCCCAATAAACTGCCTTTTAAAAATCCTTTTAATATTAGAGCATGCAACAGTTAACCACCTTAAAAAAACTGTAGGTATGGTGGTAAAAGGAAGAGAATGTCGTTCCTCTTTCCACTGTTACTTCATCCTTGTTTGAGTTTAAAGTGCAGCTTTGGTTTGGTAATTTTAAATGCCTTCATTTAATATTAAATTCAAAGAGGGTTTTTTCAAAATTGAGAAGAAAACAAGGATGCAGAAAGCCTCCGCTCAGTCTAGACTGCATTTTTTTTGTGTATGGAGGAAAAATGTTGGATGTCACTCCTGAATAATGTTGAACAATGTTTTATCCATCAGAGTTATCCAAATACAAACAAAGGGCAACTCCATATTTCAGTGACCTGACTGGTCCCTTTGTTGGATGGCCAGCTCTACTTAGTTGCAGACAGTCATAAGATATAAAAGACATCACAAAAAGAGGTGCTATGAGCTCTGGAAACTGGTTTTGCAGTATGTGCTCATATTTGCTACTGCACTTGATCTTGTCCTCACTAGAAAAGTTCTGAAAGTTTACATCAATTAATTGTATTTGATCTATGTAAACTAGAAGCAAATCCCTGAGGCTGACACTGAATCCAGTTCAAACTTGTTTAGATTAACTTCTCTTAATTAGCGACCCAAGTGAAAACAAAGCAAGGGTAAAATAACTTCCTGTGCACCACTGATGGATGTGTCTTCAGTGAAGAGTTAACATGAATTATCCCTGCTTGAATTACTCTGTTTGTATTAGCTCTGTTTGCATGAAAGCAACCACACTGTGAAATAACACTTGAGTTTGTTTTGTCCATGCTATGCTTGTATGTCATACTAAGAGCTGTGGATGGGCATCCTATGGATTTCTTTACTGGAGCAAGCTGCAAAACAAAACAAAATGAAACAATGCAAAACAAAACAAACAAAACACCCCCATTAATTGCTTATAAGAAAAGGCTGACCTCTTTAGATGAGCAGAAGGCACTGAAGGACTGTATATCCTTGAAGTTTTCCCACGGAGCAAACATATGTCCCTGCTACAGGGAGATCAATTGTTAGGCTGCATCCATTAGCAGGCCAGCCAATTAGCACTCCAGGCTTCACCATGCCAAGTTAGGATCCTATATACAAGTTAAACTTGGGCAACATTTAACCTAAAGTTGGCTTTGAAGAGATGCTTCTGCATTTGGGATTTGCACTCCTGCACAATAAAATGCAGATCTTCTAGTATAGCAAGTCTCCTTGTATTGCTCAGATCTGCTTAGTGACAATGATATGTCAGATTTAGGGATGAGCTTGCCCGGGTGCACTGTGTTGACACGTGCTCTTAAGGTCTAGTGTCTGCTCAGAGTGGCAGTCTGAGCTTTGTTCTATGGTATACACTGTTCTACCTATCATCTACATAGATATAAAACTTAGTAATTATGCTAAAGATGTATCTTCCCTGCCCCAACATGAGAAAACAGAAAAGAAGGTAACAGTTTGTAGGACATGTTAGTAAGCATGGCAGTTCACCATTGAAGGATATTGAAAATACTAGCCAGCCTTTCAAAATAGGAATCTATATTTGAGAATCAGAATACATATTTGCTCACTTAAATGAATGACCTGAGTTTTGGAGGTGCTGAGTTGATGAAAACTCTGCATATTTTTAATTCTCAAAAATCTGGCCAATTCCTTTCACATCTCTGTGTGGAATATAGTCACCCGAGCTTTTTTGGCTTCAAGGCTTGACTGAAAACAAACTGGCTTCAAAACTGTAGGGGAGGTTAGCAGCAGCTGCTCAAACCTATGTATCCAAGAAAGTAAATCTTAAAATGTCAAATGGATTTCTTCTCATGCAGTCAACCAGCAATAAACAGGAACAGAGACATACCTGAAAGGCTAAAACCAGACCTCAGTCTTCTGCTTCTTGCTCAGACGATGTTTCAGAGCAACCTTGCCCTGGGCCAGGGGCTCAGGTGGACTGCTGTACGGGAACCTGAGGCTTGTGACACGTTCATAACAACACCCATCATTTAGATATTGCTCTCTTCATTTCTCAGTGGAGGAGCTGTGAGCTGGCACAGTGATAACCTGTATATCATCCCTCTTCAAAATAAATGAATAATCCTGCAGGAAACAAGAGCTGCCCAGACTGTGGCAGACTGGTAGAGAACTGCTGTAAGACTGAAATGCTTTGTGCATCTGCACATAAAGTGAAATTCAAGGTGGAAAGATAGGAGTAGTTAGCAAGCTTTCCAGTTGAATTTAGTGCCGCTAAAGCTCAAAATTTGAGAGCAGAATTAGTGAACCTTTTAGATTTAAGTAGCTGAAATTCTAGCATAAAATTATCTTTCAGTAATGGAAAAAATAGAAATTAATATTGAAATGATTTTGCATTCAAGAAGTGCAAATCTGTCTTCAAGTTCATTTAGCAAAGTGACATTTAAATTACTATGAAGAATTGTGTGCGCTATATGTTATTTGTAATTTCATAAAATGTTGGGATGAGATTGTCCTGGGATCAGCATGTGATTAAACTGATTATATACCTTATATACATGGTATGTTTCTTATTCAGTCATAATCAAAATACAACCTACTTTTATTAATATAATAATTTAGATGTCATAAATGAAATCTCAGTTAAACATTTTTTAATTTCTATTCACAGCCTTTTATTCACTATTAACAAACTCATTCCTCTCACCTAAAAGAACGATTCTACTTTCCCCATCACCACGATGCCTGACATCTGCTAGGATGACCCCTTGCCCCTAGCAGCAGAGCACTGCTATGTAGAAATGGACAACAGACAGATGCTCTTCTCCTGATTCTAAAGAACCTTTAAAATATGGATGGGTGCAGAAGAGGGCACCAGATACTAACCATCAAAGCAGACACTGTTTTTCTCTCCTTAACACCCATGCTGAGTATTCTTCTTTTCCTCACTCCCAGCCCCCGTGTATGCATATGTGTCTTCATACTCAAAATAAGTCTCATTATTTTATTTTGAATCCAGGAACACATCCAATTTCCTTCAGGCCTGTTGATCTTCCTTTTCTGCTGTGAAAATAAGGGTGTGAGTAGCAGACAAAGAAAGAATATGCTACCTTAACCCATGCTGGCACTCTCTCCTGGCTCTCATCTTTATGGTTTAGCAACAGAGGTTAAAGTCACTAAGCCCAGAAGCCCACGTGTCAGCTTCTGCTGCAGTTGCTGATCCCACCCTGGGTGCTATACAAAGAGCAAGTTAATGTAATGTAAAGATTGTATGGTTAAATTTACCTCTGGAAATTCCAAAATTAGGATTTCCAGTGTGATGTGTTAATGGAACTGTATTGCATAACTGGCACCTTCTGTATTTTTTATTGCCTTTATAGTTACAGCTGTCACACATCATTCTGATCCAGTTATTCAAAGTCAGTTGCAGTCAAAATAGTCAAGGTTTCATCACAGCAGTCCAGGGATAATTAAAGAATTACACACTGATGATAAGGTGCAAGGAAAGGGCAGAAGACAGAAATAATAACTTTGCCCCATCATGGGAATCCCTGGTGTCCCTGGACCACAGAATCAGACTCCTTCATAATTGTTCTCTTTTCCTGGCCCTGTATATGTTCGTTGCACTTTTTTATACATTGTGGGTGAATATATACTTATAGCCTGGTCCATACATGACTTCCATGGAAAAAAGAGTTCCAAATTAGAATCCCTTTGAACTTGGGCAAGTTAGTTTTCTTTTGGATTAGTAGAGCACTGAATTATGTGGGAACTGACTGCCTAGCTTGTGATGTATCAAAGCAAAACTCTACGCATGAGCAGAAGAATGCTTTGTTTTGGTGTCTAGGAAACTTCATGGCTGAAAGCAAAGGTGGTGGTAGATGTTGGATTTACGAAGGGCATTTATGCTGTGCATGTTCAGAGATCAAGAAACAAGCAGATGTTGGTGTGAAAGAACTGAAAAAGTTATGAATCAGCAAAATGAAAAACATGTTATTATGGGAATGCAGGTTACTAACATGGAATATTCTGGACATAAAATATGTGTAATTTTTTTAATATGTTTTTCTATTTGTCTGTGAATCTGTCTGTTTGATAATATATGTCCCCAGAGAGACAGGGAAAAATGTATTCTCACTTTTCCATACATAGGCTAGAAATCTGTACAATACTCTTTAATCAGATCTACATGTTGTTATAGGTATGCATAATCATAACTCAAGCTTTGGGAAAACCTAGGGAACAATATGAGTGCTAGCAGCTCAAAGACAGAGCCTCTCAAAATCTAGAAAAGGTACATGACATAGACTGCTCTGTAGGTTAATGGTGATGTTCAGAGATCACCAATGCACAAAAAGTCAATAAGAAGTAGCTGTCTTTGTGTGTTAATTCCAGGTACTCCTCTATCATGTCACTGGGGGATTTCTTAGGGTCTATTCCAGATTTGAAAAGGGAAAGGGTTTTTGGATAATAGTTGTGCAAACATCACAGTCAAATCATGGAAATCTGAGTGCCATTGGAATACATTTTGACTTCTAATAAAACAAAAAAAATAAGAAGAAATTCTTTTAAACTGCAACTTAAATGTATACTTTTGCTTCTGTTTTCTGGCTCTCATCTTGGTTCCTATATTGCAACAGATATAAACTGCTTATTTCCATTTTCCTGGATCTTCACTGTCTGCTCCTACTTGACCTATCAGCACTGCCATTATTTTGAGTCTTGCATCTAATTGTCATGAAACCACAGTTACTGCCCACTTATGACTCTTCCAGATACACACTTTCACCCTTTTACTCAAGCTTGTGAGAAACTCACAGCAGAGGTCTATAAAGTTACCTCATTCATTGCTTTGGAAGCATCATGATGCCTGCAACACACACAGCAGCAATCAGGCAGCTGGCTCCTGACTACAATGCTGAACAATACCAGCTCCCTCTTACTTTGTATTTCCCTATCTATGTCTGTGTTCCTACTGATGTCTCTAGTTTCATGCTTAGACTGTTTCTGTTAGCCAAGAGCATCTTTTGTTATTTGCTGGTGCAGCACCTCATCTAGCAGTACAATGTGGGTTCCATGTGAGAGTATAAGACAACATACCAGGGCTGGATGGTCTTAGGCAATCACTGTACTCCCCTCTGTGGGAAGACTGTTTGCCAGTTCCTGGATCTCCAGGCCACTGGTAGAGAAGGAGAGGGCTGGTTCAGGTGGCCCTTCTGACCCAAACTGCTGCATGAAGAATTCTCTGGAGCAGATGGGAGTGAAGGCTGAGCAGGGTCAGGTCCCACTTTCTATTATAATGGCCCTTTGGTTTGCAAGAAAAGTTAAAGTTGCCCTCCGCCGCTTTTATTTGGAAGCTGCTGCCTGGCGATCTGCCCCATCTGCTTCATCCAGGCAGTGAATCAAGCCTGTTGTACTTAAACCATTGACCCCTACTCTGAGAAATACCAGAGAAGAATAGACTTTGACTAAATCTGTCAGTAGCACCCTCTCCCCTTATTTTTCTCCCTCCCTCCCATTGTTTTGAAGCCAAGTCACTTTTTGTTTGCTGGAGGAAGATTAAACAAAGGAACCCACCAGCGGCGCCGGGGTTTTCTGACGCACGTGTTGGCTGTATCAGTGGAGCTGCCTTCCAGCAGGTATGCCCCTACAGCTGCAGAGCCATTCACTGCCGAGCCGTAAAACTGCTGGCAGGTCTCACCATCTGTGAGGAAGACTGTGAGAACGTCGCTTCTCACTGGATGGCTTTCAAGACAAATGTCACTGCTGACCCCATTAAGATAGCCGATGTTCAGGAAACAGCATCAGGCATTGCAAGGCTGCTCTCTTTTCTGTCCTGCTTGACTGAATTGTGTAGTTTTGTAGATGTTCCTGCACCAAAAATACTTGAATATTTGTGACATTTTAACATTGTGAAACACTGATATGTTTCTCTATTGCCATTGAGTGTCTGAGATTTTGTGGCAAAGATTACGGTAGGAAATTGTGGAAGTTTTAAGCTACACAGCTATCATTACAGGAAAGAAAGCGTAATGGGAGGGGAAAGAAAAGCCAAGCCAACCCAAGAGCTAGCACTCAGAATCTTGTTTGGTAGCTTGTCACAGTCTCTGGAGAGATATAACAATGTCCCCTGTACTTAGTTCATCAGGCATAGATTTTGGTCTTGCTGTTCACAAAATCAAAATGCTTTCTCCCTCAAAGCCCTTGCCAAAGACTCTCACATCCAACAGTGTATGAATTTCATTTGTAGCTGATTCTGAAAGATACTGAATTAAAAATTGTTTAAAACAATGTCTGTGTGTTGCAATGCAAGAGTCTGTAGCTAAGCCCAGGGCTTCTGTACAAATTATTGTTACAGCTATCTCAATCATATAGAACAAAAAGATGTATTTCTTCCCTGTCTGTTCAGTATTCAGGTTACATAGCTAGCCAAATATTGTTACCCAAACATCTTTGCTTTCATGGGAAACAGTGGATTTAACTATGAAAAGCCAAGCCATTTTACCCAAAGAGACAAGTTGTCTTCTCTCTTCTTTTTCTTAACCAGTGTAACTTTCATCTGTGGCCATAACAGATGCAGATAAGAGGAAATAACCACTAGGCCCCTAGTTCAAAGGCCATAGAAAGCAGTGAAAAATCTTCCTTTGCCTTCAGTGGATCTTAGATCACGTCCCAGAAGCTGACCTCCGACATGACAAAGGTAGTTACTAGCCTTTCATTCAGTTTAATGATGTTTAATGAACATGTCTAAGGCATGTTTGAGCCATCCTAGGATGGCATGAGCAGGAAATTCACTGAGCAGTAGCAGGATTTAAAGAGATAAAAGTTAGATGGCATTTTTTAAAGATTAGCTCACACCATCCAAACTTTTTAACCCAGATGCAGCTAGCTGTTGCGGTTGTGTTAGCCATCTGGTACTATAGTCTTTGGCTGAAAACAGAAGCAGTACATATCACCACTGGTTTTTGTTTCCAGGAAAAAGGAACGCTGTTTTTATGATCATCCATTCATTTGGTATCAAGCACATTTCACACATGAGTTAACTGGAGACCTGCAGTTGATATATTCTGTGGTAAGAAGGGCTTTCTGTGGCTGATGGTAGAAGCAGAGATGCAGAGGGAAAAGTTGCATTTTAAATGTAGCTGAATATAATATCATTGGGTTTTTTTAGCTTTCCCTTCATAAAAAGAGTCTTTATTTAGTAATACATTGTCTCATATAACAAAAGGGTTTGTAGTACTTTCTGGTTTTGCAGTTCAAAGCAGATAACATCTTCAGCCATATTTTGCTAAGCACAAAAACATTTGTAATTGCTTTCCACTAATCTGCCCAGCAAAATACAAGTATTTTTATATATTTACACACTTGAAAACAGCATTTTATTTTGTTCAAGTTACAGATGTGTGCAAAAAAATTACCAGCACTAGATAGCAGAAAGGAAACTGTGAAGGTGAAGAATGTGGTGGCTGCTTTAAAATTATATTTGTGGTGTGCAACATCACCAAAGCACATCACCAAGGGAACTTCCTGGCTTCTCATTGCAGGGGGCTGGACTAGATGACCTTTAAAGGTCCCTTCCAACCCAAACCATTCTGTGATTCTATTATTGCATCCAGGGAGACACAAAGTCTTTTCAAGAAGAAAAGGAATGCTGCTGCCACACCGTGCAGTATGGGACACCAAGGTCTCAAGTAAGTCTGTAACCTCAGGTTTCTCTTTTTATGGAAAAAAAGCTAGCACCCAAAAGAATGGAAGAAGATAACAAATCCTGAGTTCATTGTTTGTGATTTTGACCAATGCAGAGAGTTAGGAAGTGTTACAGCTCAACAAGGATGCTCAGCTATTGCCTGCAGGGCAACAGCTGCAACAGCTTTTTGGAGGATAAAGTCCTGCTCCCTCACAGGTTGCCATTAAAAATGCCCTCACCCTCTATTTCAATGAAACAAACCTGTGTTTCTGTCAAGTTGGTGTGTGTGTCCCTTCTCTGCTCACAGTGAAGTTACCTCCAAGCTCACCTACAGTGCTCTCTGTTAAGAGGTTCACTGGTATGGGTCAGCTTCCAGAAAACTGACTAGCATGGAGATTTTCCCTGTGCTATGACTTCTCTACCAGCATATGGAATTTCACACTCCTGAGTTAAGGGGGCCCCTGTCAGCACTTACTACCTGACAGTTTTACGCCAGGGCTACTGCTGTCCAGGAGATGCCTAAGAGAGCCACATAGCCTTTTTCTGAGGTCTCACTCAGCTAAGAATGATCCTGCAACCCAAGGTCTTCAAACACCCATCCTTACCTTATGCATGTTATCCAGCAATTGTGTATCTTAGGTAGCTGTCACCTTAGTATCTAAATCCCAAAGGAACAACTTAAGCAACTGAGGGGAAGCTGGAACTGGGGCAGATATCAGTGGAAGCTACTCATCTAACACACCGAGGAGTCTGAAACACTTCCACTGAGGTATATATATCTAAGTAGCTGAACAGCTTAAAGGATCTGGGCTTAAGTGCTGATGTGACTATTGAAAATGGCTCCTACGTCACTTATGCTTTATTGAAAAAAAATAAGTGTTAAATACAGACAAGCTTCAGAAATGCTGCAAATACATGTATAGCTGCACGGGCTTCTCTGAGCAAGTTATACCAGCTAGTAGAGCTGCTCACATGTCTGCAAGAATGAGCAGATCAAGAGACCAAATAATCCAGATTCCAAAAAACCCACTGGAAAAGTATTCTAAGTGATAGGAGCTAACATTATGTCAATGGGAATTTACTCTTGGGATTAGGAGAGTCCACCATGTTGCAGGTAGATTAGTGGGCAGCTGCATTCACCCTGTCCATTAAGATCTAACAGGACATTTGGTTTCTTAATAGGTCACACTTGATAATTCTGGTCTTCAGAATGGTCTAGGGAAGTGTTCTGCACAAATAAGCTCTGCTACAGCTGAAATGCAGGGCTGCGCCTGTGCTTCTCAGGGGTGGTGAGCTGCAGCACAGAGAAGGGAAATCTCCGCTTTTGCTATTGGCCTGCTGCCTGCTCATGGTCCAGCTGACTGCTGCACAGGCAGGCTCTCCAGCACACCAGGGCATCCCTGGGAATATGGTTTTCCATATGATCTGAAACTCCAAGCAGCAGCCATGCCTGCAAGCCTGCAGTTGGCGCAGCAGGCAGGGCTTATCTTGAGGGCAGACTTTGGCAGGCAGGAGAGACATCCCCTGGAGGGAAACTCCATGTGTTTCATTGAGAAGGGAGCTGGCAAACACACATTTTACACGGTCCTGCTATTGCCATTTACAGATTGTGAGCAGTGAGGGTCAGGCTGCCTGTCTGTGATGTATCTGCAGTTGTAAAACATCACATCTTCTTTGTTATATTTTTATGTCTATATTCGTGTTGTGTGAATCCACTTCATGCCTGAAGAAGAATCCTTGCTAGCAGTATCAGGTCTGAAAGGAGTCCCCAGCCTGTCCTCTGTCCTACAGAGCTGAAAACTTCCACTCATAGCTGCCTCTTTTGCACTGAAGTGAAGCAACAGCTAAATCTTGTGCCTTGTCCTTGGAGTGCTGGCAGCTTTGCTAGCTCTGGAAACGGTGTCACTGACAATTAAAAAAGAGAGAAAGGGGGAAAGAAAAGAATGAGCAAATGAAATGAGCAATGTCCAATGCAAATAAGAGAAGTAATGATGTAAGGGGAGGCAGCGGGTGAGCTTCGTTGCTCTGCTCTGCTCAGGGCCTCGTCCATCCTCCCACTGCCATGGTGATGTGATGGGGAGACAGCCACGTTTCAGGGCTAATATACATCCTCCATCCTCCCCATCACAGCTGCATCTGGCCCTGCGGTGGGTTATCCTCTCTCTCCAAATGTTCAAGTCATTATCAGTTTGACAAATCCAATATATATAGAAAGATCTCCAGGCAAAATCTGTATTTCCAGAAAACGAGATTCCTATACCATCTGCAGCTAATTGTTTCATACCATATTTGTCTCAGTCCTGCTGAGCCCACTCTAGGCCTGCTGAGCCCATCACTTACCCTGGTTTTACACTGGAGGAGCTCCACTGTCTTCAGCAGATTAATGTGATTAACACTTTTGTGTGCGAGAGCAGAATCCAAGGATGAAGGAGCATCCACTGCTGCCGCTGATCGCCCTTGTCATAACCTTAATGCTGATGGGATGCGCTTTGGTGGTGAGCAATAAGTCTAGTTTTCAGGGGAGAGGGAAAGGAGGCAGCCAGCCAACACTCAGGTTGTGGTGAGGAGGAGAGAGATGTATCCCTGCCTCTGAAATCAGATCCAAACCATGGGGCAGAGAGATGCCCAGTGCAAAAGGTTGTGGCAGTAGCCCCATGCTTCCCTCTCGCCTAACGTGATTGGCAGCATTTCCCCTCATTCAAAATTAGAGAAAACAACAGAGCTCAGCAGTAATCTTGATTCTAGAGCTTGTTGAAACTCTAGACACACATATCTGACAGATACAACAGAGATTAATGAGCCATGACCAGAAGTTTGATTTTTCTGTCAAGTGCTCCCATCAGTTTTTAATAAACAGGGGAACAACATAAACTCCAGCTCCTGCTCTCCACTGTTTAAACCAGCCAGGTTGCTTTTGGTACCATGTGTGTCTGAGCTCAGTTATGACTCCAAACCACTGAAAAATGCTGGGGTTTTGTTGGGTATTTTTTTCCCCTGCTGGCCCTTTTGTGGCTGCTCTTATGAGCTTTGCTTCTTGCATATTGTTTCTTTTCTTCTCAGCAAGGACTGTCTGGTGTTTTACCACTGGAAACTGTCAAACGTAATACCATGTTTACAGCTAAATGAGTTCAATTTAGTGTCATTGGTGGATTATCTGGAGCACATAAGTGCCTAAAAAGCCCAGTGCTTTGTTTTAAACAGCGCTTTGCTTTATTTTTTTATGGGGTTTTGGAACATGGTTTCCTCATCGCTTCCAAGTACAACAGGCTGAGCCAGCTAGAGCGGAGCCTGAGGAACGTGTCATAGTCTCCTCATGCTTCTGGTTACTTACATTATGATCAGGCATTGCTCTCATGAAAAAATAATCAGTACATAGACATCTGAATGTCAGGAATTCATGGTAAAGCAGTCCCAAAGGATTTTGTGCTACAGAAATGTGTTTGAGAATTCCTCTATTTTTATTTCTCACACAGTGTAACAGAAGCCACAAACAAAACAAAAGACTATCAGAGGATGGTTTATACCCTGAGGTATTTATGGGAGGGGAAAATAGAGGGAGAGAATGCTGCCATAAATCTAACTGGCCACAGAATGTCACTCTTGCTCCATGCAAATAAAGCTGAAAGGAAATTTACCTGGTAGTATAAAACCTGAGTCTTAAGGAAGGCAGCTCAGGGAAGCTCTTGTCTGTAGAGAGATGAAGAATGGCTATGCAGACATGTACAAGTGGGTACACACACCCACTCTCACAGGGAACCAAAAGACATGCTTGAACAAAATACCTTTGCAAACCACTGGAGTTCTGATCCAGATCTGCGTCCAAAGTTGAATCCTGCAGATGACTCTTCTCTCAAAGGGTCTTGCCAATGGGGGGGCTCTGAGGGAGAAAACCCCTGCATCCTAATAAACCTCTCCACACTGACACAGGCATGCACATCAAGTGCAGCCAGTACTTAGGGCACTTCAGTCTCCCTGCTTGGAAACACTTGATTTCCAATAGGATTGTGTCTGTGAGTGGGGTCCTTTCTGAGGTGCAGGATCAGGGCCACAGAGAAACGGGCTAGGCTATATTATTTCAAACTAAAGCTGCTCTTCAACAGAAAGCACTCTCAGCTTCAAAACATGAAATAAAAGCTGCCCTGAAATTGAAGTTGTCCTTGACTTGATGCCGCCTACAACTGAAATTGCCACTAAATTTAACAGACCGATGCTTAGCATTTAATTGCCCCTGAAAAGAAGTCACCATCAGGAAGGCACAGTATCAAAAAACAGATCGTTTGGGTTTTAGTCAGGGCTTTGTTTTGAGTAGCAGGTACCTGCTTCTCCAAGCTGTGAATTTGACCAAACAAGGATGCAGAAGTCCCCCCACCATGCAAGGGAGGGACCCCACCACGGTGCCACCTCTGTGTACAGGGGAAAGGCACTAGCTGCAGGGCACCTCCGCATTGCTCTTTTGGGAAACAAAAGCATTCCCTGGCCTCCAGAATGAGACTGAGGAAGCAGATCAGGGATTATTGCAGGCCCCTTCTAGAGAAGATATTAGAGGTTGTGTGATTTGTCTCTGGTCTGCTGAAAACGTGTTTCTGCAGATCAGCAAAGGTGAAAGAAAATCCTTTTCTGTTCTTATTATATTTTACATAACTGAAAGAACTTTTTCTGTCTCAGATTGGTCCCAAAAGTGCAACTTTAAACAAAAAAAAAATTCTATATAAAGAATAAAATACAAAAGTTTAGATTGGATCAAAAATAACTTAGTTCTGAAATGTTAGCCTTTGGTAAACCTTGGAGTGTTTTGACTTTATTTTTTTACCTGTGTTTTTGGTGTACGTTTACTTAGATTTCAAAACAGAAGCTTACTCTCAGTCTATGAATTACAACTTTTCTTTGAAAGTATAGAAAAAGGTTATTTTGGTCATTTTAAAAAATGCTTTACAATTGTATTTGAATGTGGTATATTCATTAAAAAATCCCCTCTCCTCCCTAAGGCTTTGATTTTGACAAATCCACATTTTCCAGAAACATTTCCCAGAACACTCCCCAAATTTCTCTGATATTTACATCTGTTCTTCTCTAAGAATATGTCACAGCTGTAGATCAACAGGAATCACAAAGAACACAGTTGATTTATGGTCAAATATTTCTAAATCAACTTGCATTTAAGAGTAGTGAATAGTACATGTCCATATACCAGCAGTGTATCATAAGGATTTTGTACCTCTTTTACATTTTTCACATTTCTTTTGCATAATTATACATGATTCATGTGTAATTGTAATTTTTACAATTATTTTACATAATTACATGTTATTAGAGCTGAAATTTGGGCAGAGTTAAAGACTGCGAGCCAGATCCTCAATGTTTCAGGCACCCACCCCGATGGCATCATCTGTCTGCAGAGCTGGGCAAATGGGACCAAAAGGAACTACTGTCCTCAGAAATCAGGATAACTCCATAGTGACACATGGTTGTGAAGTAGCAAGGAAAAGGTAAAACTGTTTGTCTCTGACACTTTTATCCTTAGCTGCAGTTTTGTCCTTGTTAGACATGGAGCTCCCAGGGAGTCAAACGAAATCTGTGGGAAGCTGCATACCACTTGCCTGTGTTTGTCCCCACTCTGCCTTCCTCTGGCCCCCAAACCACAGGCACTTGGATGCAAGACAAGCTTACTGAGGGGCTTCCGTTTAGTCCCAGAATATTGATTCCTCTGGCAGAAAAATCAGATTTTCCATGTGCTTGGTAAATAAGGGTAGGAAGGGTCCCACACGCAGCAGCCGTAGGGCGTTTTCTTCACCTTCACTAGGCGGCTCAGGCATACTCTTCATAAGAGCGGTGGCTTAGTGGGACACACTACCCTCTGTGAAGGTGAATATTAATAACAAGCTTAGCTCCTGGGCTTTGCCACTGCCCTGGTTTTGGCAGGCTTTCTGCTTCGAGAAGGCCTCTGTAAGCTGAGGCGTGCAGGGTGTGTGGACGCCTTGCTTCCCTGCCTGGATTATCCCTCATCCCTTCTGCATTTTAAGAGATTTGGTGGGCCTGTTAACAGCCTCTACCTGTTTTAAGACCTGTGACAGCAGGCTGAATGGCTCGCTTCATGAGGTCCCATTCACCCGCCGCTCCTGCTCGCGGTGTTGACATGATTGATGTAAATCATAAAACGCGGCGGGGTGACCTCACGAGTGTCCAGCTCTCCTCACACACGTCTCCGGGCAGAAGGGCTCGTATTTATAAACAGTGGTATATTCACGTCTCAGTAACCTGCTTTATTTACACTGCTTGCGCAGGGCCGCTACTGCACAAATGAAATATTATTCCCCACCATGTGCGTTTCGGTTCTCTGTCGGCTGTGTGTTTTCTTTCATGCACTGCCCTCGCTGTCGGTGAGCTTGTCGGCAGCTCTCCCCAGCGTGGGGCTGGGGAATGGGGAGGGGGGAGAGTTACCTACACTGCTGTTTCCAGGGCAGTGCGGTGACAAACAAGTGCGGGACCCCCCAGCCTGGTTTGGGGCTGCAGCCTGCACCCTGGGTTCTGCAGGCTGGAGGGGAGCAAGTCAGTCCCCTCACATTAACACCTGGTCAGGCTGCCACAATACAACCATCATGGCCAAACCCCCATCCTTGCTCATGGCACCCCAGCCCATGGCATCCTCCACTTGCTGGTGGGATGCTAGCTCCTGGGAGATGCTGGTCTTGGCCATGCTCTAATGAGGGCAACTGAGAGTTAGTTACGCCATAATCAAGCTTCTCAAGCATCTGGATATGGCTGAACCAGCTGGAATTCTCTAGCAAAGTCATCTTTCCGCAGTCATTTTTAAGGATATCTTTTTATTACAGCCTCCAAAGAGCTCATTTCTGGCTCATGAATTAAGAGAAAAATGTGTTTTCTCCCAAAATAATCACAGCAATGAACTCAACAATAAAAGCTGCTTATCACCCTTCTGGGCTTTGCTTTGGATTTTTTTTATATTTTCTTTCTCCCACTAATTTTAAACAGGGAAGGCAGGTTTAATGCCTTTTAAAAATCTTGTTTAAAAGATATTTTTAAAAGTTGTGTCTGGTTCATTATCTCCCCAGCTTCTGCTTTGAAAATGTCTTTTTTTAATTTTCTCATCAGGATGTTTATGGCAAATATTAACTTATTAACAAGTCAAGAAAATCAATAGCTGGAACTCCGTCAATCTCCAAAGACTGTGCACATTTGAAAATGAACTCCACGGCCTGAAGCTCTGGAGGAGAAAGAGCTCTCTATTGCCTTTACTGATGGAAAGGGAAAAGTATCTCATAAAAAAGCTCCGTTTCTGTAAACTGCATATGCGTGACTCCTTCAGCAGCACTTCAACGACATCTAAATCATGGGGCCCCAGAGTGCTCACTGGCTTCTGGATCTGGATGCATGCTCTGGCCACATCCTAGCTATGAGCAGGGTGGGACCTGTGTTTAAAATGGATCCTCCTTCTCCTGTCCCTTACCGTGGTTTCCACAGGAAGAAAACAGGGAGCATGAACAGGGAGGGGACAGTCAGTGCTGTGAAATGTGATGGAGACAGGGCGCATCTCCCTGGTGTTTGTTAGAAACCAGAGCAGGGGCAGAGCTAAGGAAGGAACAGTATTTGGACAGCCTCTTATTTGCTGAGTACCTCAGGAAAGTTTAGCTGCCAACCTGGGGTCACGGGCTATGGGACGGGGGAGCAGCTCCACTGGGGCTGGCAGGCACATCTGGAAGCAGACATTTGGCTTGCGGCTGCAGCCCATGTGTCAGGTTCGGTGTGTGTCTGGAAAAGTGTGCTGCAAGGACCATCACCCCTGGGACTGGGGCAGGGAGAGCGGGAAGAGCCAGATGACTGAAAAAACTTGCTCAGGGAAAGTACTTTTCTGTTTATATGCTTGTATATCCTTTTACCTGGACTCACAGGTTCACAGCTGCATTTGCCTTCCCCTCTTAAAGGTTTCTTTTACATTTGTTGTTGTTATTCCCAGAACGCGATGGAGGAATTCCTGTTTGTTAAAGGCATCTGGCAAGGCTGTGCTAAACTTCCCTGGTTTGCTGGTTGGAATCACAAGGCAGTTCAGTTATTTGTCAAAATGCACTTGTTGAAACCTGGGCCCTTTTGCATTTCCCCATCTTTCAGAAGGCTTTTAAGAAGGGTCTGATTCTGCCCACCCTCCCTTACAGCAAATACCACTTTTTCCTCACAGCAGTGGGATTGCTGGTGCACAGCCTGCCTAAATAGAGGTAGCAGAATCTGGCTTCAGGAAATTTTCAATATTCTTGAAGTATCTAATAAATTATTTCAGAAATCTAAACGACACTGAAATGAAAAATTGCCTCATTGAACCATATGGAAATTTGGCTGAGGAACCCCCACATTTAGTGTTTGATATTTGTAAATATATCAATATTCTCTTCAGCTTCTAGTTGAGGAACTGAGACCACATTGTAATTCTTACAAGATGGATTTCCTGCTCTCACTCAAGGGGTTTTCCCCACAAAGTTTGGTAGGAAGTGTGTTGAGCCTCATTAACTCTCATCTTGTTGTTGAAACAGTGCTGGAAACTGTTGGAGGTGCATATTAGGCAAATGTAGCTTGGCTGTGTGGACAGCAGTGAAGAGCTGCTGCAAGGCAAGGTGAACCAAGGTATGGTCAAAGCAAAAGCAAATCACATATGATTGCAGAAGGAAGTTTGTCTCCAGCAACAGTTACTATATCCCACCATTCTTATGTGTCAGTACCTAATGTCAGATTTCCTGTCCAAAATCAAACAGGACTGAGTTGGGAGCAAAGGAGGCCATTTCAGAGCACTACCCTTTAAGACAGCTCTACCTTTATTCCTGTTATATTTAACTGACTTTCTACAAAATCTCCATAATGTCTCTTTATCTCAGAAAAAAATATTTTGCTTTTGCTCTCTCCATGATCTGTTTTACCCTGGCACTATTCTGTCAGCTTCTATGGAGCTGCTTCTTATTTACAGAGGGGTCCAGGAGAAGAGTGCTAGGGACTTTGCATCCAAACTTTTTACACACTGTACCTAGTCTTCCTTTACCCCTATCCCAGTCTAGCTCTCTGAAAAAGGTGGAAAGTTGCCTTGACGATCTGGCTCTGGAAACACTTCAACACCTCCTAAAGAGAAGACAACAGGAGCCAGCAGTGCTCAGGATACTGGGTCCCACAGGACTAGACTGTGATCTTCCTGCACATTCTGTCTGTTCTGCTCCCTGGGTTAGGGCTGGGATAGCCCACATACATGACTCCAGATGACAGCAATAGAGAGTACATTAAAAACAGAGTTGGGCCAAAATATTCTCTTTGGACTTCTTCAAGAGTATGTGGAAGTGCAGACTGAGAGTTGAGCTGTAAACTTCCCCAAAACGAAGACTGACACAGTCAGTGTGATTTTTATGTGGAGAGAGAAGACTGGGGAAACCCTGTTCCCCTCCAGCATATCTAATGTGAACAGCAATGTTTTCTAACCCAGCATCAGAAATTCTGCCTAGGATACCATGTACGTTGTATTGCTGAAAAGAGAGTAACACAGTATTGATGTCCAACTATGTGGGCCTTAACCTTTTAGCCCCAAGGGACCACTGGGGTTTTGTCTGAAGAGCACCTGAAAGGTCAGGGCCCAAATTTGCAGGTGCAAAATCACGTTTGCAAACACAGATCACAAAGGTGCAAATGTTATGTTCTGGTCTTTTGCTCTGCCATCCACCAGGCTGGAGGCAGAAAGCTGGGCGCTGTGCAGAGCTCCAGGAAAACCTATGATCTTAATTGTTTAATATAATGTTCCAGTCAAAGGATGCATGTTCTCCTGCTTCTTTGATGCATGTTTTCATTTTCTATCTGGGCTGGGACACTGCCTCCTTCTGACAGTTTTTCCAGTCATGACCTTCAGAGTCTGCATGTGGCTTCTCTTTCTGTCTGCACCCAGCCTAGAGATTTTACAAACCTCCCACCAAGAGGGATGGATTATTTTAGATCGCATGGACACCTGCATTCTTTTACCTTTCTGTATTCCCAAACAGCTGTAATATTTGCTAACAAGAATCTCTTCTCAATCTAATCCAGTTCACATGAATATCACATGAGGCTACCTCCTGCAAGAGGCAGCCTTAAGATGTAATGCATGTTTTATGTTCACTGTCTTCCTTCCCTTGTCCTTATTTTGCCTTCAAAGGGTCTGTCTGTGTGAGAAGGGCAAAAAGACACGGGTCTTGGAGTGCAGACCTATCTGAATTAACTTAACGGTGAGTGCAGCTGAATATTTGCTATCTGGAGAGCATGCAGTACAGTGATTGCATTTATTAAACATGTCAGGGTAATTTCCAAACTCCAGCACTGCCACAGCGCTGTGAGAGAAGGCTTGTATTGCTGTATGAGCCCAGCTTGTCTGCCAACATGTCTACCCGTTCTGCAGGTGTATGAGTTACAGCCCAAGGCAAAAATATCCATGCCTTCCCCAAAGATCTCATGGTGCTTCTGCAGGCCAGATGGTTCCAATTTGAGGCCTACGCTCAGCGATGTAGCTGTATTGAGTTTCTTCCCTGAAACCAACAAAACCTGCTTTAGCATTTTGCTTGGATTAAAATATTTGTCCCTTTTTTTCACAGGGCAGAAGAGGGACTCCTGAAGCCACTGAAGGAAGGAAATCATTACAGGGTTCTACAGAAGTAGGTCATGTGCTACAGCTGCTCATAGTTTAAGAGGAAGAAACATGGGACCTCAAACATGGAACATGACTCCTTCAAAATGCTTGAGAGCAACCCAAGAAAAACATCCTCAGAGGCTTATTTAATAAACATTATCTATAATAGTCTCAATGTGTGCTCATGTTTCCTTAGGAGTTTGCACCTACTTCCCAGAGCTAACGAGATTCCAAAATAGAGCGCAGAATAATTTAATGAAAAGGATTTAATAGTTTGTGTTAAAGCTAATACGGTCCATTAGGAGCTGTCATTTTATAAACAATGAAGGTATGTTACCCTCTCTATTGCTGTAAAGCCATTCCAAGCAAGGTTTGTAAACAGTCAGTAATGATCTATAGAACTTGCACAAAAGACAATTAGATCCACATTTGAAAAATGTGCTTTCCTTCCCATTTGATTTCTTTTTAAGTAAACCTAAGAAGAACATATATGTATGTAGATGGATAAATGCACAGCATAAATACCACATACATATATATATGTGCTCATGTATTTATATATGCATGCGTATGTGGATTTCATTAACAATCATACAATGTTCATTATCTTTAAAGCACTGCTATTTCCACAGCTCAGAAAGTACCTAAAGTGAACTGTTAAATCAACTGAAAAGTTTTTCATTATAATCAAAGTGTCACTTCACTGCAGCTTTTTTTTTCTCCCAGCAAACTTAACATGTTTGTGAAGACTCAACCTGCTTTCTTTAACAACTGTGAACACAAAAGATTATGAACCGAAATTATGCCAATTTCAATGTGCAAAGTGTTTTTCTTCACAATAAGACTTAATGTAACCACAAAACACGTCCGTAAGTTAAAAAAGGGAGTTGCCAAGGCTTGGGTTCCTTATGCTTGGTGCTGTTTTCCCCCAGTGTGATCCCAAAGGATGACAACACTGTTGTAAACCACAGCTTAAAGCAGCATGAGAAAGAGATGGACAGAAGAGCTGCCCAGCCCAAGTTTTCCCTTCCTCACACCCCCATTTTTTGGAAGCCAGGCAAAAATGAATTATGAGAGAAATCAGACCTAATGACTAGAAGGGAGTTACTCCTGGTGTACAGTGAGGTAAGTGTTTGGAAAATCAGGTCCATAAAGCGCCTTTATTCCTTGTTACTACATGATCTAGAAGCAGATGAAATAGTCAAAAGATGACTAACTTGGTAAAAGAAATGGATACAACCTTATTATTTATAAAGTGAACTCCTCATTAAAAAGGGGCAGCTTTTTCAAATAGCACTTAGATTCTTACTAAAGAAAATGGGCAAGAAGGAGACTTTAGACTGTTACACATTTATACTAGAAAGATTTCTCTGAGCTACTCTGTGCAATGTCTTCGGACTGCCAGGTGCTCAAAAGTCAGGTATATGGAAATCCTACTAAAAAGCTGAGCAGAAACATGTATAAGGAAGCAGGATCAAGTCTAGGCAAGCAATTGCAGCAAGTGTTAAACAAGCTTTTTGGCAGGTTTGATTATTCAGCATGTTTTGTGCTACATTTTATAAATGGTCCATCATTATTTGAACATACGGTTGGGCTGAGCTTGAAGACTGAACAAGATGAGATCTTACTTGAAATCCCCTATAAATTGTAAGGAGAACGAAGCATGTCTTTTCACATGACAGCAACACCAAAAATTACAGAGAAAAAATATCCCACAAATGTGCTGTTTGGTTATTCCCTTTTTTCCTATAGCATGTTTAATTTCTCAGATGAATAAGAAAGGAAACATTTTTACATCTATATTCTCAGCTACTGTCAATGGATTTCATTGAAATTAGAATTATTGATTTACAGTGCTGCCTTGGCTGACTTCATGATAGCACACGTAAGAGACTCAACCCAGTTTCCCTGTTGGTCAATGGACATTTTTAGCCATTTTCATGGGAATGGCACCAAGTCTGATCTAGCATTATATCCATGTCTAAGACCATTCAAACCTGCTGATCAACTGCTAGGGAAAACTGAGAAGACTTCACAAACCCCCCTAAACAGGAGAGGTATTCAGGGCATGGAAGTACATTGTCAGGTGCACTGTCATTGTCACAGAGATAAAAGCGCAAATCAGTAATTTTCTATTAGAAGATGTTCAAATAAAACTAATGCCAACGGGTGCAGGTGTAGCCTAACAGAAGAAGCTGAGTGGACATATGAAGTCTCAGGATGCATCTGAGCACCCAGCATTCTGGAGTCATCCAACTGAACACAGATTTTCCAGATGAGATGCTTGCATCACTCAAGGCTCTTCCCGAAGTCAATACAGAGAAATAGGTATTTCTAGAAAGTATCCATTACCTTCTAGGGCTGAGAACTCCATCTGACCAGATGAATTGAGTCTTCAAAACACTTATTTCCCTGTTAACGTTGAAGGGATCCAAGGAATCTACCTTGGGTGTCAAGGTATAGAGGACAAACGCCTGAAGCCAAGGACTGAAGGAGCCCATCCTGCAGTCTGCAGAACTACTTTTGCAATTCACACAAAGGCTACAGAAGCATATTGAGCTGCTTCACATCCTTTGAGGTGGGGAACACCTAGATTTTACCAGTCCTGAGGTTCGACTGGACCATTGTTACTGGTCTTGACCCAGAGAGATAATGAGTATGATGGATTTGTTTTAAGATTGTTAATATTTGCACTATATTTGCAGCATATTGCAGTATTTATGACTTTGACTTGGTGAGTACAGAGCCAGTCTCATAGTTTCAAACATAATTTAAAAAAATCCTTCTACCTGATGGCTTTTAAATGAAAATTATTAAGAAATAAATATTTTTAGGTTTTTACCCAATGAGTACATTTGTAATGTTTACTTACTTTTGAAAATTTCCCTACAGCTGAAGAGGATTGACAGAGGGGATGCAGGATGGGAAAAGAGATTCCTGTTCTCATTTGCTTTCCTTCTGGGGAAAATTTCAGTACTTTAGATTTCTTCCTTCCCACGTAAAAGAAACGAAAACAAAATATTGGGAACAGGTGCCTCTAACGTATTCTTGTCAGACATGCTGGGAACAGGAGAGCTCTATGTCTGAAATACTACTGTTAGCTACATTACGTGGAGGTCTTGTTAGTGGTAAGCAGCAAATTGGTGTTTAGCGATGCAGGTGACAGCACTTATTAATTTGGGGGAAAAGGAAAGAAATCTCCAAATTCTCAGGGAGACAGGCATAGTCTTGTATGTCAATATGAGGAATTTATGCAAGCATCCTCTCATTCTAATGAGGTAGAAAAAGCACTACTGCAGAGACAGTAGTAGAATAACAGTTTATGCTCTGATTCAGAAAACATGTGCTTAAGCCATCTTTATGCAGGACACCACTTAATCCTCTGCTTAACTTTGATTTACATGGGTGCTTATGTGGTATCTCAGGTAGGGATGACTACAGACTGGGATGAGCAATTAATAACAAACTCAGCTCTGCATTTATCCAGGAATAATAACAGTAATAGTAATGACAATAAATTGTGGTTACGTAGCTACTTTCAATTCAACAGAACAAGTATTAAGCTGTACAACACTAATGGCTTCCTGCATTCCCAAGCTGGGAGGAGGTTTAGTCATTCATCTGTGGCAGGAGAGCACCTAAAGGTAGCTCGTGTGAGCCACTGTGAGGTCTCAGATGAAGAGAGCAGTAAGCTGGTCAGCCTGCTTGGACTCCAGCAGCTGACTCCTGCTACACTCATTAAGCAGTCCAAACAAAATTCAGAAAGTGAAATCTCCTACACTCAAAGTCAGGCTGTGGCAGAATGCAGCAATACAGGGGTGTCCTGAGCCCACCAGGCCATCACACAGTCACAAGAACATCCTTTCCATTGTCATCACCTAATAACAGACAATGGGAAATTAATTTAATTTACAGACTTCATTTGAAACAAAAGCATTGCAATTTGCATCCCCAGTGCAAACTTTTTCTTTCAAAACAAACCGATTTGGAAAGAATAGAAGCATGAGATATGTCTGGTTTCTTGTCTGGGTTACACTCCAAAGTTTGATGATCACACCCAGATGACTAAAATAATGAAGGTGATAGATTGGTGTATTGATGCATAATCGCTGTCTAGCCTGCAAAACTTATGAGCTGTGTGATTTTGAAAACAATTACTTGTAATTAAAGCAATGTTTCTCCCCTCCTCAAAGAAATATTTTGTGGATAACACCAATTAATTACATTTTTCAATGAGAATAGCATTTAAATGCCTGTGTTGTTATTTATTTCTGACCACATTCAGAATTCCAAAGAGATATGAATTATGTATTGTTTAGCAGTATTATTTTGGGGTTGGGATTGTAAAAACTACTTCCCTCTTTTTTGATAGCATCTCTTGAATGAATTAAAAGCTAACCATTTCCACAGGGTAAGGATATGAACTGACTCTCATAATGATGAAAGGGAGTTTTTCAGCCAGACAAACATTGTCTGATGAAGTCAGCATATCTATCCAGCTTAACTGTGTGCTTATTTGTCTCTCTTTGATTTTCCACACCTTTCAAAGATAGATTTGGTGAACTAAAAGGCAACATAATGCCTTGGAAAGCAGAAATCTACCATTGTGCTAATTAAATGCTAACTACATTTGCTTTTAAAAAGTCAGAACATGTATTTTTTCCAACTAAAACATGATGTAGGCTTTCCTTCCAATGAAGTTGCAGTACAGGGTTATAACCTATCTCAGTATTAGAATGTTGCTGTGAAAGCTGTTCTTGCAGTAGTCTAGCTCTACATGTTTCAGCTATTCATCTAAACATGAATTAAAAACTGAGTTTGACATCTGAATCCTGGCTTAGCATGTGAAACCTCATATAGATTTGAAAGAGCTGTATGAAAGAAAAGAGGATAGGAACCATCCATGGTTTGGTTTTTCTAAAACTGCAGCTTTACCTCACTGTTTCTACAAAACCAGACTCTACAGTCCATCTTTTAAGTGAAACAAAACACAAAGCCTGGGCTTTATGTATCTGCATATGCAATTCCCATTAAATCGTTTCCGCCCCTTCTCCCCTTCCCTAGCTACCACTGAAGCCTCTAAAAAACTGTTTGGTAATGACATCTATCTGACACCTTTCTTCTGGCAGCTGTGGTTCCCTGAAGAAATAGATAGGTCTCACTCCCTTTTCTGCCTCGAAACAGGGAGTTCTCACTTCCTAAAAATGGCCAAGCTTCTCCTGATAAATCTCTTCCCAGCAGCCACATGAAGTGGTGTTTTCTCCCCAGAACTTATCTTCCATGTGTATTGCTATCCTCATCTTGGTAAATGCTCTGCAGAACAGTCACAGTGGCTGCCAAGAAAGGAGGACTGGACTCCTCCTGCCTTCCCAGCTCACTCCTGCTACCCTGAAATTCTGGCTCCATCAACACATGTAAAAGAGAAGCATCTTCTGAAAACGCCTGTACACACAATAGGCATATGAGCAGCTGTATCCAGAGAAAACATGTTTAATACATCGTGTATGTCACACATGCCCTGTGAACAAAAAGCAAGACAACATTTCCTTTAAAATCAGTCTGCACTCTCAGTAGAAAGTGTGTCCATGTAACCACACACTCACTTGTGAGTGGTAAAGACTGAGATCATGGCCTCGATTTGTTTGTGTTTTCCTGATCTGTCACAGTGAGGTCTCTGCAGCAGCTCAGCCATCCAAGGAACAGCATGCTTCAAGCTCAGACTTTTCGGTGACCCACAGAAACATTCTCCATGTCTGTTTTGGCAGCTGGGCGTAACTCAATCTGCTATGGTATCCACGCTTAGACAATTCTACGAGTAAGCAAAACAGCTACTGTTTTCATCCTACCATGTTTTCCGTAGTATCTGGATGTTGAAATAACACTGCCAAAAAAATTGACATCTCATGCTTTGACAATGGTTGCTCCTGATCGTACACAGCAATACATGATCTCAGGCACAGCAAGGGGCCCAAGCCTCGGCTTTCTGACATGCCAATCACTCCTCAGCACCTATCAGGCACACACATACACTGCCAATAGCCAGCAAGTTCAAGCACCTCTGCTTGAAAATAGCTGCAGCGACACTGGAAAAGGAGGCATGTTTTTCAGAATATTGCGAACTTGTGAAAACAATTCTGCAACTGAAACTGAGAATAGCCTTTGCAATCGCTACCCCTCTCAGGCAGCCAGCTCAATCTTGGGTGCTATAAATACACAGTAATAAACCGTACCAAGAAACCATGGTACAGTAATATTACAGTAAATTCTGGTGGAATTGCTTTTGAGGTGCACCAGCCTGTGAAAGAGGAAGAGAAATGGGAGACACTCGCATGTTCGGGGGAATGAAGAGGAAATACCTTCGCAACCTCATTTCCCTACCTCTGAACACAGCTCTCCTGTGCTTTGTCTGTAGCCTATGGTGCCCTGGCAGCCCATTCATGCATAGAAAGACTTGGCAGAACACATGGTTACCCTTACACGGAATTCTTTTGCCATGTGTGTTTAATATATCTCTGTGATCTGATTCAAGTAGAGCAGATTTGAATACCTCATTATACGGAGACCAATATGTCTTCATACACACAGTAATTATATTGTTCATTCTGATGTTAGAACACTGGATCTCTTGCTGAAAGTCAGAGGACTCACATACATTTTTCAGTCACTTAGACATAAGTGACTACACTGACATTCAAATTCTAAACAAATTACTAATGAGCTTCCCCACTTTTTCTTCTTCTCCCGAAAAGCAGATTTCTCAGTCTCTGAGAGAAACAGAATGGAAGAGTTTAAATGAGAAGACACACTCACATGACTGCAGTCTAAGGAATAGAAGCCCATTTCTCAGCCAGTGTGAACTGCCAGAGCTGTGTTGGCTCCTTGGGGAGAGGAGAAAAGGCAGGAAAAGCAAGGGGATGGAAATACTTTAACCACACTTCAGATGTCTACCTTTGTGCTTGGATTTTGTAACGAAGATTTATCTAATTTTTAGCAAGTGAGCATTTTCCCCTAACGGAAACATGAGCTGTGGACAGTCATTTCTTTCCTTTCTCCACTACTTTTTTTATCCTTTAGTAACCTTTTGGGGTTTATAACACAAATTGTACTTGTATTACAATTTGTATTATCAAATACAAATTGTCCTTGCATTTCTAGTTAATGTGTATTCTTTGGAGTTCCCAAACAATGTCTGGGTGTGCTGCAAGACTGCAGGGTATACTCTGGTTGGACACAGGCATACATAGGGCAGACTGTCAAGATAGACAATGCCTTATGTGACCAGAAGTGAGTTTTGGAGTTTAAAGGACATGCCTGTGACCATCACAGTGACTAGTACAGAAGCACCCTTTGAGCAAAGTCCCTTGGATGTAACCTGTGATGCTTTGGGCAGACACGGGTATTCAGAGCACTCAGTGCCCCAGCTTCACTCCTTCGATCACCACCTACGGGTATAACTTTCTGTTTTAGCACCACCCTATAAAGATATGTAGTCTTTGGGTCTTAATTCCTTCACAGTCATCTTTTCTTTCCTTACAGTACCTTGATACTTGAGGTCAGGTGTTGAAATGCCACTTGGGTGTCTGGGACCAGAGTGTTAGCAGCTGGCTTTCACTCCAGTTCCCAAACCATTTACTGTGGGGGTCTGTATTCACTCAGAGTTCACTGTGACATTCATACCCTTATTATTATCCTGTGTTAATTAAATTTCATATTGTTCTTAATTGTGTATGTGGCCCCTGAGACAATGTGAAGGATTCATTATTAGAAAGACAAGAGTTTTATTTAGTGCAGAATTCAGCACTGAGAGAGACCTCATTTCACCTACCCAGGGAAAAAGCAGCAGTAGAAGGGAAATAGATGCTGGCATATTGGTCAAGAGCAAAACTAGCAAGCAAGGCTTAAAGAGGCAAGACCAGAAGGGTGAGATTAAGAAAATTTAAGTGCATGTGTTTAAATTTAACCTAAAATGCACTAATAATATTATGTGGCATCCACTTGTCTTCTGTCAAAGCTGTGTCTTACTGAGAAAGTTTTTAATGCAGAATTTATTCCATTTTCAGTCACAAAGTGATTCAGCTGTGGGAAGGAAAGATGTGTAACAGGATGACTGACTGCACCCATGTGGCTTGGAGCATGTGTATGGAGCCAGGCAGCAATAACATGCCCCCTTTCTCTCATGCCCCTCGGGGGCTGCAGGGGCCATGTGTGGGCATAACTCTGGGCCTCTTACTTGCTGATCTGCTCCTCCCCTATACCAAATTTCTTTCCACTTTCTGTGGAAAAATGATGATACCTGTGTGCAACAAAACACATGACTTCTTCAAGGGGTGATGAACATTTGGTAACAAAATTCCTTGCCAATCTCTGTGGTTCACTCTGTGTATTCAGACTAACAGTTAGCTGATCTCCCTGGTGAAAACTGGAAGTCCGTGTGCTTTCTCTGGAGTAATACAATATGATGCCCCAATGATACAGTCCTTGATAAAGCATGGTTTTCACAGACTACATCCTCTTATCTATCTCCCTGTTTGTGGGAAAATAAATGAACACACAGTGTGTGTGCTTGTTCTCAGAAACTTCCAGATGTGTTTGCTGGTTTCCATGTTGTTCTTTTTTGTCAAACCACTGTGGATGCTCTTTCATTGCTTCCCATACAAAAAGGAGTACTGGTTGAACGCAGTGCATACCAGCTGGCAAAGGGATGGGTTCCCAGCAGGCTTTTGGCATTTGATACGCTAATGTGTGCGAACAGGTTGATATGATTAAGGTTAAAGAATGAGAGACAATTCCAGACTTTTCTAATTATTGTATAGCATAAAATATTTGCTGGCACTTTTTATTTTGAAGCAGTCGGGAAGCCATTTAATGGTCATAATGGCAGCCTGATGGCTAATAGATAAGGGACATTATATCCTTCTTTTACTGTTGCTGAGACAATAAACCACACTTGCAAGCAGAAAAGAATACAGCACAAAATAGGACTGTATTTCTGGATGTCCAAGTTTTAAAAGCTTCACTATCAATAAGAGAAAAAACTACATGGGCTTCATTTTCATAGCATTCACTATAAAGTTATTAGGAAATGATCTGGAGAACTCTACAGCTGTAAAACCAAGGGGACCTAGAGAGCAGAAATCAGTGTAGCCAGCACACTGTAGTTTGCTGGTTGGCTTGGGTCTCCTTCTAGCCCCGCAGTATTCCCAGTTCTCTTTGTGCTGTACTCAGGAAAAGCACAAAGCTGTTTTCTTTCCAGACAATTTTACCGATGGGCCTGACTGCTTAATTGGTTTGGCATAGGATACCAGTGCTCCTCCGTTTGTCTGCCCTTTGTGTTTGCTTCTGTAATTCAGGCTGTAGAGCTGCTCTTCAAAGTTTTGTGTGGTATGGTGTGTCAGATTGTGTAGCAGATTGTGTGGCTTCATATTTGGTGACAAATTTGGTGTTACTTAAATGGCCTTAGGTAGCTCTTTACTTCCAGCCCCTTGTCTATTTATTTCCAGCTCCTTGTCAGCGTGATGCTTTGCTTAGCCAGGTGTTTATGTGGCCACGAATTTCAGCAGCTCAGGGAATTGACCTGGTGGGAAAAGCAGATCTTGCTTCTTTCTCCTTGTTCACTGTTTGGCCTGCAGGCAGCTGTGTCAGCCCTGCCCAGTGCACCAGCCCTGGCACTGAAGGGCCACTTGAAGAACTGTGGTCTGCATCAGGCATCACCCCATGGAAGCATGAGTATCTGCAGAGCACTCACTGCACCAGCCCCGAGTGTGCACTGCTTTTTCTGCAGCAGATCAAGGTAAGTGATTCTGCCCCTCTACTCTGCTCTGGTGAGACAGACCATGGAGTATTGCATCCAGCTCTCGGCTGTCAGGAAAGACATGGACCTGTTGGAGCGGGTCCGGAGGAGGGCCATTAAAAACATCAGAGGGTTTTAACACCTCTCCTATGGAGGAGTTGAAGGCTGGCGAACACTCCTCAGAGACCTTATTGTGGTACTTCAGTACTTAAAGAGCGCTTATCTGAGAGATGGAGACAGAATTTCTAATAGGCCTGTTGTGACAGGACACGAGGTAATGGTTTTAAACTCGAGGATAGTTTCAGACTAGATATAAGAACAAATTTTATTTGTTTTTTTACATTGAGGGTGGTGAAACACTTGCACAGGTTGCTCAGAGAGGTGGTGGCTGCCCCATCCCTGAAAACATTCAGGGTGAGATTGTACAGGGCTCTGAGCAACCTAATCTAGTTGAAGATGTCCCTGCTCATTGCAGGGGAGGCTTGGACTAGCTGAGCTTTAAAGATCTCTTCCAACCTAAACCATTCTATGGTTTTATTACATGATTCTATGTTAATTTCAAAATTATATTTGAAGAAAAAAAATCACAAAGCAATTGAGGGTCAGATTCTCATCTAACCTATCTTTGTAGAGCCCATTGAAATCAGTAGAGCTTTGCTGATTTATGTCAGCTGAAGATCTAGTCACAGCTTCTTATAACTTAAACTAATTCCTGCAGTAGGTTTATTGAAGGCAAGATTTGCAGATCAGGATTGATTTGCTCTTTTTTTCTGAATTATTAAAGCATCTTTAGTTTTATTTTAAATTTGCTTTTACTATTGATGGTAGCTTTTGTCTCTTGTCACAATTTATCTGTTAAAAGTTCTTCTGAGTGTCAAATACATAGAGTATCTTTCATATTCTCAGGTGACTAAGATAGGATTCTTTCTTTAATTAAAAAGAAGAAGATTGAGTTTCAGGGCAATCATGTTTTGATATTCCCATATGTATCTAAAGTCACTCAGATTAGGAGAACTGGGCTTCAGTTTTCGAAATTAGACTTTGTTAAATTGGACTCTGAGAGTGCATTTCCCTATCTGACTGAAATACCAGTGGTTTTAAATATTACAAGGTAAGCCCTCATCAACTCTGATAGATGCTAAATGGCATCTTTCTTTACGACTCAATTCTGACCTCGTTTCTTACACTGTAAATCTGGTATAACTCTTTCAAACTCAGTAGAATTACCCTCAGTTTATACTGCCATAATGAAGGTTAAAGTCCTTCTCTAGACTTCTGCTTCTCCAAAGAAAAATGGTTTGCCATGGTAACCAGTGTAACCCAAACCAGTATGTCAGATAATAGAAATTAATACAGCAATACTGAAGCGTTCAGAGTTAGGCTAATTTATACCACATAAAATGTGACTTTCTGTTTTCCTGAATTAAAATACCATCTTCAGGGTATTTTACTGAACTTGACTAATTATTACAACTAATTGGAATTCAGAATGTCCACCTCTGAGACACCATATCAATAGCACTAGTGAATAGTTCAGGGCCTCCTTGGTTGAGTGAAAGGGAGGGTTTCTTAGCCAAGTGTTATGGGTCAGTGTCACAACATTCAATCTGATTGCCTCTTCAGACTAAAGGTGTTTCAGAGTATATGGTCAGCATCACTACTGAAGTCCACCCTGTGTACACAGACCCTGGGTGCCCACATTGTTTCTGGGCCACTTCTGCTCCTCCCTCCTCACTCATTTCCCCAGCCCTGTCAGAGGAGTCCTGCTCCTCTTCCTTCTAGCCTCAGGAGTCTGCATGTCATCAGCCAGCAGACACCTCGAGCTTGCCAAGCAAATGTGTGCAAAGCAAACCAGATGGAGGAAGAAGTGAAAACAGAGGTAGTGTGGGTCAGCAGCAGAGTCCAGCTGTGTCAGATACCACAATTAGACTCTGAGGTCCTCTCTCCTGTTACCCAGCAGCAAAGGCCTTGTGCACATTTTTCCTTCCAATGAAGGAAGCATTTCAGAGCTCACCATAAGAGTTTCTTGTCAATATTCAAGTCCTTACAATGACCCTGGTTTTTAATAACACACATATACCCACCTCTGTGGCTTCAAACCTCCACACAGTCCCACTTACAAATGATTCTGCCTAATCAGTCCCTTTAAAGGGATTCTTACCTTGCCTGACCTGGCCCGGCCCTCCATTCCTTTCCTTTCCCTTTCCCTTTCTCTTTTTGTACTGGTTACTTCTCACAACAAAGCCCCACAATTTTCCTTCTTCAGCATTTCTTCTCCCACGGCTTTCCTATGATAATAGCGTAGTGATGGCTGCTTGATGCAGGTGCAGGTGAGGGGGAGCCAGCAAGGGCAAGGACAAGCTAAAAGAATTAGACACTGGGATCAAGACTTGCATATAATGAGGGTTTATGACTTTCAAAACAACAGACATACATCACCACAGCATCTCCAGCTGTGGTCAGGCCCTCTACACAGAATGGGTGGGCAAAACACCCATCACAATTTCACTCATTTGGCTCTGATGGGTAAATGAATGTGATTTCATGCTGTGTGATGCCACATCAGTCACCTCCTGCAAACTTCTCCCATCTATTCCCCTTGGTCTTGCCGGCATCATACAGAATATGGTCTCAAGCCTGACAGAGAAAGTCTACCATCATGCTCTTAAAAAATAGGGGAAAAGGATTTTATTTTTTCTTTAAAAAAGAACTATTTTATTTCTACTCCACATTATTTTCCTGATGAAAACTTAAGTGCTTTACATGGTAGCTGAAATTGGCAATGATGTGTCACTAAAATAAGATGGATAGTGAACAGCATGATGGTTCTGTTGACCTAGATTTGTTTAACTGCCAGGGCAAACTGAGATACCTGCACAGCCTTGGACAAGCAAAGACTGTGGAAAAACTTGTCATGGTATGTCCTGTTATACGTTGGCCATGGCAGTGAAACAGTGCAGTGAACAGCAACAGCTAAAAGCACAGTGGAAAAAAATGTCTTTCAACTGATGTGTAAATGAAAGATCAAGCATACATAAAAAATCGTGATATAGGTCTTCTAATTGCCTGGACAGGCTCCAAGCTTTGTGCATCCAATCCTACCTACAGGTAGCATAGCACAGAAGTCTTCCAAATGGCACATACCACCTTATGAGCAATTTTTGTGCTTTTCATCATTCCCACTTCTAATTGCCTAGAAAATGTAATTCAGGTTGTCAATTTCCAAATAACCTTTACAACCCTTCCCTCAGCACTTTGTGAGAATCCTGATAGTCACCTTTCTCACCAACTCAGATTTTCACAAATGCTATCTTTCTTCTTTCCATAGCCTATCATCTTTCATTTACAATATGCTCCTCTATTGCCATCATGGGTCCTTAACAGCACAGAAATTGTCCATACCTGTTCTGCCACCAGGTAAAATGGATGTCTGCAACTTCTTATGGCAAGCAACATGTGCAACTGTAAATTCTAACTCTTCTTGGAACCTACGTCACAGAGCAGCATGAAGTGGGAACCTGCATGCCTCCACATTGACACTTGTAGGATGGCTGCCATGACCAAGAACGTCCTACTTTTCACCACTGCGTGCAAAAGGCATGGAAGCAGCAGTGACATACGCTGGTATCCTACTGCTACATAGCATCCTAGATGTAGTGTAAGCTTCTTTACTTTGAAAACAGGAGAACCAGCCCTCCCCAAGGAGCTCAGAACTAATTCAGCAGATCTGGATTCCTACTGTCTTGATGAACCAAGGCCAAGCAAAATGCAGTGAGACAGCAGGCAGTGGGGCAGCAGCATACAAGTATCACATGAGGGGTTCAACTAAAAAATACATGTGCCACATACGAAGGGGGCAAAATGAACTATTCTGATGAATAATGCATAACCTGGCACTAATGAATGCAGAACAGGTGTTACAGACAGGTTGAAAACACTTCAACAGACATGTCACAGACTGCTGTACAACGTCACAGATGCAGTACCCATCTTTCATGGAGAAGAGCTCTGGCCATATCCCTGTTTTTGATTAGGAAGAGAGTGAAACTGAAAACTGCTTTCTTACATGAACATCCCAAATGGACCAGTAGTTGATCCTACCCAGGCTGCTGATTTTGCCTGGAGTCCCACACAGAGATAGTGGAATCTGTACACATGCTGTGGAGAAGTTGTTCACACCTAGCTAGAGCTGTGAACAGTAGCAGGTATCCGAGGCAAGGAAACCATCAGCAGAAACCATCAGCAAGGATGTGCTCTGTATTGCTCAGTTTGTGATTTACACTGGACCTGTATTTAAATATACCAAAGACAACCTGGGGTAGGGGTGTAATTTCAGCTTTTAGGAAACTTCATACCTCTCTCTTGCTCAGCACTGCGCAATACTTTTGCTTATATCCTCTGACTGATCTCATGTGATTTAAAGTGGCTGAAATAGGTAAAGATAGTAGTTGTTATTGTGTCATGTTTACATGCATTGATGTGCAGTAGAAACAGGGAAGCGAAGTGATTGTGGTCAAGTGAACTACTGTAGGATAAAGAGAGATAAATAATTCAGATTCTCATTATAACAGAAGAATACAGCTCCCATAGATAGAAGGAAACTGTCTTTGTGTGAATTGGTATGCTGTGGCTGTTTAGTAGCCATAGCATGTAATCTAGCATTAGTATTAACATAAATCAGTGGCAGGAATTAACAATATTTCTAAAGTCTTATATGATAACTGGATCCACACTATATTGTTTAGTCCTCCTGGGCATTTTAATAATCACATAATAGAAATGTTGGAGTAGCTGAGATATTCTTTATATTGCTCTATGAAAGGTCTTTAACACAATGTCTTTAGCAGACAGTTTTGATAGAATGTGTTGTACCAAAAGAAATATGCCTATTTTGGTAATATGGGTATGTTTCATTAGCTCAGCCCGCAGCAATATGACATTACATTTTAAAAGAAATACAATTAATAACAATGAGAGGGGATTTTTTTAGCTCTCAGAGTATAGCTGGAGGAAGTAAGCAAGGTGTCAGGGCAATTAAATAGAGGCACTGTATTACCTTTGTCTGAACACTCATAACATCTTCCTGCCTCAATACTTTGAATAGGGGATTTCTTTGCAGTAGGATCCCTAATTTATTTTGATGTTTCCTGTAACTCAGATAATAATAAGATGGACTTTTTTTATTAATCTTTTAAAACGTACAAATCTTGGGAATTAGCATGTCTGTGGATCCATATATTTCCCATCTTTACATAGAGTGTGGAATGATTGTATTAGAGATACACACAATAGCTTCTCAGCACTGAACTTAATGGAACGACCATATCAGCACTGTGGAAAAGTAAAAAATACTGCCAGTGCATGTACAGCACATGGATTAAATAACTGCAGTCCAGGGGAAAAGTTATACTTTGAGACTATTAAAATAATCAACATGGGTATTATTTTATTCAGCATTAACCTTTATGTTCTACGTTAAATGACAATGAAACTGGTAGAACACAATCCTTCCCTAGAGTAACGGTATCCAGCATTTCTTTCATCTCTAAAGAGGCTTCTTAATATCCTGCAATCCTAAAAATGCTATTTTTCCCCTACTGCAGGTCAGATTTAATAACAGTAACAGGAGATAAATGGATTGGGCTCAGCTGAGCCTTCAGCAGTCCTGTGGATGGGAGGCAGGGATCTCTGTCCTCCCAGGAGAAGCAGCAGCAAAAGACAGAAGGGGCACTGCAAGGACAGCCTCAGGGGACTGAGTCCTTATTCCCACTTCAAATGCAGTCCTTCCAGTTGTGCCTACATCTCTGCCAGAGGCTATTCCACTTGTCCCAGTCTGGCCTGCACATCTGTGTGGGAAGACTGGGAGCATGCTTTGGCCCTAGGGATGAGGGGGGCAAGGACTTAACCTCACTGCAACCAAAACCCAAACACATGTGGGTGCTTTGGGAAAGAAAGGGTGAAAATGTTCCTTTAGCAGGGCAGCTCGCTCGTACCCCTCACACTGTCTCAACAGCGACAGCTCTGTGAGCAAAAGCCTTAGGCAGGTACCAAAGCAGAAGTGACCTTCCCATCTCCCCACACCTCCACATGCCCTGGCTGCTCCGGTGCCATTTTATGGGTGCCTGGCAGCAGCGCACCAGAGGCCGCAGGAAAACACCGACCCAGGGGATTAATGAACAACTCCACAGCCGTTCATGAGTAACATATTACAGCCCAGCGGAGAACAGTTTCCTAACTCACGGAGCTCCAGGTTACCCCTCCTGCAGCAGCACCCAGGTTAATGGCACACGACGCCAGCCGCCCCAGCCCGTCCCCAGGCAGCAGCTGCCCCTGGCCCTGCTTAGCCTCACACGTATGCGGCGGCACAGGGCGCCTCGAGCCATTAAATCCCCCCAGTGCGGCGGGAAGGGCTCCCCTCCCCTGCTAAGTGTTATTGACAGACCCATCACAGGCAGTGATGCATCAGTGCCGCCTCAGCCCCAGCAGGCCGGGCTGGGGGGCGACATGCAGTCGCCGTGGCAACGGCGGGGCGCGGGGCCTGCCGGGAGGGGTGTGGTGGCTGCCCGGCGGCCATGTTGGTGGGGCCCACTGGTGAGGTCTCACGCCCTCCCATCGATCCAGCGCTATCGACCACTCCAATTTGCAGGAATTTATGGTATCGATGTGGGGCTGATTAACATTTTGTGCCAGAGCAGTTCAATACGGGCTGGTAACAGCTTTTAATGATTAATTGACTTTTACGATTCCGCCTCAGTGCTGCCAGTGAGCTGTGAGCGGCGGGCACGCTGCTCCCTGAGACGCTCTCCAGTGGCATGGGGCAGTGATTGAGTACCTGGGAAATTAGTGTCCTTGCTGTCTCGTTCTATGAAAGATAAATGCTATGACATTTAATGCAGACCTTAATTTAGATCAGAACACAGCAGATCATTTTGCAATTTAATCATAAACAGGTAAATATCAAAACTTGTTTAGCATTTCGCTAGTTAGGTGGACAGACAGCAGGGCTAAAGCACAGCAGGCAGTGGGGGGAATGGCAGAGGTAAGGTAAGGTGATGAGACTTGGAGCCAGCAGTAGTTTAGTGATAACAGTAATATAAGTATAGACAGTATATCTATCACACCCAGAATACAGGTATGGTCTTCCCACATGGCCATCCGCTATCTCTTTCCTCCTGTAATCTCATTCGCTGCTCTCATTCACCATACGAGCTGTAAAATGAGGGCTTCCAACACATGACATAATATATGGGAAAAAAACCCCATCACCTACAGTTAATCTGTTACCTAAAACAAACATAAACATTATGGAAAAATTGCAAAGCAAAACAAAATTTTATTATACTCCATAACAACTGAAAAAAGATTGTCTGGGAAGCTGTGTGCTGTCAACTCCTACCTTCCTGTGTTCATATTTATAGCCTATTCCTTTGCATTCATTTTAATTAAAAAGATTGTAAGTTTCTTTTTAAATAACTGTCTAAACAAAATGTCATATTATGCATGTTTATACATACAAAAGCTAAAATGGCATATTTTGATCCTCTTGAAAATTTTATTCTCTGTCTTCTCACCACTCCATCATCCCCTGTATTTGAGCTGATTTACAGAGGAAATGAGGCCACAATAGGCCAGCTTCTTAAATCATTTTGACCCACTTTGGAGGAGCTGGAGAGCTGCCGAATCTCCCCATTCGAGGATTCCCTTGGCACAAGGGAGTTCCTAGTTCGTACAAAGCTGACGGAGCCAATTCCTATGCCATCTGTTCCCGCAGAACCCGTTTAGGGGAGCCTAGTGGGGGCAGAGTAGGGGTGCAGTTGAGGTATTTCTGCATTTTCCCTTTTATTTCCCAAGACCTTTATGGGGCCAATGGCTAACCTGTTAAAGTGCAACATGAATCCCAGAAGCATAAAGCTGCAATGGGCTCCCTTTCAGCCCTTCTTCTGAGCTGAACCCAGTACTTCTTTTACAAACTGACTGTGATACTCTAAGAAGCCGTGCAGATGAGGTGAGCTCCAAAGGCTCTTTTCATTCAACCTGAATCACCTTATAGAAATCGTTGTCAAGGAGCAATCAGACAAAGCATTAAATTGCAAAACTGATTGGGCAGTAACCTCTGGGGAAAGGGGACAGACTTCTGGACACAGCTGAGTACATCCACATCTTAACCCTGATCAGCAGAAGAGCTCACCTAATAGCAGCCCTTGGTGTTCTCATGCCAGCTATGTGATACCTGGAAGGGGGTGCTTAGCTCTTGAATCAAAATTCACAGTGCTGAGCAAGTCACCTAAAGCTCTGTCTACACTAGATGTTTGCCTATGGATTTGTTGTGATGAGCTTTGTGACCTCCCTGTTGCTATTATCAAAATGGCATGTACTCTGGCAGGTATCTCTGATCGAAAGCACCAACTACTAGCTGAGAGGTAGTAAAGGATGGCTTTTTAAACCACTTCTCAACTGATGCCGCTTGTTACACTGCAACTCAATAGCAGGAGCACATCCCCTTTTTAATGCGCAGTCAGGCAGGCTGGTGGGTAAGTGGGGTGCATGTTTCCCTGGAGTTAAACAGGGACAGAGCCCACACAGTCAACCTACCTCAGCAATGAAGTGGCAACTATGTGTTGAAGATGAGCCTTGATGTGCTGTTTCTTTGTATTTTTACCACCACCATTCAGGTATTTGGTTCTGTCTCTTAGCCTGAGCTCCTCTGCGACTGGCACATTTGGAATGTGGCAGCATACCACACTGTGCACAGGACAGACCAAGAGGTTCCTTGCAACATCCCGGAATCCAGCTTTGTTGCCTTAAGGGAGAGAGAACAGAGCAGGTCCCCAGGGCTACTCCAGCTCTAAGAGGGGAGGGGAAGCAGTGTAACACGTCTGGGAGCCATTCTTGGCTGTGGTCACTGGGTAACTGGGGGAATGACTGCTGATCCTGGGAGGAGCAGCAGGTTCTTTGATGCATACTCTGACCTCTCATTCCGTGTCATCAGACAGCCTGGCTTTCAAGGATGCAGGACACTAGTTAAATGGCTATTATAACAGCCTATTATAACCCAGGCAAAGGTCAGCCTAAGCCATTGCTCTCACTGTGCTTGTGCTAACAGCTGGCTCTCGATAGAGCTTGAATGTGTCCCCACAGACTACCTCTCCACTGACCCAGAAGTTTGAAGATTCAGGCTAGACACTGCGCATTCCAGCTTTAGAGATCAGCAGTGAGTAAATTCCTGGGTCAGGTCACAAGTTTGGGCTAAGGCATAGGCAAGACATGTAGATAGATATAAAGCTTAAATTTCGTGTACATCAGCTGAGGAAAGCTAGCACTGAGAAAGAAACTAGGTGACAAAGGACACAGTGAGACATATGCCTGCTCCTGTCATGTGTGGTGATCCAGCCCTGCTCCCACAGCTGTGTGTACCCATATAGCTACAGCACTGGACCTAAGCTCACAAACTTGTATCTCCTGGAACAGAATGTCATATAACCATTTGGCCTGGATCACAGACGGAGCAGGTGTGTCTGTCTGTACTCACTGATGTAAAACATACCTTAAGAATGTGCATGGCAAGCTAAATGTGTCACCGAATCTCCCAGTGAGTGGACTTTTGCTCCCTACAAGAGCTGCAGTTGTATCTTTGAATGTCAGTGCCTGAATTGAGCTGTCCTGTGTTCAGCTACCATGTGAGGACAGGTGGCTTATCTCTGTTCTTCCTTTGATATGGGACTTGTGGTGATACTTTTAGCTAGCAGGCTGTTGAATATGTGCTGCAGAAGTGGGACTCCAGCTATATATCAGCAGACTCTACAATAATACAGAAAAGGGAGTCTCATCAGAATAATTTAGGTGAGAATGGGAATAGTGATGAGAGTACTTGTATTTTTCCTGTATTGGCTGGGTCACTCTGCAGCCCAGAAGGCACAGCTCATAAAGCCAGAGCGAGGAGAAAGGAGTGCTATGAGTGGTGCACGTAATGAGTATTCCCACTGTGAATGGAAAGCTCTGAACCCTGGGTTTTGGTCCATGCCTGTCTACACACACTGCAAAAGCAGTGCCTCATCTTTGCTCTGTTTAGCTCTACAGCTCTTGACTTCCCAGCTGCACTGTGGCTCACTTCAGTGTGTAGTGTGATGCGCTTCTGTCCCCTGCTACCTCTTCTCTCTCAATGAGAGTCTTCTTAAGAGACCTTCAAACCCATAGCTTGACTTAAAGAGAACTGAAAACTTTTATTTCCCAAAGTGTTGCAGCTGCCAGACAATTGCACAAAAGGTAGACAGCAATTGTCACATTTGAAAGGAAGTGGCTGCAGATGCTGGAGACCATGAGACTATGCTGACATGGTCTTTTGCAGGCAGAGGTGAACCTGTTCCTTCTGTTTTGCAAGCCAGCTGGGGAGCTGCTTTACTGTAAGTTGATCCTAAGCCAATGCAACTACACAGCTTCATGTTCAAAAGTTTCTAGTTAGCACCATGTGCCCCAGAAAATAAGCTGGGGGGGAGGATCTCCCTTGCCATTAAAAGTCCTACATTCTGGTCCTATGCACCTTCGGGGCAAACCTCTTGGTTCTGACCCAAAAGAGTCTGAGGTAGGGAGGACCCAGCCTGTGAAAGGAAACAGGAATGGCTCAGGTATGCAGCTCTGCAGCAGGGCCAGTTCAAGATGTCAGACAAGCAGGCTGTTGCTTTTTCTGCCGCCTGTTGCAAAAAGATAAATCCAAATCAAACCAGAGAAAAAAGCCATAGCACTGCTTTGCTTCACATAGAGCCCAGGAAAATGAGGCAGAAATCTGCATCTTGGGACAGTAATTGGTGCCTCTGCTTCTTTATTTCCATGATGGGACCAAGAGCCTTGCTCCCCTGAATGCTCCTTTTCTGTACCAGGTTCTTTCCTAGCTTTTATTACATCTCAACACTTCCTGCCACAGGGGGAAACACATGCCAGCTCTTTCCCTTGCAGGAAGGCTACAGTCCTTTCCACTTGATTGAGCTGACTGTGGGTAGGAGTGGCTGGACACATGTAGTAGGTCTATATTGGGCAGCTAAGGAAGTCCCACTCAGCAGCATACATGACTGGGAGACACCTAATCAAGATTGGCAGGATTTTCTGTGTGACCCTCAGTATGCACCTATATTCTGCCTAAGTTGCATTTTAGGCTTATAAAAGACAGTTTGGGATCATGCCCAGGTTCATCTCATGGTGCCTTGAAGAAATTCTGCTTGCTTACCTGCAAAAATGAGACGTTATTCTTCCTGCTCCCACTGTGGGGGAGCCAAGGAATCAGGAATCATCTTGGGTTGTCTAAATAGCACAGCAGAACAAGAGTCAGGTAATGAGAAGGCAAACTGTATGGGCAAATCTCAGCCCCACTGAAGTCCCTGGCAGAAATTCCGCTGACTTCAACAGCTTACTATTCTACAGCTGCATGTCCTTGTGCCTGACCGCAGATCCCTTTCAGTGGCAGTGTTCATAGGTTGTATGACTGCTACAAAGGGCAGAATGCAACCTTCTCCATTTTTTTCTTATGACACAGTACACACACTCTGAGTAGCGAGTAGCATCTCTTTACATCAGACCTTGTGCATCAGGTAACACAGAAAGAGTATTATATTATTAAGAAAGTGTTTCTATCACAATGTAGGATGATCAGCACTGATTTTTTCCCTCTCTATTCTATCACGTTTCTCTCCATTCTATCACCATGCATATGCTGCGTTCACTGAATATTCCTGTACTCGGCCTCACTGACTTTTGTTTAGGTGCATGATTAAGGACACTGGGGGGGAGTGTGGTAGAATGTATTTATAATTGCATCTCTGATATTTATCCGTTAAAAAATAGCACAATAAATTTTTTAGCAAACAGAATATTCAGAACTTTGCCAAGAAAGACCATTGTTTTTCTGCAGCCACATGCCAGCCATTCCTCAGCAAAATCCCTTACATTATCTTTTTCACAGGTTCAGAGGGCATTTACCAAGAGGAATTTCCACCTGTAGGCACTGATTTAGTTTTCTTTCTATCATTACTTCTCCAGATTTATAAGAGAATTTAATTAGGCTTCTTATAGATTTCTTTGGCAATTTTTGAATATATATATATATTTCTCCTTCTTGATTATGATCCCCTTTAACTCACTGGATGTCCCAAATTACAAGCTTTGCATGGAATCAGTTGCCTTTGGCTATGTTTGGTATTATGTTACCTTCTGTTCAGTTAACAGTGTGGAGATAGGCCATAAGCACTGGAAAAACCTCAAAGCTCTTTTCTGCTGTTTTGAAATTGAGAAAGCAGAAACATAATTGCTTTTGTTGGATCACAATCCTGAATAGCAAAAGACTTTTTAAACATCTGCCCTTCCTTTGATTGGCTTTACATCTTCTCTCTTTTTTGTCTACTGTTCATTATTCTGCATTTTATTCACTAATGAAAAATTCTATCCATGACAATATTTTCATATGCTGTAAGATGACTGAGATTCAATGCATTTAATCTGATCTAGCCCTACAGAAAACCTTAATAGGATGTGACAATATATGTTAATTCTGTGAGGTTTGTATTTCCTTCTTGCTCATGCAATATCTGATCTGTCCTGCCTACAATCTCAGCACAATCTCCCTCAACCCTGACTTTTAACAGAGCCAGACTCTAACTCCCAGCATGTATTTGCAACACCTATTGAAGTCAAACAACACTGCGTGGCTATATGGGAGATAAATTTTGCTTTCTTTGTCATTGGACCCCGCTCCCGTTCAGATCTGTGGCAAATCAGCAGAGGCTTAAATTCTGCCAAGATCAGGCATCCGAATTGTTGCATTTTGCACTGGATTCTCTCTGTTGGGGGAACTTGCATGTGTCTCTGTGTGCTGATCTCCTGCTCCCTCTTTATCAGTAATCGAATGACTTGATACGTCTCTCTTCTTCTTTTTTTTTTTTTAATACCAGTGTCAAATACTTGTCATGATATTAGCATTCATTCCCAAGGAAATGTAGCAGCCAGAAATAATGCTGATCCCCGAGTGGACTGGAATAATCTGTTCATTCTGCAGGGAATAGCTATCCCTATTCAATAGTAATATTGAAATTAAGAAATAACATTCTTTCTTTTAACATGGGAAGACAATACAAATAATTGGGGAATTTCCTAATAAGTCTGTTATTAAAACAGTATCTAGAGGAAACCTGAGCATTCAGCCAACTGAAATGCAGCCTGTTTTTTTCCGCTGGTTCGAGCATAATGCTTGACATCAATACCACAAGTATTTTCAGTGCTACCTGGGAATAAGGGGGAATGAAGGCAGGAGGCTTTTGAAAAGTCACTTCTGATTTTGCTCATTTAAGAGCTAAGTATTTCAAAAAGCAAAGAGGGCCAAATTTTGAAGTGCCGATAGTCCCCAGTTGGATCCAGATTTTCAGAAAGATTCCATTCTCATTTACACTTCTCAATAGAGCATTTTTCCACAAGTGCTCAGCAGCCAGCAATTCTTTCTGGCCAGGAAGCCATTGAGAAAGCTGGCCTCTTTTTTTTCTCTTGGGTTTTTTTTTTCTTCAGAGCCGAAAAGGGAATGGGGAGTTCTTTTATGAATCAAGTTCTTCAGACAAGTTATGCCTGATGAGCATGGCACTGAGGAAAAAGTAAAAATATAACTTTCCTTGCTGAAACCTCTGGAGGCAGTGGGTGCTAGAAAGAACCAGTGCATTGCTGGGCAGAGATAGCTTAGAGAGAGCTAGCTTGGAGACTGGAAGCAATGGAGAAACACCCATAATTCCTCTTGAAGCTTTGCAGTTTATGAAGGAACAAGTATTTCCACAAATACCAGAATTATTCCGGAAGCCTAGTTTCCAATGGAGTTAGTGTTTCATGCCTGACTGACATTTTAAATGAATTATACTATGGCTGCAGTGTGAATTCTGCCCTTATCAGACACTGGAGAAACCATAAGGGAGAGAAGTCTTGGCTGCGGTGTGGATTCCCTTATATCTAATAAGGTATAAGCTCTGACTGAAGCTTTCCTTCACATACATTCAGTCTCTCTCCCTGGTGGATTCTGTCCATGTCAAATGAGAACTGAGCGTGGGCTGCAGCCTTTCCATCAGTAGGAAAACTCTTCAGCTTTGTATTTTTACAAAAAGTTAGGAACTTGATTATCTCTGAAAACTCCACCTTTTGTCCAGGTTCAGCTGCAAGTGGCCAGTGGGTTTAAAAGTTATTAGACAGCCATGTGCACAAGCACACACATACTCCAATTATATGAGCTGTGCTTCCTCATGGAGCTGGGCTAAAAGCACCCACTGCTAAAATCTAAATGACTGCAGCCTGCTGTGTCTGTGAGCAAGTTGGGGAGGCTGTAAAAAAGGACTGAGTGGAAAGAGAATAATTCTGTACCTCCTGTCCCATACAACAATCAGTTGAATGTCTCCCTCCATCCCTAGCCATAGGGTCTGCCTATCAGATGCAACTGCTACAGAGCCCCTTTGGCATGGAGCACTCTTAGGGGGGAGGCAGTCAGGGGAGCTGGAAGTGTTCCTGGCCGGTCTGCCAGTGTGAAGGATTGGCAGTGCTTCTTGCAGTTTCCTTTCCCATGAGCAACTAGCAGCAATCAAATACAATCTAGCCCTCATTATTTGCCGTTAGTTTCTTTGATTCTGATTTGGAAATACGTTGCTACGGAAAGCAAAAACCGTGGTTAACTGATTGATAGAAAATAAGAGTCATAGAAAACATCTGGAGAGCCAGATGAGTACAAGCCATTGTTTAGTTTAATACCCTTATAATATTTGCTGCAAACAGCCAAGCTGAAGGGTGGATTCTTCATCATTTTTTTATTATGTGCTTATTCCAAAATATTAGTGAACGGGCTTCGATAGCAATGTTTGATCCATGTCCTTTTGCCCAGACATTACCATGTCTGGGCTTTCTGAGGCTGTGTAAGGCCAAACTGTCAGAACATAATATCAAAATGTAAGAATGGTCATACTGGATCATACCAAGGTCCCTCTAGACTCTTGCCTCTGATGGTGACTAATAGCAGATGTTTAGGGAAAAATACAAAGCCAAAAAATTCAGCCGTTTTTCTCTGATACACCCTCCTAACTTTGAGTGATTTGCAGCTAGAGAACAAGCTGAGCCAGAGGTATTATCTTTGTATTTAATATGGCTAGATGGATTTTTTTTTTTCTTCTCGGAATCTCCTCTTCAACCTTTAAAGGTAAAAATAGTGAAGAGCTTCCGTTTCATCTAGAGAAAACTGCTGAAGAGGGAAGTACTACAGCTGGAAACTTTGTGAATCACCCCTATGAAATGGGGTCCATTGAGCTGCAGGGATATATCTAATCAAAAATTAAAGAAGGAGAGGCTCAGCTTCTGATTTGAACAGTTACTGTTCACTCTTCAGCTAACCATACAGCTGTTGAGCAATAGAAAGGAGGGGAGGGGATGGGGTAGAAGTAGACTACAGCTGGCCAGAGCCTCCCTTCAGGTGGGCAGCAGGAGAGAAGACCAGCACATCACCTGGCTGATCATACAGCCCAAAAGCTGCAGCCCTGTGAGCCAGCACCCTGAACAGGGTGGTCTCTGAGTACATACAGAGAATTGACAGAAATGTGGTTAATGGCCAACTTTCTTCAAGTCTTTCCAGGTCCATTCCTTTGCCAGTCATGGTTATTCAACAACTGTGCTCTACAGCTGCATCAGTGTGGTGTAGATTTGTTAACGAATCCTCTGCGGACCCAGAAGGACAGATAAATGTTAGCATATTTCTGATTTCTGCAGATACTGAAAATGAGACAAAGAGTTGAAATCACTTGCCTGAAGCCCACGAAGCCCACAGAGTGAACTGGGAACAGAACCAGGTGTAGAAACAACACAACCCTAATTTTCTGTTTCCAATGGCTAGCCAGCACTTCCTTTCACCTAATTTACTGTTAAATTTACAGGCATAAATCCAGAGATAGATATACCAAGAGGGCTGTTTCCTTACAGAACTTTATTCAATATTTATAATATGTGCTTATGATGGTGATCATCTACGAAATTACATTGTTCTGACTCCATAAGTGATATTTTAACTAACAAGAATTGTTGCATGAAAAAATATGCGCTGGCATTTCCAAAAATACCATGTTTTTTTCTTAATTCACACATCAGTTCTGAATTTATTACAATACAAAACTGTTTGTAGTGCAAATACATTTTTGCACTTAATTCAATCAGATTCTACTGTGAGCTTATATCATGTCTGAGATTGGCAAGCAGAGAGAAGTGAAGAAGGGAAGGGAAGGGAAAAAGGGAAGAAGGGAAGGGGAGGGAAAAAGGGAAGGGAAGAGAAGAAGGGGAGGGAAAAAGGAAAGGGAAGAGAAGAAGGGGAGGGAAAAAGGAAAGGGAAGAGAAGAAGGGAAGGGAAAAAGGGAACGGAAACTTTTATGCATTTTGTCTGCTCAAGTCAAGTGGCTACCTTACTTCTTCAGGTTCACTTACAATTAAGTCTGTTGTTTTCTTACATATTTGCCATTGTTATGAAGTCACTCATATTCTAAGTATTTTTTTAGAGCTTAACATTGTCAAAATGTTAGTTTGCCAGAAGTGGCTGCTGAGCTGGTGTTGAGCCCACAGATCAGAAACTGACTCCTGAGGAAGTTCTGTGAGTGGAAGACACTCATGAGAGCATCCATTATAGTTTTTAATTCTACAGGGGCTGTTCCTGCCCTTTCTCACATTGTACTTATTTCTGCCCAAAACTGGTGTGGTCTTAAAGCCATCCCCACTGAATCACCCTCCACAGCATAACGGACATGGTGTAGTCCCTGCTATTCCTACTATTCCATTAGACCTTGTTCACTACATGTGAAAAAGCTTGCCGGCATAGCTACACTAATATAATACCAACAGAGCCACCTCAGTGGAACCATTTTGATGAACAAAATAATAAACCAGCAAAAATACCTTTTTTTTTTTCCTCCCTGGTATTGCTCTGTCTACCTCAGGCAATTGTTTTCATGCTTCTGACTGACACAGCAAGGATGGCAAAACCCTCTGCATAGACAAGAAATCCTGAGGCAGGAAACAGAATATTCACCGCTGGTTCTGGTTGCATCTCAGTTGTCTTTCTGTGCTGGCTGCTTGCATGAGGGAGTTTGCTTTTAGAACTGTATTACAGGAGATTTCGAGCAGATGCCATTATTATTTGTTAATTTTCCATTCTTAATATATTGTTTATTTTAAAAGAGCGCTAGGGTGTAGCATTTTCTGATGCTATAAGATATAAAAACTAGGCAAAAAAAAAAAAGAGTGAAAGAGTGCTTTGAGGAAGACCAATAGATAGCAAAAGGACATGCAATATTTGACCACTGGGATGTATTTACTGAAAGAAGACCCTTTTTGAAGGACAGACTCAGTCTGAGCAACTGTGGAAATAGCCTTCTGGAAGCAAGTCTGGCTGAACTGATAAGCAGAGCTTTGAACTGAGAAATGAAGGCTACAGAGTCAAAGACTTGATAATCTCCACATACCCGTAGATCACCAGAGGAGAAAGCCTAGGTACACAAGGGTATGCCAAAGCATAAAGAAATTTCAGTGATCAGAATAGCAGGGAATAAGCAGAAAGAAAGTGCAAACTGTGATGAGAATTGCTTCCAAGTTGGCAATACAGTGAGTGTCAGGAGCAGGTCTTAGCAAAGCTGTGGTGTGGGGTACAAAAATATTTAACAACAGTGTATGTACCAGAAAAGGCAAGAGCATGAACTAAGCTGGCAGGGCATTAGGCAGGACAAGTATACACTGGTAACACAACAGAATAGCAATCACTGCTGGAACACTGGTCTCGAAGCATATGCATTATTCAGAAAGGCAGAGATAAAGGTGAAGGTGGTGGCAGAGAACTGCACATTAATGATACGAAACACTGCAAAGAAGGATGTGCAGAAGGGCTAGCATGCAAAAAGCAGAACTTGTTCCAGTTAAAATCACTTTGGGGAAAGCTGGTGAAAGAGAGTACTTGGAAAGTGCGATACCCCTGATTCGGCTCTGGTTATGAGTAAAGTCAGCAGTCTCTATTGAAGAGACACATTCTGTTGGGTTTGTGTTGTGCAGGGAAAATTTTACCTTCCCAAATAGGGATCAAAGAACAAATGCCATTAATGATGACAAAATCCAGATACTTCCAGATGTAGTAGCCAACAAATTTCCTAATAAAATCCTCACAGAACTAGTATGAAGTGATGCTGATTGAAACTTGGTTTTGGTAACTGATGACTGCAGCAAAAAATGACCTTGGATCAAGTGGCCAGGGACTGACACTTCCTAATTAAATGGAACAGATAAATGAGTCTGTTAATAAGGTTTTGCATTTCAAAAGGGCAAAGTTTGGTAAAGTCATGGAATTGATTAGTAAAGGCAGATGGATTGCAGAGTCCAGGCATTAAGATGTGAAAGAGACCTGGAGAGTCACTCAGACTTTCTATGGGTCTGAGTGACTAAACATCTGGGAATCTTTGTAACAGGCAAAAGAGAAAGCATATAAAGACTGAATATGTGTGAAGATTGAAAAAAATAATAATAATTTCAAAGTTAGGACTAACAGCACAATTTCCCCTGCTTGCTCTAAGCTTGTAAGTGAACAGAAATACCTGGCAATGCTATCCAAGGTGACTCTTATGCTACAGTATGACCCAGCCTTCAAAACAGGTAACTAAAATACAATGAGACAGTGATCAGAAAGTATTAATGCTTTAGCATAAAACTTTGATGAGACCCTGCGGGCAGCTATGAGCATCCCGTGGGCAGGAAAGCTTGATACCAGCTGGAAGCACTGAGCAGAAACACGGCCAACTTGACCAAGGAGAAACAAGAAGAGGCATGAATTACCTGGCTAGATACAAGCTGGCCACAAGAAATCAGCAAAATCAGAAAATACTTCCTTGCTGTTAACAGTCTTGCTGGGGGAAGAGTGATCATCAAGAATCTAATGGTATTTAAGACTGAACCTGACACATCGTTGAAAGTAAATCTATATGTTTGTGATAAGAGGAGCTCTTGCTAGTCCGAGAAGCCTCTTCTAGTCTGATAGGCCTAACTGCAGCTGAATACCTGAGGAAGAGATTAAAAGGAGAGATTTGTGTGATGAGAGAAGACTGCAGAAGACTTTGGTGTTTGGTAAATCTTTCAGCTGCTTCTCAATTCTAAACTTTTGCTGGTTTGTTATACATGAACTGAAACAGAAGGACACAAATCTTGCAAAAAAAAAAATCTCAAGTTTGAGCAATACTCAATGGTTTGAATGGTGAAAGAGAAAGAACTAGGATTTTCATGTAAACTTCAAACCATTTATCACAGACTTGTCTGACTACTCAGCTGAACTTTACCATCTGAAATAGATGGCTGGCTATATCTTATGCAGAGAACAAACCTCATTCACTACCTGCCTGCCAGCCAAGCATCCAAAGTAAAATAAAGTGGCCTAGGACATTTGTTTAATACCATCTCATATGTATGCAACATTGCTGTTTGACAGTTGAAACTAAACAGACCTGCAGAGCTAAGAGGTTTTTGCAAGGTGCCATAGGAAATTATCCATTTACTTCACTCGGATAATATGTATGGAGTTTCTATAGCTGAGTAGGTGCGTATTTCCTCCTCTGTCCCCGAGGTACATCTGCTCCTTCTGCTTCTCCAGAGAGGTCCTTCGAGTGAAATTTTCAATAAAGGTGACAGGGTCCCCTGAGATATGTTCTTCTGAAGAAAGTGGTGCTTGGTTATTCTTCTGTTTCTGTCACAGCTAATCAGCCATTCCCTGTGTCATGCTCTACTCTTGAGACTCACTGGTCCAGCCCCCATCATGCACCATGGCTCTGGCAACTTGCTTTTTTGCAGCCCAGTGCTGCTGGCTGTCCCAGGCTGCTGACATCCCAGGCAAGGTGTGATTGATCCCATCACCACCTGGTTCCAGCTGACACATGAAAGCTTGAAGCAAAACAAACAAAAAGGTTTTGGGATACATATGTCTCTTCCACTGTAGGCCAGCACAGCAGCTTCCTTGCCTTCATAGCTCTTAGTTCCTGTGGTCTCATTAACTAGGTAATGAGATAAAAGTTTGAGTTTATTATGGCGTAGATCTAACTCTATACAAGCTGAGTGTGCCAACCCTGAGTAAAGGGGTGTATTTCATCCCAGCACAACCACATGAAAAGGTATTCCTATATTTATTTCTGCCAGGTTTTAGTTTGAGTTTTGGAGTTCTTTGTTTCATTTAACGCCTGCTGGCTCCTAGACTCACATGGTTATGCAGAAAAAGTTTGAACAAAAGGGAGAGTCCAACTCATTGTGTCATGAAAAAAAAAACCTAGAAGACTTCATGATACAGAGAAGCATTACAGCCTGGATGACAAACAAAGGGCTGCCAAAGTAAACCGCATTTCAGCCAGCATCACTGTAAATTGATCAAATGAGCTGCAGGCAGGGGTCGTTTTGTCTGAGTGCTTTGCCATGGACTACAGCATAAGTCAGGCCCCTTTTTTAAAACTGAGCCCACCCAAGAGATGTTTGTTATGGGCAAAACACATTTGTGCTCAGTAATAGCTCATCTTGACTAGTCCTGAGTCCCAAGGCATACTGAATGCAGCCTGTCCTTGTCTGCACTGCCTGCAGAGAGGTAGGACAGGATCCATCTACCCTAACTTCAGCCATCTGGTCAGGTACTCTAGAACTAAGCTAGCTGTCTGGCCTCCTGCTGCAATCTGAGCGATGCAGGCAACTTCAAAAGGTGACTCATCCCTCCCTTTAATAGGTGCCTAAGCTAGCTGGCATGAGGAGACCTCCATCTTTCTCCACTGAATAGAGAGGGAGTCCAGACTTGGCCTATGCATTAGCCAGTGTATGGCTAAAGTTAGTGAAGATAAATCCCATCTGCAGTCAGTGCTGTATCTGATAACTCAACTGCTAAAGCCACATTTGAAATGCAGGCATTGCTTTTAGAAATAGGTATCATAAACTTATTGGTATCAGATGTTCTCTATAAATGGGCAGTTCTAAAGGGGAGACAGGATGGGGGAGGGATAGTAACCCCTTGATTGTGAAATTACATGATTACTAAATGAATATGATTCTTCAGCAGGCTGTTTTTAATGTCTAGGTTGTGTTTCTAATGAAGGAAAACATGTTGTATCACTGATCCATATCACAGTGCTCATGCTGTCTGCTATCAAGAGAAGGCAAGTTCTAAACACAGGATCTCTCAGATTTTTATTCATACCTGCAGAAGTAAAACCAGAAGGTTGTTCTTTTTTAAAATCAAAATAGTCTCTGTGCAGTGTATCTGATTCAAAACATATTGCTAGCAAGGTGGAACCTTGAAAACATTAAGAATTTTCTATGGTCAAAGTTAAAGATTAGAGGGCCCTGAGGAAACAGAACACATGGGCCAAAATTTTTAAGCCCAAATATTAAAGGTAGTCCGCCAAGTCAAATATTGGCATCTACATGAAGGGCTCATGAATTACAGAGGGACCGAGCACCCACTGAGTCTACTTATTCCCTAGCACTTCTGAAACTAACTCCAGTTTTAATAAAATACTTTCATGTGGATGAAGCTGCTTCAATTTTGTACAAAGGAATTAATGTGCTCCTTACCTTACTAGAAAAACCTCATTGGGTTTGGTCCCTTGTCTTTTTACACTGGAAGGGAAGAAGTGTAAGGGAGAAGCCTTTGGGGCTGACAGAGGGTTTTTCAGTTGAATCATAGCTAACACCCCAGAAAAAAAAAAACAAAGGGGCCCATCACGTAATTCACCAATGGCTCAGCAAAAGGACTTTGGAGGAACAGGAGCCTCCCATACAACTTCAGCAAGTTCAGAATCAAAATTTAGGATGGTGTAATCACTATGCATTGCACAGTGAAACATACCTTTGACTTGCCATAGCTGATCCTGCTTTGGGCTCTCCTGGGACTGACCTGGGAAATGCATTGCTTAGAATTAGCTCAAGGAGCTGTTCTTATCTTTCGAGTATGAAAAAACTCACAACACTGAAATAATTTCAAAGCCAGAGCTTCTTTGAATGATAGAGAAAACCCCAAGCTACTCTAAGATTATATAGTCAAGGAAAATAGGTGTCATATTTTAGGTTGAATGACAATATTTACATCCTACCTGATAGAAAAGAATATCTGCTACCGTAGAACTAAAAGTAGGTCTTCTTCACCAGTGACAAGAGGACCTTTCCTAAGCTGGAGGTTGTGATAGCAAAATGTGCCAGCTGCCATCCTTCTGAACTCCTGCTGCTTGTGGGGTGACTGAAGAACCATCATGGAGAATCCTCTACCTGAAAGACATTGGGCAGCTGTGCTTCCATCACTCTTTACATAAAAGTGGAAGAAAAACTTTCCCTTTTGTTGTGGTTTAAACTCAGTCAGTAACTCAGAACCATGCAGTCTCTCTCTCACTCCCCCCCCTTCTTCCGCCCACTCTGGGAGGAATGGGGAGGAGAATCTAAAACAATGTAACTCTCATGGGTTGAGATAAGAGCAGTCCAGTAACTAAGGTATAACACAAACCACTACTGCTACCACCAATAATAATAATGATAAGGGAAGTAACAAGAGAAGAGAATACAACAGCTCACCATCCACTGACTGATACCCAGCCTGACCGCGCAGTGATCTAGCCCTTCTGGGTAACTGCCCCCAGTTCTACATCCTGGGCATGACATGCTGTGGTATGGAGTACCTCTTTGGCTAGCCTGGGTCAGGTGTCCTGTCTCTGCTTCCTCCCGGCTTCCCCTCCTCCCTGGCAGAGCATGAGATTCAGAAAGTCCTTGGTCAGACTAAACATTGCTGAGCAACAACTAAAAACATCGCTGTTATCAGGGCTGTCCCCAGGCAGAAAGTCAAAAACACAGCACTGCATCAGCTGCTAAGAAGGAGAAAAATGACTGCTACTGCTGAACCCAGGACACCTTTCTTAGTTTAAAAGATTCAGTTGAAGCCAGTAATTCCCATTTCCTGATGTAACCACAAGCCCAGGCCTCTCTGCTGTTCCTATCCTTTGCTGGACAGTATGGCTTTGGACAAGGCACAAAAGATTTGGCTGTACGAACCTTCTCCATTCACAGTGTAATGAGCCCAGATGCCAAACATAACACAAGGTATGCCAGCCTCTGGGCATGGCACTTGAAAGTTAAGTACTGAGACAGCTAACTTTTAAAACATGTAAATCCTTCACTGGATCTAGTCATAAACCTCTCTAGCCTAACTCTTCATAGGTATCTAATGAACTGGGGTGTACCTGATTTTTTATGCCTGCTCTGAGACATCCTAGCCTGACTATCAGAGTTTGTCTGTTTTTCATACACCCAAAAATACATTCTTAATTCAGCATAGAGAGAAATAGCCCTTCCTCCCAGTCATTGAACAAGATGAGCATTTGCAGACTCAGGAATGAAAATGTGTTCTTGTCTGTGGATACACACATTAAAATTTCTTGTCTATAAAACCAGTTGAGTGACAGTATTTAATTTTCATCATGCAAAGTTTAGTTTGTATTTACAAGCTTTATTTTGATAGTGGAATAAATGTGTGCTATTTTTCATTATTAGTGCTCCTAAGGTGCCAAGAGATTACATGGGACAGGGATTGCAAATCACACTTTCACCTCTGAAAATGCAAAACCCAATGAAAATTTGACCAAGAAGCAGAGAATTTATCAGGCAGCAGTTACTGATGCTTAATTGTCTGGTTTATGTAGTGCCTGTGGTGCGGCACAATCCAAAAGCATAATGTCCTGGTCACCTTGCACTTCAGATTCCTTCTGGAGTGTACCAAGTTTTCACTCCTTATTGTAAAGCAATAAAGAGCACCTAAAAAGTCTGATTCTGGCTGTCAGAGGGCCTCAGAATTGAATTTCTAGGTGAAAGCTTTTCAACATACTTAGTTATTCTTCTATTCAGAAGGCACAGGCAACCTGGGTGGATGAGTCCCATTTCCAAATGGTATGAGTCCTGTCAAAGATGCTTCAGATCTTACATAAAAATAAAGAGGGATTTAGAACCTAAATATTTCAGCATGGGCTTTAAGACTGAGGTCAACATACAGAAAAGGATTTAGACTCATAACTCTTGTTTAGGCTTTTCTCTCCCTGCTGGTGCCTAGAGGAAGTCAAGACCTCACATAGGAATTTGTAGCCTAAACCCTCCGTTTGGGCTGGATCTTAAATGCCTTAGCAGTAGTAACTTCTGAACCAAGGCATGTCAGTGGCTCTCGGGCACCTAGCCTGACAAAATCACTGGCAAATGTAACCTGGCCATCTAAGTCACATAGGATTTGCCACAGGCAGAAGTGATATACAAGTGATTGGACAACCTGGGCTGAAAAATAAATACTGTTTGAGTGGCTGATGCAAATACAGTTGGTGCTAGGCAAAGGTTTTTCTACCATTTTGTGGCTTTAGGCATGAACAGAAAGATTTCTGTGCTTCTTTAGGACTCACTGCCAACATGCATGTGCAGAAGAACTAGGTAAACACAGCAAAAGCGGTATGTGTAATTGAAGATGTAGGTTGTATTCTGTAACAGAAATACAGAAACTGAATGAAGGTAAACTTCAAACCTAAAGGAAAACTTCTGTCCTGGTTCAGTAGCAATGCCTGTATTCTCCAATTCTAACTTGTGCTCTTAGAGGTGGCAAGAGCTGTAGAGAGGCAGGCATTTGTAGAGACTGGCAGTGATCTTACATGAGCCCAGATATGTCCCAGAGAGTATCTGCTTCTGTTTGCTACACATGCCATGGGCCTCGGGTGAGCAGGCTCCTAATCTGGGCAGCTTACTTTATGCCTTAGATCAACTGGGGTGACTGGGTCAGGTGCCTCCTGAAATAAGTGCCACTCTAACTGTGAACACAGACAGGGCTTTAGGGCCCCCGCAAAAGGGCAGCGTCATCATTTAACCATAACAATTAACATAGGCTCAGACATTTAGGTAACAGAGAGCTTCCTGAGCTACCAAAGAAGCAGCAGAAATGAGGGCCCTGTTCGCTTGCACGATGTGGCAGCTGGCTGGGGCCCTGCCTGACTTCCCACCCTCAACTCTGGCTGTCTTTGCTGGGATGTATTCATCCCCACATCAAAATGAAATAAAGAATTAATAACTAATGATGATGATTACAATAATGATGATGATGATGATGTAGCTCTACCAGTTCTTCACAGCTATAACCGCATAATAAATAAAACTAAAAATAAACCCGCAGAGGGTCTGGTGCAGGTTTTGTGCAGAGGATCAGCACCTTTCCCCTTGCAAAGGGCACCACCTCTCTCCCAGGAGCAGTGCCCACCCTAGCCCTGCTCCCGGGGGCCGGGGCCGCTAAATCCACGGGGTGTCTATCGGTTAAGGCAGCCGGAACGTGCCTTGAAAGAAATCAGCACGCCATGCGGTCGGTGCCTGCTTTGCCCGGGACAGAGGGGCTTAAATAAAAAAGAGGAGTAAATAAAAATAAGTAGAATATAACAAAAAAATAAATAAATAAGGCGCAAATAGAAAGAGGGGAGGAAAAGGAACAAATGACTTCTCCGCACCGAGTCCCCGGCGATCCCGAGGAGGAAAAGCGCCAAGAGCCAGGGAGAGGGACGTGCGCAGGGACAGGGCCCTGCTGCCCCAGGCAGCGCGAGCGGCGGGGCCTCCGCCTCCCGTTAGGTGGCGCTACAGACCTTGCAACCACGTGCGTGGAGGGGAAAAGGGATCATCATCATCATCATAACGATAATCATTAAAAACCACAAACTCCCAGTGTCCGAAACGCGGAGAGCCCGCCCCGCGGAGGGCTGCGAGTGGGGGGACACCTGCGGCAGAATGCCCCTTCCTCGCCCGCACCCCCGCGGCCCGGCCCCCGGGGGCCCCAGGGCAAGTTGTCGAGGGGACAAGCGGACAATCATGTCCTGGGGAGCCGAGCTCCTCCACAAGGGAAGAGCCTGGAGAGACGAAGGGACGCACGACTGGTGTCCCAGACGGGTCCCAACCGACGGAACCCGGACCCACGTCCCTCCCCGCGTTCCTGTTCTGTTCCAAAAAGCTGCTCTGGCAATTTGCGTAGCCGGGCTGGGAGTTGCTGGCTGAGGGTTTCATCAATATCCCCCACACACTCCCCGGTTTTTGATTTCTTGGAATCCCGTGGTTCCCCTCTTTAGGACCCCGCACGTTTCTGGGCAGCCGGCCGGTGGCCCGGGTCGGGACCCGCCGGAGTGGAGCTGCCCTCGGTGCGCGGCTCTACCCGCTACCCACTCCGGCCATGGTGGGGACCGACAGGGGCAGCGCTGTGAGGTGGCAGCTCTGGTCCGCTCAAACACCGCGCACCCAGCCGGTGGCCGGCTTAGCTTTACTTCTCCTCCTAGTCATCAGCAGAAAGGCGGCCGCGTCTCCCCAGCTCGGTTGCTGAGCATGCAAGCAAACATCCCGGGAAGGGGTTAGGGCAGTCGGGACGAAAAGGCCATGCCCCCCCGCATTCCGTCCCTGCCGTCGGGCGGTGAACTTCATGGCGGGGTGAGTTCTCCTTTAAGAAAGGGAACGGTTCCTTATGCATATTTAAGAATGTTTGTCTGCAGCAGTGCCCAGCTGACGCGGGGCCGAAGGCTCACACGCGGGACCCGAATTCTCGGGGAGTAAATCATCCGCGCTTTACATGCACCCTCTGCCAGGGCTTCAGTGGGGAGCCCCTTGCCATTGCGCTGAACACATGTAAGTCAGAACCGAGGCGGGGGACTGGGGAGGAGGAGGAAGAGGGGGAGAGGCTGAGTCTAGTTAGGAAGATGATTGGGATATTTTGTTCATTCCCATCACCTAAAACCAATTTAAAGAAAAAGTCAAGGAAAACCAAACTCCACCACCACCACCCCCTCCCCCAGTAGATAATAGAGTTTAAAGCAAGACTTCTTAGCTTTTCCTTTTGTTCTTTCGTGTTATTTCCCGCCCAGCGCAGGGGCTCCTGACCCACTCAGCATTCCCTACGGTACCCACGTAGTGGGGTTGGGAACTTCCCCCCCTCTTTCGCTCTCCGCGGGAGCGCTTTGCTGGGTGCGCAGGTGGCTGTGTGAGGAGGGGAGCGCCAGGAGGGTGAGTAAACCCTTCGGTGCAGCCGGGGAGGGGGGCGGGAGGAGCCCTCTCTTCTCACCATCATTCATCACAGGGCTCTACCGCCGTAACGAGGGGTATCCCGAGCATCCCGGGGCCTCCTGGGCATACGAGCGCCTTGGAAAAGCCCCCTTCGCGGCCAGGCACCCCTTCACCCATACGTATACATATACTTCTCATATACACGTAGGAAACGATAGGGTGTATGTGAAGGTCAGTGAGCTCCAGTGGGAAGGAGCAACTTTCAGAGCTGTGCTCTTAGCGGTTTCCTGCCTTTTAAAGTGAACTTGTTCGAGTGTGTTATTCGAAATGTGGTTCAGTAGTTATGCCTTCAAATTAAGTTGCTTCTCGGTCCTCATTGGGAAAAGCAGACATGTGTCCTCAATTGTATAGTATAAAAAGGAAAAAAAAAAAAGAAAAGAAAAAGAAAGAAATCTACTAGGTACTTTATGATTCCATCTGGAGAAATTAAAAGCCCAGAGCTGTAATGTTTATTCTTACATAGTTTACAAAAAAAGGGGGAAATGTGTGAGACACATGTCTCCAAATATAACCAAAGTGCTTTCCCTTCTGGTTAAAAAGTTGCATGCAAATGTTTTCATTTTAACACTCCCTGCCACCTGTACTTCGCAGGGAAACTTTTCTTGGCGTTAGTGATGAAGCACCAATAGTACTTATTAATGAATTAATTATTATTATGGCTGCTGAATTGACTTAAAGTGCTTTGGAGGCCAAACTAATCCATGTTAATCAGTTACAATTGATGGTGTTTCAGCTGCTGTTTTAAGCAGTTTCACGGACAGAGTTGAGGAGGCTATGCATGGGGTATAGGGGGTGAGGGGTGCTCCGGGAACACCCCCTGGCCCTCAGCCGGATCCCCATGCCCCGAGGGTTCCTTTTGGGTTGCGGGAACCGGCGCAACGTTGTCCTGGTGCTTGCCTCAGGTCACGCAAAAGTGCCTGAGGTGACCAGCTCCTCTTTTTCCTGCCGAAAGCTCCAAAGATTAAGGGACGCCCGGGTTTAGGAGCGGAGCCCAGGGGGTAGATTTCCCTCTGGAGTTCGCATTGTGGAGAGGGCAGCGGGCGGGGGCTTTGCTCGGCAGCTTCGGTCCGGGGCTTTTGTGTTGCTAACTGAGGCAGGGAGGCAGCGGCGGGCAGGGAACTTGCGGGGCCCTGAGCCCCCCCAGAGGGATGGGCTACGGCCCCCGACCGGGAAGGACAGGGAAGAGGGAAGGCGTGGGGAGACAAAAAAAGCCCCCGAGGGGACAAGCTGCAGCTGGGCCATGCTCTGCGCACCCGGCAGGACGAAGGGGCGGCCGCAGGGCCGGGGGCAGAAAAAGCCGGGAAGTGCAGCCGCGACACCGAGGGGATGGTCACACCTGTCCTGCCTCTCCCCGGCTACCGGCGGTTCCTGGGTGCTGGAGAGCCGGGCTCAGTGGGGGGAGCTGAGGAAGAACAAGGCCTGGGAGAGAAGCTAGAGCTGGGCACAGCCTGGGAGAGCCCCCCTTGGCCGTGGACAGGGAGGGGAGGAGTTGGGGGCAGCTGGTCGCAGGGCGGCCCGTTTGTGCCCGGCACGACGGCTACGGCGAAGCGTCCCCGCCCCGAGGAGTGAAACGCGGAAATAGAACGGGCCTCGGCTCGGGTGGAGAGGGTGAAGGCTGGGGTCAGGCCGGGGGCCGAGCACCGATTGCCCGCAGCCCCGGGGGAGCTGGCGGCCGGGGGGGGAAGGTGACTGGATGCCCAGCTGCCACTGTTTTGACGGAGGAAAGGGCTTTTCCACAGGAATAACGTGTCCCACTCCCAAAGTTAGGAGTGGGAGAGAAGGAAAGCAGGCTGTCCCCCCGGCTGGGCGCCGCATCCTCCTAGGGATCGGGAGAGCTAGGGGGGAGAACAGGAGGAGGGGGTGTCTTCCAGGGTGTCACCAGGTGTCCCGAAGGATTGCTGGTCGGCAGACTCCCAGTTCCCGAAAGTCACCCCAGCCTCAGCCTTTAATATGATGATTCCCACTCCCCCCCTTTTTTTTCTTTTCTGCAGTCCGCAGAATGGCAATTGGGAAACTGTTCTCCATCCCATCCTCTCTGGAACTGCGTTGCCGGGGTTGTATTTTTGCAGTTTGATTTTCCTTCTTCTCCCACTCCTGCTCTTTCTCAAAGATTCACCCTCTTTTATTTATTTATTTTTCCCTTTATCCCAGTGACTCTGCTCTTAAGCTTTAACTTAAGATGGGCAAGCAAAACACCAAACATCCCTCCCCCTGTACGTGCAAACAGAACAGGGGGAGGTTTCTTGGAGAGCAGTAAACCAGCTAAATAGAAAAACTTTTACCTGCAAGAGAAGACACTGCAGAAAATCACACCCACACCTCCACCACCCCCCGTCCCATATCGAATACAGATGTAACTCAATGAAAATTGAGGGGAAATATGCTTTTTCCACGTAGGCACGGGACAAATAAAGCAGCAGCGGGCGGCAGCGTGGGTAGGACACCTCGGTCCTGCTCGTCACGCGTGGAATCGTTTCTCCAGCTGGGACGGGTGGCGGTGCTCTCGCAGAGGTGCGGGAAACAAATCCTTGGCTTCCGTATATCACAAAAGCAGGCTGCCTTTGATGAAACATGCGTATTAACCAACTTCTTTTTCCCCCTCCCTCCTTCCCTCCCTATTTTTGTTTCCCTGGGTTGAGGGACCTAGGTGGTCAAGAATAAAAAAAAAAGGGGGGGGGGAGGGAAGGGAAAACCAGCACTCGCGTTTGTGGCGGCACTTTGTCGTCGGGCCAGCACACCCGCCTGAGATTATTGCCGGGGATTTATTTGCATGCAGCTGCAAACCTACCCCCCGGGTGCTGACCGCTGAGCATAAAGGGCTGCCGGGGCTGGCCCCTGCCCGGCCGCCGCAGCTCCCAGCGGGGGCACGGCCCAAGAGAGGATGGAGTTCGGTTTGGGAGCCAGTTTGCTCCCGACAAAGCCTGGGGGGGGGGGGGGGGGGGGTATGTTACTGAGACTGCAGCAGCAGCAGGATCCCCAGTGCAGCCAGAGGCTGCAGGTGCGGGGGGTGGGATGGGGGGTGGCAGCCCGTGCTCCTGCTGGCCTTCTCACAGGCACCTCCGGGAAAAGCTTTCCCTAATGCACATGTCCCGGGAAAAAAGAACCGGTGGCTCATCATCGGGATTTCTTAGAGCTATTTTCAGTGCTCTGAAATTTGCACTAATGTTGATGCTCCCCCTCTCACCCTTTCAGCCCAGCAGCGTTTGACGAGGGAGGTCTTGACCTTTGAAGCAAGGGCTTTAGGTTCAGACTACCTCCTTCGCTCTCCCTGTATCCTCACGCACCCCCTCACGTTGTGAGGACGGATTTGGCTACCTCTGGGATAGGTGCATCTGGCTCCTAAGGCCTCCCTCTACCTCAGGCTAAGCCACCAGGTCTCCTTCCTCTTCTCCCGGAGAGTCAGGCGAAGGCGCAGGGCTCCCGGCGCTTGAACTTTTTCCCCTCCGAGTGTAGCGGGAACAAAAGCTGACCCCAGGGTGGGAGGGAGCCCCTGGGAGTGCTACTGTGGCCTGGCCCGGCTCCACCTCCGTGCAGAGAAGGACGAGGTTAGAGCAGCCACCCTCAAACTTTGCGGGGCTCCTATCCATCCTTCTACCCTGACAGCCAGCATGGGGCTCTAGGAGAAGGGGAAAGCAAAACTGGATGCGAGGAACTCAATTATTTGGCAGAGGACAGAGACGTTCCTGCTCCACGCAGGCTTCTTCCTCCGGCCGGGCAGGAGCGGGGAGGAAAGAGAAAGGGGGAGGGAATCCTGCACCGGGCGTTTCTCCCAAATCCAGGGGCTGCTGAGCTCGGTCTGCCAGAATAAGGGGACGAGGGGGGCGCAGAGCCGGGTGTGTCCCTCCAAGGGGAAAACCGCCCCGAGAGGACGAAGCTGGAAGGACAATGGAGATACACACACAGAGACGCTCCCCCCCCGCCTCCCCACGGCGGTGCGTGGGGATGTCGCGCTGCCCCTCTGTCAGGCCACGCCGCGGTGGTGGTGGAATTAATCCCGTTACCCTGTGTCACACACACGACACCCCGGCTTGAGGGCACCCATCCCATGCCGCCGGGCCTCCCCGTCCACTGCGGACAACCCCCTGCGCGGCCCGGCCGGGCTGCGGAACACAGGAACGCACAGCCTCCTCGCTGCCCCTCGTCCTCCCCAGGACACGGTGTGTGTGTGTGTCGAGGGGGGCTTCTCCAAGCCATTTCCTCATGGAAACTGGGGAATAGGGGCCTGAAGGGCTTGGGGGAAGCGGGAGGCGCCCTTGGGCAGCGCTCAGGGGAGCGGGTTAGTGGTGAGAGTGGCCGGGAGAAGTGCGGGGAAAGGCATGAGGGGATGGAACCATCCGCAGGCTCCGTGCGGAGCGGGGAGGGGTGGGGGCTGTCATCTTTGTTTTGGTTGTGTTGTTTTGTTTTCCAGGGGATTGGGACAATAGCTGGAGTGGATTATTCATTCCCGTAGGCAATACTTCCCTGTATGGGCTTCAGGATGCAGTTGGAGTCTCGGGAACAAAGCGGGCATCTAATGTCAAGGTAACTGGTCCCCTTCCTTTGTTTATGCTATTGTTAATGACGGGGCTCGCTCAGCCCTGGCCTCAGCCCTTCTGTATGGAATTAATACTGACTTGAGAGAATAGGCAGGACAATTAAAAACCCAACCCAAACCCCAGAGCAGCAGCAGCAGCACTCCAGGTAAAACATGCCTCTTCTGGGCTACTGAAAATGACATTGTCATGTCGCCTGGTATTCACAGAAACACACGTACCATTCGTGAGATTAAACACGTCCGTATTCGTCATTAACACTAAGGGGACACACCATAACCCCATCCTTCAGCCCAAAATCGAAAGAGAAATGCATTATTACAGCATGAGGGAATTCTCACCACGCTAAGCAAAAGAAAAAAAACCTAGCAAAATAATTCTTTTAATTACGATAATCTAAAAGTAGCAGAAACCTGAGCATTTATTGACTCATTTTCTTCTTCTCGAGGTAGCGGATGGTATTTAAAGTTCAACATTTCACACAGCTCCTTGTTTAGTTTAATTTTCTCAACAATCTATGTGATTTCAGTAAATTGAGTTAAGAATTTTGGTACACATTTGAGTGTGGATCTGCATAAAATAGAGAAGGTGGCAGAACTGGGGAGAGGATGTTTTATTATTTTAGGAAGAGAAGGGAGTGTATGTTTGTGTGTGTGTGTATGTTTGTGTGAGAGAGAGAAACAAATGGAGAGCTTTGCACCTTGCATTTGGTCTATGGCTTTACTGTGGACTCTAGAATAAATATCTATTAGGTTTCCCTGAGAAATGTCCTACTTGGGCAGATGAACCCCTGTTTTGAATGGGAGCTCCAGAAGATGAATGAAATGTATGTGACTCCAGCAGAATTCTTCACCAACACACACCTCCTTTTTCTTTCCCCCCTTTCAGAAAGATTAGTTTCAGCTCTGCTATCCTGGGCCCACTTTCTGTCGAGGAAGGGATATAATAATGATCAATGCCCAGCACCCCTCATGTCTGTCGTGCTCAGTAAATATTCACAATGTCTTCAACTTGAAGGGGAGGTGGAGAGATGAGCCCAGACTCAGCTCCAGGAGGATGTCCCCATCCTCTGGCTCTCCCAAGCACTCACACAGAGAGGAGGAAAAATCCAAACAACCAAATCAACTCATTCAGAAGACCCTCCAGCCCACAGCTGCCTGCTCGGTGAAGTGGTCTATATACACAGGGCTACCTGGCTTTGTGTGACTAGCTCAGGGTGTCCGTTAGTATTCCAGCTGGAAATGAAATCTAGAGTTGTTGAGCAAACAGTTCCCACTCGCCTGTAGCATGGACTGAATGACGTATGTATAGTCAGCTCTATGGAGTGGTGGCAGGGAAGTAGCACCAAGCATTTCCAAAACTAATAGCACAAAGGTTACTATATATAAAACATTTATACAGCCCACGCTGCCTCAAGTTGTTTAAATTTCAGTTTGATGCACATAAATATAGCAGCCATGCGGTCGGTTCCCCATTAGCCAGTCCCTCCCTCCTTTTTTAAATCAATTCATTTCAAATTGAAAGAATGGCCCCGGACACAAGGCAGTCAACAGCTCTTTGACTTTCTCCAATCAACGTGGATCTCAGGAAGAAATAGTACCTGTCTTTGTCATTTCACACATGTATCACTCTGCCTTGATATTGTGTTTAAAAGCAGGCCTACTACCAGTGCAGGTAACAGTCCCCAGCTGTTTTTCCCCTTCTAATCCATTTTTTCCCTTCTCATCTTAGGCTTCTTCCTAGGAAGAAAAAATTCTGCTGAGACCACTTGCCTAGGCTTTGGAGGGCATGCAGAGCAGCATGATAGGAAAGCACCATCCCTATGGATAGAAACTCCCCTCTCTGTCATGTGCCTTGCAAGAAAGGCAGCAAGGGGACACTTGGAGTGACCTGGTATCCAGGAGCAGCAATCTACTTCATGCTACTGCAGAGGAAAGTTTGTTTCCAAACCAAATATGTTATGGTGCTCAGCACTGGCGTCAAGTCAGTTTGAACCATCCCAGGTCTTAAAATAAAGATCTCCATTTGTGGTATGCCTATGAGCTTGCTTTTATAAACTTTCCCTGTTTGCGTTGAAGGTATCGAGCTAATATAACGCCACCTTTTCATCCTACTGATGTGCTCAATAGGAACAATTTAGGAAAGTTCTGTTTAGCTTTTTCCCCCCAGCCTTGTAGCTGAAGAAATGCAAGCTATCAGAAACAAGCCTATGTTTGAAGGTACAGTTTTCAACATGTGAGTGGGAAACATATGTACTGGCACCATTCAACCGCTCTTTAAGGGCTGCGCTTGGATTTTGGCTTTTAATCTCAACTCTGCTAGAGAGAGAGAGAGATGTAAAATGGAAGGCAATGTGATTATTTATGCTGTAGCCTTGTGATACTCATCCTATAACCGTTGGGGAGAGAAGAAAACACTCTGCTGTAGCTTTGGGTGAGCCTGTGTTTCAGGGGGACTCTTGTCTTCACAGGTTCTCACTTCACTGCCTTTTCTTCCCTTGGTATTTGTTACGTGGGATTTTTTCTTTTCTTTTTGGTCTGCTGTTCTACGTTTTAAAGTGAGGAGAGACTAAACCCTGCTGGGAGAGAGAGCTCCCTCGATCACAAACTCACGTTTGGAAAATGCCTAACCCCCTCGACCATTCACCCCCCTTCAAGCCATCCTCCTCCTTTCAGGGGAGAAATGAAAACCTTAAAAGCAAAAGAGAGAAGGGAGGTGGAGGGAGGAGGAGGGAGCACCCCCTGATTCCTCAGTGACCTGCACAGCTTGGATAGACCCCCAAGTTCTACCTGCAGATAAACCCTGTTGGAAAAATACAAATAACAATAATAAACACCCCTACATGCCTGAGCTTCTAATGTGGCTTGGGTTTTGTGCAATACAGGATCGATTTTAGCACTTTCAAGAGGAAAAATAAAAGGGGGGGGGAGGGGGAAAGAGAGGAGAAAAGAAACTTTGAGTTTAACTCTGTTGCTAAAACAGCACCAACCCCCCCCCCACCCCTTCCATATCAGTGAAAGCAATCAGCGGCTGCTGCAGCCAGTGCCCCCTGTCCCAAAGGCAGGCAGCCCTTCCCACGGGCTGGCGGGGAAGTTCTTTGGTGCTGCTGAAGCCACACATACATATATATATCTCTATCTCATACACACACATCTTTATATATAGCTTTATATGTAGGTGTCTAGTCTATGTTTAAATAATCCTATCTATACACACAGTCCTCCTCTGATGAGGTCATTCTCCCATATATACGAGATTGGGTGCACGATGCCAGAATCGAACGCCAAGAGCTTATCTCCACTGCTCGAAAAGTAATGTAAAGTCAATGTTGGCAGAAAGGGGAAACACATTTTTGGAGAGAAACATTCAACAAGGTCTCCCTGAAGGCGTTTCTCCTGCCGTCCCCAGCAGAAGTAGCCAGGCACTTTATGCCAAACAGAACCACTCTGGAGCAAGGGACTGACTCCTGCTCCAGAACCAGGACAGGCAGCACCCCAAATGTGGGTCTGTGCCAGACTGGGGCTGCTCCTCGACATTTTTACCTCCCCCTTTCTCTTCCCTGAGAGATGCTCGCCTCTCCAACCTACCAGTCGGCTGCAGCTTATTTATTTTTATTATTATTTTCTTTCTTTCATTCTTCCCCTGTGGTTCCCAACGTCTTAATTTTTTTTTTATTTATTTTTTTTCCCAGGAAACTCAGAACGAAAGGGGGGATGCTGCTTGAAAGTGTGACTCAAAAAAAAAAAAAAAAAAAGGAAGAAGGTTTCGCTTTACAGCCATCAGTAGCACCAGGAGACAGCTCCATTAAAAAAGTAGTTTTCCACTGCTCTTGAAAAGCCGTTATTTTTTACATCGCTTTTAGAAAGATAGATTAACAAAACATCACATTTCAAGCCACTCTGATCTGTAATTAAATGGAGGAGCCGGTTTGTATTCTCCCATGGCTTTTACAGAAGTTGCAGTGATCCAAAGTCAGGTTGCTGTGTCAGAGTGGCATTTTTATTAATGAGAATACAAAAAGCTTGCATATTCTTAGCCCGGCTTGAATTTAGTTGCTAAGCAACCGCTGTATGGTAATTCATCCGCGAAATTTAAATCTTGGAGAAAGGAGTCTGCGTTTTCCTCAATGGTCGCCACGAGGAAAACAACTTGTGGGACCCGCAGCAGCTGCCGCCGCGGCACCGCGCCGCCCGCCCGCCGGCTCCCCCCGGGGCTGTCCTGCTCCGCCGGGAGCTCCGGCCCACCCGCCCCTCCCGGGCAGCCGCGCTCCGCCGCCCGGGCCGCCCCACCGGGGAGGGAGAGCGGCCGGGCACCGCAGGACGCCCCGTCGGCGCTGCCCCGGGCCGGCCTTCCACGAGTGGGGAAATGCGGCCAGGGTACCGGTCTCCCTGAGCGAGGTGCGGCCCCCAGGGAGGAGGAGGAAGGAAGGGGGATCGGGTCCCGGTGCGGCCCCTACAGCGCGGCCCCGTGGGCCCCCCCGAGACCCCGCTGCTCATTTGACGGCGGGGAGAACAGGTTCGACGGCCAGGCTAACCCTCGCGGCCTTCGCCCCTTAGCTTTTCGTACGGCCAAAGCCTCTCAGCCCAAAAATCAAGCACCCGAGTGCAGTGTCACCTGTCCCCGCGGGCCGCCCGCCGCCTCTCTCCCCTCTCTCCCGCCGGCCATTGCAGGCAGCGCCCGCTCTGTTATTCCAAACTTCAACTGAGAATACCGGTAGGGTAACCACCTCTCTGCATCGCCCTCCCTTGCTCCATCTATCCGTCCATCCATCCGTCTGTCTGGACACAGGCCAGCACGCTCCTCGCCCTCCCTGGTTTAAGCAAACCCGGTCTCTGCCCTAAAATGCTCTCTTCGCGCCTGCCTCCGAGGCCGGGACTTGTTGCATCCCTTTCCGAGTTTGATTAATTACCCGGGAACTCCAGCAAAGTAAAGTACATGTGGCGAAGAAGCTCTCGCCTAGAGTTTGGTCCTGCCACCTGCCAGGCACAGGGGTGATCCTTCCACCCCGGGCAAACCCGAACAAGTCTCTCTGCGCTTCAGACATATATCCCTGGATAAAGGTATAGAAGTATTGATTTTGCTGTAGCTGGAAGATGTTGATCATTTATTACAAAAATAAACGAATAAATACAACAATATATTGTTGCTTTACGACAGGATAAATATTTTACAAATATATAATTTAAAAAGCAGATTCAAATGTTAAAATTATTTAAAATATTACAATTTACGGATAAAATTATCAATAGTATATACTGCATTTCATAGTAGAACCGATTATTCTCTAAGCGTTCAATTGAAAACCAGTCATACAAAACAAGTTGTGAGCATCATCATGTGCAAACACGAGCCACTGCATTAAAGCATAAGGATTCTGGAAAGATCACTTTCCTAGAGGAACCGCTGCGGTTTAAAACCAAGGTAGAGCTCTCTGCTAAATTCCAACAGATACGCAGACCAACGGCAGTGAGATGGCTGTTTTCAATACACCTGAAAATGATTTCTTGTGTACAGGCTCGAAGGGGGAAGGATGGGGTGGGGTGGGAGGGAGTGGGGATACTGGGGACCACAGGATATGAAAACGTAAACTATAAATAAGCACATGTCGGGATTACCCAGACTGATCAAACAGAACTTCGTAAAACATTTGGCTTTCCTTTAGGCAGAACAGCAGGAAAAAAAAAAAAAAAGAAAAAAGAGGGGGAAAAAAAGGAGTAAGGAAAATGATGCCGACTCAATTACCAAGCACAGAACACTGATATTAGAAATGAACACAATTAGTAAATTCATTAAGAGATCTGGCGATATATAACAATATTTTCATTATTTACACTTGTAACCATATAACCCTTAGCGCAAACCCTCTCAGTGATTATCTACCTCTCGTTATCTCACAGCTTCACAACCCTGAAATTCCTAAATACATTCAAAGGGTTCCGTTTCTCGGGGAGTGGAAGGGGGGGTGGGGGAGGGGGGAGAGCCTCTGGCCTCACTTTTTGTGCGTGACAAGTCCACGGAACGGGCATGTTTTGCCATCCCACGGACCAAAGGTTGCCCCCTATCCCCCCGCCTGCACCCCGTCTTTTCTGAGACATCCTCCCCCCCAGGGTTGCCTTATAATAGAAACCAGTGCGAAACCTCACGTTGGCTCTTTGTTGCCAACAGAATCAAGGAACCAAATAGCGCTCTGAAATTTAAACAGCCCTTCTCCCCGCCTAATAAACCGCTCCCCTTCACGGATGGAAAAGAGGATCCCACCTCCCGCCTTAACGGGTCCCGGCGCTCCCCCCTCCCGCCCCAGCCGCGAAATGAGCCGGCAGCTTTTGCTAAAACGAACAAAAGAAAGACCGTCCTTTACCCTTTCGGGGTTTCTTTCCCTTTGTTGGTTTGGGTTTTTTCCCTCTTCCCCCCCCCCTCCCCTTTTTCCCCTCCGTGTCAGTGGGGCATTTCGGATTTCACAAATCAAACCGACGGTGATATTTTACTACGAGCTGGTGGTAAAATAACGCATCCCGGCGCCCTGCTCTCAGGTTGCCTTTGATTTATGGACTGACACAAGGCCTAATCTGAAGGGAAGAAATGTTTGTTGTTCCTACAGCAGTTTTCTGGGGGTTTAACCCCCTGACTCAACAGCACATAGAGTAAATGGGGAGGGGGGGAGGACGAAGAGAGGGAGAGGAAGGTGAGGAAGGAGCCACGGATGAGATGGACCATAAAAGAAAACCTTATTCTCCGGTAGATTATCGGTGGGGGCGTGTGGAGGCGGGAGGTGCAGCTCTGTGGTTCCCACAGCCTCTCCGCTTGAGAATGAAGAATGCGGAGAAGGTGGTTCACTTGTCCCTATATCGCAATAAATTATAGCGGATAAATCTGACAGGCAGGTTTAGCGCAACCACCGGCATCTCCAACATTACCAGCAAACGCGCGTGTTTGTGTGGGACAAAATTAGACTACAACACTTCACATCCCATAGAAAAACCCTAAACCAACAACAGCAACAACAACACTAACAGCAACAACAGAAACGGTGAACCAGGCGGACCACAAGTAGGATAAGGTAAAGTATTATCCTAGTGGAATAAAAAAGAAAAAGTTGCTTAAATTATAAAGATAAATACAAATATTTACACAGACATAAAATGCATCAAAATAATTTACAGTTTACAACCCCCCCTCCCCTCGCCCTCCACCTCAGTTTGAAAAGAGGGCAACCAAGAACGAACTTTGGAGCCAACCTTGCTCCGGGCACTGGCCCTACCCAGGCCCTGCCGGGCCAGCCTAACCCGCCCCGCACTGCCCTCCCTGCGGGAAAGGGGGCTTTCAGCATCCCTAATCTCTCCTTCCCTCCCCACGGCGGGGGGGGCCTACACCAATGGAGGAGACCAGGGAGATGTGCCGGCCGGGAAGGGGGGGGGATGAAGGGGGAGTAGCCCCGGGGGTACAGAAGGGAAGGCGACACTGCCCGGGTGAGCGGCTCCGACCCCCCCATCTTCCTCTCACTTCATCATTTGCAGTATTACCCTTCAGAGAACTTTGGATTTCTTTTCGACACAGTGTTTATGCATCAGACACAGACTATTTCATTCTAACAAATTTATTTTCTCAATCAGCTCTTACGGAATCACTACTCAAATTAAATTACAATCAAATTATCACATCAAAAGATACCCTTATTACCTAACAACTGTCCATATTTTCATTTCATTTTGATTTGTGCTCGTCTGAAAAAAACACGTAATACAAGATCTGGGGAAAAAATAAATTACCGTTTTGCAGCAGTTCATAGGTATTCTGAATAAAATATTAAAAGAAGTCATTTAATGAAAATATAAAGCAAATTTTTTTTTATTTTTTTTTTTTAGATCAACAACGGATCTAACAATTCTATATTGCCGTCTTTTTGAAAAGTCTGTTTATTAAAACCTACCAAAAACACTGCTTGGAAATGGCAGTATTATATAATCACATCCACAGCACCCATTCAATCAAAGTTGGCAACGGATTTAGGAGAGGAGAAGTTCAGATAAGTGCAGCTGCAGATGCTCAGTCCTTCTAAATCCCTTTATCTGAATCAGTCCAGAAATAAAAAATAAAAATATTAATAAAAAAAATATTAGCAGTGGATTTTTTTTTTTATGACTCTTCCATGATGATTGGCAGCCGTCAGGAGCAGGACTTTGACAGCCCTAAATTATTTCCCTTTCTCTCGCTGGTTCCCTTAATTCATGCAAAGTCCTTCTACAGAGCTAGAACTTTAGGGACCAACAACCTCTCCTTCTCCCCCCCTCCCCCCGGCGTTTGTCCCTCCCCCCCCCTTTTCTCCTCAGGGTCAGTTTTTCGGCGTGAGGGCGTTTATTTCCGTATTTTTTGTTCTATAGCTATACCTATATATATAGATAAATATATATATATGTATTTGCTTCCCTATGCAGTCTGCTTGTTTTTAGTGCTGTGTGCATATTTTCTTTTCCTTTTTTTTTTCTTTTCTTTTTTTCCTGGAAAAAGTGGCCCCTTTCATTTTGCAGAATATATAGATATATAGATATATATGTTTTCAGAGTGGATGTCTGCCTTGCACCAAAATCCTACGGTTTGGCCAAGAAAAACAGGGTGCTGGAATGCAGCAGGCACCCTCTGATTAACCAGATTATTTTGCTTCTGCTTCCCTAATTTTTTTTTTTTTCTGATTGCTCCCATTCAAAAAAAAAAAGAACAAAAAGAAACAAGAGAAAAAAAAGGAAAAAAAAAGGAACGAGAGAGAAAGGAGAAAAAAAGTTTCTGTGATTCATAGAAGAGAGCCCTTTTGGGGATAGGGGGAAGAGTGCGGGAGGGGGGGAGGAGGGGAGAGAAGAGGCGCAGACATCAGTGGTGCTCCTCGCTGCGAGAGGGGGCTAATTTGGAGAGTGAAAATACAAATAAAAATAATAATAATTAAAAAATAAAATTAAAAAAGAAGCTCGAGCCCACCCGCCCAAGCCCTCTCCCCACAGCCACCCCCCCGGCACAGCTGCAGTTTTGGTGCATTATGCATCTCCACCCCGCTTTCCCAACGCGGTCTGAACGCTCTCGCTCGGATCGACCCTTCTCCACCGCTCCCTATCGGTATCGATCTTATATATATATATATATAGATATAGATGCACGCGTCTATCCATATATATATAAACACAAGCAGTCTGAACGAGCCTGGATCATGTGTGTGTGCGTGTGTGTGAGTATGTCCGGGTGAGCGGGCGGCTGTGCGCGCCGGTGGCGGTGGCAGTGCCCGTCCCGGCCCCCTCGCCTCCCGGCCCGCCCGCCGGTGCCCCTCACTGCACGCTGGCCTGCAGTCCGTGGTGAGGAGGCGGCGTGTCGGAGTTGACCGTGCCGACCTGGGAGTAGACATCGTCGGGGGTCTGCTGCTGGATCCCCGGGGGGGTCATCCGTTTCTCTTTCTGCCTCCGATTGCAAAACCAAACCCTGACCACCTCCTTCTCCAGCTGCAGGCTGTCCGCTAGGTTCGTAATCTCCTGGGCGGAGGGCTTGGGGCATTTCAGAAAGTGGCTCTCCAAGGCCCCCTTGACACTCACCTCGATGGAGGTCCGCTTCTTCCTCTTCCTGCCCTGGGCGGCGATCTTGTCGATGCTGGTGGGGCTGCCCGTGGAGGAGTCGGCTTCCTCCAGCCACTTGTTCAACAAAGGCTTCAGCTTGCACATGTTCTTGAAGCTGAGCTGCAGGGCCTCGAAGCGGCAGATGGTGGTCTGCGAGAAGACGTTGCCGTAGAGGGTGCCCAGCGCCAGCCCCACGTCGGCCTGGGTGAAGCCCAGCTTAATCCGCCGCTGCTTGAACTGCTTGGCGAACTGCTCCAGGTCGTCCGAGGTCGGCGTGTCCTCGTCCGAGTGCGGGTCGTGGCTGTTGACACCGCCGTGGTGCGCCGGGTGGTGCCCAGGGTGCTGGTGGTGATGGTGGTGGTGGTGCCCGGGGTGCTCGCCCAGCTCCGGCGTCTCGCCGCGCACCAGCCCCGGGTGCACCAGGCTCTGCCCGCCGGGGGGGGGGCTCAGCATGCCGTTCACCGTGAAGCCCCCGGGCTGCGAGTAGAGGAGCGACTGCTGCTGCTGCTGCCCGCCGGCCATGGAGGGCAGGTGGGCGGCCGCCGCCGCGCCCCAAGCCGCCGGGTGCCCCTGGTGCGGGGGGCCCAAGTGGGGCGGCCGGTGGTGCAGCGCCGCTCCCGAGTGCAGGTCGTCGCGCCCGCCGCTGCCCTTGACGTCGGGCGGCGGCGGCGGCTGCTGGGGGCTGCCTGTCATGCCCACGGGGCTGCCGGACCAGGGCGAGCCCGCTTCGGCGGCGGCGGCGGCAGCGGCGGCGGCGGCGGCGGCGGCGTGGGGCAGGGCTGTCACCCACTGGTGGGCATGGCTCAGCATATGGCCGCCGTTGCTGGCGGCCATGGCGCCCGGCATGAAGTCGCTCTGGACCATCTTGGCCGCCGGGTCGCCGCGGTACCCGCCCGCCACCGAGGTGACGGCCACGCTGCCCGGCTGCATGCCGCCACCGCCGCCGCCGCCGCCGCCGCCCGAGTCCGCGTGGACGATGGAGCCGGCCGCCAGGATGCCGTTGCCGGGGAGGTAGGGGTTAGAGGTGGCCGCGGCCATCCCGCGCCCGCCGCCCGCCGCTCGCCCCCGCCGCGCCGCCGCCGCGCTGCCGCCGGCGGCTGCCGGGCGCCCGCCGCGAGCGCCCTTGCCCGGCGCTGCCGGGGCCGCTGCCGGGGCCGCCGCCCGCGCCGCCGCCGCCGCCGCCTTCCCAGCCTCGCCGGGGCGCCGGGGCGCGGGGTTCACCTGCTAGCGCTCCGCGGCGCGCGGTCCTCCGGCCGTCCGCCCGCCGTCCTGGCTCCGCTCCGCGGCTCCGCGGCCCTTGCAGCCGCCGGCTCTCGCTTCGCCTCGATTTCCTTCTCCTTTTTGTTGTGGGCTTTTTTTTTCTTTAAATCGCTTTCCTCGTCTTCTTTTTTTTTTTTTTTCTCTTTTGCCAAAAACAAGGAGAAATATTTAGCTGTACATCTATTTTTTCTCTCCGCCGCCCTCTCGCCCGAGTTTGCTGCTCGCAGGGAGGAAACCAAACAAAGGCTAAAAAGCGAAAAAGAAGGGGGGGGGGATCAAAAAGCCCCCGTGCCTTCTCCCCTCAGCTCCCCTAGGAGTACATCTCCACCTCTCAGCCTTCTTCTCTCAGGGCGAAACTTTTCCTTTTCTTCTTCCTTTAAGGCTTTGTGTGTGGGTATATTTTCCTTTTTTTTTTTTTTGCTTTCCTTTCCCCTCTGTCTCTTTCTCTCTCCGCGTCCTTCTCGCTCTCCTCAGCTCCCCGATCTCCTTTTGCTCTTTTATTCGCAAGTTTTGTTGTTGGTGTCCTAAGAAAACTTCCTGTGATGATGATGGTGGTGATGGTGGTGATGATGCATTTCTCAAAGTTGTGCTGGTGCTGGAGCACTTTGTCCCCTTTGAAACAAGAGTCCCGCCGGAGCCTTCTTGCGAGAGTCACGCTCTGGATAAGACATTTTTTTTCCTCTCTCTACCTTTCCTTTAGGCGGTTGGAAAAAAAAAAAAAAGAAAAAAAAAAAGAAGAGAGAAAAAAGTTGAAATTTGTCGTTACCTCGCGAATTGTTTCTCTCCCTCTCGCGCTCTCTCGCTCTCTCGCTCGGTTTGTTGTTTTGGTTGTTGGTTTGTTGGTTGGTTGATTGTTGGTTGTTGGATTTTTTTTTTTGGTGTTTGTTTTGCTTTTTATTTTAATTCCAGCAGTTGGTCGAGGGAGGAGGCGGAGGAGGAGCGCCTTGCTGGAGAGGTGTGGGTATGTGTGTGTGCATATATGGTATCCTTTATACACTAACTCCAGCCGGGAAGTTGGCTGCCGGGCTGGCAGCGCGCACTGGCGGTGCCGGAGTCCCGCCGCTCTCCTCTCCCCGCCTCCCTCTCCCGGGCCGTGCCCGCGCCCTCCCTCCCTCCTCTTTCCCCTCCTTCCCTCCCCTCTTCCCTCTTTTCCCTCCCTCCTTTCCCTCCCGCCGCCTGCCCCCCCCCCCTCCGCCCCGCGCCGCCGCCGCCCGCGCCGCCACCACCCGACCCCGCCGCGAGGAAGCCGGTGGCCGCCGATTGGCTGCCGGCGCCGTGACGGACAGCCCGCCGCCGGCCGCGCGGCCCCCCTTCCGGCCGTTCCGATTGGCTGCCTTTTAATTTAGGCAAAGTGGCGTCGGAGCTGGAAGTTGTGTGTGTGTATGTGTGTGTGTGTGCGTGTGTGTGTGTGTGTGTCGTGTCCCCCCACCTTCCCTCCATCCCTTCATCCCTCCCTCCTTCATCCCTCCTCCCTCCATCCACCCCTCCCTGCCCTCCTCCCTCCGCCCCTTAACTCTTCCTGCCCGGCGGACACACGCACCTCAGGGCTCTCCCGCCGCTCCGGCAGCGGCGAGCGTGAAGGGAGTGGGAGGGGGCGGAACGCCGCTTATAATTAATAGTAATAATGACTACAACAACAATAATAATAACAACGGGGCTGGCCACGGGTAGGAGCACTGTCTGGGGGGCACTGCCGTGCACACTCCGTCCACAACCCCCCCCGGCAATGCCGGCACTGACCCTTAAAGCTCCCCTCCCGCCAGCCCCCCACCAGCCTTTGTCTACCCCACACCCCGGGGTGAGTCCGCCCGGCCGCCCCGTCGGCGGAGGGAGGCGGTGGGCCTGCCCTACGAGCCGCGGTCACTCGCAGGGAGCCAGCCCCGCGGCGTGAACCGCTACGTTATTTCTCGTCCGGCGGAAAGAGTTAAGGGGGGCGGGGAAAGGCGGTGGAAAGGAGGAGAAGGAGGGGGACGGGGGAAGCGGGGGGGGGTGTGCGGGAGGGGGAGAGATGCGACCGAGCGGAAACGCCGCGCGGCGGCAACCTCAGTGAACCGCGGAGAAAAAGAAAGTGGCAACAAAAACAAGGGCAAATTGAGCGCTCCCCGGGGCCCGCCGCTGCGGGGACACCGCTCGGACGTCCAGGGGACACGGTGCAGTTCGGGGTACCTCCGCCTCGCCGCACACGCGTAGGGAAAACACGCGTGGGGAAAACCGCGCGGAGTGGGTATTGCTGCCACGGGGAGCGTGGCCCCCGCTTGGCTCCTTTATCCCCCGCCCCGTTCCCCGCCGTGTAACTCGGCCCAGAGAGGCGGCTCCCCCCGGCCCCCGGTGTTCGGAGCTCCCACCGGCCCCCGGCTGGCGCTGCCAAAAATACCGTGGTAGGTAGGTTTAGGAAAGCCATTAAAGTGAAGAGTACGGATCTGAAGGGCACTGGTAACTAAACCCCAAACATAACGATTATATATTTATATATATATATAAAATATTTTTTTTTTGTTCCCGTGCGTCCTCCAAAGGTTTCTTTTTTATATCTAAAAGATCCAACACAGATTTCATTGAATAAATCTGAGATCTCCAGGTGCAGACGTTTGAATAGTCAGTGCCAGAACCCCATGTTTTCCTTTCCAGCCGATTTTGCTTGGATCAGGCTCAAAAACCGAGTGAGTCTCGTGGTTTTGTTTACACTGAATGGGGAGGATAGGAACGGTGCCATGGGGCCGTCTTTCATTAATATACAGTGAGGATTTTGTCTAAATTACTGCTATGAATTTCACAGTACACGCTTTCAAAAGCCGTCTCAGGTGGCCTGATGAAACGTGATAGCGCCTCTGCAAACAGATCTACTTTCTTAATAAAAAAGGAGGGGGGGGGGGAAAGAGAGAAATCCCCCCCAAATTAAAAAATAAATAAATAAATGTAAACCCTCATAACAGCGACAACAAAAAATAAAGCTCGAGTTAGAGTAATGCTTTTTATTTAAAAAATATAATAAATTAAAACCCCCAAACCAACAGACCAACAACCAAGTTAGTTCCCCAACTCTTCCCACCCCCTCCCTTGCAGAGTGAGATTGTTTTGTCTGGAAAAAAATCCAAAGTATAACAAGGGGAGAACAGTTAGTGCTGATTTTCATTTGCATAAATTTTCATATATTTTGGTGAAAATAATAGACTAGTGGAGAGCGGGGCTTAGTGGAGTCAGTGCAAAGGAAAATCTTAACATGGATCGTTTCGCTGGAGTTGAGAACATGCTTTTTCCCCCCTGTCACCTTATTAAAATCAAAAATTAAAAAAAACAAACAAAAACTCTCTCTAAATCCTGGAAGTATGATCGGTAAGTGTTTTACTTTTCTTTCAAAAATCTACTTTTGTTTTCTTTAAACTCTTCTGGATATATATTTTCAAAAGCTTAGGACAAGATAGGGAAACCCATGGCAACTGCCTGGAAGGAAACAGGCTGCAAAAAAAGGAAAAAAAAAAAAAAAGAGGGAAAGGGAAAAAAAAATCCCACCAGCAACAAAAAGCACCTTAGTGAAATATTACATAAAAAGCATGGATTCATTCCAAAGCTCAAGGCAGCAAAGCAATTCTTCAGCGCTGGAAAGTCTTTCTGGTTACTACTTCACTTTTCTGGGCACTGTTAATTATTGTAACACCAGGGCTCGGGTGGGGAGGGTTGGCGATGGGGGGAAGGAAAGCTCTCGAAAATATGACAGATTTGTAAAGCAGAGGAGAGGCAGAAGTGCGGGATGTTTGCAAACGCTGCTTCTCGGAGAGGGGGGGGTCCGGTACCGGTGCTCGATGACCCGGGCACCTGCTGTCGGGGCCGGTGCGAAGGGCCGGGAGCGGGGCGGGGGTGAAGGCCGGGGAAGGTGCGGAGCGCCGGGTGCACGGAGAGGGTTAATATTGTAACTAGGGAACAGCCGGTTAAGCACAACATCTAGAGCTCTGTAGTGAAAGTCCATCAGAAAGAGTGTAATCAATCAAAACTAACCAGGACATCCCTTCATTTTATTCTCCGAGGAGGCTGGGGTTGGGGGATTACAGACCCTATCTCACTCGGTTTCTCTCTCCTGACAGCCTCGCCTGTCTCTCCGCGTTCCCCGAACCCCGTCTAATTGAGAGGTGCGGGCTAATGATCTGAAACTCTTTTATAGCGTTTGGGTCAGTGTGATAAATAATGTGATAAATAATGTAGGATTAAATTACTAGGCCAGATACCGCTCCTGAAAACTTTACCGAGGCTTAAATATCCCATTACGTGACTTTCATTTATTTTAATTTTGCCGTGTTATTTGCATAAATATTTTTTTTCCTACCCCCCTCCCTCCCCTCCGTTGCTGCTCTTTTGGATGCACAATGCCTGGTGATCATTGTAATTTCCTAGAATTAGTTACTTCTTTGGAAACGGTCGATAGTCAAATCAATAAAATGGCTTGTAAAACTAGGGAGGTATAGGTTTCAACTGGGGGGGGGGAAGAAGAATCGCTCATTTTCCACTTCTTGTTGACGTGCCCAGCGTCTCTTTTGACTGGGGTTAACTCTGTGTGCTCCATCGGAACAGATGCCGTATAGAGCTGCTCCCTCAAGATCATTTGTTTCCTTGATGGGGGAACATTTCTGAGCAGAACATATTGGTTGCCATAGAGAAAGAAATAAAAGGAAGAACACTAGTCACATTAAGCTATATGTTTGTGCACTGGGCTTTAGATAAAAGGACCTCGGTTCAAGCCAAGGGAGAACGGGGCCAAAGCAGAGCGCCTTAGCTTCACTAAACCTAGCTTTATTTTGGTTTGGACTTTTACGGTTGAAACATGTAAGCTAATTTTTATTGGCTGTCGTTAATTTTATACGCTACGGCTTGCTGAACAAAATCAACTTTCGGCGAGCTATGTTAGGCGGCTGGTGACCGCCAGGGGGCGCCATGGACGGCCCTCGTCTGCCTCTAACACCCCCCCACCGTCCTGGCCCGTCCTGGGAAGGGGAGTAGGGGGTGCAGCTTTGGTGTCCCCCACTCCAGGCCTTTGCTCCCCAATTCCCCCCAGGCACCACTGACGGGGAGAGGAGAGCCCCAAAATTCCCGGGGCCGCCTGGGCGGTAACGGAGTGGAGTGTATAGGAGCTGTGGGCAGGGGGACCGGGGTGGGAAAGCAGATGAGGGCAGTTGCTGCCCGTTCAAAGGCCGCCCCAAAAGTGTCCCGGTTGGTGCGATGCCTCCAACGGACCCGGGGCCTGCGAAGGAGCGAGAGCAACTCATTAAACACAGGCACGGGCACGGAGGCTCGAGAGAGCCTGAGGTGCCACGCAGGTTTGGCTAGGGTTTTTGTCCACGTAAGGCGCATAAAACCCTGAAGGTGCGGTAAAGCAACTCCTTTTTTTTAAATCATTTAATATTTAATCGCCGTATTAAACATCGAAAAGTAGCTTTTTTCTTTCTTTCTTTTCCCCTCCACACCCCCAAGTTGGCCACTCCTCCCCTGTTTCCCCAGCTTCTCTACCTGTGAGTGCCAGCCTCGGCCCCCCCCCCCCCGTCTCCCGCCCTGCCTGCACCGGCAGCACACCGGACACACATTGTCGCCGCCCGGGACACTCGCAGGCACCAACCTCAACTAAAACCGACACACATCGACGGCGGCCGCAGCTCGGCACCGCTCGGCTCTCTGTCCCTTTCCAAACACGCGTAGGCTCAGTCCCTTACCCCAGGCGCCCTCTTCTTTCCTCCGTTTCCCTTCCTAAGTGGCTGCAAGAGGGGGTAGGAAGGAGAAATTTAGTTTTTCTTGCGGTGTTTTTCCTTAAACACGGTATGATGCTGGGCACACGGACAAGCGTGGCTGCAGCATCTCCTAACGCACCTGCAAGGGGGGGAGGGGGAATGCCCCTGGCAGCCCCGGAGCGGGAGGTGGGAAGAGGTGGCCCCGGAGCTGAGGGGAGAATTGAAGCCACTTTGTTCCCCTCGTCTGGAGCCCCAGCAGTTTCCGTCCGACTGGGAAAGTTTTATTCCTTGCCTCCATAAAGGAAAGACCAATTGGAGCCCTGGAAATCACACAGCCCATAAATATGATAGATCCTGGCAAGATGAGCTCCCCGCCTAAAAACCTAACACTTACACACACATACAGAAAAAGAAGGGGGAAAAAAAAAGATGGTGGGGAGGGGGAAGAGGAGAGAGAGAAAAGTAATTAAAGAGAGGAAACGACCTACACGAACATAAACTTTTCATTTAAAGTGTTCGTGGGTCTTCATTTGGAAAACGGAGTCGAGTCTCCGTCTGTATTGACCGTGAGGGAAAAGGGTTGAGATATTTACATGAACAAAACTTTCCACCTACCACGTTTGGCGAAATAAGCACTAGCAATATTCCAGACTACTAAAACACATTTCCAGAGCGCAATTCTTCTCAGAAACGTGGTCGCTTACTCGAGATTTGCCGTAGTTAAGTGAACATTTCCCTCGCCTCGTCAGCGGGTGGGTTTTGGAGTTGGAAGAGCCCCGCAAAGTCCATCAGCTCGGCTTTGGGACTGAGGGGATTTCCCCCCCGGCTTCCCTTTTCCTCCCTTCACCCCCCAATCCCTCCAAGTGTGCCCTGCGTTGTATTTTTAATAGCACCAGAGTTCGGAGCGCAGCTCCCTGCGCTGTGCCTCCCTTAGTCAGCAGCTTCGGGGTACCCGCAAGCGAACAGCAAAAACTTCACGCTAAATCGAGCAACAAGTTAATTCGGCAAAACTCGAACTACTTTGCTGCCTGACCTCCAAAAAGCCCGGATCGGCCAGGATTGCCGGGTCTCCGCACCTCAATTGTAAGAGTGCTACAGGGAGCAATTTTTTTCCATCCACCCCCCCAGCTCCCTTTCATTTAATAAATGCCTATTTTGTCCGAAGGGACGCCTCTGGAAAAGGGATGTAAGAAGCGATACTGTTGCGGAGCTAGGGAAAAGAGAGTGTTTACCGTCTTGAGTATTCCTCTGCTTCTAGTGGGAAATGATTAGGTATCTACTGATATAACCGTGGAGACCGAATGTCTAATTAGCATTCCCAAATTAAAATGTTAAACATAAAGACATACTTCGTATACAGCCTGCTATATGTAAAACTCATCCGGGCATAATCCAGCAGTCAGCTGGAAGCGCGAAGTTGACTGGCTTCCAGAGCTGCAGCCGCCTTTGCTAATAGGATCTGCTCGGGGTTTCTCAAGCTTCCCCCCACTGTAGTTCATAGTTCTTAGGACCAGGGTGGTAGCTGCCCCGGGAATGTTACACTAAACAGCCTGGAGGAAAGAGCAAAACACACGGGTTACTTTTAAAGCTGGCGATAACAACGGGACACACAATAGGCAGACGGATCATCTCTCCGCACCTTTCATTCTGAAGGCTTCACTCGGAATCTTATTTGTTCTTTTGAGTATAACAGAGCACCTCGGGTTCTGTAAGGAATTAGGACAATAACACAGAACCGCCCTTGCAAAGCGGGAGAGCTGTTAAATCCGGGGTTCTTTGGTTCCCAGCCGCATAATTCTGGTATTTCCCGAGGTGTCATGCTCGGGGTTCACCTCTCACGGGCTGTAAGGAAAGTTGCCAAATGAATGGAATAATCTATCTGTTGACTTGAACTCAACAGAGACACATTACGTATGATGGAAAGCTAATGCTCCCACCGATGTTAAAATCAGAGGGCTATATAGATCCAATCCAGCTTCGTGAACATGTTGATTTTTATTAATAAGAATAATTGTTCATGTAGCGACATAAAAAGGGATTTACAAGTTGGAACCTTTTAAAAGAGACTGTGAAAACCTTATCTCCGCTTTTATTAAACATGATATAATCCCGATTTGCGTGCTTGCCATCTCAATAGCGTTTCACACATGAAAAAAAAAGGGGGGGGGGAGCGGAAGAAAGATCCATATACATTGCATAGATTTTTTGTAGGTGCATAAGGACTGGCAGTCTCTTAGTGGATAAGAGGGTGAATAATTGTGATACACCAGAAAACAGTTCGTGCAGTTTGGCAGGTCTGGTTTTTATTATTAGATTTTTTGACATTTGAACTTGGCTATTGTCTGAGGAGCTCAGTGCAGATTGCAGTAGGTCAACCTTAAGGCTGCTCTTTTTGGCATTGCACACAAACACGCACACGCTGTCTGTTCTCCTTGCGTGAATGCAGCAGCTCCAGTTTTACCGGGCTTTTTCTTTCTTTTTTTTTTTTTTAAGGCACATCTATTTATATTTATCTTGGGCTTTTCACGGTCGTGTGGTTAGTTTGTAGGCGCGTTCATTTTACACCCGTTCCTCCCATTTCTGTATTTGTGCCTGATGCTGGATACTTCTAAGTACTCAGTCGCTTTTACAGCAGTATAATTCCAGCATCACCATGTTTGATAAAAGGGACTTACGCTAGCCCTGGGATTAAATGACATATTTCCCTGCCGCTTCGCTCAACTCCATCATGACTCCTACAGTCAAAAGTTAACATTATTCATCATCTCGCATTTATTCCCTCTTTCCCTCTCGGAATTCAGTCCCGCTGCCCGACTTCTGAAACAATTTCTTGCCCCTCGCGAAGAGCTGGGGGGGATAGCAGGGGGGAGGGGGGAAAAAGGGGGAGGGTAAAGGCGGGGACCCGAAATACCGGCGGGGTCCCCGCCGCCACCCAGCGGCCTCCCGCCCTCCGCCTGCCTTTCTGCGGGCGCGGAGCTAGCCGCGGGAGCGCAGCGGTGGCAGAAAACGCCCTCCCAGGCGGGGCGCGGGGGGAGAGGGAGGCACTGCCTGGCAGGCAAAGCGCGAAATAGGGATGGATCCCCCCCGCGGTGGGAGGGGGAGCGGGAAAACTGGATCAAGTCCGGCAGGAGAGTCAGTTTGCCCAGGGAAAACCCAGAGACTGGGTCCAAATGACTTTCCCCAGGAGTGATTTGCGACTGACTCTCTCTCCTCCTTCCCTCGTTTGGTTGCTGCTGTTTTAAACAGAGGCTCTTCCCTCAACTGCTCGGTTGCAGGGACTCAGGCCGAACAACAGCCGATCTCTTCTTCCAGCAATCTTTCATTTAAACATGTACCTATCTACATATGTAACTATACGGATATATAGGTATACGTAAGCTCAGACGCACATACGCCTAGATTTGTTCCCCTCTCCCCTTCACCCCTCCTTCCTTCTTTATCAAGCGCCTGATAACGCGGTTAAGGCTTGTTATTTGAACTCTCAGATCAGCATGCAGAAATGTAATTGCAACGTTTTTCATCAGGAAAGAAAAGGAGGAGGAAGGGGGGAAGCCCCCCCCTTCCCCAGACACCCAGTGCTCGGTAATCGCTGAGTCACCGTATTGGGGGTCAGTGGGTAAACACGAAGGAGAGAGCAACATCTTATTGAAAACCCCTGCGCAAACCGCATCCCTCCTCATCTCCAGCCTGGAGATCCCTCCCTCCCCTCCTTCTTCCCCTGGATTTATTAATCTGGACTTGGAATAACGTGGCTCAAGTGAGGCCAGAGCCCTCTTTCTGGGGGCTGGGTATCCTCCTCAGGCGCAGTGGGACCCGCTTTGTTGCGGGGAGGGGAGTAGGAAAGGAAAAATAGAGGGGAGAAAATCAACATTAAACTGCTATTTAAGCTGCTGGTGCTGGGATTCATTTTAAGGGGGAGAGGGGAGGAGGAGGAAAAGAGGAAGCACCGGGCAGTTCACCTAGGGATGTAAAGAAAGGGAAAGCTTTCTCTGGGGCTGGGCTCTGATCTGGGCATGTTTATTCCTGTTTAAACGCTATTGTTCCTGCCAGCCTTTGACACAAACAGAAGGGGCGGGGGGGTGGTGGTTGTGGGGTGTGTGTGTGTGGTGGTGGTGGCTGGAACAAAGCTGCTGAAACCCAAGCAACCCCCAAAGGCTGAGGAATACTTTCTTTTCTTCACTTTAAAAATGTATGTGACATGACTTTCTGTTTGAGGTTGTTTTCTGGGTGTCCCCCCTACCCTATTCCTGTGAGCTGAGCGGAATGGCTGGCTATGATTCACTTACCAGGGCCCGTTTAGGGAGGAACATGTTCCCCCAGGTGGGTGCCAGGAAGCCTCGCAGGGACAGCCAGGTTCTCGGGCCCCTGGGCAGCCGGTGGGTTGAAGGAGCAGACTTGGAGTCGGTTTGCGTCAAGGCCTGCAGTGGGAAACAAAGAGGCAGAAATGTTGTGAGCCCAAGGAGAGCCTGAAATACAGAGAGGCATTGAGCTTCCCAGAGATGCTTCAGCTTCTCAGTGGGGGATAGAACAGGATCCTTTTTGGGCTGGCTCTGTGCAGTTGAGGGCTGGACTGTACAGCCCACACTGAATCAGAGGCATTGTGTGCAAATGAATAAGATCACATTGTTTTGAGATGCTGCTATTGTATTTAGGGTCGGGGGGGAGGTGGGGGTTATATTTTGTGTGTGTGTGTGCGTGTGGATCTGTGTGCTTTCGAAAGGTGAGTGCAGATTGCAATAGTTGCTGCTCTGTTTTTGTTTGTCAAACAGGGCCTTTCTCTTGGGAGAGGGGCATGTGGCGGATCCCAGCCCAGGATTACATTAATCAAAGCATTATTTCCCCAGGGATGCGCAGCACAAATGATAGTAAATCCTAATAAAATTGGATCGCTGAGAAATTGAACGCTTAAAGTAATCTGCTCTGCCTGATAAAAACTTCAAATTTATAAGATATTATGCATCCCCACCCCCAAACACCTTAGGTATCATTGCTATGTGTGTGTATTATACAGCTATCTGTAGTAGAGAAATCACTGCTCAGTTTAACAGGCCCATCACTATTGAATATATACATATACATAGATATGACTGTGTGTGCATGTACACTTGTATTGCATGCACATGAATGCAGAGTCATCAAATAAGCAAAAATCTGCATGCACATAATAATAATGACCATGGTCAGTGTTTTAAGGACATTGCATTGGCCACCTTTGCTGTGGCAGGTGCTGTAGAAGGCTGGAATGAGGCTGTACATGGTTGTGTACCAGCACTGTAGTCTTGCCTGGGGACTTGTTTTTTCTCTTGCTTTTTAGTGATGCTTACCATGGGCCTCTGTGGTGGCACCTGCGATCTCAGCCACACTACGAGCAGCTTTGCTTTTTAAAGCTGATACCATCGGCTGGTAAGGAAATAAGAATAAAATAATACATGCACATGAACATCTGAAGCTGTGGTTAGAAAGCTTCTGAGAGGACAAGCTTCTAAAGGAAGCTGTCTTGGAACAGCTGATATAATTGAAACAAGGAAAGGTGTTCCCAGGCCAGTTATTCTGCCTTGGACATGCATAGTGCTGCACCTACAGCCCCTCTGCGCAGGACCAGGCCGCCACCTTCCATTGCTTCTTGGCAAGGGCCAGTGAAGGCTGGGGTATCTGCTGGCCACTTGCTAGCTTCAGACCCTCAGTCTCAGCTACTTCCTCTCCGCAGAAGGAAAGTTTGTTTGTAATTGCAGCCGTAGGACATGACAGTAAGCTCAAAGAGACCCACTGTCCAGCAGGGAAAAAATAATAAATTGCTTCCTCCCTCTAAAAGACCGCTGCGCTTCGAAAAGTGAAAGGGGCAGAAGGCATTTCCACTCACCCAGATGAAACTCTTTGAAAGGCTGCGAGCTTCCCCCGCAGTTATAAATGCCGATCATTCTTCCTACCCCCGCCCTCCCGGCAGCCCATCCGGCCGTGGCACCCCGTTTCCCCGCGGGAGCCGGCCGCTCCGAGGACCTCCACTCGTGACCGTGACCGGTCCTGCCCAGCGATCCCGCACGCCTCTCCCTGCCCTTTTCTTTTCTGGAATTGCTAGGCAGACCGAAGGTGGCTTATCCCTTCTGGAGTGGGGTTTTCCTGCCCTGTCCCAGCCCCTGGGGCTTGCGGAGAGGGCCCTGTCCTGCCCCTCCTGCTTGTGAGCAGGGAGAGGGGGGAGAAGCTGAGCCCTCTCCCAGCCCCGAAATGACGCAGCCCCTGCTCCAGCATCGTCTCCCGTTTGGGCTGGCTCCATTTCAGGAGCGCCGTCTCCCCCCACCCCCTTCTTCCCAGCCTTCTTCCTTCCTCCTCCTCCTCGCCTCACCGTCACTCTCAAACACCCCCCCCGCCCCCCACCTCGCCCGCTTCCCCCCGCCGCCCCAAACTCCTTCCTCAGGACCGTGGGATGCTGGTGAGCTCCGGTGAAAGTTGCCGGTCTCCATTTCCAAGCGGGGAGCCGCCGGGAGCGGTGAGGCAGCCGGTCCGGGGGGAGCAGAGGGGGAGGGGGGCTGGGGGGAGGCGATGAATGAAGGAGGGGCAGAGGGGGCGGCCCCTCACCCCCCCCCCCCCCCACATTTGGAGCACCCCCACTCCCGGGAAAGGGCAGCCCCCGCGCCCCTCCCGCTCCTGCCCGCCGACGACACGGCGCAGCGGCGGCTCCGCGCTCCTCCGTGCCCTTCCTCCCCCCACAGCAGCCAGCGCTGCCCCGCGCCCCTCGACGGGGCTCCCGCCGTTCCCCGCAAGACTCCCCTCGCCTTCCCCCACGCGTGTGCGGAGCGTGCGGGTGGGGACCCACTCACCCCGCCATTGACGGTGCCTTCTTTCCTCTACCCCCCTCTTATCCTAAAAGAGCCCGCACCCCACCCACCATCCCCCCAAAAACCCATTCATTTGCATACAGTTTGGCACCCTAGCTCTGTATATCCCCCTTCTTCTTTATCCCCCTTCCACTCCCTCCCAGACCAATTCCTTCCCCCCCCTTCCCCCCCTCCTTTTCTCCCGCATCCCGGGTGCAACCGGATGACAAAAATCAAAGCTGGTTCCAATTTACCCCGGTTGTCTTCCTTTGAACCCCCGTAAGGTAGGTGTGGGGGAACACTGCGCTCCCACTCCCCGTGCGCTCAGTAAGGTGCCTTCCTCCCCTCCTCACCCTAACCCTCCCCGCTTTCCTGTCCTTAATTGGCTCTGTCTTGATGTGCACTTGTTTTGTTTAGCCTATTTTACCATTGAGGACGAGATAGGCAGAAAAAGGAGCGTTTGACTTGGTATGTCTCTCTGATTTGTTTTTTCTTTTTTACCCTCTTCCCCCCTTCCGAGGTTAATTTGCATTTGAGGTCTAATTCATATTTCAAAATCCTGGCATTTGAGGACTGTATAGGAACAAGGCATTCATTTCTGTTTCTGAGGAGGAGCCTCTCCTGTATTTGGTCTTCTCTGTATAATTTCATTGTGTTCATGAGTGAGAGGGATTTGCATCAGTTATTTTGCAAATTTTTTTTTTTTTATTAAATTTAGAGAGAAAAAAAATCTTATTTTGAAAATTGCAAAGAGAGCAAACATTGGGCACTGAAAAAGGAGCATACGTTATTAACAATGTTACAAACTTAAAGTTTAAGGCACAGACTATATATTCATATAAATGTGTTAATCTGCATTCCTTGGAGTTGGATTTCTAGCTCCCAAGCATCTGTTTTTGATGTCTATCAGAGAAAGTCGTCTATGGAAATACTGAGGTATATTTATAGCTCCTTACATCTATTTACAGGTGATTTTGCTGCTGTTTGCTACTCTTGCTCCAGCGCTTTATAATTATTTCACTCCTGAAAAGCATTTCATAGGGTTAAATGCTGCTTTACTCATTAAAGATTTCCAGGTATAAGTTCCATCCACATCTCTGGAAATAGTTATCTGGCCATGTGGACTTTATGGAAAGATTCTAAAAGATACGTGGTCATATAAAAAAATTCTGGTTTATATCCACAGTTCTTTCAGTTCTTTGGATGTGATGAAGAGTCCGTCTATGTTTAGGCCTTTGTAGGTCTGTTAAGGACTTCCTTCTCATCTTTTATTTGCATCTATAAAATGAATTTTATTTATATATATAACGATTACATGAATGGCATATGTTGCATAATATGCATATGAGGCATTTTAAGTATTTCTGCACGCACACACATTTATTTTTCACAAGCGTGTATGTGTGCGTGCATGCGTGTTTATACACGTGTGCGGTGAAATACATGCTGGGAGGGAAAGCTACTCAAAATAAGAATGTTCATAAAGGAAAAGCTGTTAAGGTAGTTCACTGGGAGTTTGCATCTGGTGCCTTGCAAAAGTCCCGTAAGTTACAGGCTTTACTGTAAATATCTACATACACCCCCATCTCAGCATAAAAATATTTGTGCTTATATTTGTCTTTCGAGAACTAACGAAACAGGGCTATGAATTATGCCTAAAGAGATGCTACAGAGATAAACATGTATAAAATAGTAATGGAATATGGAATTTTATATAATGCCAACAACTTTAGCAAGATTCTTGGCATAAGCAATTTAGTGCAATTTCATTTGTCTGAACCAGAATGATATTACAAAGTGAATTAATAGAACATTAGTACTGAAAAAAAAAAGAAACACTTCTTCCTTTGAAATATGAAGTGCCACTAACTTGAGATGAAACCTGAAAGCCAGTGAATAATATATGGGAAATATTAATATTTTAAATGTATCATATTTAAAATTGCTGTGAACTTAAACAAGGTTTCATATCAAGAAAAACCAAGTAATTCATTTTAGGCTCCAATTTCATATGCAACATTTTACAAATGAAGCAATTCGCTAAAGAAGTGAAGTCAGGTATGTAAGCATATTTTGTTATTTTGCACATGAAATACGGTCATTATGGAATATGAATTTAATTTGGGAAGTGATAAAAAAGAACATTTATTTTATTTTTCTGCTGCGCTGCAAGGAAAACATTTTTAAGCAGCTGATTAATGAGATGAAATGAATTGGTACGGCCCATAATACCTGCATGGGCTTTTATACCTCATGAAACCGCACCACGATGGGACCTTTATAAAAAGTATAAAGTGAAGTAATGCAATCATGTTTTAAATTTAGAATGGGAGTTGATGCGATTCAGCTTGATGTTGTAAAAAGTGAGCCCTCTGGCACTTGGCATTACATGATTTAAAAATTACTCCTGCAAGGTAGGTTAGTAGCCCAGAATGAGAGCTCAGGGGCAAATTGCAGTGCCACCGCCTGCCTTGCAGTTAGTTTTAGTGGGGAGAAAGCGTAGCCCTTGGTTTACTCCTTGGTATACGACCTGTTGACTCCAGTGTTTCACACTGACCCGCTCCAACAAGCAGGTACAGCTCAGCTTCAGGAAACCAAACCTTGTGCCCCTCAAGATGAGTTAAATCCTGCTTGTCCTGTTCATTGAAGCCACCCGGAGGTTTGCCTCCTTGGAATGAGCAGGATCTGACCCTCTGTACCTCCATGAGACCTTCATATCAGCTGAGAGATTATTTTTACATTTGTTTGATGTGGATGAAGTTAGGTCTGAGGGTCACATTGACCTTGTCCTGATGCCTAAGCCATCTAAGGGTTAGATCCTACCCAGCTTGGCTCTGGCCAACCAGGCCAGTCACAATGGCAGTCACTACATATGGTACACAGGATACATATGACTGGGCATTTTAAACAGTTGGGCAAAAAAAAGGTGTCTTTGCACCATTGGGAAGTGCTGGATGTGTATGAGCTTGTGAAAAGTGAAAAGAGCACTTGCATGTTCTAGGGAAGACTAAGGCTGTCATGAGGACTGTAAGCAGTTAGGAGCTGTCTTACTGATGGACAGCACAAAGCCTGGTTAGTCCATAACCTGTTTCCCACTAGGAGCTAGTCACAGGTGCCACAAAAGAAGGCAGGTTGGTGGTGGCGGGGGGACACGCTTGACACCTGCCACACAGCAGATCTCTTTCTGGCCACTTTTGTCCAAAGCCCTGGGACATTTGCTCTTATTATTCTCTCAATTATCTCAGACTAATTTCAGTAGCTCGTATTTGTATTACAAATGTCAGTGCCCTTCTGAAATTTGCTACAGATATTTTGGGTTCAGAATAACTGTGATGAGGAAGAAACCCCTCAACTTTTCCACTTTAAACAGTTTCACCATTTTATCACAATTTGTTTAAATATACATTTCTCTGCTGTGAAATAACCTTTCTTTCCACATTTATACCCATACGCACAATGCTAGCTCATAGCAGAAACAACATTTTAAAACACTGTGTCATGCTTATAGGATAATTATTAACCTTGTCAGAATAAAAAGCATACTAAAAGTACTCCATACAAAGGTTTGTGCCTTCACGTTTTTGAAAGTTTTTTTTCTAAAGTAATCAGAGATGTCACAACAGAGGGAGGAACTATACGATACATTGCACATAGTAAAAGTATATGAATCCTGCAGGACTATTTAGAAATATACAAATATTCTTTTCTTTCTCCTTTCGGTTAGCAGGCTACTTGATGAAAAGGTATGTTTTTGTTTTTATTCCTGCTTGTGTCTTGATGTGAAACTACAAATTCCAAATTTTAGTTGCTATAGATGATATAAAAATAAGGAAAAGAAACATTCATGCCATGCGTCTGGAAGGATAAATATACAGTCATGCAATCTGATGGCAGAAAGAATAGGTATTTGATGATAAACCTAATGCTAATACAAACAGAATAACATTGTTCTAGTGAGAAATATAGCAAATAAAAAGGTATGACAAAAATGCAGGTTTGAAACTCTCTCTGTTTAGATCTTTTCCAGTTGAATGTTCATTTTGAATGTTTTGTGACCACTGAGATACAATTAGTGAACAAGTTACTCAAAACTCAGCTGCCTCAATTTTCCTGTCCCCTATCTAGAAATCCAAAAATGTAACCTGTATTAACCCCATTTAACTTTAGGAAGGTGTTTTTGCTGGTCCTTGAGTGCATTTTCTTGAGACCTGATTCTTCATGCTCAAACTTGTTGTGCTGAAATGAATGGGGTATGTGAGCAGTGTTTGTAGAGTCATCTACTTATTTTGTGCAGGAGGGTCAGCTTGTCATACTGGGGGTTCATACAGACGTAGGAAAGGGGCACTTCAGGAAAGGGACTATTTTTCGAGGGCATCGGGTGTTTATGCCTTCATTTGATTTCGGTGAGAACTGTGAAAACTCAGTATTATATAAAAAATGTGGCCACTTTTCTTTAGGAACTCAAATGTGGGCACAGAAATCTGACTTCTGATACCTCTAGCTGAAAAAAGAAAAGCAAAATGCTTTCACTGGAAACTTCTGTTTTCATCTTTGTATAGGTTTAGAATCAGCCCTATGAATATAAAACATAAACCTACCTTTCCTCATGTGATAACTCTGCCTTTTCCTTTAGAGAGGCAGGAGAAATGGTTGAAGCACTGCCACCCTGAAAAAAACAGACATTAATAATAGAAATTATTGTTCATTGCTCAATTAAGAAAATAAGAAGTCTGGAGTCCGCATAGGGTGAATTATGATTTTAAATGCTCATGTTTTGACTTTCTGAAATTAGGACCTTAGTACTGAACCCTTCCAGCTATTTCTTAGGACTGTTAGGAAAGAATAAGACGTAAATTTTAAGACCTGTTATAAGGACAGATTTCTCCACCGTGACGTGCTGAAACCTAAGGAAAATATAACAAAAATTTTGAGGGGCAGCCAGTGGCTGGGGAGAGGAGAATGTGCCATAGACACCTCTGCTGTGGTGAACCCCGTAGAAGGTCACGTTCACCTGGGTTATGGGCTCCTCTTCAGATGAGGAGAAGCAGGGGAACCAAAACCTGTGACTGGTTATCAGTCAAAGTCCTCTTGGTGCAGCACCACCAAGTTTTGGGATCCGTTTTTCCTGATGGTGTTGAGATGAAAGTGGGAAAGGGGCCTGGCCTGAAGCTCTGTGCACCCCTGGTGCCCATGCTCAAGGGCATAGTTTCTTTGCCTGCAAGTGGTGGGTGAAGCTGGGGGACCCTCCTTCCAGCAAAACCAGGGACAGGCTGGCCCCACAGCTCCAGCAGGAGCTGGGGTATTCGGGTAGGAGCAGTGGCCCTCTTTTTTGTGCCGAACCCGTAAGGACGGGACTCCCCTCTGCATCCTGGCTTCAACTTTGCTCTTGGTTTAATGTTTAATTGCAGTGTTGTTAGGTTTTAATTTTATTTCAGATCCTGTCTTCATCTAGAAATGATTGGGCTGTGCTCAGCACCGGCTGTCTTGATAGGTTTGAAATTCCTGGGAAACCTCAATACTGGCATTTTATAAACACAGTAAGCAAAGCACGCTAGAATATTAATGGGCAAAACACGTTTTAAGGGGGCACCATCACTTTGTAATTTCGCCTATTAAAATATATCTGGTAGAGGCAGTTTGGGGGAGTTGCAGCAAAGCCACAAGTGTTCTTTGCAATTTAAAGCTTCTGAGTTTTAATTATTTCTTTTTTCTGCCACTGTGAAAGATCCCTAGAGACAATGGGGGCTGTGACATTGAGGAACAGGTTATCCTGACTGCACAGGGAGCGCCATAAAAACCACAAAATGGACACACAGAATAAAATACAACCCCACTCGCACTCCCCCTTCCCAGTTTCTCTAATTTCTTGACATTTATAGTAGTTACATCAGCAGCGGGTAAAAGGGAAAAAAAAAAGGCAGACGGAAATGTGGTCCCTAAACCGACAGAGCCTCTTTACATTTGCCTGAAGAACCATTGCAGGGGGAAAAAATAATAATAAAAGGCATACTACACTGTTATGGATTTTATTTGTTTAAACACAAATTTATGGAGCTGGCCACACTCCAAAAATTGGAGAATTTGGTACTGCAGTTGCTTTGGTGTATTTTTCAGCATTGTAATGGGCTACAGGGAGACAAAGAAGAATGTGAATATATGGCAGTTGATATTTAGATTTGGGTGACATTTTTGCTTGTTGTAACTGTCATTTTTAAAAATCCATTTTCCCGCTATTGAATTGCAGCAGACGTTGATAGAGAAAAGCTGGAATTATTTAATAACCAAAATTAGGAGTGCCTTTTGTGCTATATTTCTCATTACCCACCACTTAACTAATGAGGAATCCTGAGGTCCAGACTAAACTCACTCATGGGGTGGATAGAATAGGGCGTTAAAGTGTGGGATAATAGATGGACCTTTATTCACCCCCAAACCTGGTTTCTCTGTAAAGCAGTAGAAAGCAAACCCTTCCTTAGAGCATCGAAAAGCAAGCTCAAGCATGACACTACTATCACACCTTTCACGCTATTTTTTTTCAGGAGTCCGCCCCCGATTTTAGTCCAAAGGATCTGCTTTTGGGAATTGCGTGTCCGGCTCCAGCGTTTTGCCTGCTGAGGAAGAGGTATGCCCTTTGTCCCTCACCTGCAGATGGCTTGGATGCTTTTACTTTTTTGAGGTGAGCCCTTCCTACTGGGCTGCATTCAGAAAGTGTTTCTCATAACATTAGTGCAGAACCAAGCTACAAAAGAATATTAATCTAATACATTCCAAAATTCAAATATCTGTGATTGATAAGCATTATTATCTATAAATAAGGCTCTAATGATACTTTGGCAGTGTTGTAAACACAAGAATCAGAAGCAATTATTGTCATTATTGTTCTGCAAGTACTTTCCATGAATACCAAATGGATATTACTGTCCAGCTCCTTGGCACACAGAAATCCTGTAAAGAAACGGTTGTCAGTCAGTAAGGTCTGGCCGGCTGCTGTTAACTATGTTTGTCTAAAATGCAGTGTACCTAAAGACAAAGCCTGCAAGTTATTGAAAAGCAAGACAGTTGTTGATTAAAAAAAATCTTCTTTGTCTTTTGCAACCCCCCACATGATGTTAAATAAAGCCTATGAGAAAGTTTTCACATCCTGTGAGATGAACTGTTTGTGTGATGGTTGTGATTAAAAATGGAAACGGGTTCTCTGTCAAAATAGCTGCCCTTCTTTGTGTGAAACCCACAAAGGTGAGAACACCCCAGCTGGAAGGTGGTGTGAAAATAATGACAGAGCCCCCCCCAAGCCGCTAGAGGTAACCCACAACTAGCTTTCCAGGATGAGAGATGAACCTAATGGTTCATCCCCTTCACGTTTACCTCACCCCAGTTTGCACGGGTCCCATAGACCCGAGTCATGCTGGTGGCCGGGTCCCACTGGCTGTGACACCCCCGCTTGCCTTCCTTTGGCAGTCTCACCTCCCTCACCAATCCCACCACTTTAGACGGCGCCAGCCAACAGCAGCATTTTGTGGTGGGTGTCATGTTGTTCTTCAGATGCCAGGGTGTCATCGCGAGCGGGAACAGTGTGGGTCTGACTCTCCGAATCTGCAGAAAGGGAAAGAAAAAAAACAACCCCAAACCCCAAACAGTGAGCTTTACTTTCCAAATGTGTTCAATTCTTCTTTCTCTCCTTGATATTTGGGGCGTGCAGCACCCTATACCATGTGGTTTAACATTTTGTTCTCTATTTGTAGGTCAACATTTCCATGATTAAACTTCATCCTTTATTCAGCCTGTTCTGGCTAGGCTTTGCAGCACATGTGATATAAGCTGTTTTCACAGCTAGTAGGCCAAATCTTACTCTGGATAAGGGAGCCAAACATATGTGACTGAGTCAGACACTTAAATCAGCTCCCTGGTAAATGGAAGATAACTCCAGGTGCAGTGTTGAACACTGAGAACCAAAGAAGTGGGAAGGGTGGCCAGCCTTCCTTCATGTGGGGAAGAAGACATCCTATGCACACAGTGAAATCATAGCCCTGCCCACATTTTGCTCTCCCACATTTGCCTGAGGGTATGGGGTCCTCATCACTGAAGCCATTGGGAATCTTTCTTTTGACTTTGGTGGTCTCAAGTTCAGGCCAGCCTGGGGCAGGCTCAGATGGACCTGTCTGTGCGATACGCTTACACAAGAGGGGCATGAGGTGGGAGGAGGCAAGGCTGTTCTTGGGGAGCCCACCTTGCACTTGCAGTGTTCATAAGGTGATTGCTGGGGGGTCAAGGAGCACCCTGACTGTGGTATTGTGTTTCTTTCCCTACCCCTCTCTTTGTCATCCTTCCATATCTGGCTCATTTACTGACCAAGGCTGGTGACTCTCGTTTTGCCTGGAGCTGGTATCAGTTACTCTAATGTAGGGTTGGACTGGGTGACCTCTCCTCATAAATCAGCAGAACAATTCCTGGAAGTGCTGGCTGCCTGGACTGAGTGTTACCAGCCAGGTAATTCTCAGTGCAGAGGATTTGCATTAAAGGACTCTCTTTCTGGCTGTGTGGCCAACAGCCCTCCTCCTCCTTTGCCATTGCTTGGTAACTCTGGTAAGTACAGGAAAGGAGGCTTATGGGGCTCATTAAGTGCTAATGGAAGAGACAGATGAGCAGGCGGGTGTCATATATGGTCCAGAGCTGTTGCGTCATTGCTGTGTGACATTTCTACTTTCACCACGGCTGGACTGGCCCTGGCTGTGGGACTGGGTGCTACACAGAGAGTACCAGCATTGACTAGAGTGAATAGCAAATGAGAGCTTCTTAGCCAGTCCAGGGAGGACACAGTTTCCTCAAAGGGGCAAACCTATACCCGTATTATTGCAGAGAGAGGACTGAGCTTCGTCTATTATTTGGTAATGAACTGCAGCATCACAGAAGGGAGCTGGCAAAGAACCATTTCCCTCAGAAATAAACCCTTCCACAGCTCCACTTGGGCTGACTGCTCAGCTAAAAGAAATACTGGCAATGGAGGTAGCAGGACTTTCAGTGACTTCTCCTTTTATCCTTTTTTTTTTTTATGGCACCTATCCTTCAGCTTTTGTTCATTTGCTTTGATTTTTTCAATAGCTTTTTCATTTACAAAAAAAAGATTCCTGCCCAAAACTAAATGTGATTGCTAGATCTTCAGTGGATAAGCTCAAATAATGAATATTGTGTGCGTGTGAGCACTGCTTTATCTGCTGTTCAGAAAGTTCTGTCCTGAAAACACACACAGTGGCATATAGGATGGAGTGGATGCACTACTCCAAGGCTTTGAAGACCTGCCTCATGGTTGGGCAAACCCCTGGGCAAGCAGGTGGGCATCTAAATAACTACCCTGCCATTGTATTGGGAAGAAAAAAACTGCTGGCTACAAGAAGAAAGTTGTGAAGACTTAATAGAGGGCAGATGCTTTCAGTGCTTGTCATGATGTTAGGGGATGCTGTCTTGAAGTGGGTCACAGAATTAGATAGTCTGGGCTGGTGTGCCTGGGGACATGAAATGATGCAAGGCAGAGGGAGGACAAATTGCACACTCCTGGAAAGCAGCCGGGAGACTACCACGATTCTGCCCTTACTGGCATGAAAGTTGATTAAGAATATGCTGGAATAAATCCGTATGTGCTTCAAAGATGTGTTGGTGTCAAATTAGTGGAAAGGAGAGGGGAATTCAGGCCAGTAAGATCTGCTGATAGGGTCAGGTGGCCTCCTTGTCCCTGGGTCAGCCTTTTGGAAAGACAAACTGCATTTTGGTTTCACTTAAAGGTGTGTGCCAAATCGTGACGCTTACAGAAAGCAACACAAGAGGAAGAAGATGGAGAAATCTTATGATCAGGATGTGAGAGGATCACACCATGGTACAGTGATGTGAAGTTGGGGGAAAAGCAAATTAAGCTTTTTCTCTGTGGCTATTTAGACAAAATAAGTTAAGTCACCATTTTCTTATGCTTAAATAACAGTCTCCCTCTCCCATGGCACAAAAGATCTCGGGATCACACAGGAATGAATTAAGACTGTGGTACCAGACGTAATTTCAAGCTAATGATGAATCAGTGTATTTTGACTATCTTTTCTCTTGTTTCTGATTGTCTTTTTTTGGAGGGGGGGTTTGATATTACTGTAAGTAAATACGTTCTTTTGTTTCATTTTCCCCTTGTGACCTATTTCATTTAATTAGAAGGAAATGTATAATAGGAAATGAGTAGCATCACACTGGGCTCCATCCAAACCCTGTGAAATCATCAGGAATCTTTCCTGGGCTTCTCACCAGCACCAGATCTGGCCCAGCAGAAAAGAGGGGCTATTCCCACCTTATCTGGAAGAATGTGTGCTGCCAGCATAAAAATATTAAAGTGCTCATTTTAAGATCTGGCCCAGATACTAGGCAAGCATTTTGCTACTGCATATGCCTTTCTGTGCCACATGTTTCACATCTGTGGCAGCATGCTAAAGGATAAAGGTTCCCAAAACCTTAACTCCAAATATACATATAAAAAGAAGATACAAATTAAGAAAAAGATAAAAGATATTGATGGAAGTACAGGAGATGCTCTTTAACATGCATATTATTGACTCAATAGATTGTTACGGCTTCAGAGCTATTAGGGTCTGCTGTGTCAATGTGTACTTAGGGACTGTTTAATATGCAGATGGTTGACATGACAGACCGAAGCCATTACAGTCTATCATGTCAGAGGGGATACATGAATACGCACTTTGCCAACACTGTGAAAAGTCCCTTTAAAATACAGTTGCTGTGCATACTTAGCTGCTTTTTAAAATGATTCAATAGCTTTGGTTCTTTGGATGCCCACAGACTATGTTGCTGGATTTATCAGCAATGAAATTTATTTCCAAATTAAGCCATTTTCCATGTGGAATATTCAGTCAGGAGGACAGGGTGTAATCTCAGATATGCAGCTCCTATCAAATCTTGTAAAATTAGCTATTGCACTTGTGCATGTATAGAAGAGATCAGAATCTAACTGTCGGCATGTGTCTTTTTGAAGAATATAGTTTTGTCTTTTTGAGGGGTAAGGGAGAATGTCGTCTCTTTTTTTCATTCAAATAATCTTCAGTAGCAATTAAATAGCTTATGCTACCTAAGAGATCAGTTATTACAAGATAAGCAGCATGACAGTTTGGAAAAACTGAATAAGTCTTTGATTATTTACTAAGTTTTGATATCTGCTATTTGCCTCAAAATGCTAAAAAGTGAAGTATAAGATACAAACATGAAAGGCTCATTTGATCATCATAAGGAAAGGAATCAGTAGTTTTGCTTTTTCTTTTCCTCAACAACTTATTTTTTATTAAAATAGCAAAGCCAAGTGTTGTGTTTAATAAGATATTCTTTTTTTTCATTTGAATATCAAATGGAAAAATACAATTAAAATATTTCTGCTTTTGCATTAGTCGTAGGCTATATTTCAACAACACATATATCTAAGAAGCTCAGCATACACATTTGGTACATATTAGATGCTTCTAACAGATGCCCAGACCTCTTCCCCTGATTTTTAATGTTCTTTCTTATGGCAGCGATCCAGGGACATTTTAATTTGCAAGCCTGTGAACTTGGAAATAATACTTGTAGTGGGGCATTATATCTAGTCTGTTCTCTCTAAGTTTATTGTCATGTGCCACCTAGCTCTGATTTTAGTTGATTTGCTGGACTAAGGCACACTGCAGAACTCCAGCACAAAATTCACCAAGCAAAAGCACTATGCCTTGCAAATAATAGTAACTGTGCAAAAGCATAAAGGCATTTCTTCTAATCTGTGGGACAGCTTAGGGGCAAATCTTGCAAAGGAAAAGTGCATGTTCAGGCAAACGTGATGGCTGATTTTCTGACAGCTCCTTTTACTGCCTGGGACTAACAGGGAGAACATTGGGACAGTCGGGAAGCGGTAGTGGTGGGTAGGATAAGTGCAGTGAGGTAGGAAGCGTGGAGAGGACATTTTCCATAACCTGTCACACATGTGTTCCTGGGTCGTCTGTGAGATTTCTGTGGTGACATGGGAAAGCCAGGAAAAGCCTTGAGGAAAAAAAAGGGGTCCAGGAAAGCCCAGGAGGTGGCTGCTTCTTACGGCTGAATGAAATCACCATGCACTCCAGGAGAGGTCCCTAACAGGACACCTCTTTCTCTGTGCTGAGTTACTTCTGCAATGAGGAAGGACCAAGCAGCATGAACCTGTCCCACAAGAAAATGTATCATAGCCTCAAACAACACCAGTGCTGGTAGAAAAAGGGCACTTTGCTTCCTCCCTAGCCCTGGGAAAGTGTGTGTATCCCTCTAATTGTCTCTTGGCAATAGATGGTGACCACAGCAGTGGGAGCAGCAGCCCCTGCATCCCTTCCTGCTCCACCTTGGCCCATTGGGGTGGCTGAGGGGTACATCTGGTTCTTTGGGGCTCTGCCTTTCTCCTTCCCAGGGGCGGCCCTAGGAGATCCACATCCCTCTCTGTGTGCACACGTGGGCAAACATCAGCTGAAACAGGCATGTATGACAGTATGATATGGAGAGCTGCTTTACCTGACGCTAATCAATAAAGTGAAAATGTAGCATTTTGACAGCACTTGTAATTTTGACTATTGCAATGGCGTGCCATTTCTTTGAATGCAGCATGCTTCCGTGCCCCATTAAAGCATGGCTGGCATCGCTTTCAACTATTCACAAATGCTGAGATGTTGAAAAATGTAACATTTACAAAAGATACATCTGGTGTATATTTACAAGGCTCAGGAATCATTTAAATAGTGCCTGTGCCATTACCATATTAGGAGAAAAGTTAGTCCCAGCCCCATATGTGGCATCAGTAGTCAAATGTGTGCTGGTGGAAAGTCCACTGATGTGATATAGTAATTTAGGGTATTAAACGTGAGCATACCATACTGGGTGTAATACCCAAATGAGATAAGTATAGACTGGCTTAACACATGTGACAATTGCCTATACGCACCTGTTTCAAACTATGTGGTCAGAAGACAATTATGGGTTTTGAGGACAAATGTTTGATTTTTTGATTAAAGAAGAACCTTTGTCTTCTCATTATGAGAGGTTATTCTATTTATTCCTATTCTTCAATGAGAATTTTAAGACCTATCCAGGAATCGAGGAAAAAGACGTTGAACAGCTTCCTTTGTATCACATAACATGTTGAGGACAAAAAAGTATTTGTGTCCTCCTGCCAGTGCAATGCCACTTAAGCTACATTTGAAAACTATTTTTTAATTAAAGCAATGGGTCATGTTTTCACCACCCTAAGGCAGGAAATTCAAGGTAAACCAGATACTCCCTTTCTCAGTCACACAAACATGAATTAAGCATGTAGCATCAGACTTAATTTCAATTTCTAGGTCTGTAATTGAATCTAGCTCAATGTGAACTTTTTTTTTTCTGCACCATCACATTGATATCTGGATGTTAGTGACATTATTTAAAGCAACAAATCAACCTATAGGACTGTGTTCAGCTATACTTTATGTCATTTGACAGTAAATGGAATAAAAAAATGTTACTTTTCTCTAGGGGCAGATTTGTTAAAGGGTTTTCATCTTTTGTCAAGATATTTAATCTTGGAATGTTACAAAAAAAATGCACAGTTTGTACAAGTGCAGATTTCTGCATGCACAGTTTGCCTGATTGCTAATTTGGATGAAGACGCTTAGGCTTAACACAGGCAAATGAGAGAGGAAATATAATTTTTGCATATATCCTTCTGAGTCAAGTGTGAGTCCCTGGACTCTAAATGAAGCAGGTATCCACTTTTGGGGCTGAAGGCTGTCACTCTGGATTGCCCCATACATCAGTCTCAGTTCATGCATGCCAATGAGAACAAATTCTAACAATGAGCTGTTGAGTGATGCCAGCAGAAATGAGTGTTTCTGAAAGCTTTGGGGTTTTGGAGAAAGCAGCTGAAGCCGACTCCGTGGCACTCACCATGGAGAAGGAAATTGAGATTTTGAATGAAGGAGAGTGAGATTTTGGCAAAAGCCTCCCACATAACGGACAATTGTGAACACACCCTTGTTTTCCAATGGGCTGAGTAAAGCTGATATGGGACTATAGAATTAAGCCAAAATGCCCAACCATGTTATTTCCTCAGAGTGACTCACTACAGAACAACCTATCCAAAATTATTAGTGCTCCTAGTAATTATTATTATTAATTCCTGTTGGTAAGCCTGTTCCTCCATCATGGTATCAATCACGTGCTGGGATGTCTACTGCTTAGGCCACTGTACGCTCTTGGAAGTGGATGGTTGTTTAATTGGTAGACTGTAAAGATGGTCTGACCTATTGCCTTTTCCCATTTTGCTTTGTTTCAATTGCCTGGACTCTCGCAGCTCCTTAGTAGCTTTTCTGATCCGTCATGTCAGTCTGGCAGCTGTGCCTCTGCACTCTGCCTGCCTGCCCACCGTGAGCCAGATTTTGATCTCAGATGCATGGCATACCCTTCTCCCTCGCTGTCCTCTCACCGGAGAGCTGATTTTGACTGCACCTCTATTAAATGGCTTCATTTTAATGGCAACAACTGCTTTCTCCCACGGGTCCTCTCAATCCGGGACACTAGGTGTGCAAGGACAGAGGAGGGCACATTCCCAGATGTCCCTAGGTGTGTGCTATGCATCTGAGATTAGGCTTCCTCCTCACATCCACAGGCAGAGCCCCCCACCTACCCCAGCGAATAATCCTGCTCAGTACCATGGCCATTTTCATTTGGAAATATTTCCCCCATGCTGTGTAACTTCTGCCCTTACTGTGGACTCTCTGCTTCTCTCAAGCTGAATTTCTCTGTGGCATGCAGGCCTGCAAAGGACAGTGTCTCAAACTCCATTTTACATTAGGCCTCCTGGAAAATTGTCCTCGAAGGTTTCCACCCTCTCCCCAACACTAAGAAAAAAATGATTGAAAATGTTTGAAATTGTATTAGCAAATTTTCAAGAGGGAACAGATTTTTTTTGCTGCCAAGCTCTATAATGGGTGTTTTTGAGAGGTCGTTAACTTCAACAGTACAGTCAAAAACAGTGTTACACCCCGCACTGCATCTTTCTTTAGGCAATTAAGTTACTGATAGGCTTTTACATTTATTTACCTTGATGGAAAGATATGTTTACTCAACCTGAGTACAAATCAACATGAGGAGGGTGAAGTTCAGAGTAAATTTGACTAATGATGTTGTGTTTTCATCCTTAAAAGAAAGAAAAAAAAGCCTCCTTGCTTTTGATGCTATTTTATCTTCATTGGAAGGGATCCGAAATGATCCCAACTGTCATGTGAGCACTCAGTTAGGCTCAGATCGTCTTTGATTGCAGCTGAACATCTCTCTCTGTTGGCTCATACCTTCCCTTATATGAATACAGCGTACTGCACTTCAGGTTGTTTATTGAACAGTGTTTTAACTCTTCCTCTGTGGATGCTCTCATGATTATATATCTTTAAGCAAAATATGGGTTGCAGCCACCTTTGCCTGGAGAGGTGTTAATGCAGCCACATCGCTGATGTGAAGGAAGAATTTCCTCTTGGTTTCAGAATAACTCCTAAAATACAAACCTGAGTGGTACAAGTCATATGTCTTTCAGTGAACCTTAATTATCTCTCCTTTTCTTTCAGGCCCGCTCTGTTCTCCAGCCTTGTTTTGTGGATTTCTATCTCTCCAAGTAATTCCTCAGCATCCCCTTGAATGGCATCTACCGCACGTGAGCATCCTCCACTGTCTCTAAGATACTTTTGTTGTTTTTCTTTTTTGAACATTTGTTTTTTTGAGATGACATTGATAGACATGAGGCCTAAGTCTGGAGATGTTCTGTGGGTAGAGCTCACATTTATTTCAGTATGCCGAGCAGTTTTAGGATCTGATCCATATTGAAGACTAGCATAGCGTAATGAGGCCTGGGCATATAAAACAATATGTATTCTAACACAACTCACTCAAAACAAATATGTTCCCTTCTCTTCGGCTGGTATAAACAAACATCTCCATTGTGTTCGGCATGGCTCTGCTGCGCTGCCTTGCACAAGGCGAGAGCTTGGCTTCCCAGATCATGAAACAGCATCTCCATCCTGTGATGTGGGTCCTCCAACTGCATGCCCAGAGAGCCCTGTGCCTTAGGACGCCAGTCCTAAAGGCTGACGTTAATTTGTTGTTAAGTCCTAAGTGCTTTATGGGGAGAACTTTTTCCACTACAGATACATATAAAGGTGGTCTTGTTTCTGACTCCTCTGCTCTTCAGTCTGACAAAATGGGTTATGGATTTCAGGGCAGTTTTCCACAGTGGGAAAGCAGAGAATCAATGCAATAGTTGTTGCGAGATATCTCCACACTGACCTGCAAAAACTTCCCCTCAGATATCAAAATTTCCTTCTGATAAAAATCATCAGCCACATGAAAAATTTGTGATGGCTCGAAGTGGAAACATTAGCAGGGGCTAGTTCAAAACTCATGTGAGAGATTCATTGTCTGTGTTTGAGCCCAGGTGTTCCTCCTGTGATTGAACTCAGACTTTTATGCTGTTCTGCAAAACTATTACCCTCTCCTGTAACTTGTGCTGGAAGCGGAGTGAGCTGTTTTGGCACTGAAATGATTTCATTGTTAGGCTAAGTGTTACACAGATGGCATTCTTAAATGTAAAATTCTTTTTATGATTTGTTCGATTTCATATTTATTTCATTAGATCATTATTTATGTTAAAGAGTCACCATTAATATGAAGGGTGCTCAACTTAAAAGAAAATGTTGAGAGGAGTTTCAGGTATCTGATCCTCAATCCTTTATTTTTTTGTGTTTTGCATTTTCCTATTTAAAATGTTTTTTTGTGTCTCTAGGTGCTATGTGACAGATCCACACAAACAACAGAGGGGAAAGAGCCTCACTTAACTGATTAGAGGAGAGAAGCAGTGAAAGGGAATATGCACAAAGCGCTGCCAAGTTCACAGAGCAAAGGAATAGATAAAAAATAGAATAATTTCACCAACATTTTTTTTTTATTTAATGTGAGGTATTTCTTATATTAGCAGCAGGGACACAATTTTCAGACAAAAAAGTGATTTCTTAATGAAGGGTGTCTCTAATTCAAAATATATTTATTTAATAAACAGTAATTATGATAGCTACAACTACTAATTCATATCAATAATTCATTCAGAAGTAAACCATATCAACATATTAGCATTTATTTTTCCATTTAATAGGTTGTGATTTAAAATAAATGTAAATCGTCATAATCATTCAGCTCCATATGCTGGGAAACGAAAAGTCACCTTAAACCAGATGCATGCTTTGAAAAAAAAACAAGGGGGAAGACAAGTTGTTCTGAAGAAACAACATATGGGGCAGATATTAAGCTAGGGTAAAGATGCTCTGCTTTGTAGGTGTTTACATATAGCTTTAAAGTGAAAGGGGATAGATTTAGATTAGATATTAGAAAGAAATTTTTACTATGGGGGTGGTGAGGTCCTGGCACAGGTTGCCCAGAGAAGCTGTGGCAGCCCCATCCCTGGCAGTGTTCACAGTCAGGATGGAAGGGGCTTGAAGCAACCTGGTCTAGTGGAATGTGCCCATGCCCATGGCAGGGGGTTGGAACTGGATGGTCTGTAAGATCCCTTCCAACCCCAACTATTCTGTGGTTCTCTGATCCTATGATAACAAGCCTGAGCTATGCCAGATGAGATTCTGGTCAGTAATTTTTAAGAACTGGATGTTTTAGAGGGTTTTCCACTGGGTCATATAGTAATTTATTTTTTTTAAGAAAAGAGATAAATAGGATTTCTTCCAGTTTTAATCAGGAATGGGCAATAAATGTGATCAAGAAAATTCTAGTGTGAAGCTGTTTATGTGTGGAAACAATAGTCTGTTTGCAAGTGGTAGGCTGGCTCTGCACGTGTATGTGCTTTATGTGCGTGGAGCTGTATTTATTTTTTCCTGTCACTCTCCTAACTTGTATCCATAACTACCCACCTTGTTTTGTCAGCTGACAGCTCTTTTTAAGCTCCCTAACCCATCAGCACTCCAGCAGCAATCTCTGCTGAAAGCCCTTCTTTCTGTCCCCTGTCTGAGGTCCAGAGAGCAGTGTTTGGAGGCTGCAGAGCACAGCTGCACTTGTTAGAAAATTCTCTTTTTCCCTTGGGCATAGGAGAAAGAACAATGAAGGACCCAAGCCCTGTTCAGCATGTGCTACTGCTGCTACAGCATCTCAGGCACTTGGTGCATATCTCGCAGCTTTTTCTGTTACTTTTGCTTTCAGTAGGTGAGGCTAGAGCCCGTGATGGGGAGTGCGATGTCACTGTGCTGCCTGGTCTGCTCCCACATCCGAGTCAGCGCCGATGGCACACCCTTCGGGCCTCGCCACAGCCATAGGGCCCTCTTGTCCGCTGATGAGCTCAGAAAAGCCCTTTTCCTCCCACAGACAGAGCACCCTGTGTTCTGGCTGGGAAAATGAGGCTGTGCACCCTTCCATCCCTGACCTCTGGTAGCGATGCTTTCAGGGGATATCTTGAGGCGGTGGCTGTGGTCACAGTGTGATGAGCACTGTGTGGGTTAACCCTGCAAAGAGGTGTTTTCACAGCCTCACAGGTGGGTTTTGTCACTCCTGCACTTATCCTGGTACTTTTCCGAGGCTGCAGGTGCTGTCCCAGCAGTGATTGCCCTGCACATGTAGCCTGTGGTACTTGGGGATGTGTGGCCACAGGGCAGGCAAATTAAGGTACCTGACTTTGTGCTGTTAACATTTCTCCAACAGTTTTTAAGGAGAAAAGTGAGTCATGTTCTTTAATTTTTCCCATCCTAATGAGGAGGAGCCATGCTTTTTCACAAGTTATTGCATTATTCCTCTGTCCGGTGTGGCTCTGATTTAGTGCTGGATGAAGCTCAAAAGGAAGATTAGTGCAGATATGCTTCCATATGCTTGGATGCATTTCTGAACTGTGTCTGTACCATCTTCACTGCTTTTGATGGAAAAAGCTGGGCTATAAACCTGATGAGAACAGGCTTCCTTGCAAGATGTTTAGTATTTCCTGCTTCCATTTGGGCCAGGAATACAGCACATTCAGCCCCTTTTGGCCCTGCATCTCTTGGTCATGGGCTTGCCTGAAATTCAGAAAATCACAGCAGCAGAAAATGAATGGGGGTATAAAAGGAAGTTGATTTTTCTCCACTTTAATAAAGGCTAGATTAGGGTTCAGTTCCGGTTTTGGCAGAAACTTTGCTGAGGAAGGGCATTAGTAGAATGTTTTTATTTTAATGGAATTGGTTCATTCATCTTTTAGATGGTCACGGTGGAACATGAGTCAGTTTTTATGGTGCTGAGTAAAAGAACCTGTGCTGCTTTTTAAGGGCTGCACCTTCTGGGAAAATTAGGGCTGGCTGTAAAACCCATCTGTATTGTATTCAAGCAAATCAGGAGCACAGGAAAGGAGAAAGAATAGAAAGAGCAAAAGAAGGAGGGAGGAAGGCTTTTCCAAACATAAGCTGCTACAGTGATTTGTGCTACTTCTTGGTGTCACACATGGGGGCTTCACTATACTAGTATCTGGTCATTTTTCTAGTTGGTAATCAAATAGTTTAATAGTTAAACACCAAGCCACACTGAACTTCATCCTAAATCTACTGTTCTGGCGCCAGTTAGGGACTCTCTTCTCTAGTCTTTTTATTTTTTTTAAGAATTTCCCAATAGTACTGTGATCAGTCGATCGTTCTTTGCTGATTCTCCTCTCCATTACAAGGGTTTCCGAGTTTATGAATGAAAGGCTATGTTTTCTCAACCAAATGCTCCACTCCGCTCTCTATTAGTAAAGTAATGTTAACTTACAAGATTGGACTGAAACCTCAGGCTCTGTCAGCTGGATGCTTGGGGATTCCAAGCTGGCTAGGTAAAGAAACACCTTTTTCACATGCCCTGGTCCGGTTCCTGCATTGCCCCACAAGTTTATCTCAGTACAAAGGCTGACATTGTCTGCAAGGAGCAACTCAGATTACGGCCCCTTCCAGCTGCATTGCCCCTGACCCTGATCCTGCCCCGGCCTGCCCATGCTCTGCCCTCCCCACATGCATGGAGACTTCAGGGGCAGACTGCCGTCTGCCAGTGTTGTCTGTTCTTGAGGGTGGCTTTGGATGCATTTTAAAAGGCAGTGCAGACGCTCTGCAGGGATAACATGGAATGATTATTTTAGGGCAGATTTTCCCCTAAAAAAATAATAGTTCTACATGCACACAGTTTGATCTTCACACAAAGGATTTATATAAGAACTCACTTCTCTCTGTCAGCTACAGAAAAAAAAAAGCAGCACACTGGCGGGATTTAGGGAACTGTGCAGGATAGAGGGTAGCAGCAGACAAAAGGGAGTTTTTCTTCTAAGAACATCTGCACAGCTGGAGCTCTGGCAGTGCTGCACTTAGAAAGCCTAGGTGTTGCCTGGCTAGGGCAAGGGACAATGTCTGTTTGGCACCCTCCTGACATGCAAATTTGGCCAATGGTCCTCAGAGTAGTCCTCAGTCCCATCCCCTGCTGTGTACACACAGATGTATTTGCATTATTTTGCCATCAAATGCCTGGTTTTGGGAATCTGCTGCTCTGGAGGTAAACTGTACATAAATGATCTGAGGGTAAGGGTGGAGGAAAAGCCTGTGATACCTTTACATGCTAAAGTAGATGTAAAACAGGCAGAAAGTTCACCTGATCTCTCAGGAACAGAATTGCTGCAATGGCTGTAGACCAGCATGACATCCCAACTGCTAGATGCTCTGCAAAAATGTGCCCATAGCTCAGGGTGGAGAGACTTAACAATAAGTCCACTAGGGAAACAACCTCAGCAGTTTATCAAGGACTCAGCAGGATAGGGAAGATGCTCCCTTTTGACATCTGCACCCCCAAAAGTCTTTCTAAGACCAGGTCTCCACTGTATGAGTGGACACTGGCTAACTGTCAAATCTGTGTTGTGGCATGAAGGAAATGTGCATACGAGTCTGAAGTTACTCGGATTTTTGTCTGTTTCAAGACAGACAGAGATGGCCCCATTCAGCCATCTCTGCCCGTCCTGGGGAGTGATTCCCAGATCCAAAGACAGATCCTAACAATACAACCTGTGTGCTCGCCTTTAATATAGCATGATTTAAAAAACTGAATATAAGCAGCAATGAAGCTTTAGATCTTCCTCAAATCTCAGTGTAACTTTGAGGTTGTCAGACAGTACTGAAATGAGAGATCTGGAGTAGGAAAATTAGCGAACACAAAAGTCATGATATTTACTCAGTTTATGCATTTTCTCTCTTTTTTTTCATAAAACCTGCATAACTGGCATGTAATTGTTTTGCTAAGTGAGCCTTGAAAGCAAAAGTCTTGATAGCTGTCACATATCTTCTTTGTAGTACAGTGTGTTGTCCTTATAAGCTAATCAGTAGAACTTGCTCAGAAGATCTTAATCAGCAGAACTGAGCATGTTGTCAGTGCTTAACAAATAAGAAATTATAATAATATCACCAGTTCCTTTTGACACAACCTATCAAACTTTTGCTTTACTTCCAGGAGTGCCTCACTTGCCTCTCCTTAGGTTTTAATACCTACTACAGCTCTGCTTACTCTGGTTGAGAGGACTCGTGAGACGACTTAACAAAGTGAAAGTATTGATTGAAATAAAATTTTGACAAACGGCAGAAAAAGAATCCTGAGAAAGTTCTTGGACCGTTCCTTTGCACTTACTGGTGCTGCTTATAAGACTTGAAAATTGAATTCAAGAATAGATTTGATCTGTTCAATTGTTAAAATGTAAAAAGCTTTTCTTACAAGTTAATAGAATCACATTTGAATTTCCTGATAGTCTCTTTTTTAAAAGACAGACTCATTAGGCTTTCCTTACAGAAAGGTGAATGTATCCAGAAGAACATCTATTATTATTAATTATTTTTATTATAAGGAGCTTGGGTAGCTCAGAGAGTTGTTAATATATCTGGGGCTATCACTTCTTTGTCACAATTGTAATTTGGCCCAGGCTGGGAGTTACTGACAATACTTTCATTTTCTGATTGTTTGGTAGTTTATATGCAATTAGTTGGTGGTTTTTATTCACTTTCAGCAATACGTATATCCATGTTATAAAGAAAACCACCAAGTCAGCTCAAAGTTGTCACTAATTGTCACAGGCTTAAATGGAACCGTGTCAATTTATCCCAGCTGAGGATCTGACCAGTGATCACAACTGGCATTAATTAGCAGACGTGTTATCAGACTCCATGGAGATGTCCCGGGTTGAGTGGCAACAGAGGCGCTCAGCCGCCACGGCCGGTGGATCTGTGCCAGTTTGGCAGCTGAAGGCAGGTGGAAAGTCCAGGTCACCCCTGATGGAAGCACGGTGATGGCTCCTGCCACCAGTCCCAATGCAGATGGAGCCCCAGAGCACGGGAAGGCTGGTTGCATTGAAATACAACCCACACAAAGCACCTGGGAGGGGGAAAGGCAGGGATGCAAGAGGAAAGGATGCTCCAGCACTGAACTGAATTCATCCCTGCAGCTGAGTATGCATGAGAGATCGTACTGTTAGTGCAAAGAGAAAGCCACCATCAAATGTATTTGGGCTCTGGCTTTCTGGGTCCACCTTCTGAACTGACACTACAATGCCAGTTGCACCTGTGTGACAGAAGGGTGGGGGAGACACTTCTAAAAAGAGGGCATCCTAAAAAGCAGTAGGATTTCACAGTGGCAGCTACTGATACCCACAGCACTATTATGGCTGTAAACTAGGGGTTTGGACTATGACCAGGGAAGTACCTTGAGCAGGTCATGAGGGTGAATGAAGAGTAGGAACATGACACATTTGAGAGGCTGTACCTTTACCAGGAGAAGGAACAACTTACCATCCTCCCTCTGCATTTAACTGAGTGCAATGTGGGTTAAAACCAAGCCAGTAACCTGTGCAGATGCCCTTTGCTCAATAGTAGCCGCACTCATGCACACCCACCACCTGGGATGGTGGAAAGGAGCAAGCTGCCAAGTTAATGGTGTGGGACCTTTGTAAAGGTTTCTGATCTCTCAATGTTCACAGGACAAACCTGGATCTCAGGTGGCTCAGGGAGTAATCTTTTCAGCTGCTGGTGCAGTTTCAAAATTAGCTCAAGTTAACTGACCCCAGGCTTTTTGGTGCACTGGGAAAATAATTGTTTTCACTGTGAGAGCCTTTTGGGGTAACCCAGGAGAGGGAAACAGCAGCAAATTGAGAGTTAAGTAGTACTGGGAATGGAGAGGTCCTTAGGCTGGTCCCAGGCCTCTGACCCAGCTGATAGGAAGATGCAGAACATCTGAAGGAGGTGTAATAGTAACCACCACCTACAAGCCCTCTGTCACCCTTTCTTCACACTTCTCCCACCATTTTAAGCAAGATGTGAAAAGAGGTCTAGTCACCTATTTGCTGTGACATATTTGTTTCTTACTCTAAATAGCCATATAAGCCCAAAGCCAGAAGAGGAGATGACTGAGACTTATGTGGAACATAGATGTCAAAGTCCAGGACCCCAGTCCGCACTCTTCCAAGTTCATCACCCCCATTTTTTCTAAATTAAAGATCTTAAGACATCTAAAATCTTTTTTTCTGCTAATGCCCCCTGTCCAGAGGGTCACCAGCTCAGCATAGTTGAACTTCTCAGTAGCTACTCCAGATTCACCTCGTTAAACTATGCATTGCTTTGCCCCCATGTCTACAAAGAGCAAACTGACAGAGCACACGTAACACATGCTCAGGACTGAGCAGTATGCGAAGTACAGCAGCTGCCTTCACTGTCATTCAAAGCAAATACATGCAAAGTCCACCTGAGCTTCAGGGGGTCCAAGCCCTAAGGATCTCTTATCTCTAAAGAGAGCAGAAACCCTACCCAGGAAGCTATAAGCTAAATATTGATAGGGGAAGATATTTTCCATACTTCCTGCAGAAGTGGTGCTGATACACATAAGATTATCTGGAAGGAGTTTAAAGCAATAGGGTGGAGAATAAGATCCCTTCTCCAGCCCTCCCCTGCTGAATTAACTTCCTGTATGTTTCGCTGTTTTGGATTGGTTTGAGATAGAGGATCTCGTTAGGTATACTCATTGCTGTGTAAGGGATTTCTAAAATACTGGCTTCACAGCCTAATGAAAATACAGTGATTTTCAGAAAAATCAGCAGAACATATTCTCAAAGGATATACAGACCTGATGATTATTGGAGTTTTAATTAAAATAGCAGGTAAAATAAGTATTATGGTGTGTTATTGTTTCTAAGATAACAACAGAATAAAGGTGCCCATTTCTTTCTTGAGTGCAATTTTCTAAATGAAAAAGTAAACATTAATATCTTCAGAGATCTTACTGATCTTGTACTATAATTTAGAAAAAATATCTCTATTAAGGATAGTTATATATGCTTTTTGTTGGAAATGCAATCACAGGATATGCACATAGCTGCAATCTGTAGACAGATTAAGTAAATTAAATCACTCAATGTCTTTTTTCAATAGCTCTAAAGTTAAAAGTAATTTGCAAAGAAAATACTCAGTTTCAATTGGTTTGTAATATCTGTTAATGATCTTTGGAAAAATTTCTGATAACACACGGGAATTCCCTCAGGGACAGGGTTGTGAATAAGTGGATTTTTTTAAGTTTGAGATGTCATTAGCTAGTGATTTCTTTGAAGTAAAAAGCTGTTACGGAATAAATTGCAGAGGTATACAAGTGAACAGGACAATCATTTTTATGAATAGTATACATTATTTCCACTGTGCTTTCTCCCCCCAAAGAAATAATTTACAATCTAACTTGCCATTACAAACATCCTGGAATCACAACTGCTTGTGTATTTTGTGCTTACGGTATGCGTGTGCTCCGTCTTTATACAAAAGTACAGATTGCTGGTGTAAAACTGCTAGTGTAAGTGGTTTGCTCCTTTTAATGTTTTTTTTTCTTTTTTTTTTTCCTCAGTAAAGAGCTTTTTCAACCCACAAGACTGAAAAAACTTCCCATAACTGAAATGACTCCAGCACAGCTATTCCCTAGAAGACATCCACCCTGATTTCTTGTGGGGCCTGTAATACATCTGAAGTTGTAGGTAAGTGCAGTCATGAAAACAGGGGCCTCTATTTTCATGGTACCATGTTAGCACTAACATCTTTTTAAAAGTACAGAGATGAATCAGGTATCTATCACATGTTGCCACAATAAGGTAACATTTCTTAGGACACATAACATCTCCCAGTCTCTGCCCCCATCTGAGGATATCTGAAGTAGAAAAGAATGACAGAGGCACCGCAGACTACACCTGCCCATGGGAAACATGGCTGTGCTTCTGATGTGCAGAGGTGTAATTGAGCCATGGGCAGTTGAGGATGTCTCTGTAGGTGGGTCTGGGTTTAAACAGGGACAGGGGACACTCTGAAGGGATGCTGGTCAGGGTAATGGACTAGGACTCCAGGGCGTGTTGTCATCCAGATCAAAAGATAAGGCTAGTTGCAGTCATTGAGCCTTCGTTTTCCTCACTTTCCTCCAGACCTCTTTTTCCCAATACATTACTGATCTTGGTCTGCTTTTTCCTGATCTGCAGGCAGGGCTTAAGGCACACCATGGTAGCATGAATGCGATTGCTGTCTCCAGGGTTCCCATACAGGAATGGGGGAAAAACAATTTGTTCAGCTCTAGAAAGAGCTGTGAACAGGCACCAGATTGAAAAGCTTCCTAGTCTTTCCTGATCCTCTGAAGGCACAGGGTAGGAATTCATACCTACCCTGATGATCCATTGTAAGTTAGACAGTCCCTCAGTTCCCATAAATAGATGTTCAGTGATGCTCTACAGAATCACAGTACTACACTGAGTCTGAGGGTAGTAATACTCCTGCCTGGCTGCTTCTTAGTGGTCACTGGCATTGGTCAATCCTAAAATGCCTTTACTTTGACAGAGGCCAACACCAGACAATATAAAATGAGTTTTTCCCTCCCCACTGTCTTTAACAGTGTAAGAGTTTACTATGGATGAAAATGCCTTCCTAACCCTGTCTATTGACAGGCATATGCCAAGAACCACTGGGATGATTAGGCATTATTACATAATAGCAGTTAGTAAAACTCTCACAGAATTTTTTTAAGGCTAAGAGCAGCCATTATTATCATCTAATCTGATCTTCTGCATAATACACGCTACAGAATTGAACCCAATCTGAACTTTGTGTGAAGATTTGCTTTTATGCCTAAAATGCCTCCTTACTTACAAATATGATGCTGTTTCTCTCAGTACTATCTAAGTGACAGCAAGTTCCATTAATTAACTGCACATTGTTTGGAAAAACAATACCTCTTATCCATTTGAAACTTGATACCTCTTCGTTTCACCTTGCAGGGTAGGAAAGGTTTGTTTTTTTTTTTTCCTTTGTTGCTAATTAGGTTGGAAGATCACGAGGGCGAAATGTTGTTTATATTATAGTCATGCTTAAGGAGAGCTCTGACGAAGCCTGGGGATCCCATTGCACAAAGTGAGGGAGACTGTGCAAGCCCTTCAGAGCTGAAGCTATTTGAATCGACAAATGGCACATTTTCGTGGGAGCTGTGTGATTTAACTGGAAAGATTGTCAGGCAAATCAATGGATTTGTACCTCTGAATCACCTATGCTTTTCTGAAAAACTCATCCAAAGTATGAAAAAAAAAGGTATGGAAAAATTAAGTTTCTAAAACTGAGGCCAAAAAAAGAGATTAGGATATAGTCAGCAAACAAATAATATGTAGCTCTGTGTGATGTCCGCTGCCATTGGTCACATTGGTCTTTGGTGGCTACAAGTCCTCTGAGGAGAATGGGACACACTGAGCAAAATATTGTCAATGTCTGCTTCATGCAAGGGCCCAAAGCCTTCCAGAACTGTTAGGGTCCAAGGACATCTTCTAGATTATCCCAGGCAACAGCACTTGTTCCAAGCTTATGGAGAGGACTCATGTAGAATTTGCAGTCCCATGAAGGTGAATCTTCCCTGAGAGAGAAGCTGGTGCTTGTGTTCTTTATTCTCAAGAAATTTCCCATCCTTTTGGCTTTTATCATTTTTATCACCATTCTCTAGACTTGTTCTATTTCTGTTTTCTTTTTTTCAGGGTTGAGGTGACCAAATCTGAAGACAGTATTCAAAGTAAGGATGTGCCACTGATTTATATAATAGCATTATAATATTTTCCATATTATTCTCTAAAACTCTTTTCTTCGTACAAACCCCATAAGATTCTTTTTAATTCTTTGAACTACAGTGCCTTTTAACATCTGTAGTTTACTCTGATCAGATTTTGACAAAGGAATAAAAGGCTCCATTTTTCACATAGAATTTTATTTATTGTTTGAACTTTAGAAGAGAAATTGGTTAACTTACAATTTTAAATTCTTGGCAACGTAGATCATTGGGCAAGGACTTAATTATCAACCCTTCTATGCTTTCTGTAGAAATGTGTGAGGCTGAAAGTTAGTGCACAAGGTCTTGGCTTAATAGACTTGTCTTTTGTTTTATAAACAAAGCAAAAGACTTAACTGGAGTTGCCAGCATTCCCAAAGATGTCAGAAATGTCATTCACCTGTAACCCCTTCCTGATGAAACGTGCTAGGACAGTGCATTTACATTACAACCAGGACCATGCACAAGTACAAGCAGTACCTGAGTTCTGTGGTCTCCTGTTTATTGTACCACACACCCCCATGCCAGGTCAAGGGACGACCCTTTTGAAAGTGAAGTGCTTGATGACTGCAGAGGGTGAGGATCTCACTCTTGTGTCACAGCTGGGTGTTAAACCTTCATCAGTGTATTAGAAAAAGCTCAGGGAAAACAGTTACATCTATTCTTATTGCCTAAGACACTTCCTGCAGCTACTGCCTTTCCTTAGAGCTACCAATCCAAGTGCTGACCTTGTCTGACCCTACTTATGTTGTAAAAGCTGACAAGATCACAGCCTGAAGCAGTATAGCCACAGGCTCAATACTGGCTACCAAAAAGTCTGTTTAGTATTTTCAAGAAACGCTGTTCTAAAGATTTGCAATACCTGCTGTTAGATATATGGACAACACCAACACACAGCCCTGACCCCTGAACATTCAGCCCCACTTACACAGAAATCTGTGCCTCTCAAGGGGCCAACACTGAGCTGCCACAACATAGTGATTCCCTACCTGCAAGTGAGCTGGAATCTAAGCACCATTTGAGCATATACACTCAGATATTGGGTAAAACTATTTAAAAACTACAGTTGTGAGTTCAGAATTCATTGTTTGCTTCTTTCATCTGTTGCATTACTGCTTTAGCAATAGAAAAAGTTCTGCCACTAAATATATAAATATATAAATAGATATATATATTTATTTTAGTGTAGAGAATCTACTTCATTCTTCTGTGACCAAAGCAGTTTTTCATTAGAAGGTATTTTTAGATGAACTGTAAGTTTCTTCCCCAGCAAACATTTTGGCTCCGCTGTATGAAAGCAAATGCACATTACTCAGGATATCTCAAAGGCTAAACACAGGTTTAAATATCCAAGAAATATTAAGGGACCAATCTGGTTTAATTGTATATACATTCATACACACTATACAATAATAGTTCTCGCAGAATGGTTTGGTGTGTTTGGGTTTTTTGGTTTTGTTTTGTTTTTTCATTTTAGAATAACAAAGACATGGAAAAGATGTTGAAGTCCTATTGTTCCTGTTGGAAACTTCTGCTGACTACAGCATGAGCTGGATTGGGCCCAGAGAAACCAAATACACGCAAGTAACAATGAGTTGGCCATACAAGCAAGGAAAATCACAGATAACAGGTGCACACAAATTAGCAATGTACCTTTTACATTGTCCAGTACAGCCCTCTGACACCATGAGATTGTTTCCTATGGCATATTTTCAGTTGTTTTGTGTGCCTAGATTAAATGTCCTAAGTGATGCCATGTCCCCAGGGATAGATTGTGCTGTCTAGAGTATCTTGTTGTCAGAAGTTGTTTTTTTTCCCTTTCTTAACATCATCATATTTCTTCTAGTTACATCCCTTTGCAAACTCCTTATTTTCCTTCACTGATGCAATTTTCTCCCAGTATCTTTTAACTACTGTGTTTAGTTAGCATAAAGCCAACCCACAGCTATTTAGATCATATAATCTTCCCTAACAAATCAGTCCTTTCAGTCTCCTGGTTATTCCTTCTTTCCTCTTGTCACACTCCTGCCTGTCAGTACCTTTTTTAGTTCTGAGATTTTAAAGAAGTGATGCATTTCTCTGAACTAATGACAGATTCAGTATAGAGCTGAGCAACCTCAATGTCTTCTCACTGAAAACCCCTCCTGATGTGCCTAGGGAAAGCTGCCAGCAGTCTGGACAGACACACAGGTAGTAAGTATCCTGCTCAAACCACTTCCCTTGTGCCACTTATTCTATTGTCCAACAAAACCCTGTTAAAACAGTTAACATAGTAGTTAAAACCCCCACAAATACTTGTCATTACAGAGTGATTTTATTTCTCACAATATTAGGACATAAATGTAGTACAGATAAAAAACTCTTTTGTTACTGTTGATGAGATTTTCTAACTCCTGGTCATGGACATCACAGGCTAAAAATTAAGGAAAATGCCATCTTCCATAACTATATCTGAGTGTTAGAAGGGTACATCGTAGAAAGTAATTATAAACATAGTCACAAGCCTGTCCGTTCACTTCAGGCAATAAATTCTGATCAACAAACAACACTCCTTTAGTGCTAAATGAGATCTTGGTTGTAATTGAATGTCTTTACCTTTGTGTTCTGTTGGATTGGAGGAATATAATTTTAATCTGCTCTCTTTAAATTTTCATTAAGGAATGTTTCAGCTACCTGCAGCCTCATCTGATGGTGTTTAATGTTTATCAGCCAGCTCGGTCTTCCGTGTACTAGCAGAGGCTTCTTTGAATTGGTCAACTCTATGGAACATTGTTTTCAAGTTTAATGTACTCGGAATCAACCTTTTAAAACAATGGCATCTCTAAAGACAGTTCATATACATGGCGCACACATACATGCATGCATTTATACGTACATGTATGTGTATGCATATATACGCATAAGCGAACACATGCACAGAAACGATAATCTTCACCTTCTTGAAATCATTACAGCTAGTATTAACATAAATGTGCTGTTAAATTGGCAGTGTTATACATTTTTGTTGGAGTTTACTCCTGTAACATAAAATCAGAAAGATAAGCTGTGAAACTCATGCAGCTGATGACATAATGCTAGGATCTCGTGATGCTGAATCTCATATTTCTAGGAGTGTGGGATGGATGTTCCGTGCTGAAATAATTATACTGCCTATTGCAATATATGTTGCCTTGTTTTCATGTGGGCACTGAGATGTTCAAACCATTAAATGTATATCGTATAATGAGTCCTGCATTTCTTATTTATTCTAAAGAAGGCATTAATTTTCCACTGTTGTTTTATTGTATAATAAAGCCAGCTACTCTAAGAATCTGTGATGAACATAGGAATAATCTGTGACAATATGCAAATTTACATTTAATAATGATGTCCAAATGTACATATGTGCATATAAATATGCATATATGTATATACAAACACACATAGAGAGACATATACACAAATTAAATGGAAGCGATTAGAATGTGGCAGAAATAGATTCAAAGATTACCTGTTATGGCTGTGTGAAGGGGTAATTTGAGCTATAAAGACATGCAAGAAAGCATAGCTCAATACACTCCATTGGCTCGTTCCCATTATGCTCAACAGTGACAGGCTGTATGCTAAGACGGGGTACCAGCAGACATTCGTAATGACAGCTGGTTCAAAACAGAGCTTTCAAAATAGTGCAACACCCCTAACTTCCTTCCAAATCTTGGTGTTTGCCAGCACTTAACTGAGGCTGGTTCTTAAGGTCAGATATTCAGATTAAAGTTATTCGGAAATAATCTGTTTTTTTATGTTTGAACTGTATATATATTCAACTTAGGCTCTGTTGCCTGTGAATTTGCATTTGAGCTCACAAATGGATTATTCTTGGCTACTACCTGCAAAAATGATGGATGTTTCTCCCTGATACCATGACCTATTTGCCTGAGATTGTGTTCTATTGAGTTCTTCTCTCTCCTGTGGGCTATATAAACCCAAGATCCAGACAGTAGCTGTTTCTTTTTACTGAGACAAAAAAAAACTCCCTCATCCTCTGTATTGAGAAATGGAGGAAAAGTGGCTTCCCTTTAACGTCACCCACATCACACCCACTATGCTCAGCCAACTAGGAACACAGCAGAAAAATACTTCAGTTGTCCTGTGTGACTTTTCCTGGTGGATGCATATAGAATCTGGAAATAAACACGTTCCTCCTTTGCAAGGAAGTGCAAACAGAGTTTATCTATTTGCATTTGAACTCGGTGAAACACAAAAAGGGCCAGAAAGCAAGCTTGAAGATAAGACATGAATATAAGTAAAGCTAAATTTCACTAAACTAAATTCAAGTGAAATGTGCCACATCGTTATAATTACTACATAGAACATGAGCTAATTAATTGTTATGCTGTGCTGGTGAAATAGTTCTGTATTCCATATAGGGCAAATAGAGGAGTTTATCCTGGGATGCTATTGACTTTGCTGAGAAGCCAGTATGTGGGGAGCATGCCATGAAGAACCTTGTGAAAATTAGGCTGGCAAACTGATTTGATCTTAGAAATTACTTTTCAGGGTGGTTAGAAAAATATTTTAAATCTGTAATAAATTTTAGATGTAGCACTGGGCAACTAAATGTGTGCAGTGTGTCCAAAATAGTTTTTCATTTACCATATCACTTGGGGACCCCAAGGGATAAGTATCAGACCTTCAGAGGAATTCAGGCAGCTAAATATGCTGCTGTTTGCGAATCTTCAGAACTGCCTGGAAACTTTTCTACAGATGAAACCAAGGACACCTGGACATCAGGGTGCTTCAGAAAAGCATTGACCAGGTGCCTATGAGTCTCTTGGGGAACTGACTCATTTTAGGAGTATTGACCCTGCTTCAGAGGTGCCTCTGGGGGATGTTGAAGGAAATAGGATGAGACTGTGCTTATTTCTGGACGAGATATGGGTCTCTTGGAAACCAGAAGGCTTGTGCAGGTCTGCTTCCCTGCAGCAGGCTTGCCTGACTTACTGATACCCATCCTGTTAGCTCCAGCATGGTACATGTGAGTAGTGTGGGCCACGCACTCTGGCTGGCGATGCTCCTGTTTGCCATCAGCCTTCTCTCCTGGATCAGGGCCGCTACCGATTGCTGAGGGGTGGCCAGGAGCAGCTCCCTCTGGTGAACCTCTTTTGTGCTTTTATCTCACTCTTCTTGGCAGTGAGCTGCCACTGGCTCCCAGCCATGGCCCTCTCACCCTCCCCAGTGCCCAGCTTGCATGCTCAGCCAGGGCCTAACATCTCTTCCAGCAGCTGGCCCTACTTTTCCTCCACAGCTGGCTGCTGCCCCCTACTGTGGTAATTATTATTTATTATGGATATTCTGTGCACATTATGTGTCCGGAGTCCAGGACTGTCTGAATCACTACCAGGGTCCCACTGTGTGGGCAGAAACATGCAGTTGAAACACAGTTGTTCTACATTGGTATTCACCCGACTCATACAGGGAGATACTGAGGGGGAAAGAGTGAAGGTGGCTTTTGGCACCTTTTAGCACTATCTGATGTGACATGTGTGCTCTGTCTTGTGTTACATGAATCCAGCAACGGCACAGCTGAGTGCAGAAGAGCTTTTTCTCCACCTTGCTATCAATGACAGTTCTCCTGCTATTGTTGCTATTTAGCAAGAAACACCTGAGGTGTTTTCCAAAAGTCATGGCTGCTGTCACAGTTTAACTCCCTGCTCCTCTGAATACAGATCCTGCTTGGTTTTCAGCTGCTGTCATGATATAATACCCTTAGACCACAGCATGGTTATATGGGATATAATTTTTGTTCCTCTTTCTCTCCTACACTTTCTTCTCTGGGATTCTCTGTTCATGCTGGTTCCTTTGTGCATGCATCCTTCTTCATGCACTTCACCCTTCCTCCTCACCCTGCTTCCCTGAAAATAGCACTCCCAGTTAAAAACAGACGAACTTTTAACACCCACAACGTAGTGTGCAGGCAAAAGCACCTGGATGAAGAAGCAGTTTCTATACATTCAGAAAAATACAGAATCCTAGACATATTTCACATGTATATGTACATTGTGAGAGGTGAGTTCTCAGCTGTGGTGGTCAGGGTTGTCTCTGTTCAAGAAGATAAAGCAATATGAAGCAATAATGCTTCATGGCAGCTGAGGATCTGTCCCAGTATGTAAATGTAAATATCTATTTTTACAAGCCCTCCTACAGTTTGCTTAAAAAAAGAAAAAAAAAAGCTTTCTTTTTTAGACACTGAAAACATACCAGCCAGTCAGAAATGTCCCACTTTCTATATTTTGTCTAATTCCTACCCCTGACTTACTTTGAAAGCTTTCAAAATCTAACAAATTCAAAAGAGACAGAGTGAATTAAAACTGATGTAACTTTGCCTTTAGTGCACTGGGCCTGTAGGAACTGAAAAAAAAAAAACCAGGAGAGAAACTGAAAAGGTATGAAGCCATGTATATCCCAATAATTGGAAATCTTTGATTGTAAGTGGGCTCACCAAACCCAGCAAAATTCCCACTGTCCTATTACTTATAATCTTCTGCCCTTTCAGCTAGATGCAGCAAGTCAATATTAAGAGCAAAAGCTCACATAATGTAATCTCTACATCAGAGCTCTTACTGCCATGAATCACTTTTCAAATTGTTTTGAGTTTACATTTAATTGCTTCCTTTGCATGCTTTGTGTATACATGCACTCCTCCCACCCCCACTATGTTGTACGTAACTGTTATGTAGGCTGGAGCAATAGTCTTTGGATATGGCGTATTCAAACCTCAGCTCAAGGAGTTCAGGAACTGATTTGTCCTCTTTTAAGATGGGAAACACATGTGTGACTTGGATCCAGATCTTGGGGTGGATTCTGGATATGCTGATTTGAATGCGTTAGAGTTTGGGATTCAGACTCGTTTATTTGTTATGACACCAGTCTTAACACCTTCTACTGGGTGTTCACCTTTTCACTCACTAAAAAGAGAAATGCTTCCCATATTCGTTTCCTCTAGACTGATTTGTAATTAATTCTAGGAACAAATAATCTTCAAGATACTTTTCACAGTTTTATTTCTTAATGTAATCTATGACAATTGCTTTCAGGTGACCTCTGCAAAATCTTTTGAACCTTTGGATCTCTTAGTCACCTTCATCTGAGAAATGCCTGTTATCCCACTCTCCCTCTGAAGGCTGCTCCACTGTTTTCTCAAGGTACCCAATCCTACAGGGCAGTACTTTTCTCCCTTGTAACAGCCTCAGTGGTTTGAGAGACGGAAGAACACCATCATGGGGTGTTCCTGTCCAACAAACTCTCTCTTGAGCTGCTGTTCAGAACTGGTTTCTTGGGCTCCCTAAAACTGTGGTAAACTTCAAAGCTCTGCAATTTGCAGGATTTTCCTGATCCCTTTTTGAAGACAGGCAACATAATAGGGTTTCCTAGCTTTTTTGTGCTGCTGCATTTTCCGAGGGAAGAAGGCATCCCCTTGTCAGTGTCTTGGCTTTTTTTTCACTTTATTTCCCCTCAGAACTCCCAGATGAACACCATCCGGTTGCGGTGATTTACTGCACTTGAGTTTCTCAAGTTACTCTACAACTTCCTCCTTAGAGACTTCAATCTGTATAAAGGCCACACTCTGATTTTCTTTGCAAAGTGCCTTTGGCACAGGAATTTCTACATGACTCTCAGAAGCAGACATAGTGCAAGAGATTCATTTAACTCCTCTGTTAGCTTGTTGCACTCTTCTCCTGACCCACTTTGTATGGTTTTGTGGGGATCTCTGGGGTGTTTTGGTGTGTAATCCAGCCTAAGATTTACATTCACCATCAGGTGAGGCTTGGCTCTCAGCTGGTGTTCTTTTGCTGTTCTGCTGAAGGATATTTCTGCATATGACTACAGTCACTCTCTTCACATCCTATTTGGCTGTTTTATTAAGCCCAATACCACTCCTCTGCACTACATCTGTCACAGATGGGTTAAATCCTCACTGTTCAAATCCAAACTGGCACTGTCACTAGGAAGATGTTCAGATGAAGAGCTCATTGTGCAAGAGCCCTCTCTTCCAGCATTGTGGCAAGCAACTGCCTGGTATGTTATGGCAAAAGGACAGGCAAGTGCTCAGCACCACAATATAGGAGGAGGGGGCCCATATTCTAGCCCATGGCCTGGCCCTCAGCCAAGACTGAAGAACCCTTTACTCCCTTACCTTTGATAAAGGGAAGCCAGAGGGCTGCAGCAATCTTGTCTCTTTTCCCCTCTTTCTTCTGTATATCTATTTCTGTTTCTTCCCACCCCCTTTCTGTTTTAAGGAAGACAGAAAGCGCCGTATGGCCAATCTAATCTTTAATGATTGTGAAGGACAGAACTAGGACACCAGAAATGGGGCAAATATCTCTGTGTCCTGTTTTAGTCTCTGGACGCTGTAGCTGGCTTTCAGTCCAGATGTTTCAAAAGAAGTTCAGCTCTATGAAAACATGTGTTTGCAAACACTACTGAGCTTTGTGAGATAAAACTTATTCAATGAACTTTAATGACTGTTACCTGGTGTTTTTATAGAATCAGAGCCCAGACACTAGCTTAATTTGTATTATAGTAACTAAAGATACATATACCTGACTTGGGATATGGACAAACATCCCTTTAATATGGGATAGATATGAGATCGACATTGACTATAATTGCCTAAGGCACAGATATGGAAACTATATCTGAAACTAGTTCCATGGCTTCATCCATCAATGATAAAAGTCTTTCTGCTGTTGTTGAGGTTGTCCTAGCTTTCAGAAAGGGTGGTGGGTATCCTATTTCTCTAAATTTCTTATTTCAAGTGAAGAAGAAATATCTGACACCAAACAGCTCTCCTCTCTCATTGGCTTTTGGGAATAGATAAAAGAGCCTGAACTTCCTAACCTTTCTAGGTTGATGTTAAATATGTCTCAAGATCCATAATTCCAGAGCTGCCAGTCAGAGTTCAGCCTATGAAATCTATGTTAAATACAAACGGACACGGTCACACACAGCAAATCAACATAAATAAAGAAAAAACCCTTAGAAATAAATTAGGTCCTTAATTTCCCAAAGTTCGGAAATTCATATACAAAGCAAAGTTCGTTACAACTTGCTATAGCTATCTCACAATTAGCTCTCTAACCTCAGGTGATTCTTCTTTCTCTGTCTGCTGCAGATGGAAACTCACTTTGATCAGGTATTTCATGTGTCTGTTTTATGATGGTATCTCAGATGTCCAGAGTAAAATAGGTCTCTGTTGCTGGTGGAGTCTCTCTGTCTTGACTGCAGAAGGAATGTGGGCAATTGCCTTAGATCAAATCACTAAGGTGACATTATCCCATTGTCAATGTCTTAGTTCATTGATATTTTTAATTTAATCTTGTACTATTCTGATTTGATGTATATTTATTCTTTTACTGTAGTCCACAATAATGACAATGCCTCCCAAATATCTCACTTCTAGTCTGTTTTTACTGAAATTCAGATTTTCTGCTTTACATGATGTAAAGAAAAATGCTACTTTCTTGGTCTAATTTTCATCACCTATAGGTGTTCCCATTTTATGTTCCCATATTTTGACTAAACACAGTGATATACTAAGATCCCACTTAACAGTGCATGATCAAAATCTCAGCAAAATGGCCTTGTAGTGCAGTACAAAGTTAAGAAACAGAGAATAAACTGTAGATACAATTTTTAAGATGTTTTTTCTACTTGATATAACCAGTTTTGTATTATTATAATATTACATTGACAGAATATATCACAATACATTTTCAAATAAGTTTGAAAGTATGATCTCAGTGGACAGAACAAATATAATGCATGGATATTTATAAAATACGGTTAGCATTAACTAAGTGAAGTAATTGAGACCATACTATACAAGACTTAAGGCAAGTTCTATTTCCCCATTTTTGAGCCCTGCCTTCTCACAAAACAAGCAAGTTACACAAATGCCAATAAATAAGTTTCTGAGAGATAGATAGACATCTTTCAGAAACCTTTAGGAAAGGACACCCAAATGTATACAAAACATGAAAAGAAAAGTATCTCTTCATGTTAGTAAAAAGAAGACAACAATCCTAACAAAACAGCAAGGCAAATCTTGGCCCTTTATTTTCATCAGATATTGAAAAGCCAGTTACATGGCTCTTCTGGTGACAGAAGACTATCTCTTATCTCTAATGATGTTAACAAGGTGCAAAACATAGCAACCTTAGGTTTGGGTTTTGGGCTCCATTTTAAGTCTGCTTAACCTGTGGAATGTGGGTGGGGACAAGCTGGTCACTTCTCAAAACTCTGCATTGCCAATTGTTTTTTCTCATTAAAACCTGTCTGCTGTTCTCTTTTGCTAATACCTTCCTCCATCTTTAAGATACAGAAGTAATTTTTGCTGCCTTGGGTTCTAGTTCACCTGTCAATGGTCTGATCATTCTCAAAACAAGCATTCTGAATACTATTGCATCACCTCACCATTTTACTACACTTTAACCAGGAATGTGCACCACCTTCCTCTCCTTTTCATGGGATTTTTGCCATGACTCTACAAAATCTTACCTTCCCACAGGATAGGGCAGATAGTGCCCAGAAGCACTGCCTCCTGTGTTAATCAGGCTTCTAGTCTATCTTCTCAACCATTCACCCATGTCTCTGTATCTCTTTCTTCATGGAACTATAAGAAACCTAGACAGGATGGATTTTTTGGAGAGTGCCTTTGCATTTCCTTCCTTGCACATATCTGCATAGTCCCATACAATAATGCATATATTTATTTCTTATGTATAAGAAATATCCATAAGCAAATAACAATCACTATCATCACCTTCTTTGTGGGTATCAGTGTTGTGTAGGTGAACCAAGAGATAAAGCTTATTGTAAAGTAATGGGGGTTCTTTTCAAATCAAGTAAAAACTATGTTGAAACATCCCATAATTGAGAATATTTGCAGGGATGATTACCTCTTCACAGTATTCAATATACTGCTCACTTTTGTCAGTAGGAGCTACTTTCTGAGGGAACACTACCAAGCGGAAGAAATCTCCTGTGGCATAAGCATGAATTTTGGTACAAAATGAGTGATTAGAAAACACATTTCAGCTGGTGTAGAAAATACAGGTTTGCAAGAAATGAACCTTGAACACAAACAGAATTGTTTGGTTAACATCTCCTCTACCCATTGTGTGATTCATGGTTATCTTGTGTCTGCAGAATTTTCATGAACACTGGAAAATTTTGCCAAAGCTAAGATCATGTCAGGACTTTGGCAGAAATTTATTACTTGCTCATGCATTTGAGTCCAGACAACAGTTCCTCATTTGCTCACAAAAGTTTTCCTGATTTATCTATCACCTCTGGAGTCTTTGATATTTAGGAAAGTTCTGACACAAATTTTGATGTGGAAAAGAGATCTTAATGACAGATGTACTATTCATTAGGGACTGTAGTGATAGGACAAGGGGTAACGGGTTCAAACTTAAACAGCAGAGGTTTAGATTTGATATAAGGAAGAAATTCTTTACTGTGAGGGTGGTGAGGCACTGGAATGGGTTGCCCAGGGAGGTAGTGAATGCTCCATCCCTGGCAGTGTTCAAGGCCAGATTGGATGAAGCCTTGGGTGATATGGTTTAGTGTGAGGTGTCCCTGCCCATGGCAGGGGGGTTGGAATTAGATAATCTTAAGGTCCTTTCCAACCCTAACTATTCTATGATTCTATGATTCTATGTACGTACCCCTGAAGAGTTACAATGCAATTTTAGCTTGCAATTCTCTGTTCAAGGAGGAATTTTTCTTAAATTTCATATGTGAATGTCACAGTTTAGAGCCATTTATAAAATCTGTGAGTCTTGCCACTGGCTCTGAACATTACTGTACTTGGGGGGACCCATGACAGTCATGTAATCTCAAAGTGGCACCTTGGAAAAACAGTTTTTAGTCTCCTTTTTCTCCCTATAGATCCTTAAAAAATGAAAATCTATGTGATCTGTTTCTCATACAAAGAGTTGAAAATTCAGCTATGGATCAAAGATTAGAGCATATGCCTATTATTGTGGCTGCCAGTTAACTGATCCAAATATTTAACTCTTTAAAGAAATAGAGGGTCAGCAGCTTTCTGAATAATTGTTTCCAGACTGTCTTTTGTTGGTTGTATTTCTCTATCACATTCAACTTCAATTGCTGCTGTAATTTATCTCCTCTCCACAGACTAACTTTACTAAATTCACATGCTAGTATTTGAGTCACTTGTGCTTAGACAAATCCAGAGCATGCGTCATTATCATTGATTGTTTTTTATGGTGCCTCACAGACTAAATGAGAAAAAACAGTGCCATCCCAACACCTGCCTGTAGCCTTTTGTTGTGCTAGGAAGCATGTAGAGGAAGAAACTGGACCAGAAATAACAGAAAAATAAATTAAGGTATGTGCTAATGTTTTTGTAAGCTTATCTTCACTTGGGTGTCAACAGTCAGAAACAGGGGGTGTTTTGCTGACAGCCACAGTTGCCAGCGTAGTGCTGTGTTGTGAGTATACTCTTCTTCACCCTTCTTCTGTGTTGTACTTCCTTGTCTTTCAGCCTTGCCTTAATGAAGAAGAATACTTTAGAGGTGGTTTGATCATGTCTTTTGTCCCACTCTGGTGGGCAATACCTGACCTTCAAGCCCCTCAGAGAAAGGATTTTGTGTTGGAGGCAGCAGAACCAGCCACACCTTCAGTGCTTCCTCCTGGAGAGTCACCAACCACTGTCTACTGCATGCTCTCACATACTGTGTCAGTCTGGCTGCTTCACCAACCTCCTTCCATCTTGGTGCAGTTGCAAACCAAACGGTCATTATCTAAAATGATGGCAAAAATGGTGTATGGATTTTACTTTTAGCTGATTTTAAGCTGAAAAATAAAAAACATTTCAACTCTATGTGTATTCCAAATTTAGTAAGGGTTATTCAGTACCAATAGGCCCTACTTCATCAAATGACCAAGCCTCAAGTTCAGTATTTTCCACAGCAGGAGCTTGATTTTAGTGAAAAGAGCAATGTGTGAATTTAAAATAAAAAAGGCCAAAGAGACAAAGTGGTAAAGGACACACTCTAGACCTTTAGCATCTCCTCAGAAGGAATGATAAACACCTCTTTTTGGCCAAGTCTACTTTCCTACACCTTTCTGAAGAGAAGTAGTGGAGAGTGATATTTATTATGTGTTGGGGTGAAGGCAGGGAATGTTTTCCACCATTTAAAAAAATAAAATCCAGAATTTATGGGAGTTTGAAAAGCAATTTCCTTTTAAGGTGCAAATTCCTAATTTGCCACATAAAAGTACAGGAATTAAGTGCTAAATCCTTCTTTGCCAGTGAGACCTGTGAAAGGAGGTATGAAAAAAGAGTTACTGTTAGGTTTCTATTCATGTATCCTGAAAGCCAATGTATGCAAAAGTGCACTGAAACAGCCCTGATTTTTTCAAAGCCTTCCTGCCGTTCTGACTGACTTTTAAAAAATGAACCCTTGTCTGGTTTTATTTGTGTGGTGGGTTCTGATTTTGTTCTGCCTGTACTGTATCACTTTTCTCTCCTCACCATTAATCTCCCACGAATGTTCCCCAGGGCACACAGTTCTCCCTTTTCTGCATGGAGAGTTTCTATTGAAATTAATGGACATTCTTCTCATGGGTGGAGGGAAGAATACACCCTCATATCAGCCCTGCAGCAAAAGAAGATTATTCATTGAAAGGAAGCGTTAGTCTCACTCCTCAAAACCCAAGGTCTAGCCGGACAGATTATAGCACGAGATCCCAACAGGAGGTCTAGTACAGAAGTGAGAATTACTTGTGCAAATGAAAACAAAAGCTAGAACAGAAGACTTTAAATGTTGGAACAAAACCCCATGGAAAGTCAGTGGTTGTACTCTGTGATGAAGTGCACTGTCCCAAACCTAATTTTAGGGAAGATACATTCAGTAGAATACGATGCAGTGAAGATAACCATAAGTGACCTGCAGAACCAGGCATGGTCATGAGAACAGCACAGCACCAAAGACTAGTTTGATCTGTAAAGAGGTGTTGCAGATTGGCCAGGGGTGCTGGGCCTCTCAAATAAGGGTATATTGTGCTGTGCAGATGTATCACCTCATTTGGAACCTGGGCTCGGGAACTCAGGCATCTTTAACACAGTTGTTCGTTGCACAATATAGACATGCTAATAAGTCTTATACCCCTTAGAGGCTTAAATGGAAAAGTCTTATGTTCTTTCACAGAGAACTCTTTAATGAATTAAAGAGGGTGTTGACAACCTTCAAGCGGAGCTGCATAAATTCTCATAGGAAGGATGGTAGCTACAATGTTGGGTCTTGAAGCAGGAGGATGACCTTTTAAAACATACCACTGCATCTAAGTTTAGTAAAACAAACACATTATATTTAAGTAGACTATGGAAAGGTAAATACACTCCAGGATTGGCCCTGAGCAATTTAAGTTACAGTAATGCTACTGGCACATTTTGAATAGATCATTGCTGTAGATACTATAATCAAGGCAAGGAGATGATAGAATTTAATATGCATAGGAGAAAGTTAGGGGATAAAAAGCTCTCCTTCCTCAAAGGTATTTTCAAGAATGAATCTCTCCTCCACCTTGTAGTTCAAAGAAAAAACCAAGCTTCTCTAAAGAAGCGTTACATGGATGTGTTAGGCTACTCCAATATTTTTAAGTCTTTGAGATATTTCATGGAGGAGTCCTACTTGCAAGGATGTCTCCTTCTGCTGTGCCTCTTTGCTTTTCTTGATGCCTTGTTTTATGAAGTGCTGGAAAGGGTGATAAAAGTTGCAGAACCACAGAGGTGGCCAAGTAGGGATTTCTTGTGTATTTACAGTTTGTGAAACCATGATTGTTGTATAATTAACATGCAGGTTACCCTTGGATTTTCAGTTTCAGCAGCCAATGTGTTTTTAATGTTTAAATTCGATTTAAGCATCTCTGGCGAAGCTCTGCTATTCATTGGTACATATTTGTATTTTGGTTGAAGATTATACACACATCTATAAAGATGATTACTTTAAACAGTTCTCTGTCTGCTCCTTACACCAAACCTAGAACACTTGCTGTAAGATTAGCCTTGTCAAATTTACTTAAAGTGACCAGGCAAATACATACAACTAATTTTGTTATAGGCAAAATTAACTAATGCTCTTTTTTCATGGTGAGGTGCTGTAATGATTTTATATAACAGTCAAACTATTTAAATACTAATGCTGCCTTCATGCTGTAATCACCATTCCAGTCAGATGTCATTTTAGTAGCCTATAGGGAATTCCATCCCTTAATTATTCTTCAATACACAAACCAAGCGTTCTTTAATTGGTGTAAATTGAACAGTGTTCTAACGCAAACAAGGAGAGGACAAACTAATCAATGATTCTGTGCATGTCTATTGGAAAGCTATTGCCATTAGATCAAGTAACAAATCCTCTACTCCATTAGCTTCAGAGGAATGATGGGGGAAAAATACTGCTAATGCTACTTCTTGTTATCAATCAGTAGAGGAAAGGGTGTAGCAAACCCTAGAGTGGAACTCTAGCTTTTCTTGTGCTCATAGAAATTTAAAAGATGAAGATATTCTGACTTCAGAGTCTGCAGTCATATGTCTTTGATGGGGGCTTGTCTGGAAACAATGTGTTTTTATCCTTGGCTGCCTCTGGTCGTGTGGCATGGGTTTTATTTTTCTCTTTTAAATAAGCGACTCTTGAATGATAACATAACTTTTTTTCAACTTGTCAGGAAATTTTTGGTGAATTTTCTGGCTCTCTCAGGCTATGCTCCATATATTCATATGTATTCACTACTGCAGCACAACATAAATTGGGTGGCTCTCCCGTCTCTTTTTTTAATACAATCTGGAATAAAGGTGCTGTATTTAAGAAACAGATGAAAAATCCTTCTCATAAATGTGTCATACTCACTTTTCATTCTTGTCTCTTTTTATCAGTTCTCTAAAACTGATTATTTATCACTGGAGAGAGAAGAAAAAAAATGTAAAAGGCCCATTACAAACCTCTGGCCCAGATCTGCCAGTCTTACAGTTTTAGTTAGTGTGGAAAGTGAAACTCTTCTGGAAAGAAATATACTGGCTATGGATGTTCACTTTTTAATCTATTTGTTTTTGATATAATATGTTATTTACTGTTTAAGGACCTTTCATGTTGGTTTAAATTGAAGTTTTTAAAACTAGTCTAGCAGAAAAAGCTCTAAGTGACATAGACTCAGTGGAGAAATACAGCATCTTCTACAGACAGCCTTTGTTCACCACATTACAGTTGAAAGAATTGTAGAGCAGGCTCGGTAGATAACCCACCTTCTTAAAACAAGAGGGTTTCTAATTTTCACACGTGCTAATCACAGACACATTACTTCGCTCTGTGTACCAGACCCCTCAGGGCTGGCTCTAGGTTTTGCTGTGAAGTCACATGTGTGGGGCCTGAGGCACTTTTGCATGATGCCTGCAGCTGGAGAGTGTGAGATTTGGGTTTGTTTTTTCTTTCTTTCTCTCTTTCTTTTTTTTTTTTTTCCCTTTTGCCAGTTGGGATTCTCTAACTGGCTCCGTTGTCATGGATGACTGGCTTGGGCAGTAAGGAAGAGAGCAGCACTAAAGTAATTGCTCTCTCTGTTTCCTACTTATTTGTGATGAGGATGAAGATGCAGCAATATGTGTTTTCTGAGGGAAAAGGAGCTGCTCCCCTTGCCTATTTTCCCTAACCAGTGTACTTGAATTCGAAGTAATGAATTCCCCTCTGTTTTCCTAATTTTGCTTCTTTGTTGGTTGGCTTTTGTGTATGGTTATGTTATTCCTCAAAAAAGTAGTGTCCAGTCTGATTTAAGGCGTCTTCTCTCTGTTACAGTTCAGCGTCCCCAGTGGTAGTTATAAAATTGATGCTGATGCCAGCAAGTGACTATGACACTTGCAGTGGGTTTTATTGAGTGCTGAAGGGGCTTTTCAAGAGTGATAAGCTCCTTCTTTGCTCCTTACTCTGCTGAGAGCATGTTCTGAAAGGCAGGGGGTACTTTGGAGTCTGTGTCTGCTTCTTTCTTTTTGGAGATTTGGACCCTGAAACAAAGGGATATCAAGCACCTAGGGCCCAAGAGTCTGGGAGGCACCCAAATAAAGCTCTTGGGGCTGCTGTGGGTTTCAGGTGGGATACATACTTACTTAGAGATGACAACACACAGTCTGTGGAGTCCGCCTCTGTCATGTTGTATAAAACAGAGACCTTTTACGTTGCCACACTATGCTGATGAAAAAACTTTATCAAAACAGACTGTTAGATCAGGATTCTTCCTTTTCTTTTTTTTTTTCTTTTCTCCAGAAGCTTATGAAGTCAAACTTATTTGTAAAGCTTGTGAATTCCAGTTATTTAAAAGGACAGTTTTCAAACCACTGTTTACATGCACAGGATCAAGTCTTACTGGAGTTGAAACCACATAACAGAAGAGTCGCGCCAACTTCAAAACTGTATTTGGGATCCAAATGACACCACTGGGAGGGTTTAGCTTAATAAGTTTACCCAAAGTTGGAAACAACCATTTGCAGTGGTATGTCAAATGTGGTTTAGGTTATAAGAAAAGGTTAAGATTTGTCATCCGATATTTATGAAAAACAAAGCAAGGCATTCTTACTTTGGTTTCTCATTCAAAGAAAAGTCCCAGATTGCTAGGAGCATTTCAGTAGAATAATTTCTTAATCACCTTTATATTCTTAGGCATATCTGGCCTTTAAAGTCCATATTAAAACTCCCAACTGATTTCCCTGGGATTTTGCCCTTCAGAATGTATGACAGGAAGAACAAATACTTGCCAGGCCTGGGCCACTGCCTGGCAATCTCAAGGGAATGCCCCTCTGATCCTCACAAGACAATCCTCAGTCACCATTTTACAGGATAAGGAAAATCCCTCTGTTCCCAAGATGACAGAAAGAGACAGACTGCATGAGGTGGGATGTATTGTTCCCTGTTTGAGACAAAGAGAATGATAGCACACAAGCAGCCAAGGGAAAGGAAGTCAGAAGGCTTTTGTAAAGCAGCTAAAATATTTATTGTTGTTGCTTCAATGTAAACAAATACAAATACATTAATAAAATATCTTGAAATGTCCTAATTTCAGAGTGTGACAGGATTTTAAAATTCCTTCTAGTTTGGTATGTACTTTAGTGCTTTTGCAGATGACTCCAGAGATCATTTGGATTTGAAGGATTTATTTTTTTGACGATATGACCTATGAGACGTTTATTAGATTTTTCAAATTTAAGAGTGAAGCGCTCTATTAATGTGTTGTTGTTTTTTTTTGTTTGTTTGTTTTTCTTTTATTTGCCAAATAAACAGATACTACCTGGAAGAAATAATCATTCTCACTTAAACTTTCATTATTCCAGTTGTGTTCTGTGTACCTTTGCCAAATTGCTATTATACCAACTTTGGGCCAGAATCCGAGATTGCTTTGCCTCATACCTTTCTGCTTGGTCACAGTCACAGTGACTTTGATCCTACAAGCTGTTGAATAAACCACAAATTCCATTATAAAGCTCTGTCATATTGACTTTTTTTTTATATAATATTTAATGCCAACTTACTGATTACTGAAAGTTCTATTTATTTATTTTATTTTAGTGAGCTCACCCTAGATCATGCAGACCATTCTGTCTGTCCTGTTTCTGCAGATAAATGCCATCTGCAATTGCTCTCACTAATGGCAGCTGTGCTAGGCATTCATAGTATGTCTCTTGCCCTTGATTAATTTTGAAGTTTATTTTTTACTACCACAAATGTAGGAGTTCCATCAGCTTCTCAAAGTCAGTTAAAAATATCAACATAGTAACTGCTAAGGGATTGCTTTCAGACAGAACCTATGTTCACATTATTTTGGAAAGCTGTTTGCTCAGCTTATTCTCAATGGTCTTCAGTGAGGGGAACTGCAGATACTCCACAGACAATCCCTTCTGCAGCTTCAGTGTCTTCACTGTGAGAAAGTCTTTGCCAACATCAGACCCGAATCTCCTTTGTTTCAATGTAGGTTTGTTACTTTCTGTCATTTCACTATAGACCGGAAAGGCAAACTCTTCCCTGCCTCTTTGCAGAAGGCTTTTTCAGATTTGAAGTCTTTGTTTTTATGTCCACTCATTCTCTTCTTCTTGAGATGAAATCACCCCAGTTCAGGTTTCTTGTAGGTCATGTTTCTCAAACTTCTGATCATTCCCATTCCTCTCCTATGGACTGTCTTGAAGGCATCTTTCTTCAAATGTGATGCTTTAACAGGGCCCATGCCAGTGCTCAGCTGACCTGCATGAACATTGCCTGTATCTTACAAGAGAAATTCTGTCTGTACAGCTACGAACAATTCAGCCCTCCCATATCCATCTATATGTGATTTTCTCTTCCACAGCTCCTGGGAAAAAAAACATTATCCCATATTCAAAATAAAACTTCAGTCTTGTGTTGCAAGCTCCTAACTGGTGAAGCCCTCTTCAAATGCTGCTTAAAATGGAAAGAGCATTTCAGGCATAATTGGAGGAGACTGGAAACCAAGCTTTTTCTAATTAGGTGAGACACATAATTTTGGCTCCATACAATTCTCCTTTTGGTTTTCATTCCAAAATGAAAAATCTCTTGAAAAAACAATGTTTAGTTTTATCTTTCTTGTTTTCCTGGATTTATTTCCCCATCGCATAATTATTTAAAATATTAATTTAACCAGAAAGTGCAAAAGTAGAATTTTGCACAAAAGATGAACAAAAAGAATCTTGACTTTTAATTTTCTTTATTGCTATTTCCTCCAAATCACATTGCATAGTTAAGCATGTAAAATATGGCTTATCATGATCTGTTTATAATTTCATCTTAAGGTCAGTAAAAATTTTGTAAGAAAACTCTCACACAATTCAAGAGTGGATGCTCTGCTTCTTGGCTTGAATCATTTAAGCAAGTGAACTGTTAGGAAATTCTAATGTAAGTCTGTCACCTATGTAAATTCATTCGGTTTTATATCAGACTAGTTTGTTTACAGCTGCATATTTTTACTGTTTTCTAAAATATTGCATGATTTCCATCACAGAAAACTTAGACTTAGGGGCCTCACTCCCTTAAAGTCAACAGAAAGCTCTCTTGAGCTTCCTTTGGGAAGGACTGAGCCTTTAATCTGTGTTTGTTTAATAATAAAGTCTCTAAGATAGATAGATAGGCTTGTAGATAGGTTTATTTGAGCCACACTTGTAGCAATATTAAGCATGTTTTTCTTTCTGACATATCCTGGTTTCTTAGATTGCTTAAGCAGGTACTAATGACTGCTACCGTGGTCTGCTCCTGACCCTCTGGTTTGCCTTTCTGTCCCTAATCCATGAAGATAAAGAAGTATTTTGCAGTAGAAGTGCAAAGTATGTATATTTTTAAATGAGTAGTTCATATTACTCTGCTGTTTTCTTATTCCATTAAATTGCATCACACACGATAATTTCTGAACAAACATTTGCAGTCAATATTTGCTAAAAAAAGTCCACTCAACCTAGTAAATAAAGTATTAGAAAACATAACGTTTTCCTTTACCCAGCTAAATCCATTAAGACTTTAAAACAAGTAGAAACGAAAGACAAAGGGAATTTCTTAAAATATGAAGGCCTGTAGTGCATTTGCATTTTGAAATTAATTGCTGACCTAATTATTTGTCAGTAGTAGGATAAGTTAATCACATATAACTTCCAGTAAATCTTCTAAACACCCGCAGGATTTTTTTCCCCCAGAGTAAATTGTCATAGTGGTCCAGTTTGACAATCCATTCTCACTGTCATCTTATGACCAAAGGAAGACTATCTGGGAAATGGTACCATATAGAGACACAAGAGAGAGTTAAATACTTAGATCTCCTGTACAAAGGCATGATAAGCTAACAGTCACCAGAGGAAGTCAGGAACGACAAAGCTTTGAAAAAAGAAATATCCTGCCTTTCAAATCCATTTAGATTTATTTTTATACTGTCTCTAATTTGGACTAGAATACATTAAATATGCATATAAAATAGAAAGCAAAAGTATTGTGTAATATTTCATTTCTAGTGTATCTGTGGATCTGCAATTAATGCTTGGCATCAGTTTGATGGAAAGACCTGTATTATAGACTAGACTAGGACCTTTTCTTCTTCATGTTAGGGAAACCAGCTGTGCTATCCACAAGTAATATGTCACAACCAACCACTTCATGGCATGAGGCTAAGGCTGCACAGTATTATTTCAAAACGCACTCAGAAACTGAATCTCAAGAAACTACCAGGTAATGTGACCAATGCATTATTTCCAAAAGACATACTTAGACATCTGAGCTAGAAATACCTCATCAGTAGTAGTATGAACTACTTCATTGCTTCTATTATTACAGTACTGCCTCTCCCCTGTCATCTGCTGGCAATGGCAACCCACAGTAAAGGATGTTTTTCTGATCATTTTGCACTCATTAAATACAGCTGTCACAAAGCGGATGTGAGAATGCATACAAAACTTTTATGCCATGTCAAAATAAAGCAGAAACATTTTAAAAAGATCTGAAACCTTTGAAGCCTTTTCTTGAGAAATATTGAAATATTGCTTTTTGTTGTTGTTGTTTCCAACAATTGAAATTGTTCCTCAGCGACATGCATTAAAACTCACTGCAGAACAAAACATCATCCATCAAAATTAAAGAAAAAAGAAAAAATGGAGAAGAAATAAAAACAAATGAATCTCTCAGAAGCACAAAGTGTTTGGTTTCTGAGTCTGAAGTTCTGGTTCATCACCTGGTTTCTGGGGCTGAACACACATTCAGTTCCAAAATCTCAAGTGAGCTGACATTTACTTCTGGGCAATGGATGAAATCTTGCCCCATAAAGCTTCCAGCTGAGTGAAAACATCTTCCCCAAGTTCACCATTCTGAGAAACGGCTCCCTTTCAGGCTAAGCAGCAGTACATTCTGTAGTTGTTTGACATTCTTGCTATAAAAAAAATATTTAAAGGGCAGCATAAATGACCCCACAGCCATTCTGCAACCAGTGTGAACAGAGAATCCCATGAGTAGCATTAGTTCATATTCTTGTCTGTATGCAAGTGTTCTGAAGAACTGTAACATCCAAGGTGACCTGTTGAAGGCTTTGATCACCCTCAACTGGAAGAAAGTTGTAATTTTCACCTGTCTTGCACCTCCCCATTTCAGGATTGCATGATTACTTTAAAATCAAGTGGTTAACTTTAAAGCATCTCCTTGAGCTGATTACCATCCTGAAACCGTGGAGCAGAGCCCTTGAGCAAACACGCACTGTATCAAAAGATAGAGATTTTCCAAATGACACCCAACTTGTGGGTAAAATAGCCACTCACAAGAACAAACTCAAGATATTCTGGATGCGTGACCTTAAGCTTTAATCAAGGGACTTTAAAGACTGGGCCACACAGGTATAAATCTACTACTTTTATTACTTGCAGTTACTCATTTAGCAAAAGCAGCACAAACTCCATTATCTTGTTGCAAGTCCCACGTTTTGCCTCTCCTGAAGATACGGGCTGGGGCCAATTATGTGATTTACTTGTTGTGGGCTTTACATTCCCTTTTAATTTTTAATTTGGAATTTTTGTGTGTGCAAACAGTAATGGGAAAAATGTGCAAGTGCACGCATGTGTATGCATGTGTGTGGGTATAAACATACCCCTAACACATTCCTGAGAAGTGCTTCATGCTCACAATCCTGTCAGCAGTAGGGTGCAGCAAGGATTCTGAGAAAGGAGGCCCTTGAAAACCATGGCTGGGCTGGAGCAGCCCCAGGTTGTCTCCTTCCCCCTGCAGAGTGCAAGTATGTGATGGCCAAAGGGAGACAAGTTCTAGCATCCTTGTGCTTGGCACCCATGCAGTGCAAGCTGCTTTCATTATGGAAAGCTAAGTGTGTCTCTGTGAGATATGGTGACACTACAACTGTTGTGTGGAGATATACTCAGCTGTCTCTCTCTCTCTCTGACTGGCTTGCTCTTGATGCAACTGTTTCCTGCCCCCTTCACTTCTCTTTTTGGTTGCCTTATGCATTGCCCTTTACTTTTGCTGTAAGTGTCTTTCCTGAGATGAAAGAAGAAAAAAAATTATCCCTGGCTTTGGGAAAAGGAGAAAGACAGCATGAAGCTTACTCCAAGAGTGTATTCACCTAGAGCAGCATTTCTTTTAATGGGTATAGCAAAACTATGGCAGAATTTGTGGGTGAGAATATTAACACTGGGAAGAACATTTCTGATCTCTCATTTGTCTTTACTGCCTACCAATACCATTCCTGGCTCAACCTGTCAAAGCTCAGTCCATCTGAGTCCCCTGCTAGCTTCTACCTCCCAGACTGCAGAAAACTTTGCAGAGAGTGGTCTAGCAAAACTCTTATTCTCAGGACACTACGTAATCTAATCTCAGCTATTGCTGCAGGATCAAGTCACTTTAGGGCTTAACTGGGTGGGGATGAATCACAGTGGAGTGACTAGTGGGAGAAAATACATCCAGAAGAATCTCAGCACTTAGATTGTCGATGACTATGAACAGAAATTAAAGATGAAGAATTTGGCATGCCATACAGAGAAGAAAGAGGTGCACAAGAATTCAGTTAAAGGGCGCAGGCAGTGAAAAGGGAGATAGAAGAAGAGAAGAAAAGCAGAAACATGAAAAATATGAGAAAGAGAGGGGGAAATGCAGTGGAGAGAAGACTGGTAAAGCAGTAGAATGGAAAGAGGGATGCTGCCCTTAGTGAAGGGCAGTACATGCAGTGGGAAAAAATTTCCGGGAAAAGTTGAGATAAAGGGGAGACAAAAAAAACTCATCAAACATCCACAAGTAACATCCAACTTCCCTTGCATGCATCCACATCTTCTCACTGGTCCACAGAGTGTGACTTCTCTCGTAGTGCTAAAGCACTCCTGGCCTTGGGCCAGCTAGGACACCCTGCTGATGCCCTGGCTGATGCCTTGGCTGCCCTTAGCCCTCCCTGCTGGGACCTGTGTTCCTCACTATTGCCATCTCATGCCATACCAGCACATTTGAGTGTCTGGCCAGCTCCTGTCTTATGGCTTTCAAAAGTAATTTTCAGACTGGACTGTAATCTCAAAATCTGCCCAACAGGGCATGGTATAATCCCAGCTCTATTTTAAAGGTCAAGTCCTGCAGGTTTTGCTCAGTTTTGACACATTCATACCTTCCAGTGATTTCAAAAAGCCATTGACCTAGATAAGGGAGGGCAGAACCGGGGCCACAGTCAGATTTCTAGTATATAAAGTGACTTCATTTTCATGTAGCTTTGCTATACCTGTTGTAAGGTTTCACTGTTCTCTCTCATTGAAATACATGGAAGGATCTGTACATCAAATACATAAAAGATTTGACTTTTAATTCCTACCGTGTATTTTGGTAAGAGGAATTAAATGTCAAAACACAAAAGCAATTATACACTTAATGGTAAAAAACATATAATCAAGTCATTTTTTTTTATTTTCAAATTGCGGGGATTGAAGTAAAAGGGCAAGAGGGTCTTACTTTGACATTATGTGAAATGGAAAGGCACATTTGTATCCTTTTGTACCTTTTACAAAATGAATATGCCTGTAATCAGACACATTCATTTTGAAAAGGAGATTGTGCTTTAGATCTATGGCATATTTGCGAGGGTGTTGAGAAAGTATCTAAGTAAAATGTGCCATAGGAAATCAACTCTAGGGAAATGCAGTTATTCTTCATGATGATATACCACTAGTTTGGTGTAACACTTGAGGTGAAACAAAGCCTTGCTGGTATGGGAGAGTCATCGCTGCATATTCTACCTACCATCATTACAGCAAGGTGGGCAAATTTTTCTATCTCTGGAAGTCCCCAAGCTCCAAATTCTGGAGGCTAGGAGAGTGATCTGGGGCATCCTGCTATGGGGTTGCCCTATTCTCTTCTGTAACCAGCTGCTGGTGCTACTGTTGGTGTTAAGACATAGGTACACAGGTTCTTAGATCTGCCTTTGTTAGGACAATATTTATGTTCCTTTTCTCTATGTACCTAGCAAATTTGAAGGGGGAAGAAAGCAAAGTTGTGCTGATGCCTCTATATTTTTATATTAGAAACTAGTTGCTAGTTGCTAGTGTATCTGTACAATCCCTACTGCAGTGAACCACTTTTCCTATCGCTAGAGTGGTAGGCACCTTTATATTACATGTGGGCACTATGTATTTCACAGTGCATGGCTCATGTGGTGTTATGTCCCACAAGTCCTAGTGAGCTGGTCCTCCAGACTGGACACAGGACAGGGTGCATCACAGTCTCCCTGGCCTAAGTAGGTGGCTCTCCTTCCCAGAGGCGGGGGATGACTTGCACATTTGCAGACTGATCTATCATTTCCTCATTGCAAGCCCCTCTGTAGCTGAGACAGACTGAAGGTACAGGAATGGACTTCTATGAGCTTAGAGAGATCATAGTCCTGGCATGGCACCTTTTCCACTTCTACAGTGGTTTATGGGGGAATAGAAGTCCTACTAGAGACAAATACTGCTACATTACTGCCATACAATTGCTTGCATTCAGCATCAGTCTCTGATCTGGTAGACCAAATTCCTTTTTACCACTTCAAAACCAACGAGCATCTACCAGAAACATACCAGATGTAAGGTGTAGGATCATTCTTCCATCCCACAGACTAGTGTACAAAGATTGCTCCAAATTCTAGGGCGTGATTCCTACTGACAATGATATTGCATTCCTGAAGGCATGCAAAAGGACTAAAAATTAATATGAATGTACCTGCTAAAAATAAACGTGTGCAGTGGAGTGGCCTTGGCATGAGCTAGAATAAAGCTCCTGAAGTACAAATCTGAAAACACAACTTAAAATGCCCCAGAAATTAAATTCAGACTGAACTACCTGTCAGTCCACAGTTTTGTCATTCTAAATAGGAAATTTTTCTAGCATGTGGTGATTCTCTCTACACATAGACAGTTGGCACTCTGCTTAAAGCTTATCCAGGTAGCCAACTTACAGGGAAGATTTCCTTCAATGGTATTACACCTGTAAACTGTCCCAGGTTAAAGGCAGGTTATTTATATGGAGCTATATGGAGCTATGGACAGCTAGGGTTCTATTTTATTGTAAGCTTTAAGTCTTGACTTCTAAAATTCATTTTAGCACATTTATTTTTGTATAAATATGTGTTTTCTCACTGCCTCTCTTATAACAGTAACATAGAGATTAAAAAACCAACAATCCAAACCCACAGAAAAACCCCACATAAAAATAATCAGTTGGGGAAGCATGAAAACCCTGGCTAGTTCACCTGGACATCTGCCACTTCTTTATGCCTCTTCATCTGTATAGAGGTCTTAAAACCCCAGAAGATTTTAATATAGTATTTGTATGGTTTTTATGTCTAAGAAATGGTAAAACATCTATTTTGTGTCCCAAAGCACTATTATATATCTATATGTAGCTTTCACTTTTTGAAGGGGTTATCTGCTAATGTATATTTAGGGGCGTTTGGAAATCTAATGTTAAACCATGTTTCTTTTCACTTTCTGAAAATAATAAGCTTTTGATAAAGTAAGAGGTGAAAAAACACAGGCTGCTAAATGGTGTTTACTGAGAAATGGGATTCTTTCTTCAAGAAAGAGCCATCAAACTTTTAAATCCTACTGGCAGGCTTACAATTTTCTTAAAAAATAAATTAAAAAAATCCTTTTTTAAATTTTCTTTTTTATTTTACAAAGTTTAATTTCTCTCAGAAATCCCATTGTGTTGAGTGTCCCCACAGAGAGAATGCAACAACTGGTGAAGGAAGTCCCTGAAAACAAATTTTTTGATGGACATTTTCTGTCACCCTTCACCATCATGACATACATTTTCCTGTCACGTAATATACAGTAATTATATGGATTTTCCTCTTTCCAAATAGGAGGAATGCTCCCTTATTTGAACAGAAGGGCCACAGACTACTAGTCAACCTAAAAATCCTGTTAGCATTACATCTCAGCACAAATACAGAATTTGGATCAGTGCCTTGTTAGATCACCGCTATTTCTAGCTCGTTGAGTAAAAAGAGCATTTTTTTGCAGCCTAGTTTGATAAGTAAAAGGTGTCTTTCTCACCTGCGTGCACTCTGAATTGTCACTCTCATTCTTTGTTCCTTTGCATGTGGCTGTTGTCAGCTCCCGAGTCACAGAACCACTTGCAGGAATGGCTCAGGAGAGTTTTGGAAGAAAGGAAAGGGAAAAAAGGAGCTGCATTTTTATTTAACAGGAGAAGGAGAACATAAAGAAAAGAAAGGTGTTCTCAAGAATGTAGCCCGCAGCCTTGTCAGGTAGCATTTCTTCAGATGGTTTTTTTCTCTCCCTTTTCCTACCCCAAGATCTCTCTTCATCATTTTTTTAAACATCTCTTCTGGGACAGGGACATGAAAGTGAATTGTGGGTCAAAGGCAAGAATTAGGGGTTGCCGGGGCTGCTTTCTGATGGCTCTACTTCATCTTTGTGTCCAAGCTTTTGCTGGTTAGCAGGTACTGTGGGTTATCCATTCTAGTCACATCATTTTCTGCTTGATGACAAGCATCACACCTTCATCCATCACATTTACATTTCAAACTGCCACACTGCTCTATTGATTAATTATTTAGCAGCTCTTGGCCACTTGTGAGTGTCTCTGTGCTCACGTTTCGTGGAGAAGGTCCGTTCTTTTTATTTATGTGCAGTTTTGTAAAACAAAAAAATATGTAAAGCTTTTAACATACACTCATCCTAATAACCCGTGTGTGCATGTCTATATATATGCATACGTGTGTGCATACTTAGGTGCGTGTGCATGCGTACACTGGTACAATTAGGTACACATAGGGAGCAAAGGCAGGGAATCTGAGCAATAAGCACATGCTCACACTGATAATAGATTTCTGAGTTTTCAGAGCACCGAGCAGCAGATCAATGAGACCTTGCAGGTGTGCTGTCGCTGGGAATTGCATCAGCTACACCACGCTCCCTACAGACTAGTGGGGAACATGCACTTAATCCTCTGGGGTCTGTCACTTCGAGTGAAAACAGGTGGAAGGCTTTTGCAGGTGCCTGGTAATGACTATATTTCTTCCACATCACAAGCAGGAAAGGGCAGCCTCTGAACAGGACAGGGGATCTGGTTCCACCTACAGCTTTGCCTGCCCCAGCAAATCAATCCATCTGTCTTTTCCTCTGTTCCCTTTTGGTGAAATGGAGAATTTGGATTTAATATTACCATCTTTTTGCATGCTTGATTTTATCTGTGATAAAATTCACTGCAGAAATGAAATATCTCAGTTTTGCAGTCTTTGCTTGTAAGAGTGGTGTTTGGCCTTGCTTCTGATCCCTGGGGTGTTCTCAGGCTCTCTGCTTCGGCTGGACACTTTTCTGACCCACCACCACCTCCCTTCCAGCAGTTCCTGTGAGAGCAGTCTGTAATCCTTTGATGTCCCAAGTGGTAGTGTGCTCCAGATTGCTGCCTGGTATTCATAACTGCTTGCCCAAAGATGTGTATCTCTAGAAGGAAAAGCTACAAGAAGAAACCAAGATAAAGTATTTGATGATGGGAAGTGTCATGTTTTCAGTAAAGATTTGGGAAAAATCTGATGTTTGTGACATCACGTACTTACGTTAGATCAGGAAACAATATCAACTTGAATTCTAAAATAAAGTTAGTATTTGGATATGTTTTAACGTTTTCTACAGTTTTCATTTTTTACAGGTTTATTATGGATATAATCCAACAAATGTAAACAGGGTGGCTCTTTTTCTTGCTATTCATTTTCAATAATTTCTGACTTATGAAAAGCTTATTAAATTCAAAGGGAGTATGTACATTAACTTAACAGGCTCTGGATGAGACCCTTGAAAGGAGGGACCACATGGTTTTTATTGCTCCATCTCTTGCATTTTTGCCTTTATCCTTCAAATTGTAAAAGTAAATGTAATACCATTGACTTATTAATGGATGGGATTTGTGCCAGTATTGAATTCATTGTCTGAATGGTGTTAGGCTATGGCTGGTCAACATTTTTCTGTCAAAAATGGTTTATTATAAAGTACATAAGGAACTTGTATAAGGCAAGTGAATGTCTTATTTATATATTTACAGTAAAATATTACTGCATTCAGGCAATAAAACAAAACCATCTGCTTGGTCTCTTAGTGATGCTAGTACACAGAATAACTGACTGGCTCCTTTCTATAGAGACCACTGAAATTAAAGATGAAGTCAGCCTTAGTCCTGACTTGTGGTGTAGGATTTGGATATTTAGTCAAGTATAACCTCCATCTTTGACAGCAGTAAAAAGGAATATTTAAAGTTTGACATTTTTTTGGCCATTACTTTCCTTCTGTGTTTTCTTCTCCTCCTGCCTTGTTTAGTCCCTTTCTGTAACTTTTTGAAGAGAATTTTCGGCAAAGTACAAATTCATCAAATGGGGTCTTTTTCTGCTCTTTCCAAAACTCCTCCACCTCTGGCATTTAATGCCAGCACTTAATGCTGACAAGGGTTATTTTATGCGGACAGACTAGATTTCAGGGAGACTGAACTCTCCAGTTTATGTCTATATTTGTCCATCAGGGCCAGGCCTGAAGAAAGAAAGGATGATGGCCTCTGGGCCAAATGCATTTCCCTTGCCTTGGGTAAGAGAAGGAATGGGAGACAGAGCATATTCCAGACATCCTCCATGTCTTCTTCAAGGTCATTCTTGAGCAGCACTAAGACTTATGTCTGGTAAAGAAGACCACTGAATCCCAGCTAGTGAGTGAATCAGTTGTCTTGCTCTGGTATGTAAGGGAGGAAGGGAATGTAGCATGGATGTCCATGGAGGTGAATAACAGCAATGGATAGTATTTATAAGAAGTCCTGGCCTCTCAATTTCCGGTATACTATGAATATATGGAGAAAAACTCTTTTATTTCTGTTATCCTAAGTGGTTTACACTAAAGTAATGTCTGTATGTGAAATGTCATGGAGGCAGTACTGAGTTATAATCACAATAATTAAAACCTCAAGTAATTTGAAAATCAGCACTTTCATGGTTAAACAAAGGTGATGATGTCTATTACCTCTGCAATTAACAAAGTGTCTTATAAAGAGCACAACTCTGAAAGACGCTGCAATTTGCATGAACACTGAAATGCCCAAATTTGGTTTAAGTATAAAAATGAAGGATACAACGTGAATCTTTAGCTGGTATAACAGAATGGTTTCTTTCATCAGGAAAAGGGCAATACTAGTGCTATGGCAATACTTGCTAAGATCAAGGACATTATTATTTAGACCTCTGCATAATACTGTTCCACTGTAAAGATCTGAAATTAAAAGAAGAACAAATGAAGCTCCCTCTATAATGTTGCCATTATAAAGTGTCTGAGAATGTATTTACAAGCCTTTTACATTTTCTGAATTTCATTTGAAATATCCCTTCTTTGTAGAATAATAGTGTCTCTATTACGTACCTATTTACTCACTGATCTTAAAGCTAGGAGCTGATGGTGTCATAGATGATACGGTAGCAAAGCTCTTCACACTTCTCTTTGTTTTTCTGCTTGCTTCATCTCTTCGCATTCACAGTTAACAGGCTTGCTCTGTATCCCTCCCCCATGACATAGTAATTAGTTTGCCGTAGTTGTGCTTAAATTTATTGTCACAAATAAAAAAGGAAAAACAACACTTCGTCCTTTTTGGGGCTTAATGAGTTCAAAAAAGAATTTTTGTAATTGAAAAAGGAAGAATCTTTTAAATAATATCTTTTATCAAGAAATGAGAACAGTATAAAGTAGGCACCTTCCAGTGAACTATTCTGTAGAATGGCAAACATAGCAATAAACAAAACCAATTAGATTATGAGTGGACTCCTTACCTTACAAGGATCAAAATACATAAACATAATCCTGAGTACTTGACAGGATTGTACAGGCTGTAATTCTAAGTTAGAATTTCTGACTGCATAAATACTAACCAGCACATCCTGCTACTGCAAGTAATGAGAAAGGTCCCAAGAAATCATATGAAGGAGAGAAAAAAATGACTAGAACAACAGGTGGTTCTTCATCTTATGTATGGATACAGTGCTACTTTACCATTTCACAGAATCACAGAATCCCAAGGGTTGGAAGGGACCTCGAAAGATCATCTAGTCCACCCCCCCTGCAAGAGCAGGGTAACCTAGAGTACGTCACACAGGAACAAATACTCAGCTATTGCTAAGAAGGTGGTCAGTCGCACCATCAAAGTTAACTAGTTTTCACTTTGGTAAGGATGATAATTTTGTTCATTAAAGATGAACATCCACATCTTACTGTCAATCTTTTTCTGCAGAAGAATTATTGTTAATCAATTTTGATATAAAGGTCAGAGAAGAAGGCGGCTATATCTTCTGCCAAAGCCTAGTCATTCAGTCAACAGAGAAACCCAGTATAGCATTTTCCGGAGGGATTAAGAAGACACACAAATAAGCAAACAGCCAAACCACGAAATGGCAAGTCATAGATCAAGCTAATAGTGCGGTGCTGCTGTCTGTGGAGAACAACATTCCTGCCTGACTTCCCAGCATGTGGAACACTTGTTCTTATTTTATTAGCCAAGCAGGACTCACTTCTGCTTTCCCAGTTCACCCAAAAGTCCCAGGAATATAGGATTGTTTCCATCTATTATGGTAATAGCATTAACAACTACTCTTTCCATCCAAGGAACCCTATTTATCAGATGGTCACCTGCAGCAGCAAATCCCATAGGCTGGCCACATGCAACACAACTCATTTCTATTTCCTCAAAATGTACTATCCTATACCATTTAACTTCACTTACTGCCCCCTTGTTTATAAGTAATGTGACAGGAAAAATAAGGTCATGACTTGTGGTTTAATTAATCACACCTAATTAATCACACCTGCAGGAGCCTTGAGTAGGTACAATATTGAGAAACAGAATTCCTTCCTGTGTCTTTTACATGGGAACATTGACCCAGAGAAAAGGGAGAGTGCTCCTGTCCCTCAGGGGTGTAACTCCCAGTCATTGCTTTGCTGGAGAATCACTGCAGGTTTGCATGGAGGAGACATCTTTGGGAAGCAGCCATTCCACAGGACTGAACATTTCTAGTGAATTCCTGTCCTTTTAATAGAAATGCCTGGAAAACATGCAGAAGCCATTAACCCATAACTGTACAAAATCAGGCATTTGCATAGTCTATACTAACATTAATCTGGCTAAAACAAATAAATGATAACATGCCTTGGCTTGTGAGACGAGCTCCTCCTAGGTAACTGCTCTCTAACTGCACAGCAGAAAAATAATTATGGTACCTCTTTTGTTTTCTCTAGACCAATAAACCTTAAATTGCTTCTTGAAGTGTGGCATGTCTCCAACGGAGAGGGAACACTCTGATTCAGAACATTGTGTCTAAGGGGTGTCCCTGCAAGGCAGAAGTGACAAGGCTAATAGTCCTGGGTCTGGAGAGATGTAAGTTGTCCTCATATGTGAAACATTGCCTAAACCCCTACAAGGCAGTTAGGTAAAAGACTGACTTACAGCGTCACTGCTATGACTGTGATAATGCTGCAAAATACAAGAGTGGATTTATTGATTTATTTGAATCAAATATTGTTAGTGTCAGCCTGAGGAAAGGACTCCAGCCAGCTTGGAGCCACATCACTAAAAGGGGCTATGATTACACGCACATGCTGGAGAATAGTCCTCATGCTTGAGCCTTTCCCTGTGCAGCCAATTTGATTCCCACTCTGAGATTTCCACCTTTCCACACATAGTGTTTAAATGACAACGAACACAGGTGTCTGCAGTCACTTCTTCAAGCTGGTGCTTAAAATCAATGCAGAGTGCCATGCCTAGACCTTCAGGGAGCTAGCCATTAGCCTTCCTTTTAATAACCCATTTTGGAGACAAAGAAAGAAAGACTGGCACCATGTTTAGCAAGCATACAAGGTGCATAAATGCAAACCCTTCTTCCTTCTGGGTTACCTGTCTCTAGAAAATGGGAGCTCTTGGAAGGAGGAAAGAACTCTAGATCCTACTGACTTTAGATGTTATTTCTTCATCTTGATGAAGAAGGGAAATGTCTTGGAGTACAGTGGGATGGGAGATGTCTTTGCTCCTTGACTGGATCTGTGACTGAGCTGTGAGCTGAATTTCAAGCAGTGATCCAGTAAAATAGCGGCTTGGTGTTTGGTGGTTATCTTGATTTGGTAGTGCAGTGGAAAACGGTTCGTACTTCACACAAATGACACAGGCACAGCTATGTGAAAAATCCTACAGGAGCAGCAACAACTGCATACAGCTTTTAGGCTAAAGATTAGCTGCCTTTAAAGAAGGCTGCCCTCACTAGATTGAGAACTGATTGCAATACCTTCTTGTCTCTTCTTTACCTCAATCAATAACTTTTAGGGTTCAAAATAATCAGAGTGCAATAATTCCTCCATAGGAACAGTCATACAGTGGTGAACTACATATCCCAGTCTGCATAAGTATGAAAGAAAAAGGGCAAATTTTGAACAAAACTTGCTATACTGAGGCAAATTACATGTCTCTACAGATGACAGATAATGGGAATAAACTTTGGCAGCACAACGGACTTAAAAACCAAAGACACCAGCCCAAAACTCCGTGATATGTGTCCTGCTTGTGCCTTTAAATACTATTAAAATTGAATTCGACTAAACTTGCTCAAATCAGGCCTGTTATCAACAACACATTGTCTCAGGAGACTAACATTTGTCCAGTTAGGGCTTCCTTCATTAATCGCCCAGCATCAAGCAAGCCAAATCCAAATCTGTGGAGAAAAAGCAATTAGATATTTTAAGCAGTGATAAGAACACCACAAATAATCAATTTCTATGGCATTAGCAGCTACCTGGCCTAGCAAAAGTCTATAAAAGCTAGAATTTATTGCAGAACACCAGACAGCTTACAGAGCATTGATTCTTAGGAGTATGCATAGATTGCTGGATTTAAAGAGAAATCCCTAATGGTTCTTACCTTTAATTTTTTTTTTCTTTTAAAGGGAAAAAAAGGATAAGGTGTTCATAAGACCAAACTGCAGCGAAACAAATGTCTAACAACTGTTAAACAGAATTTGTTTACCTTTCAGGAGAACAGAATACTACCATAGCATTTGATAGCAATTATATCCAATCTGATGCATAAACTTCATAAGAGATGAGAAGAAAAATACAGTCATAGTATTCTATGGTTAGAAAAATATTAACGGTGTTTATTTTTAAAACATTAATTGCATCTGAGAATCCAACAGACTAAAAATGACTTTTTCATATGTTCTGTGAATCTTTAGGCTTTAAAGTCTTCTATTCCTCCATAACGATCTCATACTGGAGTATTGTAATCTGCATTAACATTTGTGATTTTTAACTACTTATAAAAGCAAAACAAAATTCAATGGAAAATTGAGCAAGCAAAACCTAATTGTTTTCAACAGACACCACCATTTAAAAAAATATTTTGTTTTAATGTTCCCAGGAGACAATTTCTGTATGTAGATGTTATAACTGATCTTTAAACGTGAACCAAAATATATCTGAACTCAGATTTCTAGGCCAACAGCCTCAGAAGTCAAAAGGGACTTCAGAGACTGCCTCGTCTGACCTCCTGTGTGCATACACTAGAAACTTTCCCCAGAAACTGGATTAAATCATGTCTTTCAGAAAGTTGGCTAATCTTTCTTTAAAGACTCCAAGCTATGGTGAGTCCATCTTCTTCCTGGGTAAGCTTTTCCAGTGTTTAATTACCCTTACTGCTAGGAAATGGTGTCTTATTTCAAGGTTGAATTTGACTAACCTTGCATTCAAATACTGAAAGCACGGACTGTTTGAGAAAGAGCAAATGTAAGTGACATGATACATTTTATATTAATCCTAAATCAAGAGATTATGGAAATACAAAAAACATGACAACTAAAGCTCTAGTCTGGCAAACATATATGCAAGACGGTAGCTTTCTGCATAGGAAATGGTTTCTTTCAGTTCAGCAAGCCTATGCACATATGTAGAGTTACACCAGGGATTCAAATACAATTTAAAAAGAGACATTTGGAGTGACTTTTGCTGTGAAAAATATTAGGCATTAATTAATAAAGACAACCTCCCTCTGCCTCTGTCCCCACTCTGAGCAGCCTTTGAGGTGGTTACTATGAATTGTAGTGGAAGAAGAAAAAGTGTGAAAACTTCCTATTGCAGAAATGTGATTGCTGCCGTAGGGGGGTGACTGCTGAAATCCAAACACAACCCAAGGGGGGTAGGAGAAAAAAAACCCAAAAGAAGAACAAATAAAAAAAAAAAAAGAAGAGTTGTCAAGATAATTAAAACTTTGCAACAATTCAGTAGTGGTGCTGATAAAAACAGCACTGCTGGCTGAATGCAAATAAGATGGTAAAGGCCCTGTTTGGATTATGGTAATTACTCAGTCTGAAGTTAGCTCCAGCCACACACACATATGAGCACACACATACACACGCAGCAGTGGAGTGGAACCTGACAACCATACTTGGCATGTGATCATAAAATTCCCTGGCACGCTCTCAGGATGCCATGTGGAGCTATTTGTACAGTTAGGTACGGGACTCTGCAGCACAGGAAATACCAGCGGAAGCACGACTGACCCGCCTGGCCTTCAGTGAGAGCCTGCCCTCCTACTTATCGCGGGCCTGGATTCAAAAGTGATCTCTGGAGAAGGCAAATCAATTGAACACATGTTTGGTCTAAAAATGTCATTTTGGAATATGCTAAGATATTTCCTTACATTAGACCATTTTGTTTGCCCCAAAGATTTGTCAAGTGCAATTGAATGCACACACATCACAACGCGCGCCGGTGCCAGAACAAAATAATTTCAATGTGTCCTTTAGTACTCCGATAAAATGCAGGCAGTCGGTGTTGAAACGAGATGCCCTGTGAAAGTCTTGTGCACACTGGCATTCTGCATTCCTTCCAGGAATTTGTTTCTTTAAAATTTGGGATTCATCCAAATGAGCAGATTTTGTGTAAGAATGAATATGGGGACCAGCTCAACCTCTCCTCTTGCCTTCTAGACGGAGGAGTTGAGGCAGGCTAATTTATGTGATGAAAAATCATTAAAGAAATTACAGTTTCCAACTCTGATTCCTAAATAATAAAGCCTTTATGAGGACAATATCATTACAAATAACCCTATTAATCCGTTGATTCAGCTTTAGAGCCAATCCTGATATATGACAAAGATGTGTTTCTTTAACAATTTTCACAAGTTAATATTAAATAATATTGGCACACACATCATTTTTATTGCGAAGTTCTTTGATTTGTTCACCCTGCATAGTCTCTACAGCTGTGTGTTTTATGACCTACCCATCACAGAAGAAACTCCCATTAGTGCTGGCATACAGCAGAGGAGATATGAACTTTGCGATCAGCCTTCCAGTCCTCATTCTTGTTTTGGTTAGCTCTGAAAAGGCTGTTTCGAGCAGATCAGAACAGTCACAGCCTGATCACTGCGGCTGAAAGCGTACCCGTACTGTGAAGGGCAAGCTTCCCTGCCTGGCATGTTCCCAGTCCACAGAGACTATATCAAATCCAGATTTATACTTGAGTGTGGATGTCATGATACAGTCCTCTGACCAGCAGGTTCCCAAGGGAAGGCACCCACACCTCCTTTTTCTCTCCCCTTCTCACCACCTTCACCTTCACACCCTTTTGCTCTCTCTCTCCATTGACCTGGTGTGGTTGCTGTAATACACACACAGGTGTGTTAGCCTCGAAAGGCTACAAGATGCTTGGGTTGCTGTACCCCAGCTGAAATACAAATTAGGTGCTTTTTGACTTGCTGTGCAATCCTTTGGTGGTGCTTTTTTTCTTTTTCTGAAGAACACTGTCTTAAAAGAGTACTCTAACAGCTGATAGGACAGAAATGAATATTGAGTGATGTGTCTTCTGAAATCATCTTAGTGAAGTTTACACAATGCCTTGGATTTTCGTGATTAAAACATGTAACTGTAAAAGCAAAAAAAAAGGGAAAATTAAGACTTGCCAGGATCTCAGCTCTTACAAATCACCTGACAGCATTAATCCAAGACTTGTGATAGTACAACAGAAGAGAAACAATTGGTTGCAAATACGTAATTTCAGATTAGAGATTCAGTTTGATGGGTTTATAATGAAAAAGGTGGTTAATAAAAATTACACATATGACCGTAACATCATCCTTTCCACTTTCCTGGTTTTTACACATATTTAATTACCTGTGGTTACATTTGACAAGATGCAAAAGTTGGGCTATGATCCTTAAGTAATCAAGAATGTTAAGCAGTTCAGAGATGGCACAGCACTACTTTGCCATAAAATACGAACATTTAAGAAAGATATAATAATGTATTACAAAAGGAAAAATGAAAGAAAAATCTGTAAAGGACTGCTAGATGTTAAAGGAACTCTGATGAAAATGCACATTTATTAGTTCATTTTAGACGAAAAGCACTTTCTAACTATATAGTGTTGCTGTTGTGATAAATGCAGTATTTGTACCAAAACACTCAGTTCTTCTCACTACTGAGAGATATAGGATTATGTGTCTTAAAATTGAGGAATAACGATAAGACTTGAAAGACAAATTGAGGACCCACAAGATCTTGAATTTTTGCATTATATATAAATTTCCAGAATGAATAATAAGTTTCTGGACCCTTTAGTTTTTTGTACTGCATGGATTTTTTTTTTATTAGCGTGGACAAGTAAATTTTATTTGATAGCTTGTTGTATTTAAAGACAGTGTAAAACTCTCATTGCAAACAGTTGTTTACAGTGCGCTTTTCAGCACAAAGCTGTTTTAAAGCTCAATTGTGCATTTTGCAGATAAAGTGGGAAAACTAACTGAAGGCTGTATTGTAAGCAGTGGTTGCCGTGGAAACCCCAGTTTCAAGAGCTGGTTCTCCATTACCACTTAATTTAGGCTTCCTAATTGCATTCCACTAAATCGGTAGCGACAATATCTGCAGAGCAAAACTGCATGCCCAGTCTAGCGCAAACCTCTTTGAAACAGGCTTTTTGAAAGCCAGGAGCTATAAAAACTCAGCATGACGTGGAGCATATGAGAAACCTGTAGTTCAAATGTACTGCTGCTTGCTTTCTCATCCTTAGTAACTTCAGTGCGCTCCACACCAATCTATTAGTTCAGTCTACCTTAAAGATCATAAAGCTCTGCCATGTGGAAACTCATCTGTCCACCAACACATTGGTGCAAAATAGATTTAATTGTACTTCCAACTCAGTATCATGTCCATCTTATTTTACTACACACCAGCAGGTAGCCGGTGCAGAGCCTTACTTTCCTTGAACTGCCCTTGCTCCATAATACGAGGAGAACAATACTTTCTCAGTTTAAATCATTTGCCACTGTTCAGCTGTGCAGCAAGCCAGACCGCCCATATGTGACCTAAAGAGAGCCTTGTCAGAACCACTAGACATAAAAGCATTCCAATTATCGACCATACTGCTTTAATAGAGGAGGCAACTAATATGATAGTGTAAGTGATTCTGCCACTGAGAAGCTCTTCGTCACTGTCAGATTAACACTTGAGTTAAACTCTTGTAAATCAGTCACATTATGCCGTTGGTTGAGAAATAAACACAGACCTATTACTCTTAGAATTCCAGAGGGCTCTCCCTGCCATCTGAGTTGTGCAGGATGCCCTATTAATCTGAATTTTGTCATGTTTATTATTTTGCAATTACTAATGTGGGCAACGTTGGAAAGATTTAAGTTGTCTATGATTAGATTCTGAAATGGATGTACATGCGTAGCAAAACCTTCTGCAATGGAAAAGGAGAGAGGGAGATACAAGGATACAGGAGGCATGTTACATGTAACTTCTGACTGAAAAAAAGCCAGCAGACCACCAGTTTAATTAAATCCCATAACTCTTAATAAAAAAAAGATACGCGAAGAGCATTTGAAAGCAAAATACTTCAATGTCTTCAAGCATAAGACCTCCCACAAGCTCACAGCGAAGTGTACCTTCTAGCCTCTAATGTGGTTGCATTTGAGCCTTCTAATATGTATCGAATGAATGCTGAAGTTTAAAATAATAAGCAAAAACTGCTCCTTCAACTCCTCCTTCCCTCCACAGTATTATTAAATGCTGGTAAAACACCTTCGAGTTATACATTATCAGCTTATCATAATCTGTTTTTTTTTGTTTCTGCAGATTTACTCAAATTTCTGTATTGTCTTCTGCTCTACCTGAGCTGCTTTGAAACCAAAAAAATGAAATGAACACATCTTTGATTTTGATGTTGGGGTTTTGGATGTGAGAGAGTGGATGAATGAAGGTTGTTAACACAAGCTGGGGATTTATTCTCAGTTACTCAGTTCTGCCTTTTCAACAGAGCCTTTTTAGGTGGGTAGTGAAGCTGGGAGAGAAGATTGGGGCCAGGGATGAGAGACTGTCTTGTTAAGTTTGTTTGGTTTGAGGTTGCTTCCGCCAGATGCACACTCCTCAAGATTTCCAGTTGGCTACTCTGATTTTAGGAGCCCTATCTGGAACCAAGGCAGATTCTCCAATCAAAAATGTGTGCACATCTTTCTAAACATACTGATCTGAGGTGATATGCCAGTGTGTTCCAGGGCAGAAGCAGCAGCTATGAAGAGATGTTAGGCTAAACATCCTTCTCACACTACCATCTTTCTTCAGCAAAGTGGGTAAACAAGCCTTCATGTCACTTTTTTTTCTGTTACTGTTTCTGCAAAGATCTTCTGGAGAGACAGAGAGAAAATGCTGGAGGTAAGAGGGAAGGAAAAGGAAGGAATGCTCCCCACTGTGCTGAAACTCTGCAAAAAAAACTACTGGAAAGTTAATGTGGTTGGAAATGACATTAACCTTTACATTTCACTTTGCTCTTCAGAAGGCCCTTAAAAAGGGGCAGTGGCAGACACCGAGGGAATATCAGTAAAACTATATTATAAGCTGAGGAATGCCAGAAGGGACACTTTTCCACTGTGTCTATCTCCTAGTGCAGTCTGTCTTCTAGCCCCTGTGTGGAAAATTCGGCCTTGAAAAGGTTGTGTGGGAACTTGAGGGAGGAAACTCTTAACCCCTTTTCTCCTGTAAAATGAGTTGGGGCAGAACTTCATCAGAGGCTGCTCCAGGCAATATTTGCAGCAGATTAAGCTTTCCTTGGGTAGGTCCATAGGATTAGACTGTAGATAAACATTACTTTCTCTCAGCAGTCTCTAAAGTGGAATTTAACAGATTAAATAAAAAATAATGCTTTTTTAAAATAGCCTATCAGAGACATGTTACATTGGAGAGAAAATTCTGCTTTTCAGTTTAGGTAATGGATGTCCTGGAGAACAACAAAGAAAAATGAAAAAGCTCTCAAGAGACAATGGCCTCTATTCTGTCCTCACATGCATGGCTTAGTTACAAGTGGGCTTTGAGCCAACTTTTGTGCTCAGCTACACACGTGCAATTTCCTTTGACTTAAACAGAGCAATATATTTTATAGGCAGAATCAGGCCTTTTTGTGTATGGGAATTCCTATGATTTTTTTATTATTTGCATGGTATTATAAGAGTTAGGGCTTCATTGTTCTGAGCGTTAGAAAAACAAGGCTCTGTGTTTTGTCCACTGGAGAGATTATGGTCCAGAAAACCCAGCAGCATGTCAAAGGTGTAGGCAGTCTCACCATCAGTTGTCTTATCTTTCCCAGTCATAAAGAAGAATAAGTAAATTTTAGCCACATAAAAAATAATTGGCTTTATTGACATGGAGTGGATTCAGATGACTGACAAACCCTCTGTATGTTTACCCCCTCCATGCCCCCAGCAGAGCGTTGCTTCCTGCTGTAGATTGCTGAACTGTAGTCTTCATCTTGAAGGCTGACGTACTCTGAGCAGGTACTTGGTCTTATTTCAAGCACTTGCTCTTAACAAGGTCGACACGCTGCTGGAGCCAACTTCTGTGCTCAGCTACATGTGTGTGGTTTCCTTTGATTTAGAGTATATATTTTTCTGGCAAAGACTGTTCTTCTGGGGTATGGCTCTACACAGGCCTGGGAGCCCATCTGGCTCACCATGGCTTGGGGCTCGTAAACACCTTGGCAGAGGCCACAGAGGGGAGGAATTTGTAGGAGCAGAGGCCAGTGGCCTTACTGTTTAGGGACCATATTCAGCATCCAACATGGCACTGGGAGAAGCAGGAGGTTATTGGTAGGTGGGAATTGTGCAAATTTGCTCTTCTTCTGAATATATCTCTGTATTTAGTGCTTTGCTACTTAGGGATCAGCATAGTGCAAATAATAAATCAAATGGACTTCAGAACTTATCCCCTTCCACAGGAGGTAGAAAAGTACAGGTGAGACAGAGGATTATACGCCCCCAGAAAAGAGCCAAACCAGTGTGTTCAGTTTCCTCTGTGTGCCGGATGCTTGTTCACATGCCAGCAAGTGATGCTGAGGTTCTGCAGGTTTGGGATGGAAGGGTTTCAGGGCAGGGAGCAGAGCCAGGGAGCGACTGCTCTCCAACCCCTGTCACCCCTGGTGCCTTTCCCAGTGGAAGTCACAGTGGGAATTAACACACACGGAACTGGTGCTGTTCCAACTCCCCAAGAGAAAAACATTTTTTCAAGCTATGTGATTCTTGTTTGTAGCTACGTGACACATTATTTAATGACAGTGAAATACTGCATTGTTCTGATTTTGGAGATGCATACATCTTTGGAGGACCGCTCTCATTTTTCTAAATGCTTTTTAAAAGCAACATTTACAAACACCTTAATTTTCTTGCTGTTGCTGACTCTCTCATTGACATTTTAAGCTAAACAGCATATGGCTTATAGCTTTGTACAAGCAATTGTATACAATTAATAGATTTTCTGGAATTAAAAAGCCTTGAAAACATGATGACAATTTTCAGAACTACAAGTTTCTTCTGAAAACTAGGAGATCCATGAGGTCTATTCTTCATTTTTACAGATTGTTCCAGGGGATCCAAAAAGAATTGCTCAGGGCATTGCAATTTCCTGGCTGCAGAATAACAGTAGCAACAGAGGTGGATATTTAGATGCTTAATTCCCACATGTGTTCAATGTGATTTGCGGTCTTTAGATGGAAGGGTATTACTGGAGTGTAAGGTATTAATTACTGTTATCAGCATCTAAGACATCTCTCGATGAAGATTTAAATCAGCTTCCCCTGGAAACATAGGAAATAGGATTTAAAAGGACCTCCTGAATCAAGTTCAAACCCCAGCTTTTGCTGTCAGCCACACGTCATGTAATTGGTTTCATAAAATGCTCAAGTTTCATACTGGAACCAGTGAAGTTTCCTCCTTCCTGTTGGAGGGCTGCTCCAGGATTTCATCCCAGCACTTCCTTCTAATTTCCTGTTTGAGTTTATTCATGGTCATCTTATAACCTTTGTTCTTATGTCAACATCATCCTTTAAATAGCTCTTCTCACTCTTGTATATTTATAAACAAGTTATGTTCCCTAACAGCCTTTGTTTGTGTAAGCAAGTGAAGCATTTTGAGTCTCCCTTATTAGATAGCCTCTTCTCCTCCTCCCAGTATGCCTTCTCTGTCCTTGTCCCAGTTTGAATTAATTTTCTTGCACATCAGTGACCCAAGTTGTACACTGTGTACCTGTACTTTGTCTAGAGCACCAGCATTCAATGAAAAACAGAAAAAACCCGCCACTGCCAGATAGCTCTCTCTCATCACACTTGTTTTACAGGCACAACTTCCCTACGGCTCACAGCCACCTTTTGTTACCAAGGAGTGTGAACCAAACTGTTTACTTAACTTGTATCTCTTCTTTTAGCCAAGTGCTAAAGCAATGATACCCACCCAAACTGGGTACCTAAAACCACTGCTTCATTATTTGTCTTCTGAAGTGTACCATCATGAGGCTATACTCCTGGATTTCACCTGGTCCTTTCCCATTCCTTTTCCTCTGTTTCCTCTGCTTGCACTATTACAACTCAATACTGGTAGTTTTTCCTAGCTTTGGGCAATCAGCAAATTTCAATAGTGCATATTTCCATTGCTAGTTATTAATGAAAATATGACCGTATTAAATGATCAGTCCTAAGAGCAGTTTGTGTGGGACTCCAGTACTAATCTCTGTCCATCCCAAAAGATCCTTTTTCAGCACAACCCACAGTCATCTCTTCAGTCAGCTCCTCATAGTTCTTCTAACTGATCTCTGCTTTCTCCAGTTTAAATAACACCCCTCTCCCTGTAACTCCCTATAATATGATTTATGGATGCCCACAGGAGTGAGATCTATTTTATTTCCATGCTTAAAAAACCTCCATTATTCATGAAAGAAAGTTATGAGAGCAGCATGGCATGATCTATTTTTGGTAAAAACCTGATGTGTTTCAACACATCTCTTTCCCTTCAAAATTAATTTAAAAATTTGGCATACAATGAGAGAGCATTTTGAATCTTGAATAAATGCTGCGACAGTCATATACTTGGTACTATAATGGGTTAATTGCTGCAATGCAGGAGGTTGATAGGGAGCCACAAGAAGGTGCATGCCTTAATGAGGAGCTGGTAAGGAGCCCTGAGGCATGGAATAGGGGCTAATATAAAGGAGAAAACAGTAGGATAGAAAGCTGAGTAACCCAAATAAAGATACATTTGCTCTTTGCTTGTTTATGTGGCAATTACTGTCTTGCATGAATACCAGACAAAACTCAGAAACACTAAAGTAACTCAATGAGATGGATATGTGCATGGGATATTTCTGTTCCAGATTTAATTTTCTATGTTTTAAGGTTTCACTGGCACTCCCTACTATGTTTTCTCAAAACAATGCTGAGCTACCAGTTAAACTGAAAACAGGGACTAAAAATTACACTGTGGAGCACTACTTTGATTGGTGGACATACTGTGCTTATAGTCAATGCTTTTGATTTCTGGGGAGGCGTTCTGTTTCCAGGTTAGATTTTTTTAAAGGAGCAATTTTTGAAAGACATGAAGTTCACGTGGACTAAGGACAGTCGAACATATATGGGAAAGAAGTAACTCCTACAGATAGTTCAGAAGAGTTTCTGCGCAAACACAGATTATGCAATGACACTGAGCAATTTTGTACCAGTCTGGTCAGGTTTTCTGGTAAGACTACATTCAGTTACAATTTCAGATGGGTTGGTAACGTGTAAAATACAAACTCTGTCTTAGTATTTTTGATTAAATCAGTTCTTTCTTTCTTGAGGGCTGACTGGCAAGGGGGGAAGCCTTAAAAGACACGAGGGTTCAAGATCAAAGCAAAACCAAACCAAAGTTGTTCAAATCTCAGCAAATGTTTAGTTTGTTATCCTGTCCAGAATGGTTCATCAGCAGTTTGCTATTCCACCTGTTTTATGAATTAATTAGATACTTTTTAATAATATTTGTTCCAACAGCCTTTTTTTTAAAGTAGATAATTTTTTGTCTTTACACCTGGTGCACATAATGGGCTTTATAATACATACTTTAACTGTAACAGCACATGGTATCTGGTCTTTGCAAATTGCTAATTGTTAGACATTCCTTTCTAGGATTAATTAAGTGTAATAATAAATCAGTAATACTGTAAATGGAACTGAGAACAAAATCAGACTTGTATATTGATAATCACCTAGGTAGACACTAGAGACAACTTGCAAGTCAAACGATATAATCCTCCAAAGCATACTTCTATAAAACACAGGTATATGCATAGTCTTTAAATAAAATTCTGAAGAGTCCCACTGAAACCTTAAACTGGAACAAAGTAAAAGAGGGTTTACCTAAACATCAACCCTAGCCTTTTCCTGTCCCACGCTTTCATTCTCTTTTTATTCTGATGGATCTTTTTATCTTTTCTTTTTTTTTTCTTTTTATTCACACTTTTACTTTTGACCCTCCAGCCTTCTGCTTCCTTCTTGCTCTTTCTTGTAGAAAATGCCACACAAGATCAGCTGATAGGTCTCTCAGGTCTAATATTATATTTCTCTGAAAGTAGCAGCATATCAGATCTCCTCCTTGTCTTTAACAGAGACTGACCTAAAGCCTGAAGCATGGGATTAGTATCCCTCTTACAAAATAGATAACTACAGGTATTTTGTACTATCTGTGCAACTATCTTACTGAGTACTTGGCCTCAGTGTCACACAAGGGCAATTATTACCAAAAGCTAATTATACACTATGGCTGGAGAGGGGAAATATTTTCTTTTCATGAGTTTCCAAAGACCAGCTTTTACTTCCAGGCAGCTCTCATGTAATGATAAGAGAGGGAGGATGGAGATTCCTGATTGACCCCTGCTTTTATTTTGCAAATATTTATCATGTCAGCTCATATTTTGTTTCCTTTCTTTATTTCTGAAGTCTTCCATTCAGTATCTGTTACTAGCCATGGTTTTGCAGGGTCTCTGCACTAAGTTCTACATGTGTTTAAGAAACATCTTACTCTGAGCTCTTACAACCAACACAAAAACAGGTGAGGAAGCAAGAAGTAATACATTCATGAAGGAGCTGTTGTGCTTGAAACGTGGCATCCACATGTGTGGATGTGTGCCCTAGAATGGTATGTACTCCCAGAGAAGCAGCATCTGATGATATCCCTCTGCACAGACGTTTGGCATGCAATGCTGTTGCACTCTGCATCCTATGATTTTTGCTGAGGAGCTTGTGGAGTGATGAGGAGCTGACAGAGCTGCAAGGTCGGTTGGGAATCTCTCATAGCCCAGAGGTAGGATGTCACATAAACCCCAAAGACAGCAAGCCTAGCATGAGCTGCCCGTCATTCAGGGAAACAGGTCCTCAGGAAGAGGAGGTAAAGAGCTGCCATGGGCAAACTCCTGGGGAAGGAAGAGGCAGGAGGAGAGTATTGTGTGGTTCACTGGCTGTATGAGGAGTGTGGGAGGGGGGAAATCTGGTAGTAAATAGAAACAGATGGGCAAGTTCACAGGAGAAGAGGTGGAAGAAGAAGAAAAAGACAGACTTTGGGAGGGTGGTGGGAATGAAGGCTGAGAAGTTTAGAGAAGGTGAAGCATTTTCCTTCTTGAGATGAAATACTTGCCTCTAATTTGAAAAATCCAGGGAGGATGGCTCTGTCATCAGCCCCTTGAGGATACTTCATGCTAAAGAGGTAGAAGCAAAGACATGCTTAATTTTCTACTAAGGTAATAGTAGCTACATTAGTGTTTTTACAAGAGGTTTATGCGTATCTGGTCCCAGTATTTTGATGATACTTTCCCACCACATTCTGCCACACCTTCAAGAAAGCAAACAGTGCTTGTTTGTTAGCAATAGGGAATAGTCTAAATGCTGAAGCCTCAGTAACCATGAGCTATATGTCAGTGAATTTTAGGAAACTTCAAGTAAACATTCTACATCGAATTGTGGCAGCAGTGTCTCTGACACTTATTGAATGGAGAATCAGTTCCAAAAGAATCATTTACCATAAAAAATGCTACAGCAGAAATCTTATAAAATTGGTCTTAAAATTAAATTCTGCTAGGCAGATCTGCCTATAAACTTCTATGAAAGTGATTAAATTGGTACTTATCCATATTCTCACTATGTTGTTTGATATCTGTGTATGGACAATTATCTTGCCATAGAAGTCTTTTCTATTGATTTTTCTTAAATTCTTTGCTATAATCTGTCATCTTTACTGCATACAAGGGGCCAAAGAGGGACTCGAACCAAATTAGTAATGAAAATACAAAAATAAAAACATATGTCATTAATTTGGCATGTAGAAAAGTTTCTTAACCCAAAAGAAAGCTTATTCCTGCTCATGGGCAGTCACTATAGGACCAATACTACTGATCCAGAGCAGCCCTTCATGTGACTGAATTGTCTGTTCTTCAAAACTCCAAGTCTACCACAAATTGATTGCTTCTCTTGTAGGCTCCCCCCATCTCTGTATGAGTGAAGAGAGAAAAGATATAGCTGGATATGCTATTAGAGGTAATGTTCAAACAAGAAAGCAATGCACAAACATTACTTTAAATCCCATCCCATCAAGAAACTGCTGAGACCTCTAATTCTCATGATGATACCTTTGGGAGCTGTAGGGCATCTTGAAAACATTGCTGCATGTCACAGTAAGTGTCTAACAGCATGTGAATGAAAGCATAGTATTGCAAGAATATCACAAGAAATAATCCATGTAGCTGATAATTTCCATTTCCATTTAACAAACAATTTGTTATCCAGATACAATTGTTGCTGTGGAGATTACATAAGCTTAAATTTGGGATGATACAGTAATTTTAGAGATGCATTTTCAAGCATCAGCTAAAGGAACTCACTGGAATACTGGGACATAAATATATCTATCAGCATGGAAACCAGGAGAAATAGGGAATTAGTCTTAACTGGCACTGTATTTAAAAACATAAAACAAAACTTGTAAAACTGTATACAAATACAGACACTTTTACCCAGGATGCAGGAGACTAATCAAGTTACTTGTGATGAAAATTTTCTTTTTATTATCATTATTGTCTATTATTTGCATTGTGATATGCCTTCAGGCCCTGAACTAGAAGCCAGGTTCCATTATAATGGATATTGAGCAAGTAATGAAAGACAGCCTCCCCCTCCAAAGCATTCTTGAGCTAAATTTATACCCATATTACAGTCAGAAGACAGAAGTTACTGCATGCAGTGTGGAGATACTGAGTCAGTTTTAAGTTGGGCAGATTGGTAACCTAGCCCCAGGAACACATGCCCAGTGAGGGCTAATTAACCTTTCTTAGCAGATTTTGCACAGGTGGAAGGGACAGCAGCACAAAATGAATATGGAGGGGAAGAAAAAAGACTAAAGTGCAGGGAAAGTTAGAAATGTAATCAGATTTTGCATGTAAACAAACAGCTCAGGAGCATATACAGGGAAGCAGGAAGGGAAGGTTAGAGGTCAATACAGAGTCTGGACTTAGACTCAGTCTAATGGCAAAATCCCTGCTGGACAGTAGCTGTGCAAATTAGCCTGCCTTCTTGACTGTACACAGGATACTTCTTGGTGGAGGAACATGCAGCTAGCATCCCTTGATGCCACTAGGGATTAATTGAATATAATGTTTTTGGAATGTACAGCATTTTCTTGGAAAGCAACAAGGGAAAACTGATAGTTTTGCTATGCAACTGGGTTTCATAATGGAATGTTGATATACGGTGAATCCTTGTTGCCCTATTACTCTTAAACCTTTATTAAAAAAAACAACCAACTCTTTTCAATTGTATGACTTCGTTGTTTAATTTGGGGATTTCACTGCACAATCCCACACCAAATCTATGTTTGGCCTCTCCTAGCTGAGGCAGGATAGTGCTCAGAACTCAGGAATGTGAAAGTTAAGTTGAATGGGCCATTTTCCCTCCTTTCTGGAAATACCTTGAGACACAGTCTAATTATATTGCCCATTACTGTTTCTTTCTTTTGACATTTTGCAGATCCTCAAATAAAGCACTTAGCCTGTGACATTGGTGTGTCCTTACATCCACAGCCATAACATGATGTTTTGTAGTTTTCTTCAAGGTCCAAACATCAGAGGATTCTTGAATAAGACTTAGGATATTTTTTAAGGTAAAGAGCTCCAATCTTACACGGTCTTAGGAATAGATCAGTGGCTAAAAGTTTAAAAAAGGCAATTTTCAACTCAGTGTGAATAGTAACTCATTTATAAATACTTACAAATTGCTAATTTGACAATGGGTAATTTTAAAGTTAGGTACACAGAGACTATTTTTTAAAATTTGATGTGCTGGCCTTTTGTATTTGACTGCTAGGACAAGAAGTTTCAACAAATTTTAATCATGCTTGCTTTTTTATTTTATTTATGTATTTATTTTTTTAAACAGGTGAAAATATTTAGACAAACTCTTACTTGAAACTATTGAAAAATTGGAATCACCACCTCTGGAAATGAGATGAAGCATGGAGTATTCAGCCCAGTTTCAAAAGATGAATGTTTTAAAATCATGAGTTACAAAGCAAAGGGATTTACATATCTACAGGAACTGTTCTGTAATGTCAGTACTTTCTCTTCTGCTGGATTTCCTTGTGATTTCTGTTGTGAAACTGGTGCATCTCTGACTAGTTTACTTTTTACAGGACTGGGCACTCCCAAGCTGAAACACACTTCACAGGGAAAATATATGTGGGTAACAGGAGCAAAACTGATAGTACAACAGCCTCCAGGTTTTCAGGCCTTCCAGGAAAATTCCGCCTGATCATATCAGGTGAAATCTTAGTGCCACTGACACAGATGAAAACCCTGTTGTTGCATTCCCAGTTCATCTGGGAATACTGCAGTGTATGCAGGTGCCTAGGAAATCACAGCCTTGCTGTTCTAGGTGAGGCTCAGCTACCTGTTCTGTATCTCCTTTAATAATGATACCATTGCTGACTTTAAAATCCGTTCATTCAGCGACTGTTTTCAGGCTACTTGCATAATTCACTACAAAGTAGGAAAACTGCGTTGCTTAAGTCCTGATCTCACTTGGTGAAGCGAAGGGCACAGGAGAGATGGAAACAAAGAGAAGGCAGTTTTGATAAGAAAAGAAATTCATGAATAATCTTTATATCCATGCCATTTTCTGTATCCAAGTAAAATCTAAAAATTTTCTCCATATTCTCTAGAACCAATTTACCTGCTCAAAGTTCTTTTACAATTAATATAGATTTGTGAATTAATACATGGTGAATTAATGAATTTTTGAGATAAGAGATATTTACCCATATATAGCACAGGAGTTGATAATAATGAACTTTTCAAGTTGGTTTGCTGTCTTGTGTCTAAGCGATTTACAACAAGTAATCAAACCGTTGGCAGCACAACATCCTTTTATATGAAGTGTCCTTAGTGAACAAAATTACACATTTATTTTTTTAGTGTTACTCAGTTGCATTAAATCTTTCCTATCTATCTTGCTTAGTATTAGCATTATTGTAGTTCCTAGTATTTCCAGTCATGGACACCATGGTGATAGATGGGGTAGAAAATACAGAACAAAACACAGAAACTCATTCTGAAAATGCTTGAAAGAAATAGAGAAACACACTCGCCATGAGCTTGAAATCTAGGTGTAAAATAGGGGACAACAGTCAGAGGAAGATAACTGAGGGCATGTCAGAGACAGGCAATACTGGCAGTATGGTAGGTAGTGTGCATAAGGACTTAAAGAGTAACTATAAATTGCTGTATATATACCAAATGACTGCTCAAGATAGTTAAACAGGGTTTCAATAATAACGGATATTCAAACAGAAAATAAACAGCAAACATGTAAGCATTATAAGGCTCTAATTCTGTAAAGGGTCCAGGTGATCCCATGATGGACAGCTCAGCTTTGCACAGATAGCCTCCCTGATGGACACTGCCACTCTTGCTTAACCCAGTGGAAGTTACCAGGAAACTATCCAGGCATCCTCAGTGCTGGCCTGTGTGAGCAACATATATATATATTTTTTTTTTTTTCCTGTTTTCCTTTTCTGTTACTATATCCACTCAATGGAGGCATAGCCTTTTGTATTCATACACTTTACTCTTATTTATGTGTAATACTAACTCCAATTCACTACGTACTACACATGATTCCTTTGACACAAGTCTTTCTATACCTCTTGCTCTTAAAACTTGCTGCTAGGAAGCTCCTATCTCCCAAGCCTTGACGGTTCAGACAAAGAGTCTATTATGACTCTTCTCTCTTCTGTGTTTGGTGGACTCACTATTCTGTATGAAGTCATATCTAAACTACAGGGTTTTTTCACAGAGGTTGGATGTTGAACAGAGCATCCCATAAATTATGCAGTGCATCTTTTTAGAAACTTGAAGAGGAGAGCTCTGTGAAACATTTATAAGGGAACCTTGTATCCTAGAAAACCTGCATTGTATGAGATTTCAGGCAATTCTGAGATTTGTGAACATCTCTGAGAAGTTTGTGCATCAGCATGCAAGGTTCAGGCAAACCTTCAGCAGTGTGTAAGAAGGTTCCCCATTGCCCAGCAAGTCTGTAGAAAATATAAATCCCCAGACAACCTCTCTGAAGTGGCATACAAATAAGTTTCTCCCTACTTCTTGGCCATCCTGAGAGGGGAGAAGGTTTCAAACACAGCTATCAAGCTATCTTCTGCAAGAGAAGGATAGAAACAGAAATCCTGAGGTATGTCCATGCTGCCTAACTTTTGGCACCTGACAATTAGTGGAGGGAGACAGTCTCTCTTCAGGGGTGATCTGAAGACGTAACCATTAGCAACACAAAGAGGTTAACGTGACAAATCTCCTGAATAGGTATGTGGCTAAGTTTGGATAGTATTAATACCTTGTATTGTATGTTTCACACTTCCCCATGGAAATAGCATTCCTTTTGGAGGTGATAAGAAATGTTAAAATGCTAGGTTGGGGGTGGCAGAGAGTGGGAGAGCTGTGAGTTAATTAACTGGCATGTCTATGAGGGCTGTGCCCGGAGGCTACTGCCAGGACTTGCAACCCAGTCTGCAGAGCACTGTACAAACCCATGAGAAGAAATAAACATCAGCCAAAGAACTTGATGTCCAAAAAACAAGAAAGATGAGAAGAACAGGGAAACGTGGAAAGGTATGCTATTTCTGAGATTTGCTTCAATCATCTAATCTCATACCCAATAAATCCTGGGGAAAAAGCCCAACCAGCCCTTTTGTTCAGCCAGAGCCCTCAGTGCAACCTTCCAAATTTTTTCCAACACCTGGCAGGCAGGAAGCTTTTTGATGAGAGTATGTTGACTACCTCATCTCTGTTTCTAAATCCCCAGACTACACAGGTTTGCTTGGCAGAAATGGTAATTCTGACATGAGTACTATCACTGATTACCATTTCATAGGTAGTAAGGAAACCTAAATTGCCAATAATAGTGGGGAAAGAGTTAGTGAATGAAGAGAAAAAGGCAGGCAGAGAGATGCAGTGAGGATTTATGCAATCTACAAATTGCCTAATTTTATCATTTTACTTATTCTTTTTTTTTTGCTAAAAATGGAATATTATACAAAACAGGCCAAAATGAGATATCTAAATTGACTTAAACTGTGGTAAAATAGTAGGTGCACAGGAATTAATAGTACAGTAATCAAAATAAAATTTCTCAAAAGAAAAAATATGAATTAAAAGGCTTTTAGCTTTTGAGAAAGGGAATCCCATTGCATAATTAGATCATGAACTAAGGCCTTTCACCGCTGCAGATTCATACTGTGCACTATTTAAGTGCCACCTCTTGATTCTCCTACTACAGCTTCTAATAGCAAACCCTGTTCTGCTTTTCTTTGTGCAAACCCAATCACATCACATCAAATTATACAACTAATTAACACAAACTCCTTAAAAAATTGCATATTATTTTGGCAAGCCAAATTAACGTCAGTTCCCTGAAACCATGTTTAGTAATTCCCACTGACTGTAGTAACGCCTACTACTGAGAGAAGGGCTAATCAACTACAGGCTCTCCTGCTGATGAGCTGAACCAAGTAACCAGATGTTTCTGCCTTCTAGGCTAATGAAAATGTCATGCATGCTTTTCTCTCCACCTAGATGAAGAACTAATTCCACCATGGCTATGGTCTAGGTGGCTCTTGTTTGTCTAGTGCTGTATCCAACAGGTCCTGCTAGTTAATACTGAGCAGGCAAGTACATACTTGATAACAGTGCTCTGATTTAAACCAGCTACCCCAGCCCACTGAGTCAGACTGCTGCTAGGGCTTCCTCACACAGGCATCTCTATGGAGAGCAAAGGGAAAGCTGATGAACATCATTGTGGAAAAAAAAAATCCATCATATTGTACCCTATATAAAAGCTGGGCAAAACATGTTTTTTTGTGTATTGGTAAGAGGTCCCATCGGCATTAAATTACTTAATGAGATGTCTATTGCAATTAAAAGAGGCATAACATTTATATTAACATTTTAAAGCTTGCTTATTTCAGGAGTGTCAGTTTACATGAGTCTAAATAGGCAATAATGAACATGATGAAGTATTCCATATTAAAACTGAGTACTGTGTAACTGTCTAGTAAAATCTTAATATTAAACTATACTGTATAACTTATAGGGCAGTATAAAATATTTAGATTTATCCTATCTTGAATCTCAAATAATGGACTTACTATTAAATATGAATACAAATGAAAAAAATGCATTTGTATGTAATCTTACAAAATACATTTACATGATACATTTATTTAAAAAGCTTACAGCATACTTTGATGGATGATACAGTCATTTTCGGAAACAGTAAGCCATAATTTAAAGATACTCTGTAATTATTTAACAGCAATATTTTCTAAGTTCAGCTGACTTGTGCCTCTCATGCTAGATACTAGTGCTCTGCTAGTATCAGTGGGCTCTACTATCCCAGATGCTTACCTGGTGCAGAAAAAAGATATGCGGTACATTTAAAATGCTATTTAAGGTGGAAGGGAATTAGGTCTATTCATATAGCTTTGGTTTGAGAAATGCAGTGAATGTGTTAATCTCAGACACCTCTCCAGCAGCTAAGTATATTCTTTATTTTGTTTTTCAATAAATCTGCAGTAGTATATATAGACTGTAAGCAGAAGTTAGTCTTTTTCTATTTTAAATTTCTTTAACATGCTCATTGCTGTATTAACATCTGTTCTGAAACTCCCACTGCCACAGCAAGGAGGCATCAATTAACATCAGTTTGGAAGTGACAGTTACTCAGTCAAGGAGGAATAAAACTCTACAGCAATTTTTGCCAGCAAAGTCACATCTTATGTGCAAAGATGCAGTCTACTGGTAGCAGAAGTTCGATATTTGAGGGAATGGATCACTGAAAGAATGAGCTTTGCCTCATGAAAGAGGCATGCATGAGCCCTTAATTCTAAATTCAAAGATAAGTCCACTGAACTGAGAGTGACCTGGCTCTGGTCCCAGAAAGTTGTGTTTCACTGAATTTAGTTTCTACAGCATGAAAAATCTTGCAGTGTGAGAGGCAATCTTGCAGACAGCTAGACTCACAGGTGAAGGAAATATTGGAATATTGAAATTTACCCAGGACACTGTGTTGCTAGAGCAGACCATAAACTACATGACTCCCAGTCATCCTGTATCACTCAATGTGCAAGCATTTAGTAGTTACCGAAGCAATGGAGGTTTCTGGCTGGATTTCAGGACCTACTGCAAGAACAATGAGGTTGAAAAATCCCGCTATTTGATCATCAAAAAGTACACTGTTGTGCAAAGATCCACATCCAAGAAGGGAGAGAACAGCCTTGGGTTATCTTTGCAACTGGACAGTTCTTCAAGCAGCCTCCTTTCTTTCACATTTTATGACTTTACAAACTAGATATCGTCAAGAAATTTGCCAAAAGTGAAGAGTCAAAAATAATGTATGCACTGTTAGTATATTGCTATCCTTGACAAACAAGAAATAAACTCTTAAAAAGCAAAGAGAGAGAGACAGGAGAGAAACTAAAGAAAAAGTTTTTTTTTTAAATATTAATATTTCAGAAACTAATGATAGATTTTAGGAATATGAAAATATTCATTGAAAATATTTCCCTTTCAAAAAGGAAACTGGTGGTCTTCTTTTAGTAAATAAAAGGTTACTTTTATTAAGTATTTTCTATTGATTTAATCAATATGTCTGTGATAGAATGACAAGAATTGAACAAATGTTGCTGAACTGTGAAGAACTTTGGCTTAGGTCCAATAATTTTGGGGCCAAGAGCAGCTGTCATGAAGAGTGAGGGATTTTTATAGGAGACCCAGAGGTCATTTAGATGAAATATACCAACAGTTATTCCAGTGGTGAAGACAATTTTGGCATATAAAAAAATATTCAGAGTATAAAAAAAATTAAATATGTATATACATACAGAAAAAGTGAGAAAGAGGAACAGTCTAATATTATCAGACAGTTTTGGAAACATGGGAAATTAAATATGTATTTGGAGAGGATATAATTCAATATTCTTCATTGTCTAGAGGATTCCACAAAAAGAAGGAGATTTTGTTTCCTTACAGAAGCATTTCCCTAAACACTGCTTTGTGCCAAAAAGAGAGAAAAATCACTTTGAACAGTTCAAATTAAAAGTAATAATCCTGGGCAAAAGACAGACACAAAAATCACAGTATCACACCAACATGACTTTGACCTATGCACTTTTTAGTCAGCAATGGTCTGCAGTTCTTTATTTTCAGATTGTGTAAGTTTGGAGAAGGAATAACAAAATTTGATCCTAAACACATTCATGAGAACCAGGGTTATCCTGGTACAGCTGTATTCTGAATAAAACTTTCACTTCCTGCAGCATACAACAGTCATGTGAGCACATTCCCGTGGGGCTTTTGGGTAAAGAGAAAGGAGAAAAATGCAGGGTTGATCTGTCCTGCTGCAGAACTGGGATTTAAATCACACAGATTCATTCACCTGTTGCTAGCTTCTCGCTGATCAACTTTCTATAATCCTGTATTCACCAGTTTCATAAACTGTTCTGTGAGGCTATTGCTGGGGCAGTAAATATAGTAAAAATATTCACATCAAAATAATACAAACAAATTTCAGAAAAACAGTTCTTAGGGAACAAGAAAAATGATCTACGGTATCTGTTACTTCCTGAAAATTCTCACAAGTTTATCCATCATGCTAAATGTCTTCTAGCATGAAGGAATCCTGCAGCATTTGGGATCACAGGAATGTTAAGTTGCATCACACTGGAAGTCCATTTGGTCCACTGTCTTGTGAACAGTGATCAAAGACACCCACTTCAAAGGAAGGTGCAATGAAGTATGAACAAGACACTTATGGAAATATCCAGCTTTTGATTCTTCTTTCTTATTCCAGACAACCAGTGAATGGCTTATGCTTTGTAGATAGTGAATTTCTGCCTCTTCTAGCTTTTATATATATATATATTCATTTTCAGTATCATTGTACACCTTCTTTTCATTTACAAAAATATTTCCATTTAATTTCAATAAAATTGAGAGTAAGTGTAATTTTATTGCATGATTTCCCCCCATTTTATTGATATTGTGTGATTAACTTTCCATATTCATATTCACCTCCTCCATGAATAAAATACACTTTTTGACTGTCCAGTAGCCTTTGAAAGACTTAGGTGAACAAGTCATGACAATCTGTTCAAAGAATTTTGTCCCCTTTGCTCTCTGCAAGCAAAAGCTTCAAAGGTCAGTTCAGATAGACTGCATACTGCAGAGGTGTTCATTATTTAAACTCATGGATACACTTCTCATGCAGGCAAATTTTAGCAAATGAGCAGCTTTTAAGATATATTTGCTATGTATGTATGTTTATTTCTTAGTAGCTGAAAAACATGATGAAGATTCTGCTATAGAAGATAGATAGTTGTTAGAGACGGATTGTCAGTACCTGAAGAGAGCCAGGGAGTATTTTGACAGACTTGAAATGACACAGAAGGGTAATTCCTTCCCTTTCTCTAGCTATTCCAATGATAATAAGCTTTGTTGGTTTTCTTCAAGGAGGAAGAAAAATCTGCTTTGGGCACACAAGCTATACTAAACTTTTTGGAGGAAAATGTTTCTTCTTTCTGTGCTTGCAACTGAATCTGAGGATAAAAAAAGAAATAATATTTCCCTGACAAATCCTTCAAACCATCTTTCTGGAGAGTTCTTGTTAGATTACAATAATACAAGAAAGTCTAAGTATTAAATGTACCTGAATTTAAGATGTGTAAGCAATTTCAGTTGTGTGGATGACTTTGATAGGCATACAGTGTTTTTCTTACCAAATAGTGTCCTGACTTGTGTATCACTGGAATGCTGATTTTTTTTTGAGCAGGTTGGGATAAAGTTTGTTAGGGGTTTGAAAATTTTTAAAAAGGAGAAATCTGTAATCTGACAGCGATTACTGAGTTTTATGTGACCTATGATTTGGCCTTGAGAAAAAGCTATATTCACACCTTTGAGTTTAGCAAATGTATCAAGTGTGAACAAAGGCGCAAATCATAATCCATGGAAGAAGTCAGATTTTGGACTGGGGAGTATACCATAAAAATAATAACAAAGGGAATTGAAAAGCCACTGAAATAAAAGACTGTGATCCAGTTTATGTCCACACATGGTAATGTATTATTTAGCAGTTATTTCTCCCAGTTAATCATTAAATGCACTCCTACACTCTTAAAAACTAATGTGAGGAACACTTTTGGGACAGAGAAGAAAAGTACATACAATAGATATCTGAGTAAGAAACATGCAAACCAGCAAAATAACAGCTCTCGGTTCTGTAGAGCTCTATATTCCTTTACAACTAGGTTGTTTCTTTACTAATTCCAGAGCATTAGTATGTATTGTGTTATTCTGTACAGCTTGTTGTACAGAAACAATTCAATAAATGAAAAGTCTGAATTCTAAGTATTATTATTATTTTTGTTCAGATTTGCTTTGTGGTGCAAGATTCTTTTGATTGCTTCAGACCTACAACAATCCCCTGTTGTTTATCATAAATAACAAGTTGTTTTATTTCTCCGGGCTTGCAAGTTTCATTTTCTTCTGTTGCTATAATTTCTATTCATTTTTTAACAGGAACACATTTTCCTACAGAAGTGGTCTTATATCTAACTGTACCTTGTGATTTGTTGGCTGTGAAAAGCATTCTAGCTGATGAGAAAACGGTGAAAATCATTCCACCCCCTTGCCAGAATGAACTGAACTTTCTAAGGATGTGTTTTTGTCCCTTTGTGAAAAGGGATAGGTAATGCTTTCATTTCTGACTGCCCACTTGCTAGACATCTTTCTATATTGAATTCAGAAATAAGTTGGTGGTAGTGCCATTAATTTTATTTCACACAGAATTCTTACTGTGTAAACTTGACCCAGCACTGCCACAAAAGAGTATTGTCTTTGTACAAAAAGTGCTATTTGCAGCAGTATGGTCTGTGTTTATTTGCCCAGTATCACCAATTTTGCAAAATCTGTTAAAACTGTACAGTTTTTCTTCTGGACTGATCTTTTTTATTATGGCTGAGAAGAGTGAGTTGTAGCCTCCATGATAATGACTTATCTGGTATTTATATCTGTCTGTCTTCCCTACTGCCAAATATGCTTTGCATATTTTCTGTGTTAAAGGTTGTGTAACAGGGCTGTCTGACACCAGCTCTGTAATTTTTAAGCACAGTGTTTTAGCCACTTTTTTCACAACTAGAGCCCTTTAGAGCCCATAGACAGCGATTCATAGGTTTTATGAAAACAGGCTGGATCGTGCTGGTTGTCTGTCCACTCTGCCACTCTGCACTAACAAGGGAGTGTTCATGTGATTTACTTCATTGAACTCCTACTCCCACAGTTTCCCAGTGTCTTCCCCTGCAATCTTTAACAAAGATGTGATCAGTCATTTTGGTCTTCACTCATCTGGGAAAAATGTGCTAAGGCATACTATAAGATGACCAGAGCTTGCCTTGCTGTCTAACAAACTGATAAATCTGCATAACCGATTTATGCAGGTTTTCTAACTGTGCAGGAAAATGAGGCACAGCTAATAGGATGCCACTGATAAAAGACTACTGATATTTTAACTGCTGAAGACCCATTTTTATACCTGAAGAATCTAAATCTGCTGAGGGCAGGGGAGTTGAAATGTTACATCTGACATTTCTTGTGGTCAGGAATCCCTCTTCCACAACTGCAGGGCCAGGTGCATGTGACAGGCAAGGGTTTCCCACTAACGGGGCAAATACATCAAATAACTGACTGCTTCCTATTGGAGGCACACAGTTTCTTCAGGAGTTCAGAGGAAGCACTCAGCATTTCATGTCATAGCAGACACTGCTACCTCATCCCCAGATCACCTTTACCCAACACATATTCCTTTACTTCTTTCAGGTTTTGGAATACCTGTCCTCCTTTTTTTGCTTTTTTTTTTCCCTGCAAGACAGATATGTTTTAGTCTTTGCCACATTAGGTATGCAAGCAAGCAAGCAAGCAAGCAAGCAAACATTACAGATCTTGCATACCCAACAAGCCCCATTTCCTTCATCATGTCACTTTGAACCATATATAATGGCTGTCTAATTCCTTTTCTTCCTTTTATTTCTTCAGTACTTCCTGATCCATCAGTCTTCATTGGCATGCCTCTTAACAAAATTTGTTGGGCATCCTTCCTGCTTCCAGAGCAGAATTAATTGTCTAACTTCACATGACCATTTTCTTTTATTTAGTTTTCTATGCTCTACATCCTTTGAGCTGTTTTAAAACTCTAATATCTCTTCATTTTATCCTCTCTTAGATCCCCCAACACTCCCTTCCTCTTGAGTATCAAGATGCCCCAACTGTTTTCCTGATTGCATTCTCTCTTTTTCCACCATTGTTTTCTTATCTTTGTATAATTTTGTCTGTAGACATTAATGTAGCTATTAATTCTGTTTTGGACCATATACTTCGTATCAGTTCTGTTTTAGGCCAGAAAGGAGCCCTACAGTAAATTTGGCGAGGGACATTTTACAACGTCATGTAGTAGCAGTACAAGGAGGTTTGGCTTTAAGCTGAAAAAGAGGAGAGTAAGATTAGATGTTTGGAAGAAATTCTTCACTATGAGGATGATGAGACCCTGAAACAGATTGCCCAGAGAAGCTGTGGCTGCCCCATCCCTGGCAGTGTTTAAGGCCAGGTTGGATGGGGCATGCAGTGTCCTGGTCTAGTGGAAGGTGTCCCTGCCCATCGTGGGGGGGGGTTGTGTGTGTGGAACTAGGTGGTATTTAAGGTCCCTTCCAACCCAAACCATTTTGATTCTTTCATTCTATATAGCAGAGCAAATGTGCCTTAACCATTTTTTTTTTGTCACCGCACATGTAATGGTTGTTATTGCTGACTTACACATATTCCTGATCTCTCACCTTCAGGCCATATCTGAATTTTGCTAACTCTCTGCAATGCGTGTCTAAGATGCATCCTTCTCTTTGTCTCCATCACTTACCTACTTCAACTTTCACCTGGAGAGCTGCATTTTTTTTCATTCAAGCACTGTCAGCTGCTGTTGTTTCCTGCTTATGTCTGTTGAAAAGACATCATCAATAACCAATTTCCAAGCTCAAGAGTTTCCTTTCCCCATCACACTGAACATTATGTTTCTCATGTTCTTGATTTAACTCATCAATATTTCATGGTGGTATTCCTGTAGAAGTCTTCAGCAATCATCCACCAACTTGTTGAAGTTCAGATGGGATGTTAGTGGTGTCCTCCTCTTTTGGGAGATCACCCTCACCAACAATCCTAAAATCCACAACATTCTCTTTTCTTCAAATCTTTAAATTTCTCCATCTCTCAGTGACTGCTGGGACCCTAAGGACAGCTTTGTCCTACTTATGTATATGTCTTAATTTGAACTAATTTTCCATTCTCTTCAGTGGAAAATAATACATGTTTTATGGTATAAGCACAGAAAAACTTGCTCAGATGCAGATGATTTTGCAGTTAGTCCAACTGACCTACCTATCTATCTAGCAATGGGTAAACTATATCTATAGTGTATACATATTTACAGACAGAAACACAAATTTAGGTGGCTATAGTATAGTTGTCTACACATGAGGTAAGTATCTATGTTCTCATTCTGTCAATGGAGATCTGTTTAGTAGGGTCAATGGAACCTGGAGAACAATGAGCATGTCTGAACCAGAATGAGCTGAATCACTTTCTAACCCCTTCTGAGTGGAACATCCAGCCCACATGTTAACACCTGTATGTAGACTTAGATGTCTTTACATCAAACAGAACTTCACCTTTGGCATCTGAACTGGATCCAAATCCTTACACAAAACTGTGGTATGTTTAGGTTCAGATAACTAACCAGCTAACTGGTAGGTTACGGGCCTATGCTTTGTTTCATGTTGCTGGCAAATGAATCCATCACTATTACTTCTGTTTACTGTAACATTGGATCAGCAGACTCAATTAATGGAACTGCGTCTACTAAATCATCAGTTATTTCTTTGATCTTGATGAATTGGGGGTATTTGCAGTATAAAGATCTTAAAAATATGAGCTTTAATGCATACAGAATACTTTTACTGAATCATGAAGGTAAATGCAACACTATTAGAGGATGTTGCAAACAATGATTTGTCTTCCTGGGAGTAGCATCCTGGACAGATGTTATCAACTTGAGCCTGAAACTGACTTTTTCTGCAAGAAGTTGAAAATGGTAATTAAAGCAAATGGTGCACCACTTTTCCTACTTGTGTGAATTTAGAGAAACAAACTTTCCTCTAAGAAAAGCATATTAAATCCTAATGCTAGTTAATCCAACTTCCCCTGCTGCACACAAAAGAAATGCTATTGCCACCCATGCTTCTACAGAGTATTTTATAAAGGACCTCATCTCTTAAAACAAAGCACATTCTTGTTCTTTTTTTCTCACTTTCCTTGCTTAAATTTAGCATGATTTCCCATAGGCTTCAGGATGTAGATCTAGCTGTCTAATGATATCAAAAAAGATCCATTTAGAGAGAAATATATAAAATCCAAATGTCTTTTCCTTTGGACAGACCATATCTTTAAATGAACTCTTGAAGAACTTGCAACTTCTTTCCTGAAGCATATGTGATAAGATCATAGGTTTATATTCAATTATTTTTCCCAAACAAGCACAATACCCAAGTAATGAGCTTGAAAATTGCATTCCTTGAATTACATGTTCCTTTCTTAAACTTTTTCCCTTTCCCAGCTTCTTTAAGTATGCCATGTTTTATTTTCAGTCCTGCTAGATTTCAGGAGCCACCAATGGCATTTTCTTGATGAAAAAAAGTGTTGGCTTTTGTTTGTTTGTTTGTTTGTTTTGGGGGGGGGTTGTTTGTTTGGGTTTTTTATTTGTTTTTTGTTTGTTGGTTTGGGGTTTTTTTGTTCTTTTTTGTCTCTGGGCTTCTCTATTTTAGTCTTTGACAGAGGAGCTTTCAGGTCAGAAAACTGATCTTGTTTAAAGCAGAAAGCTGCTACTTGGCAATGTAATGCCTGCATCTTCTTTGGTGGCGATGGGAAGGGGTTGGCTGTGGATCAGGGAGTACCTGTGTGCTCAGCAGTCAGCCCCTGCTTTATCTGCACTAACACTGTTGATCCAGAAAAGGCAAAAGGGAAGGAGTTTGAAAAGTTATAACAATACCTATACAATGAGTCTTTTGTAGCCCCAAAAGTAGCATGAACACACCAGAGGATAGTAGGGATACTGCATGATTTATTACAGCTGGTGAGACTTACTCGGCTTGTAAGAGTTTTGCTGATTTTAGCAGCAGTCCAGGATCATATAATTTCTCAGAAATGTGAGATTAAGAATTGACGAATAGAAAATTAGGGTGGTGGGTTACAGATAGAGTATGTTTAGAGCATGACTTTAGCTGACCTTATACATCTTTGTCTTTTTACTACATATTGCTAATAAGGCCTGAATAATATTTCATTTATATCGTGTAGGTGTTGCACAAAACTACAGTTTCATGGACACATGCTCACATTCCCACCTCATGCACACAGATGGATACAAAGGTAGCACCATAGTTCTTCATGTTTCACAACAATCCATACAAGAAAGTCTACATAGTAGAAAAAACATGTGTCCGTATTAGTGGATAGTTAAGGATAGCTTGAGTATTTTCATTGTAGTCTGAAATATAGGATATCAGACATGATCTGCTTTGTTTTGGGTCTTTAGTTCTAACTTCTATGAAATCAATACCAAAATTCAACTAAACCACGTGATGCATGTTCATAGGAAGACAAAGTTGTATAGGTATTTTGCAAAACCACACACATATATATACATTCTACATTGGAAAATGTCAATTAAATATTCTCTACTTCATCACTTGAAGCAATTTTCTTCACAGATCTGGAGAAGTACTTCCTCATAAGTTAAAAATAAAGCTAGTGTGAAACTTCCTTTCCTAAAGCAAAAAAAAAACAGTTAAAATGCACCCCCTTATAAAGGCATATGTGTGTGCATGTGTGTGTGTGTGTGCACATGTGCATGTGTTTGCTCATATTTTTAAAAGAACTTTATTTTTATGCCTCCTTTATATCAGCAAAGTGACCGGTGTCAGGATGAAAACACTGTCATATGCACACAAGACACGGGGAAGATGCTTCCAACTGCCCTGCATTTTCTTATCTGTTACAGATTTAAGATCTTTAGCTCCACAACATCTCTAATTTCTCAAAACCTGAAAAGCAGAAAACAAGAAGTGTGCATAGGAGAAAAATCTCCTTTCATCACACTGGGGTTATTTTTCTATCCCAGGTGCTCTAGCCTGGGCTTTCTCTTAGTCTAATTGATAACCAGTCAGCTCCTCCCCTTAACCCCCTGACTTTTGTGCATTCCCTTCCCGGGCGACTACTGTTTCACTGTTCTACCTCATTCACTCATGGTTGACCTGGAGCTCCTGAGTTAAGCTTCCCTACTGGTATTCAACCTTGGACCTTATTATTGTTCTACTTGTCTGACCCCCGATACACTAAATTCTAACAAGGTGATCTGAAAAAAATCACTCATTTTTTTCTGTGTGGTTTCATGGCTTGTCTTTTTACCGCTTTCGGCTGATGTTCTTTTCTCCACTTCAGACCACCAAGCGCTCTGCTTTAGTTTGTCAATTTATAGTGCTGTCATGGTTTCAAATGCTGCAACCATTGTGTAGAATATACTCTCCTGACCTCTGAAGCAACTTTCTGTATTTCAATTGTTAACTCATTAGGGTTTGGAAGAACAGCTGAAAAGAGAATAGCCTTTTTCCCACAATTGCTTCCAATGAGCTGCTTGAAGAGTCATCACAGTTGAGGATTAAGGGAAACCAAGAGGATGATGCTAAAAATTAGCTCCAGTTATTCTGCATTCTTGCCTAAAGGAAACAAAGAAAACCCCTCAATCCCAAATCGTACTGATACTCTTCATCAGTTTGCCACTAAGATACGAGACAGCAGCATATTAATAAAGCTAGTAATGAAAAGATAATCTTCTGATTTAGATAATTCAAGTTCCTTGCCAAAGTATGCCAAAATGTAGACAAAACCTGTTCTTTAAGATAATTTTTGTATTTCACTACATCTACTGTCCACAGGGACACCTGTTGGCACTGCTCCTTTGTATTTGGATTCTGGGCCTTGAACTGACTCCTGTTAATCAATTTTTTTCTAATAAATACTGTTTCAATTATTCCCTTTTCAAAATGCCTTACTAAGGGACAGGAAGAGGAATAGAAAAGGGAATGGAAAGTGCCACCACATTTTATTCTGAAGTCAGCTCCCTCTTAAGACAACAAGAGCTCAGTGATAACCATGTGTGTTAAAAAACCGCAACAAAACAACAACCAGCAAACAAAAATCTCCTTGCCTTCCTTCTTTTCTATTTCAGTGGAGAAATCATCTTGCTCATGAGCAAATAGAGCTATTTAGGGACAGATTTATAGCATTAGCAAAAAGTTCATAACTTTCATACTCTGAATTTTCAGATGAATGCACAACATCATATTTCTGAGATTTCTCTCTGTAGTGAAGACAGCCACTGGTTTCTGAATAGTAAAATTAGACTATGGTTTTGTCATTTTAAGTAATTTAGTGTGGCTGAGAACTTAACAGTTCTAAACTTGTAACATCTAGCTATGTATGCACAATTTTTAAACAGAATGTTTTGAATTATTTTTCTATCTTTTCTCCAGCATCACAGGTGTTTAGCCCTACCACATGTTTTGATAGCAACAGAAAAATTTAACTTTTTGGATCTCATGGGAACTATGTTGAGCTGTTAACAAAATACTTTATTTTGAGAGTCTTGTTGGTACAGCATTCTCCCAGGTAGCACTAATCATGGCTGCACAGTCTTCTGAAAACATGAAATATGTGCATCCTTCATTTTTGTGTCAGGGGATTGTAGTAACAACAGCTTGCATTCTTGTTGGTCTTATCATCAAGGGTTTCAGAGTGCTTGGCAAACACTTCCCAGAGGACAAGGCTTACTTGGGTGTATCTCTAGTGATTTAAACTAGCATGATATGGGTCTGACTTTTTTTTTTTCTCAATCCTGTAATACCCTTTTTACAGATGGATAAATTGAGGTATTGGCTAGCAAGTGTCTTATCCAAAGTCACAGACTGAGTCAGTACATGCAATGCAATTGGTATCTAATATCTATTCTTCAGCCCCCTAAATCATTTGCTAATTCTCTCAGCATGCTTGATGTTTTAACATTTATCAGTTTTGTTCAGTATAAGTCCACCTGCCTCAAAAGACTCTCTTTTCAACTGTGCATATAAACAATATTAGCATAAGATTTAAATAATTAAACCCCCCAGAAGTTAGTGACTATTTTAGCAGAATTAAAATGGTGTTATAAAGTGAAAGCAATATAATCATTGTGGAATTGATGCTGCCTAAAACCAATGGATGCATTTGGTTGCCTACGTCAAACACCATTAGACTACTTACTTTAAGAATAAAGCCAATACTATACAGCAGCTTAAATCAATTTCCCTAGAATGCTATTGTAGTTGCCAGATCTTCCAAAGTTATAGAGTATTTCTTTCCTGAAGAGGTAAGGAGCACTCAAATCTTATTGTTCCACTAAAAAATATATATATTTGCATGACGATAAAATGATATCAGAAAGCAGTTTGTGTTAGTGTTTGTACAAGCAATTGCAAAAAAAAAAATCTGTCTGATTTTATTGCTGTGCTTCTTCTGCATCATTGTTTTTAACAGATGGTTTGCCATTATGATTGCCTTTACTTCAACAGGACTTTATAACCTTTTTTTTGTCTGTTTGCTTGTTTGCTTAGAGTTGTAGTGCACCATTCGTGTTTGGAAAGTTTTTGTGGATTACTTTGTCATCCACTTTGAATCTCAGTTAAATTCTGGTGTCTTATGGTCCTGGGATAGTAAATCTGTGCTTGATCTGGACCAAACATATTTTGATTGTAAATAGAAAGTCTTCTTTTATGAGGATGTTCACTTCACAGCTTGAGCAGTGTAATTTTTATACAGGTCTCAGCAATCAATAAAAAAGCCACAGGAGGAATGATTTATCTTGTTGGTTACAGAGACTGTCACCGAGAGAAATTGTAAAAGATCAATTTACACAACCTGGTGTGAGAACGTTATTGATATAACACGGCTGATCAGTTTCTGGTAGTCTATGGGCAGATGACGAGGAGAGAGCCCTGCCCTTGGATAGGGCCACTCACCAAGATCTTAATAGACTCGCTGGTCCATAAAATGGACACGAAGCCAATGAAGGGAGAGATTCTGCGTGCTCATGGTACATTGAATGGCCTGCAGGAAAATGGATTGGCTCAGCTCCGATTACTTAGTTAAGCAGTGTCATGCATCCTCTTTTTTTTGTTTGTTTTTGTTGATTTGTGATTCTCTTTTTTCTTTTGGGGTTTTTTTTTTAACTCCCCCCTACTGTGAGAACTGTTCACTCGGAGGCTCACTGCCTTAATTACAAAGGGCCCTTTTCACTACAGGTCACAGGAGTTGGCTCACTTGACAGGAAATAAGGAAACAAGCTACCTTCCTGGAAAAAAAAAAAGGAAAGAAGAAAATCAAACTTCCACTCCTCAAATTAGTTAAATGAAGCTTATCAGCACTTGTTAGCTGATCCTTTGACAGTCTGTTAATTGCAGCCAGTACATTAAGTTATGTTATAACCAGCAGGACATATGATTAAAAAATAAATAAATATACAGATGTGCCACATGGCGTGTGTTGTTGGAGAAAACAAAGTAAGAACAATGTTGATCTTTGCTATAAGTATCACAGCACAAAAGCTATTTATAGGATTTTTTGTTTTCTTATTCCTTAGAATTAAATTCCATTCTAACTGGAGGGGCTTCTTTGGCTCAGAAGAGAGCTTCTCTTTACAATGAGATAAGAAAGGGTCTTGTGTCTTAATAAACACAAACATCGGCTATTCTGTAAATATAAGCAATCTGTACCTATGTGTGTTATACATACAAATTTTAACATACTTTTCCTGACATATACTCTTTATTATATTCTTTTATTTACAGACAACAATTTCTCACTGTTATTACTGGAGGGAAAGAAAAGAACATTAGCAGCACTAAGAAACCCCGCAGCAGTTGTTTTGCCTTTGTGGGAAGTGACTCTACTGTATAACTGCTAGCAAAATAAAGGAACCAAAGGCACATCAAGGGGAAAAAACTGTTTTCATGTGTTTAACCTGTTAATTATAGTAATCTACACTACAGTGTAAGTATTGTAACCTGGAATGGGAAACGGGTGTCTGAAAGAATGAGCTGACTAAGACAAAAATGATTAAATCCACACTTTGAATGGACGATTTTCATATGTAATTTGAGCTACACATTCTTAAGTTGTTTCATTTTCACATTTCTGTACTCATCGGCACATATCAAAGTGAAAGACTGGCTGAAATGAATGTTTTCTTACCTTCATCTGCTGAAGTATTTTAAATACTTCTCAAATGCTGAAAGATGTGTTCTCCTGGATCCATAGTATGTGTTTTAAGACATGTTTCATGTTTAATATGAAGTTAGATTTTGAAGTCCTAGGCATCCCAACAATATTGGTTCTTTTTATCTACAGAAGAAAAAATATAAATGCATCGTTACTTTGATACTCCTCAATATTCAAAGTCCCTATTAATTATCGTTGGCTTTCCATATGATAGAACTAGCTATCAGAACTTTTACTGTGTTCATGACACACGTCTAGAGCACAAATGGGTCACACACACTCCTGTTTCTTCAGGTCTGAAAGTCAAATTCTTTGCTCTGAAAATGTATGGGGTGCAGGTGCTGTCCCTCTTCCTATGCCTTCCTGTACTCCGAGCAGAAAAGAAATAAAGAAAATATTACCAGAGTGAAGAAATGGAGTTCGTGAGTCCCTGAGGAAGGGGTAGGTGGTGGATAAAGAGGGGGATGGCCAGATGGGGTTGATGACAGCTATAAGGAGCTGGGGCTAGGGGAGAAAGAAGGGCAGGAGGGAACCTGCTCTTAGTATGTTCTCCACATGCTGAAATGACTTGATATTATTCTATACCCAGGTGTGCTAGTAACCCATCAAGCACACAGACATCTGGAGCGGCAGTAATGGCCTGGTCCAGCTGTAGGGCTTGCTTCTTTCCATGCCTGGAAAAGAGAAGTTGCTCCCTCTGGGGATACACAATTTGGTGCAAGTATAGCCACAGTGCCTCCTTTTTTTCCAGACCTCTTTTCTTATTCATCCTTGATCAGGTTCCAAAACAAATTTGGTCACACATAGATGTTTATGCTATGTTTTCAAGTGAGGGGCAGGCAGAGTTGCTTTCTTCCTGTAGCTGCCAGGCCATTCACTGGCTCAGGCAGTCAGTGGCCATTAACATGTTCCTCCCCTGCCTTTCTCATAACTAACTTGGACTCGTCCCGGCACTCAAACATATGCCATTGCCTATGTCTGACATATGGATGCTGCCTGTGCAGAGAGAGCCTGAGCATACTGCTACTGAGCCATCTCAAATACTATGATCTTCCTTTCTGCCTTGATTCCTTTCTTCCCTTCTCTGCTTTTGGAGCTCCTGCTAAGTGCATACTGTGCTCCGTGTTGCAAAGTTGGACAATTCCGGTGACTATCCCCAGAATTAGTGGCTACTAAGAACTGTGGAAAAACACACCAAGGAAGCTCCTCACCAAGATTTTCCTTGTTTCACTGTAGGGGCAGCTGGTAACAACACCCTGTATTCAGGTCGTTAAAGCCTTTCTATTATAGAAAATACCAGTGACCTTTTATTTTGAGAATCTCTCACATTTCTGTTGTTTGTATAGAGGGTGTTTGATATTCAGCAGAGGAAATCCCCTTGGGCCACAGAAGTGTCTTTTCTTTGTCCCATGAAATTCCATTCAGGATGCAAAGTGACAAAAATTGCCATTACCCTCCTCTTAATTTTATCTCTTGGGAAAACACTGGTAGGGTCTAGTCTGCAGACCAGGTTCACACTGGCACTGCCAGCACCAAGAGACACACTGGACCAGCTGAAGCCAAGAAAATGGAGAGGTAGGTGATGAAGAGAACAAGTCCATGGTCTTGCATTATAAAAAGTTCCCAAGTGAGTAATTTCCATCCCTAACTACCTTCTAAAATCCTTAGATCTAGATGTAGGAGAAAGGTATGCCAGATCAGGCTGCCTCTTGGCAACTTGTAGACTTAAGATGTTTTCCTCATTCACACAGACACAAAAACACCTTTCCTCAGCTAATGTGCATCTGTACAATAGCAGTTTTTGATAACTCTAGCAACAGCATCCTGTACTGCAAGGCACAAGACTAATGCCTAACTCTTTAAGGAAAAGTAAGAAAATGTCAAGAAATAAGGAGTGTTAAAATAATTTACAGCGGAGTTAACTTTAAAATAACTTTCCTGAGGCTGCAAGAGATAGATAGTATTTGAGAGTTAAGAAAAACCCTTGAACCCTAATTTATCCCCTTTTACATAAATGCACTGTGCTGCAAAGTTATGTTAGGTATGAATATACTGCTCTTTCCAATTGACTGTCTAATATCAGTATTCACAGTGGAGGCATTTAGTGGGTAAGAGGAGATGAGCACATACAACTAGCATGCTGATATTTTAGTCTTAAATGCTTGATTTTACAGTCCAAGTAATTATTTTCACCCAGCATTATTTGTAGCCTGGAATACTATACGTTCTTATATTCAGACATAACAAGTGTTATCCACTAAAATCATCCTTAGTTCATTTATGTAATTCTTTGGTTAAAATTTACAAGATTTGAGAATTTCAGAGAACTACCTAAAAGCCATGATAGCTGCAGAATCCATATCACTACTATGTTTTGTGAATTCAGCTGCTGAAGGTGTTGCGCACTCCTAATATTTTACTTCTTATGCAGAGAGATCCTGCTTAGGACTTTATGGAAGAATGTTCTTTGCCTTGGAACAAAAAACCTAGAACTTGCTTCTTCACCATTTAAGCATAGACCTATCCTGCTCACTGTGCTTTGTATGGATTTTATCTGGGACTCACAATCATCAAGTTCTGAAGAGGACCAGACACACATATCAAGAGGATCATATTCAGCTTCAACTATAACTTTTCATAATTAGAGTTGGGTGAAAAATAAATTTCTAGTTTAGAGGCATTTCAGATTTTAGTTTTATAGCAACTCAAAGATAATCATATTTTGCTTTCATAATTTCTCATCACATGAGGAATTCTGGGATTTTTTGAACCCTCACCATGACTTCTGAAATGAAATACACTCTCAGGAACTTGGCAGCTGATGAGTACTGTTGATGTGATTCTTACTAAAAACTTACTAACTTCTCTTTAGCTCACTTCAGAATAGCAGCAGTTCAAAGGCTTGTGCATATACCCTAAAAGGTTTTGAACCTAATGTAGAGATCTTTACCTATGTGTTATAAAGATCCTTATATCTATATTTGAACAAACAGATTAGCTTCTTCAGTCTTTTGTTAGTAGCTTTCTAGGGAGATTACTCAAAGTTAAAAAATGTGAATGAAATTTCTTATAACTAAATACATTTGTAAAAGATTTTCAGCTGAGATGGTCTTCTGCAGCACAGGGATGCACTGAGGACTGCACCAAGCCTCATAGGAACATACTTCCTCCTATTTTCTATTTGCTTCCAGCAGGGAAAGGGCTAACAGGGAAAGAATGTGTTTCAAAGCCCCAGCCATGCTGATGGTAGGCAGCCCATGTCAGCACCATGTTAAATGGATAAACAAGAGCTCTGATGATTACCCCACCTCTTACTGCCAATTAAAAAGAAATAAGGCTGGAGACACTGGCACCAGGGCAGAGCCTCAGAAGCTACAATGCTTGGAGGATTGCTCAGCCTCTCTGCAGATATAAACAGGGCAGAAATCAATTTTACTAATTGCAGTGGATGCCGTGAGATCTGTATCACAACTCTTGGAAATGAAATGTAGGTAATGAAACCAGCTGAAATGAAGACATTACCAACTTGTGACACTTATTCATAACACACATATGAATAGATATGCCTCAGGTGGAATTTAGGACGACTCAGTAACTATTGTTCAAATAATCTGTTCTCTTTTGTTCACCAAACAATTCTTTTTCCTATGTCAAAGGCAGTTGCCAAAATGAATTTACATTCTGATGCAGCACATGCATCCCTGTTTGTATGTGACTTCTTTTGTATAGTATGGCTGATGAGAGTGGGTGAGATTTACCTGGCTGAAGGTAAACTTGTTTTAGGTGTTTACATTAGAACAAAATGCATTATGCTCAGGATTGTTGTCTTCTTTCCAGACAGGAGCCAAAGTTAATGATGTTTATAGAAGGCTGCATTTGTGTTACCTCAAAACCAGAGTAGCAGTGTCCACTTGGGTGCTCTTTAAGGGTTTATGTTTCATGAGTAGTACAAAAGAGTGAGGTTAGGGTATGGTCTTGGTGCTAGTGAGGTAACTCCTGGCAGTAATGTTCTGCTGCTAATGCAGACAAGTTATGGGACTTTCGTCTCCATATTTCCTTGCTTCCAGTTTATGTGTATTTTTGGAAACTAACTTAGGTTTAAATATTTTCAATTCAGAGAGCTTGCTAGATTTTGACACTAACATTTATTTGTTTCTGATCAAAATGTTCTAACTTAGAGAATGTAGGCTTTTGGTTGGATTGTTTTCAGTCTTGTTATTTTAAGTTCATTTCTCTTTGGAAAAGGTCTTTTCCCAGCACTCTCGGCTGTACACAGCCAGAGTTTACAAAGTGCACTGAAATTGAAATATCAAAGAGAACTGTTGAAATGACATGCTTGTGAAATGTGTGCAATTATCTGCTATTAACTCATCTGGAATCGTGTGATGAGCAAACTGTGATTTTCAATGTGTCATTACATTGTTGCATCAATGGGTTGTTCAACAGCTCAATTTAAAAAATACTCAAGAAATAATCATCACAAGAGGTAATCCTTCCTATTTGATTCAAATATACCTGTTCCAACATTAGACTGACATGATCATGGATCTCATGAGGTTTCAGTGCTTTGTTAGGATTTGTTTTACAGTATTTACTGCTAATTTTGTTGTGGGTATTTTGTTTTTCATAAGACATCTCAGAGCCTGTTTTCTAATTATGTAGAGAAGTATAAAGGATAATGCTATAATTTCTGATTTCTTACTTTAAGCTACACTGACAGAGTGGTGGTCTTTCACACAGTGTCAGAGTGGTTATTTTATTATTATGGTGCTACAATTTTGCCTATTCTGGTGGCTATTCAGCTAGAGTTACCACCTTCTAGCACTGAAAAGGTAAATCTATCTTGTACTTTTAATTTGCAGTTAAAAGAATTTGGGCAGAAAATGGTCAGCACCTATTTGAACTCGATTGGCTTTTGTCTCATGGATATTCAGCAAGAACTGCTTGTTGACAACAGAGTGTTTTTCCACTGCCTTGTGACTTGGGAGCTTTTGTTATTGGCAATCAGTTTTCAGAAGCTGGTCTACATAATCTTAAGAATATTTCAGTATGCTTGCTTACATGGTGATTTATCTTCTAGCTAATCTGGAGTAACTGTAATGATTGCACTTTGCATATGCTGGCTCATTCCTCTATAACCAGCGTAAGCATGTGATTGTTTTGGACAGAAACACTATATTTCAGTGTGTCAGATGATGAAAGCATGAAGAGGCTTCTAGGAGGTGAATATGTGTTGGTGCATATATGTGGGAAGATACTGCTAACAATCTTTAGGGATGAGGAATTAGCCAGTAGTTTTTTTTTTTTTATGTGATTCAGTAGGTGAAAAGAATCAGCTTACTGAAGTATGAGAAAGGCAGTGGAAAGGGATCAGCCAGCACTTGTCTGTGTGCTGGAGGTTATGATAAGGTGGGTGGAAGAGAGAGAAGAATAAGAATGGGGAAAGAACTAAAATGGGGGACGAAAGAAAGAAAATGAACCCAAGGAATGAAAAAGAGCAGAAGTGCAGATACTGTGTAAACTGCCTGGAGGATGAGGCCATAGTAAAAGAAAGGACAGAATAAGGTGGTCACTGACATATCTAGAAGATTATGTGCAACTGGATGAAAACTGCAGGACAAAGTGCACTATTAGATGGCATTGAATAGTACACTTCAATAATGAAAACATGCCTTTGTGCCAGAGCATGAGTTAAGCTGTGAGATAAATGAAAAAGAGCCTACATTGATTTGCTGCAAACAGAACATTAGACATCAGGAATAAATTACAAAATAAAAACTAAAAAAAAAAAAAAAAGGCAGATGCAGAATGTGACATCTTTTCCAAGACATTCCTCTACAAGGAAAACACTGAAATACCTCATGCTGCCACTGTTTTGAACATTGGCAACTCCTCATTCATTTCCTATGTGAACACTGAGTGCACAGTAAATACAAAGAGGCCCAGTTCAACCATCCAAGTAGACCAAATGACCATGAAGATGTGTGCTAAGTGTGTTTATTTGGGAAGCTGAAACAGGGTGGCTGTAAAATCGCAGCCTAGCTTCCTGCATGTCATCTTTCTTGTCCAAGAAGGCAATCCTCTCCCAGCATAAACTACCAAAAGGGCTGGCCTCCCCCTGTGGGTGCTAATGGGGCGTAGGTGCAACTGTTTGAAGAACAGCTCTCACATAATGAAATAATGCAGGTGTTTGAATCACTGAAGTACTCACAGAGGAACTGCACCTGCCAGGAATAGGCAGAGGTACACAAACACGTAATTTGCGGCTACGTGAACGGATACCTGGTAGACGCCCTTTTAATAATTTACCACTGAGTATGTGCACCAGAGTGTCTTACACTGGGAATAGCAACCAAGCATGAAACGTCAAAAAGAAATAACTGGCTGCTCAAGAAAGGCTAGCTGGCTAGGAAGAAAACTTCGCTTCTACCAGTTTGTAGCTCTGCAGTGCTCACAGAGTGTGTGAAGGGAGATTGCCCTGGAGTTATCCAGTTTTAAAAGAACTCAGCTAATCTGTAATTTCAAAAGGGCAAATGTGACATTCACCATGAAATTCAGGAACAGGAACTCAGCTTACCAGAGCCATCTACCACCCCGATGTCTTCCTGTACTCATGTATCTCCCAGGGAGTCATACTTTGGTCTTACTGACAACAGGGGAGAGAAGCTGAGACTGTAAGAAAATACATAGATTTTATCCTCTAGGGTGTTTGTTCTCATTCAGCCCAGGGTATTGGTTAAAGGTGGCTGTTTTTGTTAAATGATAGACATTCGGTAGTTTGTATGAAGTGAATCTGGTAGTCTCAGATGAATGTATAGAAATAGATGTGAACCACACAAAGACTGTGGGTGTTACCTCTCGAAGGTAACTCCTGAAGGAATGTGGAACAGCAGCAACCTCTTCAAATAGAAGCAGGGATATCTGTAGGTCTGAGGTGCAGGGGGCAGTATGATCTGCCTTGTTGCCTGTGCATATTTGCTTTACACACAAATGGCCACTTAAATATTCGATTATGGGGTGTTATTCTGTCTTTTTGTTTTCATAAGCATTAAATATGTTCCTTCACCCTCACCCCAGTTCATTTTCCTCTTGTGAAATGGCAGTGTGGTGGTTAGGTACGTTTTGGCAGTCCCAGCAGAATCAGTGCCCTCATTCATAAGCTGTGATTACTATCCTGGGGAAATGAGAGCAACTTATATTTGTGGACATAAAGATCTGGTAGCAGCTACTGGAGCAGAGTTTAAGAAATGCATTAAAAAAAAGTGATAGAAGGTTTTTTATTTTGCTCTGGGCTTTGAAAACAGTAGAATGAAATGGCTCCATTTGAAAACAAAAACTTCATAATGATGTTTCTATCTCAAAATAAATCTTACATTAATAGGACCACTGGTAGGGTAGTTAGAGAGGCCAAAACATTTTAACCTCCATGGTTCAAAAAGAAAGAAAAATAAAAACAACAAGAGAATTTAAAGTTCTTTCTGGAAAGAAAAGAGAAGAGGGAGCAGGAGGAGGAGGGGGAGAAACAAAAGAGAAACTCTGTCTTTCAGTTCCAATAGTTCTTGATGTTTAAAATCTCTGAAGTTTCCTTATGTGTTATGAAAAGCTACAAATTTATCTTTTGCCATTTTCCCAAGGGAAGCTGACCCAAATCCACCAGCAGCAGTTGAAAAGGTTTTTCCAAGCTTTATCAAATGGCCCCAACAGAGACCAGCTTAAAATTAAAAGCTTCCCCTACCAGAGGGAATATATGTGACTTTAATAACTGAAATGTGTTTTTACTTTCTATTACAGGGGTCAAAAGGTTTCTAAACAAACCAAATTTATCAATTATTTAGAGCTGATTTCTTCTGAAGTGGTATTTCTAAGATATTATTTGGTGGATAAATTCAATGTTCTAAGGCCAGCAGCAGCATTTTATTCATAACAAATTTCTCCTAAACTGAATTTGCTGGGGCAACTTAATTTCCACTATCGTGTTTGCACTGTAGAAATATCAACTGAAGTGTTATAGGGCCTAACTAGTGGGCTTTTAAAAGAGAAATTCCATATAAGCATGCTTATTCAGCACCATCCTGCTTGCCATTTATTACTTAAGAAATGAACTGGTACATTGTGTCTGCAGCAGAATTTCTTTAGCTGCTGAAATATCCTTAAAAACCACAAAGCACCTTTAAAGTCAGGAAACAATATCTTAAACTACATTGTCACCCTTGCAGCAAAAGAAAATAAGATAACTGTCAGAAGTTTTGTTAAAGACATTTTAAAATGAAAGACCCATACACACACACATAGATGCACACATTTTCTTAGCTTTCTCTGAGAAGTGAACACTTTATTTAGGTTGTTACGGAAGGGAATTAACAGTAGATTTAGAAAGAGACCATTCTTAATACCTAATAGGGTCCACTGACCATGTAAATACTCTGTTTGTTATACATTAGCTAAACATACATTGGGTTTCTGCCTAAAGTCTGCCATTTGGTGCAGGCAGAAGACGTTATGGAACAGTTCATAAATTCATGTGGAGCCCTGTTAAATGTAACCAACCATCCAAGAACTGACATTTTGCCATCTTTAAAATAGCTGCCTCTCTTGCAGTAAGACTTCAGGTTTATTTATGCTAGCAAATATGAAGTGGTAATGCAATCAACGTGTTATGGAGGTGTTTTATTTTTTTTTTTTTGAGAAAGAATCTGACTACTAATAAACAAAAATGCCTTGAATAGGTTCTCCTTATTTATACTTGAAAAAGCACTTCTTCCTTGAAAAATTGCATGGAGTGAAAGCATAATTTTGTGACCACTGAAAATGGCCCCTTTTTCTTAGCAACACATACTTTCAGAAATATGAATTATTACAACAAATGAAGAACAAACAGGTGAAAGCTCT